>NC_069500.1:526434303-527091803 GCF_027579735.1 Bombina bombina | reverse complement strand
TATATATATATATATATATATATATATATATATATATATATATACATACATATAATAAAACAATACAAGTTGGATTTGCGTTTCACTGCTGCAAGGCGTTGGGCCTATAAAGGATACAGCTGGTGGCAGGGGGAAGTGGGGGGTGTCTTGGGGACTCTGATCCAGGGTCTGTCCTGGTGGCTGAAGATATAGGTACTCTAGGGCTCTCAAGGATTAAGAAGGATCCAGAGGAGGCTTCTGTAGGAGGTGTGTCAGAAACATTGATGATACATTTTCTAGGATCATGGTTAAGAAAGAGCATGCAATTTTATGAGATTTTTTACTTCTATAATAAAATTCTTTCTTTTGGTATCCTTTGTTGAAAACTATACCTTGGTAGGCTCAGAAATCTGCACGTGTCTAAAGTACTATATGGGAGCAGTGTTGCATCAATATTTGAGCACTACATGGCAGCACTTTGCAACAATGCATAACTTGTTTAGGAACCTTTTTAGGTGTGCTCTTCATCAAAGGATACAAAGAGAACTGGTGTGTAACTACAGGTGATTAAGGGTCTCCACAGCTACCAGGCCCATCCTTACTTTAGCAAAATAAGATTTAGAGCTGCTTGTTAAAGGGACTTAATACCCATATGTAAATCACTTGAAAGTGATGCAGCATAACTGTAAAAAGCTGAGAAGAAAATATCACCTGAACCTCTCTATGTAAAAAAGAAAGATATTTGACCTCAAATTTTCTTCATCTCACAATAGTAAGTGCTCTGTGAACAGTTATCCTTCAGCTACTGTCCAGCAGCAGGTTGAAAAAATAAACAATAGCCAATCAGCATGAGCAGTGCAGATGTCATACTTTGCTTTACTGTGATCTTATAAGATTTTACTGAAATCTCACGAGATTTCATAGTAAACTTCCTTAAACTGAGAAGGGAAATAACATGCCAGATGCGTGCTCCCTTGCAGGTCTTGAGACTTGCATCCTGATTGGCTGCTTAAAGTCCCTTTATAATGGGATGTGGTTACTGAGGAAATTGTGAGGCAAAATAATCTTAATTTTTTACATAAAGATACTCAGGTGATATTTATTTTCTAGTCAGTTTTTAACAGCTATGCTGCATCACTTTAAAGTGCTTCAACATTTTGGTATAATGTCCATTTAATAGGAGCTGCAGTTTTTGCACTCACCACTAGAGGCACTGAACCTGCGCTGAAACAACCCACCTGGAAGAAAAACTGAATTATCTGATTAGAAAACAAGTAGTTTGATGTGGTAAGTGATGTTTTAAATTGTTGTTAGTTCTATAGTATTTGATAGGCTGTTCAGCTACTCCCACAACTTTGTTTCACAATAAATCAGACTGAAATTAGTGGGTGAGTGAATCCTTATGCAATGATCTGAGGTCATATGAATGAGGAAAAGAAGTAATGGCTACAAATACTATACGCCGCATTGCAGTACAACATGCCTCAACTACACTGCTGCTTACACAAACATTTTGATTTCCTTTCTCATCTAAGAAAAACAGGGAGCCTGAGCTCAATACAGGACAGCTGATTATTTGTGTTTCTATGTATGTGTGTATATGTGTGTTTATGTAAATATATGTGTATATGGCTTTATATATGTAGGTAAATATGTATGTGTGTATGTAAATGTATGTGTTTATATATGTATATATGTAGGTTAATGTATATGT
This sequence comes from Bombina bombina, assembly GCF_027579735.1. Classification (NCBI taxonomy): domain Eukaryota; kingdom Metazoa; phylum Chordata; class Amphibia; order Anura; family Bombinatoridae; genus Bombina; species Bombina bombina. Next base: position 527,090,110 of record NC_069500.1, on the reverse strand, counting down.
GTGTCTGTATATCTGTAACTACATCTGCATGTAAATGTATGTGTATATGGCTATATATATGTAGGTAAATGTATATGTGTGTCTGTATATATGTAACTACATCTGCATGTAAATGTATGTGTATATGTCTGTATATATGTAGGTAAATGTATATGTGTGTATATGTATGTATATATATATATATATATATATATATGTAGCTACATCTGCATGTAAATGTCTGTATATATGTAGGTAAATGCGTATTTAAATGTATGTGTATATGTCTGTATATATGTAGGTAAATGTGCATATAAATGTTTGTGTATGTCTGTATATATGTAGGTAAATGTGTATGTAAATGTATGTGTATATGTCTGTATATATGTAGGTAAATGTGTATGTGTGTGAATGTAAATTTATGTGTATATGTCTGTATATATGTAGGGAAATGTGTATGTGTATGTGTGTGAATGTAAATGTATGTGTATATGTCTATAGATGTAGGTAAATGTGTGTGAATGAAAAAGTGTGTATATGTCTATAGATGTAGGTAAATGTGTATGTGTGTTTATATATGTGTAGCTACATCTACATGTAAATGTATGTGTATATGTCTGTATATATGTAGGTAAATATGTATTTAAATATATGTGTATGTCTGTATATATGTAGGTAAATGTGTATGTGTGTGAATGTAAATGTATGTGTATATGTCTATAGATGTAGGTAAATGTGTATGTGTGTTTATATATGTGTAGTTACATCTACATGTAAATGTATGTGTATATGTCTGTATATATGTAGGGAAATGTGTATGTGTATGTGTGTGAATGTAAATGTATGTGTATATGTCTATAGATGTAGGTAAATGTGTGTGAATGAAAAAGTGTGTATATGTCTATAGATGTAGGTAAATGTGTATGTGTGTTTATATATGTGTAGCTACATCTACATGTAAATGTATGTGTATATGTCTGTATATATGTAGGTAAATGTATGTGTATATGTCTGTATATATGTAGGTAAATGTGTATGTAAATGTATGTGTATATGTCTGTATATATGTAGGTAAATGTGTTTGTAAATGTATGTGTATATGTCTGTATATATGTAGGTAAATGTGTATGTAAATGTATGTGTATATGTCTGTATATATGTAGGTAAATGTGTATGTAAATGTATGTGTATATGTCTGTATATATGTAGGTAAATATGTATTTAAATATATGTGTATGTCTGTATATATGTAGGTAAATGTGTATGTGTGTGAATGTAAATGTATGTGTATATGTCTGTATATATGTAGGGAAATGTCTATGTGTATGTGTGTGAATGTAAATGTATGTGTATATGTCTATAGATGTAGGTAAATGTGTGTGAATGAAAAAGTGTGTATATGTCTATAGATGTAGGTAAATGTGTATGTGTGTTTATATATGTGTAGCTACATCTACATGTAAATGTATGTGTATATGTCTGTATATATGTAGGTAAATATGTATTTAAATATATGTGTATATCTGTATATATGTAGGTAAATGTGTATGTGTGTGAATGTAAATGTATGTGTATATGTCTGTATATATGTAGGGAAATGTCTATGTGTGTGCATGTAAATGTATGTGTATATGTCTGTATATATGTAGGTAAATGTGTATGTAAATGTATGTGTATATGTCTATATATGTAGGTAAATGTGTGTAAATGTATGTGTATATATATATATATATATATATATATATATATATATATATATATATATATATATATATATATATATATATATATATATATATATATAGGTAAATGTGTATGTGTGTGAATGTAAATGTATTTATATGTCTGTATATATGTAGGTAAATGTGTATGTGTGTAGGTAAATATATGTGTATATGTCTGTGTATATTTAGGTAAATGTGTATGTAAAAGTATGTTCATATATCAGTATATATGTGGGTAAATGTGTATGTGTATATGTCTGTATATATGTAGGTAAATGTGTATGTGTGTAGGTAAATGTGTATGTGTATATGTAGGTAAATGTGTATGTAAATGTATGTTCATATATCAGTATCTATGTGGGTAAATGTGTATGTGTATGTCTGTATATATGTGGGTAAATGTGTATGTAAATGTATGTGTATATGTCCGTATATATGTTGGTAAATGTGTATGTAAATGTATGTGTATGTCTGTATATATGTAGGTAAATGTGTATGTGTGTGTGTATGTAAATGTATGTGTATATGTAGGTAAATTTATGTGTATATGTCCGTGTATATATCGGTAAATGTGTATGTAAATGTATGTTCATATATCAGTATATATGTATGTAAATGTGTATGTAAATGTATGTTCATATATCAGTATATATGTAGGTAAATGTGTATGTGTGTAGGTAAATGTATGTGTATATGTCTGTATATATGTGGGTAAATGTGTATGTAAATGTAAGTGTATATGTCCGTATATATGTGGGTAAATGTGTATGTAAATGTATGTGTATATGTCTGTATATATGTAGGTAAATGTGTTTGTAAATGTATGTGTATATGTCTGTATATATGTAGGTAAATGTATGTGTATATGTCTGTATATATGTAGGTAAATGTGTTTGTAAATGTATGTGTATATGTCTGTATATATGTAGGTAAATGTGTATGTAAATGTATGTGTATATGTCTGTATATATGTAGGTAAATGTGTATGTAAATGTATGTGTATATGTCTGTATATATGTAGGTAAATGTGTATGTAAATGTATGTGTATATGTCTGTATATATGTAGGTAAATGTGTATGTAAATGTATGTGTATATGTCTGTATATATGTAGGTAAACGTGTATGTAAATGTACTGTATGTTCATTCAAACACCACCACCAAAGTCAAGTGGCTATTGCCACCATGGTATACCATTGGGGATCTATGTAGTCTCAAGAAGTGAGAAATACCAGGAGCTGACAATTATAAATCATAGTTATTAAGTATACAAAATTATCTAACTTCATCAACCAAGTGTTTCAGTTCCCTCTGATATTTAAAGGGATAGTCTAGTCAAAATTAAACTTTCATGATTCAGATAGAGCATGCAGTTTTAAGCAACTTTCTAATTTACTCCTATTATCAGTTTTTCTTCATTCTCTTGCTATCTTTATTTGAATGTAAGCTTAGTAGCCTTCCTATTTTTGGTTCAGCAGCTGGTTAGCCACCAATCAGAAAGCGCTACCCAGGTTCTGAACCAAAAATAGCCAGCTCCTATGCTTACATTTCTGCTTTTTCAAATAAATATAGCAAAAGTACAAAGAAAAATTGATAATAGGGGTAAATTAGAAAGTTGCTTAATGCACGTTCTCTCTGAATCATTAAAGTTTAATTTTGACTAGACTATTCATTTAAGAGTTGAGTCCCCTTGCTGGACTAAATATTGTTCCCCATCATTCAGTTGTCTTACGGCTTCATTAATTAACCAAACTCTGTCCATAACTACCACAGAGTCGCCCTTATCCGCTGCACATGTGACTACATTTTTGTTCATTTGTAGGCCTTTCAAGACTTGTTTTTCTTGTATCGAAAGATTAGTTCTCTGTGTAGTTGTTTTGAAATGTTTCCAGTATTGACAGACAGAGGGCCTGAAGGTAGGGTGCCAGTTTATATGAGGAAGATCAGTAATTAGGTAACAAAATCACCCCTAACCAAAACTCACCTCTAGCTCATACCCTAAGACCACTCTAATCCTGGCTGTACACATTTTCACTGAGCAACTAAGCAGTGATTTTATCCACTTGGCTGTCGGCAATATATAAAACAGTGGTTTTACTACTAAAAGTAATACACACAAAGCAGTGCTTTGACACCTCATTGGCTGCCTAGTGTACACACAGAGCAGTATTTCTGCTCCTGGTGACTTCCAACACACAAAGCAATCATATTACCCCGTTTCCTGCCAATAAATCTCAGAATAGTACTTTTTGTATCCCCATTGGTGGCCAAAAACACATAGAACCGTGATTTAACCACGTGTGCTAGTATTAGATAGAGCAGCTATAAAAATTGAGCTAGTAATTTCTAAAGCCATATTTGAAAAAGTAAGTATCGTGTAGATGATGCTCAGTGGAATCAAATGGACAGTTAACACAATGGGGGATATCTATCAAGCCGTCAACTTTTTTTTGCATTCAACGGCACCAATACGCTCGCCTAACATCGCGGCCGCGGACCTGAATAGGATCTCCATATTTATAAAAAAAAAGCCGTCAAAAAGCCGCGCACCAAGTATGGGGCGATGAGCAGCGGACTATTGTTAACTAACAGTCATCGATCTTGCTGCTATTCGGCTTTTTACCATATTTATTTTTCTTGTCACTAAGCGCTGCCACTGTACTAAAATGTTTAACCCCTATCCCGTCGCTCCCGGAACCCGCCGCAACTATATAAAAGTATTAACCCGGCAGCACTAGTACAGAGCTCCGTGTAAAAAGAGCAATATTATACTTTTCTAACTTCTAGCTTTTAGAGCACATAGAGTCAGAAATCCTGCTCCGGATCACACTCATAACCAGTGGGTAACCAGCAAAGCAATAATAGAGTTGCGGTAAATAAGCGAATCACAGGCCGGATCACCAGGACCAGGTTACGCCTAGGAAAGACTGCGACTGCTTTAAGTGAAAACCAATGATAGTTACCTAAAAAGAAAGACATACGACCACCGACTGGTACGAAGGAGGATTAAGGGTGTGATAGGCTTGTAAGACAGGCTGACAAAGGCCACAACTGGAAGCTTACGGAGTCCCTGGAGGGGTAAGTGGCACGAAAATCGCCATCTTATATGTGCACTTATTTTGGAGACAGCCCTGCTACTAGAATATCCTTATTAGATATCACATCAGCCTAAAGGGAGATCATTCACTAATAAATAATAAAACAGATAAGAATATGTACTGACTGAGCTCCATTAAAGGTGGGAATGGAAAGACAGGAGAAAAGAAAATAAAAATTTGATAAAAGGGGGAGCGAATACTAGAACCTGTAACCTGCTTGACACACTCAGTGAAAGTCCTACAGCCCGTTTTGCCCAGGGATCTCCCTCGCAGACCATCACACTCAACAATTAGAGCAATTCTACTCTGATCTTGCACTCCCCCCTTCCCTTTCCGGCTGTTCGGTGGACAGTTCGGTCATACCCCAGCACCATTTCCTGTGATCGCCCTGTGAGGGCAACCTCCCCGGGGGTTAGTGAGAAGCTAAAAAAAGAGAGACTCTTGCAGAGGAATAACAGAATGTCCATTAAAATATTTGCCAGGGAACAAGAGGCCAGAGCTTTGAAGTCTTGAGGATGATAGACTAAAACTTATTCACTTGGGGAAGTCAGAGCAACTGATATATTAAGGAGAACTTTAGGAACACGAAAGGCGAACTCCACACCCTGACCCACAATACAATACAGAACCGTATAGAGCCAGGATACGTGTGGAGAAAATATCTGAGATCATAGCGAGTCACTACAAATGCTTCCTGACTGCCCCTCAAAGTGATATTACAGCAACCAACAACAAAGCATCTGTATTCAGACTAATCTTCTCTCCAGAGCAACTAAGAATCACAGGATGAAGGTGTAGTGATAAAGTTTTCAAATGACCAGAGCAGGTGACACTCTAATGACCTCTAAATAATCCAACTAAGCAGCAACTTCACACTCCTGTTACTGCTGAGTCCCTTCAGCCAGTGGACCATATTCCATCTCCTGAACTCTTCATAGTCTAAATTTGACAAAGAGACCAAGGAAGACACAATAAATATGAAAAGCAGAAGTCACTCAGTTAAGGACTATTTAACAAAATCACAAGCTAAATTAAGAGTGACGGAAAAAAAACATATCTCCTACAAAAGAAAATATCAGCCAAGAACAGTCAGAAATGGAGGAAACCGGCCCCATAGATTCCACTAAAAAAGAGCTGCTCTCACAAATCAAAGTGATATTCCAAGAAGAATTCAAGTCAGCTCTATCGGAGTTGAAGAAAGACATCCGAGAAATAGGACATAGAACATCAGACATAGAAGACAAGTTAGACAAACTATCTGGTGAAGTTCCACAATTACAAACCCCCCTTCTAGATCATTCTATATACATCAGAAAACTTGAGGACCAGGTAGAGGATTTAGAAAATAGATCCAGGAGATCGAATTTAAGAATCAGAAATCTACCTGAGAGCTTCAAGAACTTACCAGAGGATGTAACCAACCTGTTCTATTGGCTGGCTCCGGAAATAGAGATCCCGATGTTGCTAATGGACAGAGTCCATAGGGCCCTTAAGAAACCAGCTCAATCAACTACAAGGGATATCATAGCGAAGTTGCATTATTATCATATTAAAGAAGAACTATTAAAAGCTGCCAGAACGACCCGTAACCTCACATATGAAGGTCATGAGATTCAGATCTTCACGAACCTCTCACCGACAACTTTAAGAAGGAGAAGAGAAATGAAACCTGTAGTCCAAATTCTCATTAAGGAAAAGATTAAATATCGGTGGAACTTTCCCTTCAAACTCACATTTGCATAACAAAATGGAACCCACTCTTGCTCCTCCGCTGAAGAAGGGCTGCAATTACTATCACAATTAAAGATAACCTCGGAAATCTCAGAGACAAACCCTTCTCCAAAACCACAAAGAAAAGTCCCGCAGAAAGAATGGTCACAAGTAGGCAGAAATGGGAAACCAAACAAATCCAAGACAGGATCCAACTTAGAGCCAAGCCGCAGAGAGACAAACAGAGACAATACCCCTCCTCCTTGACTCTAACCAAGATAAAGAAGGGGCCAGTAGCTGGGGTCCAGGAAAGTCCAATATGCAGGATGGTTCTATCCACTGGAATGCCACCTAAAAGAGACTACCAAATTAGTATCCTTTTGTGTTGTGCATTATAAATGTTTTTATGCTTATGTTCTTCTTTTCTTGCTCTCGAGGTCACACCTCTAAACTATCCAGTCCCCCCCCCTCCGCCCTCCCTTCTATCATTTCCAAAACCTCACCTCCCCAGGCTATATTATTAGCCATCTGGATACTGACTCATGCCCCTACCCTTCCCATTCTCCTCCCCCATGTCCCTAACCCATAATTCCTATAAGGTCATGTTGAAATTAAAAAAAAGTTAATACTGTAAGGTCACTGCACCATTGCAAGTTGCTGATGACAGCGACAACTCATATTGTTTTGTTTCATGTTGTATTGTTTATAATATGTTTACTTATGATGTTGGAATTCCAACATAATGTTTTGTGTTTGCACAGTTGATACACTACCAAGATGGAGCTCATCTTAGACATTGCATGAATAACCTGGGGCTGACAAGCACCAAATGGGTAACCGAAGTGAGACTCTTGTCACACCCACTACACACCACATGACTTAATAGTAGGGATACACCAGTAATATCTTATGGGAATTGAAATAGTATCACACAACGTTAGAGGATTGAACTCTGACGTCAAAAGAAAAAAAGGCCATGAGTGAGTATAAGACACTGAAGGCTCATATAGTTATGCTCCAGGAAACACATTTCACCATCCAGTCCACACCTAAGTATTGGGATAAACTCTTTACCACACAATACCACGCAATTAACAAAAAGAAAAAATGTGTAGTCTCCTTGCTATTGCACGCTTCATTGAATTTTCAGGAAGAAGAGGTAGTTAGGGAATAATCCACAACACACCAATCCTTTTAGTTAATGTATATGCCCCTAATAGTGATCAGGCTGCTTTTATCTTGAAACTTAAAGGGGCAGTATACCATAAAATAGTTGTTCCCTTAATGCGTTTCCAATTACTTGTTTTACCAGTTGCAGAGTATAAAATGTATGATATTTGCTTTTTTAAGGCTTATTTGTGGATATGAATTAGCTGATTTTGTGTTTTGAAGCCTCAACCTAATAAAATGGGTTGAACTTGCAGGTATAATCAGATCTCATTACTTTATCACATTGTGTACATATACCTGCTTCTTTATCTTATATCTGTCCATAAACCAATCACCAATACTTGGAGAGAAGAATGGAAAATTAACATTTTATTACCTTATCTCTTCTACAACCCACTGGGAGTGTAATTTCTTCTGCTGGCTGAGTTAACACAGCTTGGCCTCAAGGCCAAAAACTTTCAGTATGGGTGGGGATACCACAGGCTAAATAAACTATTTTAAATGCTAATATAAGGCTAATGGAAATACTTGTAAACAATTGAATAAACTCCAGCAGGTAAAGTGGATCATTGGAAACAAATTAAAGGGGAGACATTTTTTGAGTAAACTGTCCCTTTAATAAACACCTCATACAATGGCGGAAATACAAAACAAAATTTGGAGGAGATTTTTACCTGACACTCAATAATACACTAGACAGATCCGTAATCGATAACAGGTAACAGATATGATCTAGAACGTCCAAAAAGATTCTTGGCAACTTTCTATTAGATCAGAACCTGATAGATGGATTGAGATCCCTAAACAGGAATGTAAGAGATTATGCATATTATTCTGTGGTTCATAACACGCATTCTAGGATAGACTATATATTAATAAGCCAAATTATGTTACCACTTCTATCTTCAGCGAATATACTAAACTGCGCATGGTCAGACCACTCAATAGTAGAGTTGACTCTTAAGGGTCTAATTAATCCCAATAGAGTGCGCTCGTGTACCCGGCACCCCAGTTTACTAAAAGATCCTCTCTTACAACAGAAGCTTCAGCAAGATATATCTGAGTTCCTCTAAATTAATGAGGGTTCTGCCCAAAACCCAATCTACACTTGGGGTGCTCTCAAACTATATTTGGGAGGTATCTTAATATCAGTGTCTAATAAATTTAAAAAAAACAAGACAAAGCTAGAATAACAGAATTAAGGGGGGAAATTGCCCTCTTATGCAAGGACTCCATACAAAACCCTAAAAAATCCATAGTTAAGGCACTTAGAAGTAAAAATGTAGAACTAAATAATTTATTGGATAAAGAAGCGATACATGCCATCAAACTTATAGACACACAATATTACTTATATGGCAACAAGCCTGACAAAATGTTGGCAAATAAGATGAAAGAAATTACCCGACATTCTTCAATCCCACAAATACAACAAACCGATTGTACAAGTACTAATGACCCCCTAAAGATAGCTAACGCATTTGCAGATTTTTATAGCGCCCTATATAACGTTACCCCCTCCATAGATGAGCAAGACAAAGAAATATAATTTAATAAATGGTATCAACTAAAGATAGAGACCTACTGAATTATCCAATATCCCTGCAGGAAGCTTGGTCAACAATTAAAGAAATTAAGAGAAATAAAACCCCAGGACCAGATGGCTTCCTGGGATCCTTCTACAAGGATCTCCAACCGATTCTTATACCACAACTAGTCAAGTTGTTCAACCTAATTATGCAGGGTCACGACATACCCCCAGATATGCTCCTAGCACATATTTCGGTAGTACCTAAACCCGACAAAAGTCCTCAATATTGCCAAAACTATAGACCCATATCACTTATTAACCAGGATATTAAATTATTTACCAAGATACTAGCAAATCGGCTAAATTTAATCATCACAAAGTTAGTGCATACAGACCAAGTAGGGTTTATTAGGTTAAGAGAAGCCCCAGACAATACCCGTAAAATAATAGATCTTTTGAACTACACACAAAATAAATTGGTACCTTCTCTATTCCTGGCCCTAGATGCAGAGAAGGCATTTGATAGGATCAACTGGAGCTATTTACATACCATACTAAATAAAGTAGGCATAGTGGCATTTATAAGAGTGGCAAGATATCAGTCTAAATACATACAAATTCATAATGGAACAAGACAGGAGTGCCCACTGTTGCCCCTCCTCTTCACCCTTAGTATAGAACCACTGGCGACTAAAATTAGAGATAGTGTAGATATAGCAGGGATACCAGTGGGGTCACGGAATTACAAAATATCATTATCCTAACGCTTACCAAACCACTTATGTCACTGCCACCTCTTTACGCCACTATCCAAAAATTTTGAATGTTATCAGGATATAAGGTCAATGAGGACAAATGTGAAGCAATAGGCATACACCAGACCAGACAAAAAAGCTTCTGGAAATTTATTTCTCATTCAAATGGCCTAAAAAAAACACTAAGATACTTGATAAACTTGATGGCTAGATCACATAATTTATATAAAGAAAACTAAACTACAATGTTTAATCATGTTAGAAAACTAATGTACAATTGGACGAGGCTTAAAATATAATTATTTGGCAGAATTGTCACAACCAAGAGGACAGTCTTACCCAAAATCCTGTATTTGTATCGATCTATGCCACTAACAGTACCAATAGTGGAGTTGCGTAAGATCCAGAAAGATATGTTACATTTTATATGGCAGGGCAAAAGAGTGCGCATAAATAAACAAGTATTGTCCAGATCTCGGAGGGAGGGATTGGAGTCCCAAACATGATATCATACTACTATGCCGCCCGTATGGCTCAAACTTTACACTGGGGTAAACCTATAGGAGAGAAACAATGGGTCCAGCTAGAAGCCAATCTCATAGGTACTGACCAGATAGACAAAATCTTATGGGCACCTAAAAAAGAGAGACCGCATAGAAAAGACAGTTTTATAGCCATAGAGCATACTATACAACTATGGGACACGCTTACTCACAAGTTTGCTTTACTTAATCGACAATCTAAGCTAACTCCTCTAACTATCTTAGGATCTCCAATAGAGGAAGCAGTAGGAACAAAATGGTCAAACAAAGGCTTGTACAGAATAGCAAACGTCTTAATACATAATAAACCTATTTCCTATTAACATTACATAAACCTAGATGACGCAAGAGGGCATCAGTGGTTCCACTATACGCAACTACTATCGAGAATAAGGGAGGTGATGGGAGGAGACATGGGCAGTCCAGATACATTGTTACCTAAACCGCCAGCCCCCCACATCATCATAAACTAAATTAAGCTATTAACCCCTAAACCTAACAACGCGCTAACGTAACATTAAAATTACAACATCCCTATCTTATAAAAAGAATTACACCTAATCTAATAGCTCTATAAAAAAAAAAAAGCCCACCAAAATAAAAATAGAAACTAGCCTGCAATAAACTACCAATGGCCCTTAAAAGGGCCTTTTGCGGGGCATTGCCCCAAATAAATCAGCTCTTTTACCTGTAAAGAAAAATGCAAACACCCCCCAACAGTAAAACCCACCATCCAAACAACCAACCCCCCAAATAAAAACCCTATCTAAAAAAAACTAAGCTCCCCTGAAAAGGGCATTTGTATGGGCATTGCCCTTAAATGGGCATTTAGCTCTTTTACATGCCCAGACCCTACTCCAAAAATAAAACCCACCCAAAAAACCATAAATAAACCTAACACTAACCCCCGACGATCCACTTACAGTTTTTGAAGTTCCGCTTGAAGGATCCATCCAGCCGGCAAGAAGTCTTTATCCGGACGGCAAGAAGTCTTCATCCGGACGGCCTCTTCCATCTTCATCCAGCCGGCGAAATCTTCATCCATGCGGCCTCTTCTATCTTCATCCATCCGGTGCGGAGCGGGTCCATCCTTAAGACATCCGACGAGGAGCTCTTCTTCAATACGGTCTCCACTGTAAACTGGATCTTGAATGCAAGTGACGTCATCCAAGATGGCGTCCCTTGCATTTCTATTGGCTGAAAGCTTCCAATCAGCCAATAGGATTAGAGCTGCTAAAAGCCTATTGGCTGTTCCAATCATTGGAACAGCCAATAGGATGAGAGCTGCTAAAATCCTATTGGCTGATTGGAACAGCCAATAGGATGAGAGCTGCTCAAATACTATTGGCTGATTGGAACTTTTCAGCCAATAGGAATGCAAGGGACGCCATCTTGGATGACGTCACTTGCATTCAAGATCCAGCTTACGGCGGAGACTGTATTGAAGAGGAGCTCCTCGTCGGATATCTTCAGGATGGACCTGCTCTGCGCCGGATGGATGAAGATAGAAGAGGCCGCATGGATGAAGATGGAAGAGGCCGCCTGGATAAAGACTTCTTGCCGGCTGGATGGATCCTTCAAGCGGAACTTCAAAAACTGTAAGTAGATCGTTGGGGGTTAGTGTTAGGTTTATTTAAGGTTTTTTTTGGGTGGGTTTTATTTTTAGAGTAGGGTCTGGGCATGTAAAAGAGATAAATGCCCTTTTAAGGGCAATGCCCATACAAATGCCCTTTTCAGGGCAATGGGGAGCTTAGGTTTTTTAGATAGGGTTTTTATTTGGGGGGGTTGGTTGTGTGGGTGGTGGGTTTTACTGTTGGGGGGTGGTTGTATTTTTCTTTACAGGTAAAAGAGCTGATTTCTTTGGGACAATGCCCCGCAAAAGGCCCTTTTAAGAGCCATTGGTAGTATATTGTAGGCTAGGGTTTTTTTATTTTGGGGGGGCTTTTTTTTATAGGGCTATTAGATTAGGTGTAATTCTTTTTTATTTTTGATACTGTGGTTCGTTTTTTTACGTAATTTTGTGTTTTTTATTTTTTGTAACTTACTTTTAAATAATTTGAGTAGGGTTAGTTTTTTTTAAAATATGTAATATAGTTAATTTAATTGGTAGTTTAATGTAATTTTTGTATAATAGTTAGGGTAGGTTAATTAATAGTTTAATATATTTTAATTTAATTCTACAGGTAATTTTTAATTTATTATAAGTTAGGGATGTTGTAAAGTTAATGTAAAGTAAGCGGGTTGTTAGGTTTAGGGGTTAATAGCCTAATTTAGTTTATGGCGATGTGGGGGGCTGGCAGTTTAGAGGTTAATAGGTTTAGTTAGTGGTAGTGATGTGGGAGGCCAGGGGTTTAGGGGTTAATACTTTTATTTAGTTGCGGTGGGGTCCGGGAGCAGCGGAATAGGGGTTAATAACTTTATTTAGTTGCGGTGGGGTCCAGGAGCGGCAGAATAGGGGTTAATACATTTTATTTAGGTTGCAGCGATGTCGGGGCGTCAGATTAGGGGTGTTTAAACTCGGGATTTATGTTAGGGTGTTAGGTGTAAACGTTACTAGTTTTCTACCATAGAAATTAATGGGATATCTGGCAGCATCGAACATAAGCTTTCGCTGATTTCAGACTCCCATTGATTCCTATGGCATCCGTGGCCTCCAGGGTAGTGGATTGAAAACCAGGTACGCTGGGCTGGAATAGCCGCTAGCGTACCGGTTAACTATTTGATAACTTTGTGAAAGTGTCAAATACAACCAAGATGACAGTCTTACCCAAAATCCTGTATTTGTTTCGATCTATGCCACTAACAGTACCAATAGTGGAGTTGCGTAAGATCCAGAAAGATATGTTACATTTTATATGGCAGGGCAAAAGAGTGCGCATAAATAAACAAGTATTGTCCAGATCTCGGAGGGAGGGATTGGAGTCCCAAACATGATATCATACTACTATGCCGCCCGTATGGCTCAAACTTTACACTGGGGTAAACCTATAGGAGAGAAACAATGGGTCCAGCTAGAAGCCAATCTCATAGGTACTGACCAGATAGACAAAATCTTATGGGCACCTAAAAAAGAGAGACCACATAGAAAAGACAGTTTTATAGCCATAGAGCATACTATACAACTATGGGACACGCTTACTCACAAGTTTGCTTTACTTAATTGACAATCTAAGCTAACTCCTCTAACTATCTTAGGATCTCCAATGGAGGAAGCAGTAGGAACAAAATGGTCAAACAAAGGCTTGTACAGAATAGCAAACGTCTTAATACATAATAAACCTATTTCCTATGAACATTAGATAAACCTAGATGACGCAAGAGGGCATCAGTGGTTCCACTATACGCAACTACTATCGAGAATAAGGGAGGTGATGGGAGGAGACATGGGCGGGGAGCGGCGGAATAGGGGTTAATAACTTTATTTAGTTGCGGTGGGGACCAGGAGCGGCAGAATAGGGGTTAATACATTTTATTTAGGTTGCGGCGATGTTGGGGCGGCAGATTAGGGGTGTTTAGACTCGGGGTTTATGTTAGGGCGTTAGATGTAAACGTTACTAGTTTTCTACCATAAAAATCAATGGGATATCTGGCAGCATCGAACATAAGCTTTTGCTGATTTCAGACTCCCATTGATTCCTATGGCATCCGTGGCCTCCAGGGTAGTGGATTGAAAACCAGGTACGCTGGGCTGGAATAGCCGCTAGCGTACCGGTTAACTATTTGATAACTTTGTGAAAGTGTCAAATAGTGCCGAATGTGTATTCGGAACATCTGTAATGACGAAAGCATCAATCTGTGTCGGATTGAGACCGGCGGATCGTATGTTACATCACAGATTTCAACTTTTGCCGGTCTGTAGGCTTTGATAACTAGGTTGAATCAAGCTTGTCACAATTACGCTGCGGAATTCCAGCATATAAGCGGTTGAAGGCTTGATAGATATCCCCCAATGAGATTATTTTATATAATGTTTGGTTGTGCGCCGGGGCGTATTTTGGTATAGGCAAACAAAGCAGTATTATAGAAGTATATCATGGGAGATTTTGCCCAAAGAACTCACATTCTAAGGGGGTATAATAAGAGAATGCCCATGGAGCTTACAGTTCAGAGGTATCGCTGAACCTTTCTTTTGTTCATCTAGCTAACCTTTAGTTCTGTTTGCTTTCAGCACTTAGTATTGTGTTTGGGGAAATATTGTTTCAAGAAATCTGTTTTTTTATGGGAGGGTTATGTATATTGCAGCAATAGATAGATGTGTGTGCAAGCATGCACGCGTTTGTATGTGTCTGTGTGTGTGAACATTTATTTTGAAAATGCCATAACAAAAATAGCATTACTCCATAACCAAAAAATATTATGGCCAAAAAAGGTTTAAAACTTTATGGGGGGCAGCAGAATTTTGAGTGCCTAGGGCAGCGTAAAGCCTAAATACGCCACTGGTTGTGCGTAATAGAACAACTTTGCAATATAGTTTAATTATTTATTTTACTCTCTTTTTTTTATTTATTTTTATTGAGGAAATAGACAATACAATTGACATGTTTTATAGGAATGCATATATAGTGCCAACTTTTAAATACACAATTGTTGTTAAAGTAGGTGTTAAAAAACAACAAAACATGTTTGTAAATCCTGAATAGTAGTCCTCATTTTTATCCCTATAAGTGACACGGACCACTCTTGGGTCCTCTATGCTAAAATATAAAACATAAAGGTAGGTAATTTATAAAAGTAAAACAAAAAAGAGGAACTTAGTTATGCAATGCAAGTGTAATGAAAGGGACAGTCTAGTATAAATTAAACTTTCATTATTCAGATAGGACTTTTAATTTTAATTGACTTTCCAATTTACTTTTATCATCAAATTTTCTTTTTTCTCTTGGTATCCTTAGTTTAAACTAAACATAGGTAGGCTCATATGCTAATTTCTAAGCCTTTGAGGGCTGCCTCTTATCACAGGCTTTTTAAATCTCTTTTCAACACAAAGAGACAGAAAGTATACGTGGGCCATATAGATAACACTGTGTTCAGGCACAGGGGGTTATTTAAGATTTAGCACAAAACAATGCTAAATTTAACACAATAGATAATAAACAGTCACAGTCATGTGATCAGGGGGCTGGAAGAAGGTTCCTAGATACAAGGTAATCACAGCGGTAAAACGTATATTAATATAACTGTGTTGGTTGTGCAAAACTGGGGAATGGGTAATAAAGGGATTATCTATCTTTTAAAACAATAACAATTCTATGGTTGACTGTCCCTTGAAGTATGCTTGTTAGGGACCACAACTGGACTGTACAAAGTAAATGCAGCAACAGGAAAAATTAGCTACCTATCCTGACCTGCATCTCTCTAAGAGCCAAGAGACATGTCTGCTGCATGAGTATTGCATATGTAAATCATTTAATATATTGAGTGTACAAGTGAGTGCTCTAGGGAAAGGGATAAACAATTTAGCTATAAGGACTATATAAGGCTCCTTCTTGTAAAGCTCTTAACTGCTTTTCCTTCCCCTGCGGCTGCGGCTGCCAGCCACAGGGAATAGATCTTATAGTCTTATAGTCCATCAATCCTGCATTGTTACATGTATTGGTTATGGCAGGAAACCTGCCCACCACACAGGCATTTTAATATGAGTAGTATTACAAAGTGTTGCTAGGTCCTTAGCTTCAGGATGACGATTAAAAATTGTTACAGGGTAAGGAACTCTTCAAATATATATAAACATAATAGGAAATAACATTTAAACTGTGAAGAAACAAACTAGTTATTCTAGGTACCATTAAATGTCCCGCTGTTGTGATTTAAGACCTCCTAAGCTAGTACTTGGATATTTCAAGTTATTATTACATTGATGTCCCCAGGATTTTTAAAGCGTAGATGAAAGTTAGAAAAGTTTCTAAAGTCAATGTATCACGATAGTCCAGAGGGAAATAGTATCCTGAGCTATCCTCATGTGGTGCTCCATACAGAGTGTGCGAGTTACTGGTCAATCAAAATGTGGCATCAGATCCCTTACAGCTCTCTTTATGTGTATCCCGCTCAGCAGTAATCAGAGGCTTGGGGTATTTCAATTTAGTGGCTGTAGCCTCCCAGGAGCACCCCACAAACTCCTGCAAGCCCACACCCACCAATAACTGACCTCCTGTCTGAGATACTGTTTCTGGAGTCCCCATTACGTTGCTCATCACTGCTTTACTCAATGCAGACGCCAGCTTAGATGATGCCGCATGGGAGCCGCACAACACCTCCAGAGGTTCTATGTCATGCCACAGACCACGCGGTAAGGTAGAGATTTCAGCTGGGTCTTCTCTGTGGTTGATCACTTACAGCGTAATTAGCTGTCAGCGGCACACCCATGGGTATGGTTGTTGCATTCTTTGTGTCATGTTGGTTTATCAAGAATTCCTGTTGTGCACTAGCGTTGGTTATCTGACACATTGCCTCCCGTGGGTTGCGTATCTGTCGCTTGATTTCTGGAGACTCGATAGGCGGTGTTATAGAAGCTTGTTTATGACATAAAAGCTGTATCATATGTTCCGATGGAGCTTTGTCTATCAACTTCTGCATCAGAGTCTCAAGTTTCTGGAAGTGCACATCATATTGTTGCCACATGGTCTCAGCATCCATGTCTCTGTAGTGAGCAGGATCCTAGTTGTAGATTGATGCTAGGTCTTCAGTATAATGCTGTGATATATAGAGATGCCTTGTCCCGTTGTGGTCAGTTACCTCGGAGTGCCGAGGGGGGAACGCTGCCTGTTTCAAGCCGCCGCTTCAGGCCTATTTGATCCAATCCTGGGCTCTAGTTTCACAATTACAGCCGGGAGACAATAATATGCTCACTATAGAGCAAAATAATATCGTTATGGTCAAAGTTGTACTTCAGCTGTAAAATATAGACAATAATTGGCAGATTAATTATCAATCTACCAGAGCTCATGGAGAGTGCGACCAGTCAGGTTCGCTGCAAGGACACGCCCCCTATTTTACTTTTCTTTCATGTAATTAACAAGAGTCCATGAGCTAGTGACGTATGGGATATACATTCCTACCAGGAGGGGCAAAGTTTCCCAAACCTTAAAATGCCTATAAATACACCCCTCACCACACCCACAAATCAGTTTTTACAAACTTTGCCTCCAAGGGAGGTGGTGAAGTAAGTTTGTGCTAGATTCTACGTTGATATGCGCTCCGCAGCAAGTTGGAGCCCGGTTTTCCTCTCAGCGTGCAGTGAATGTCAGAGGGATGTGAAGAGAGTATTGCCTATTGAATGCAGTGATCTCCTTCTACGGGGTCTATTTCATAAGGTTCTCTGTTATCGGTCGTAGAGATTCATCTCTTACCTCCCTTTTCAGATCGACGATATACTCTTATATTTACCATTACCTCTACTGATTCTCGTTTCAGTACTGGTTTGGCTTTCTACAAACATGTAGATGAGTGTCCTGGGGTAAGTAAGTCTTATTTTCTGTGACACTCTAAGCTATGGTTGGGCACTTTATTTATAAAGTTCTAAATATATGTATTCAAACATTTATTTGCCTTGACTCAGAATGTTCAACTTTCCTTATTTTCAGACAGTCAGTTTCATATTTGGGATTATGCATTGAATTATCATATTTTTCTTACCTCAAAAATTTGACTTTTTTCCCTGTGGGCTGTTAGGCTCGCGGGGGCTGAAAATGCTTCATTTTATTGCGTCATTCTTGGCGCAGACTTTTTTGGCGCAAAAATTCTTTTCCGTTTCCGGCGTCATACGTGTCGCCGGAAGTTGCGTCATTTTTTTGACGTTATTTTGCGCCAAAAATGTCGGCGTTCCGGATGTGGCGTCATTTTTGGCGCCAAAAGCATTTAGGCGCCAAATAATGTGGGCGTCTTATTTGGCGCTAAAAAATATGGGCGTCGCTTTTGTCTCCACATTATTTCAGTCTCATTTTTCATTTGCTTCTGGTTGCTAGAAGCTTGATATTTGGCATTCTTTCCCATTCCTGAAACTGTCTTATAAGGAATTTGATCTATTTTGCTTTATATGTTGTTTTTTCTCTTACATATTGCAAGATGTCTCACGTTGCATCTGAGCCAGAAGATACTACAGGAAAATCACTGCCTGCTGGATCTACCAAAGCTAAGTGTATCTGCTGTAAACTTTTGGTAGCTATTCCTCCAGCTGTTGTTTGTAATAATTGTCATGACAAACTTGTTAAAGCAGATAATATTTCCTTTAGTAATGTACCATTGCCTGTTGCAGTTCCCTCAACATCTAAGGTGCAGAATGTTCCTGATAACATAAGAGATTTTGTTTCTGAATTTTTAAATGAACACCATCATTCTGATTCTTTGGACTCTTCTGGTTCAGAGGATTCTATCTCAGAGATTGATGCTGATAAATCTTCATATTTATTTAAGATGGAATTTATTCGCTCTTTACTTAAAGAAGTACTAATTGCTTTAGAAATAGAGGATTCTAGTCCTCTTGATACTAATTCTATACGTTTGGATAAGGTTTTTAAAGCTCCTGCGGTTATTCCAGAAGTTTTTCCTGTTCCTAATGCTATTTCTGCAGTAATTTCCAAAGAATGGGATAAATTGGGTAATTCATTTACTCCTTCTAAACGTTTTAAGCAATTATATCCTGTTCCGCCTGACAGGTTAGAATTTTGGGACAAAATCCCTAAAGTTGATGGGGCTATTTCTACCCTTGCTAAACGTACTACCATTCCTACGTCAGATGGTACCTCGTTTAAGGATCCTTTAGATAGAAAAATTGAATCTTTCCTAAGAAAAGCTTATCTGTGTTCAGGTAATCTTCTTAGACCTGCTATATCATTGGCTGATGTTGCTGCAGCTTCAACTTTTTGGTTGGAAACTCTAGCGCAACAAGTAACAAATCGTGATTCTCATGATATTATTATTCTTCTCCAGCATGCTAATAATTTTATCTGTGATGCCATTTTTGATATTATTAGAGTTGATGTTAGGTTTATGTCTCTGGCTATCTTAGCCAGAAGAGCTTTATGGCTTAAGACTTGGAATGCTGATATGGCTTCTAAATCAACTCTACTTTCCATTTCTTTCCAGGGAAACAAATTATTTGGTTCTCAGTTGGATTCTATTATTTCAACTGTTACTGGTGGGAAAGGAACTTTTTTACCACAGGATAAAAAATCTAAAGGTAAAAACAGGGCTAACAATCGTTTTCGTTCCTTTCGTTTCAACAAAGAACAAAAGCCTGATCCTTCGTCCTCAGGAGCAGTTTCAGTTTGGAAACCATCTCCAGTCTGGAATAAATCCAAGCCTGCTAGAAAGGCAAAGCCTGCTTCTAAGTTCACATGAAGGTACGGCCCTCATGCCAGTTCAGCTGGTAGGGGGCAGGTTACGTTTTTTCAAAGAAATTTGGATCAATTCTGTTCACAATCTTTGGATTCAGAACATTGTTTCAGAAGGGTACAGAATTGGTTTCAAGATGAGACCTCCTGCAAAGAGATTTTTTCTTTCCCGTGTCCCAGTAAATCCAGTGAAAGCTCAAGCATTTCTGAATTGTGTTTCAGATCTAGAGTTGGCTGGAGTAATTATGCCAGTTCCAGTTCCGGAACAGGGGATGGGGTTTTATTCAAATCTCTTCATTGTACCAAAGAAGGAGAATTCCTTCAGACCAGTTCTGGATCTAAAATTATTGAATCGTTATGTAAGGATACCAACGTTCAAGATGGTAACTGTAAGGACTATATTGCCTTTTGTTCAGCAAGGGAATTATATGTCCACAATAGATTTACAGGATGCATATCTGCATATTCCGATTCATCCAGATCATTATCAGTTCCTGAGATTCTCTTTTCTAGACAAGCATTACCAATTTGTGGCTCTACCGTTTGGCCTTGCTACAGCTCCAAGAATTTTCACAAAGATTCTCGGTGCCCTTCTGTCTGTAATCAGAGAACAGGGTATTGTGGTATTTCCTTATTTGGACGATATCTTGGTACTTGCTCAGTCTTTACATTTAGCAGAGTCTCATACGAATCGACTTGTGTTGTTTCTTCAAGATCATGGTTGGAGGATCAATTTACCAAAAAGTTCTTTGATTCCTCAAACAAGGGTAACCTTTCTGGGTTTCCAGATAGATTCAGTGTCCATGACTCTGTCTTTAACAGACAAGAGACGTCTAAAATTGATTACAGCTTGTCGAAACCTTCAGTCTCAATCATTCCCTTCGGTAGCCTTATGCATGGAAATTCTAGGTCTTATGACTGCTGCATCGGACGCGATCCCCTTTGCTCGTTTTCACATGCGACCTCTTCAGCTCTGTATGCTGAACCAATGGTGCAGGGATTACACGAAGATATATCAATTAATATCTTTAAAACCGATTGTTCGACACTCTCTAACGTGGTGGACAGATCACCATCGTTTAATTCAGGGGGCTTCTTTTGTTCTTCCGACCTGGACTGTAATTTCAACAGATGCAAGTCTCACAGGTTGGGGAGCTGTGTGGGGATCTCTGACGGCACAAGGAGTTTGGGAATCTCAGGAGGTGAGATTACCGATCAATATTTTGGAACTCCGTGCAATTTTCAGAGCTCTTCAGTTTTGGCCTCTTCTGAAGAGAGAATCGTTCATTTGTTTTCAGACAGACAATGTCACAACTGTGGCATACATCAATCATCAAGGAGGGACTCACAGTCCTCTGGCTATGAAAGAAGTATCTCGAATTTTGGTTTGGGCAGAATCCAGCTCCTGTCTAATCTCTGCGGTTCATATCCCAGGTGTAGACAATTGGGAAGCGGATTATCTCAGTCGCCAAACGTTGCATCCGGGCGAATGGTCTCTTCACCCAGAGGTATTTCTTCAGATTGTTCAAATGTGGGGGCTCCCAGAGATAGATCTGATGGCCTCTCATCTAAACAAGAAACTTCCCAGGTATCTGTCCAGATCCCGGGATCCTCAGGCGGAGGCAGTGGATGCATTATCACTTCCTTGGAAGTATCATCCTGCCTATATCTTTCCGCCTCTAGTTCTTCTTCCAAGAGTAATCTCCAAGATTCTGAGGGAATGCTCGTTTGTTCTGCTAATAGCTCCGGCATGGCCTCACAGGTTTTGGTATGCGGATCTTGTCCGGATGGCATCTTGCCAACCATGGACTCTTCCGTTAAGACCAGACCTTCTGTCGCAAGGTCCTTTTTTCCATCCGGATCTGAAATCCTTAAATTTAAAGGTATGGAGATTGAACGCTTGATTCTTGGTCAAAGAGGTTTCTCTGACTCCGTGATTAATACTATGTTACAGGCTCGTAAATCTGTATCTCGAGAGATATATTATAGAGTCTGGAAGACTTATATTTCTTGGTGTCTTTCTCATCATTTTTCTTGGCATTCTTTTAGAATACCGAGAATTTTACAGTTTCTTCAGGATGGTTTAGATAAGGGTTTGTCCGCAAGTTCTTTGAAAGGACAAATCTCCGCTCTTTCTGTTCTTTTTCACAGAAAGATTGCTATTCTTCCTGATATTCATTGTTTTGTACAAGCTTTGGTTCGTATAAAACCCGTCATTAAGTCAATTTCTCCTCCTTGGAGTTTGAATTTGGTTCTGGGAGCTCTTCAAGCTCCTCCGTTTGAACCTATGCATTCATTGGACATTAAATTACTTTCTTGGAAAGTTTTGTTCCTTTTGGCCATCTCTTCTGCTAGAAGAGTTTCTGAATTATCTGCTCTTTCTTGTGAGTCTCCTTTTCTGATTTTTCATCAGGATAAGGCGGTGTTGCGAACTTCTTTTGAATTTTTACCTAAGGTTGTGAATTCCAACAACATTAGTAGAGAAATTGTGGTTCCTTCATTATGTCCTAATCCTAAGAATTCTAAGGAAAAATCGTTGCATTCTTTGGATGTTGTTAGAGCTTTGAAATATTATGTTGAAGCTACGAAATCTTTCCGTAAGACTTCTAGTCTATTTGTTATCTTTTCCGGTTCTAGAAAAGGCCAGAAAGCTTCTGCCATTTCTTTGGCATCTTGGTTGAAATCTTTCATTCATCTTGCCTATGTTGAGTCGGGTAAAATTCCGCCTCAGAGAATTACAGCTCATTCTACTAGGTCAGTATCTACTTCCTGGGCGTTTAGGAATGAAGCTTCGGTTGACCAGATCTGCAAAGCAGCAACTTGGTCCTCTTTGCATACTTTTACTAAATTCTACCATTTTGATCTATTTTCTTCTTCTGAAGCAGTTTTTGGTAGAAAAGTTCTTCAGGCAGCGATTTCAGTTTGAATCTTCTGCTTATGTTTTTCGTTAAACTTTATTTTGGGTGTGGATTATTTTCAGCAGGAATTGGCTGTCTTTATTTTATCCCTCCCTCTCTAGTGACTCTTGTGTGGAAAGATCCACATCTTGGGTAGTCATTATCCCATACGTCACTAGCTCATGGACTCTTGTTAATTACATGAAAGAAAACATAATTTATGTAAGAACTTACCTGATAAATTCATTTCTTTCATATTAACAAGAGTCCATGAGGCCCACCCTTTTTTGTGGTGGTTATGATTTTTTTGTATAAAGCACAATTATTCCAATTCCTTATTTTATATGCTTCGCACTTTTTTTCTTATCACCCCACTTCTTGGCTATTCGTTAAACTGATTTGTGGGTGTGGTGAGGGGTGTATTTATAGGCATTTTAAGGTTTGGGAAACTTTGCCCCTCCTGGTAGGAATGTATATCCCATACGTCACTAGCTCATGGACTCTTGTTAATATGAAAGAAATGAATTTATCAGGTAAGTTCTTACATAAATTATGTTTTTTATGTAATTTAGCTTCGAAAACTATAGATTTTCTAATTCCCAGAGCTGGAAATGCACACTGCTAACCCTCCTACATATTTGTCACTAATTGGTTTTAGAAGACAACAACAATTCCCTTTATACTTACAATATGACTGTGGATAGCCTTGTTGTCTGCAGACTCAAGTCCAGATTGGCTCCTCCAGATAAGGCAAGTGGTGGATGGAGTTTGGCTATTGAAAAACAATTGCAGCAAACACAATGTTAATTTGTTATAAAAAAAAAATTAGGCTTGGCTAATAGGTTTGGCCTGCACTAATGGTGGCATCCCTACTCATAAATGCAACCTAAATATAGTTTTATATGATTTTTAATACATTTCTATACATAGTATCATCAGATTTTTGATTTTGCTGTAAGTAGGTCGTTGGTAACCGATTGCTGTCTACGTGGAGTGATAAGGGCAAAATCCAGATTTCAGTGGGTCAAGGAGGGAGTTTAGTGTAAGGAAATGTGATAGACGTGCATATACTAGCTTTTAAAGAAGCTTTGAGGCAAGAGGGAGTAGGGAAATAGGGCGGTAGTTAGATGGGGAGGTTGGGTCGAGAGAAGATTTTTTAAGGATAGGTGTGACCAGTGCATGTTTTAGAGATGAGGGAAATTTACCGGTGCTGAGGGAGAGGTTGAAAATGTGTGTGAGACTATAGGGTTAAAAGAGGAAAAGAGAGGGAGGGGAGTCGGTGTGAGGGGATGGGGTTAAGGGGACAGGTAGTCAGAGGACAGTTTAAGGGCAGAAACATCTTCCTCAGTAAAAAGGGCGAAAGAGCTACATTTATGGCTATGTGGGTTTTGGAAGGGTAGAAATCATAAAGCTAATACTTATTTTTAATAAATATAGCATATAATTTTCATTTTAGAACATAGATTGTAAAATTGTGACTTACTGGTGGGGAAAATGGTCATTTTTAATCATTTTTTTATTGTATTGAAAAAGTCTGTATTTCGGAATAATTTTAAATTGTGGAATTCTAGATTTAGGGATTTATAGCTGTAATGTGAGATTGCATTTTAACTGTTTGTAAATGCATTTACTAAGCCATTGCTAAACTCATGTTAAATGTATGGACCTTTAAGAAAATCAAACTTTTGTCCTTTCTAAGGGTGGAGAAAAGTCCCATGATTCAATGTCATGAGGAGTTGAGAAGTGGCAGACTGAGTCGCTTTGAGCACATTTTTAAGCACAAGTGACTTGTTTGTGGGGGCCACTGCTCTGTATGGGAATTTTAAGTTAGCATTTCTGGTTTAGGATGATGCCTCAGCCTTTAAATGTAATATGCTGCTTTATACATTATGCTGTGCCTTTGTAGCATTTATATTGCATTTCATGGCAGCCAGGCCATATTTAAAAAGCAGATGATAAGCCATGTGTTATTTTATGTAGACAACAGCATGTGTGGCGCACATGTCCCTGATATGAAACTCTAGGATTAAAAAAAATGCCAGCTAACTTAGAAAGGCTTGCACATGATAGGTAATGGTAAAACAAAATCTCTTCACAACCATTATCACTCTGGGCAGGGGCGGAACATCCATTGGTGCAGCAGGTGCAGTGGCAACAGGGCCCAAGTGCTGGGGGGGGGGGGGGGTGCAGTCTATATATAGGCATGTGCAGAATGTGTACAAGCCTACTGCAGGGTAGCCTTTTATTAGTGCAGAATGCAGGTCCATTTGATTATTCTCAATATCATTATACAAATCAGCATGTATATTATTACTCTTGCTTACTTCTGATTTACCTTGCTTTAGAGGGCCTAAGATTTTTTTGCACCAGGGCCCTTTTATGAGTAGGTCCGCTACTGACTCTGGGTGTCCTTGAAAGAGATGTAACTGAGCATATGTAAGTAATTCAGAGAAGAATTTATATCCCTCCTCTCACAACTCTTCTCAACGCTTTAATTTTCCATTGGGTAATAATAAGGGTGTTTGTCCTAGGTTTCCCACCTGCCCGGGATTGACCTCCGGACAGTCAGGTTTTCAAACCTTATGTCAGGGTTTCCTGCTTACTCAGACCCGGACATGCAACAACGGCAAATGTCCAGGTTTAGCTGGTTCCCACATTTCACTGCTGACTCCAGTATGTACACAAGGTGCTAGCGACACACTGGCAACATTATCCGATTGCTTGTGCATCCTGTCCCTCACGGACACACAAACCAATCAGAAAATGCAAAAACGGCAGAGGGCAGATACGCTCTAGAGTTGTGTTATAATCAGAGCCTTGGGTGCTGCATCCGCCTCTGGGAACCTAACCATGGGTCGCACCCCCTACTATGTCGGATAACAGTCCAGTCTGTCCGAGAACCTTTAAAAGCACGTTGTGGGGGGTGGGACCCATGGTTAGGTTCCCAGATGCGGTTGCGGTGCCCGAGGCTCTGATTAGAACAGAGCACTCTGGAGTGTATCTGCCCTCGGCCGTTATTGAATTATCTGATAAAAAAAAGCCTATATATGAAGATCAATACTGGAATTTCTGTGTAGATATTGAGTTTTTTACCCCTTTATCTTTACAGAGATTTTCCAATTTAACTTTTTTTCTGAAAGGTACATTATTATTACATTTATTATTATTTTGCTTCTGTTGCTGTAAAATACCTAAAAACAAATTGGCAGCATTTGCTGCATTCTACGCAGTACTTGTTTAGATCCTAAAAAAAGCCTATAAAAATGGTATCTAGGTATCTAGGTTGTAAGTTTTATCTTGGCAACTTTAAAGAGGTGGATACTTGAATACTGGTAGGATTGCAATGTTGAATACAGTATTTGTGATGCCTTACAATATATAATATATAAATATTTCTGTTAGTGATTTTTTTTAAACTGGTGAGTGAGATTACATACAGGGGAGTGACTACAGGCGTCACTTGGTCAGGCCTTCTAGCAGACCCGCCTATCAGGCCTTCTAGCAGACCCGCCTATCAGGCCTTCTAGCAGACCCGCCTATCAGGCCTTCTAGCAGATCCGCCTATCAGGCCTTCTAGCAGACCCGCCTATCAGGCCTTCTAGCAGACCAGCCTATCCAGCCTTACAGAATCTCTCACACTTTGCTGCAGTTTACATGTAACAAGAATACATTTAGATTGAATGAGGTTTTATATATATAGATGGATATGTTTATACTTAAAGGGACACTGTACCCAAATTGTTTTCTTTTGTAATTCAGAAAGAGCATGCAATTTTAAGCAACTTTCTAATTTGCTCCTATTATCAATTTTTCTTCATTCTCTTGCTATCTTTATTTGAAAAAGAAGGCATCTAAGCTTTTTTTGGTTTCAGAACTCTGGACAGCACTTTTTTATTGGTGGATGAATTTATCCACCAATCAGCAAGGACAACCCAGGTTGTTCACCAAAAATGGGCCGGCATCTAAACTTACATTCGTGCATTTAAAATAAAGATACCAAGAGAATGAAGAAAATTTGATAATAGGAGTAAATTAGAAAGTTGCTTAAAATGTCATGCTCAATCTGAATCACAAAAGAAAAAATTTGGGTACAGTGTGCCTTTAAAGGGACATAAAACCCAAAATTTTTCTTTCATGATTTAGGTAGAACATTTAATTTTAAACAACTTTCCAGTTTACTTCTATCATCAAATTTGCTTCATTCTCTTGGTATCCTTTGTTGAAGGAGCAGCAATACACTACTGGTTTCTAACTGAACACATGGGTGAGCCAATGACAATCTATATATATAGGCATCCACCAATCAGCAGCTAGAGCCTAGGTTCTTTGATGATAAACCTTTCAGCAAAAGATATCAAGAGAAGGAAGCAAATTAAATAATAGAAGTAAATTGGAAAGTTGTTTAAAATCGTATGCCCTGACTAAATCATGATTGTCTAATTATGACTTTACTGTCTCTTTAACTAAACGTGTCTCATATTTGCTGCACTGTGTGGGGCACAAGAGTGTTCGGGTTTGGCCAGAACTTAAGGTGGCAACTCTAGTTTGTCCCAATTATCTCTCCATGTGGGAAGCTTTGGTTTGAGGCCTCCTACAAATTCAGCATAGTTCACTGTGTGGCAGCCGATGCGAGGGGCCTACATAGGACTAGATTGCGAGTGGCGCTCTAACTGTTGATAAGGGGTATATCGTGGCTCTTTGCTAGCTTTGGAAGTAGCGCACGCATTACGTGTTGAACGTAAAAGCGTTCTCTTGAGCGCAATTTAATTTAAAGCGTGTCAGGTTAGCGCGACTTCAGAGCTCTGGTTAACTGTTACCCTTTACTAAAAAGTTGCACAAAACACGACAAAAATACATTGAACAGTACAGTTACACTCATAATAACACTGTCTAATAATATTATTAAAAAAAAATATTCCATTAAAAAGTTATAGGGACTCAATGATAGGAGGTCTCAGGTGTTAGTAAAAAAAAAAAAAAGGGCAGGCAAAGGGCTTTAACATAGAGATTATATACTTATACGTGTCCAAATATGTATGTGTGTATGTGTATATATATATATATATATATATATATATATATATATAAATATAAATACTGTGTGTGTGTATATATATATATATATATATATATATACAGGTAGCCCTCAGTTTACGCCAGGGTTAGGTTCCAGAAGGAATTGTTGTAAATCAAAACCATTGTAAATTGAAACCCAGTTTATAATGTAAGTCAATGGGAAGTGAGGGAGTTAGATTCCAGGCCTCTCTCAAAATTGTCATAAGTAACCCCTAATACATTATTTTTAAAGCTTTGAAATGAAGACTTTAAATGCTAAAAGCATTATAAACCTAATTAAATAATCACACAACAGACTGTATCATCAAACTAAGTTTAATGAACAAAAACATTTTTTTACTTGCATTTTTCTGCAAACAGTTCTCTGCATTGTTAGCATGTTAGATAATATTGGGTCTGCACCTATTCTATGCATTTCAATCTGGACTCATTAATAGGCAGTTAGGCACCCTCACCTCAAGCAGCTGGGCAGGAAGATAATATGGAAGTGGCTGCTAGATCTTGTTGCTCGATAGGTCTGGTCTGCTCTGTGTACACAAATTAATTTCAGTCTGCTAAGTTGCATAACTTTGCTGCAACACAAGCGGACAGCTCCACCTACTGGCTATTTTAATAAGTGCACTGCTTTTCAATAGCAGTCACAGGACTGAAAAAAAAGATTGTTATTCTGAAACGGCGCAAATTGAA
Source organism: Bombina bombina (assembly GCF_027579735.1). Lineage (NCBI taxonomy): Eukaryota > Metazoa > Chordata > Amphibia > Anura > Bombinatoridae > Bombina > Bombina bombina. The sequence goes on along the minus strand of NC_069500.1, from coordinate 527,061,613 downwards.
CCGGCGTAAACCGAGGGCCATCTGTATATATATATATATATATATATATATATATATATATATATATATATATATATATATATAAAAATATGTTTATAGCTTTGTAAATATGTATTTATATGTGAATATATGTATTTACAGACATATATACACATATAAACACAAATACATATGAATACATTATATAAGTGCATTGGAGCCCGTTGTAATCAAGTAGTTGAAAACATGAAAAATCATAGTTATTCAATATTTATATTTAATAAAGTATAACTTTGTGTGTACTGTAAATATTTCACATTCCAATGTTCTTCACATAGGAGAATATGTATTTAATATGTTTAAATATATATTCCTATATATATATCTGTATGTATCTTAACCTATATATAATGTGTATATATATATATATATATATATATATATATATACAGTATCTCACAAAAAAACACTGAAGAAATGACACTTTGCTGCAATGTAAAGTAGTGAGTGTACAGCCTGTATAACAGTGTAAATTTGTTGTCCCCTCAAAATAACTCAACACACGGCCATTAATGTCTAAACCGTTGGCAACAAAAGTGAGTACACCCCTAAGTGGAAATGTCCAAATTGGGCCTAATTAGCCATTTTCCCTCCCCGGTGTTATATGACTCGTTAATGTTACAAGGTCTCAGGTGTGAATGGGGAGCAGGTGAGTTAAATTTGGTGTTATCGCTCTCACACTCTCTCTTACTGGTCACTTGAAGTTCAACATGGCACCTCATGGCAAAGAACTCTCTAAGAATCTAAACAAAAAAGAATTGATGCTCTACATAAAGATAGCCTAGGCTATAAGAAGATTGCCAAAACCCTGAAACTGAGCTGCAGCACGGTGGGCAATACCATACAGCGGTTTCACAGGGCAGGTTCCACTCAGAACAGGCCTCGCCATGGTCGACCAAAGAAGTTGAGCGCACGTGCTCAGTGTCATATCCAGATGTTGTGTTTGGGAAATAGACGTATGAGTGCTTCCAGCATTGCTGCAGAGTTTGAAGGGGTGGGGGGTCAGCCTGTCAGAGCTCAGACCATATGTTGCATACTGCATCAAATTGGTCTGCATGACTGTCGTCCCAAAAGGAAGCCTCTTCTAAAGATGATGCAGAAGAAAGCCTGCAAACAGTTTGCTGAAGACTAAGGACATCGATTACTGGAACCATGTCCTGTGGTCCGATGAGACCAAGATAAACTTATTTGGTTCAGATGGTGTCAAGCATGTGTGGCGGCAACCAGGTGAGGAGTACAAAGACAAGTGTGTCTTGCCTACAGTCAAGCATGGTGGTGGGAGAGTCATGGTCTGGGCCTGCATGAGTGCTGCCGGCACTGGGGAGCTACAGTTCATTGAGGGAACCATGAATGCCAACATGTACTGTGACATACTAAAGCAGAGCATGATCTGCTCCCTTCAGAGACTGGGCCACAGAGCAGTTTTCCAACATGATAACGACCCCAAAAACACCTCCAAGACGACCACTGCTTTGCTAAAGAAGCTGAGGGTAAAGGTGATGGACTGGCTAAGCATGTCTCCAGACCTAAACCCTATTGAGCATCTATGGGGCATTCTCAAATGGAAGGTGGGGGAGCGCAAGTTCTGTAACATCCACCAGCTCCATCATGTCATCATGGAGGAGTGGAAGAGGACTCCAGTGGCAATCTGTGAAGCTCTGGTGAACTCCATGCCCAAGAGGATAAAGGCAGTGCTGGAAAATAATGGTGGTCACACAAAATATTGACATATTGGGCCCAATTTGGAAATTTCCACTTAGGGGTGTACTAGGCTGACCATATTGCCGCTTTAAGAAGGAACACATATGAAAAATACATATGTGAGGGTTCTTATACAAAACCATTTCTTTAAACAGCCCTGAAAACAGCCCTGACATATGTATTTTTCATGTGTCCCTTTTTAAAGCGGCAATATGGTCAGCCTAGGGTGTACTCACTTTTGTTGCCAACGGTTTACACATTAATGGCTGTGTGTTGAGTTATTTTGAGGGGACAGCACATGTACACTGTTATACAGGCTGTACACTCACTAATTTGTAGCAAAGTGTCATTTCTTCAGTGTTGTCACATGAAAAGATATAATAAAATATTTACAAAAATGTGAGGGGTGTACTCACTTTTGTGAGATACTGTATATATATATATATATATGTATATATATATATATATACATATATATATATATATATATATATATATATATATATATATATATATATATAGGTATAGGTATATGTATATATATATATATATTACAAAAAAAGCTATCATATATGTATATAGAAATATGTATTTAAGAATAAATAGAACATATTCTGCTAATGTGAAGAACAGGTTAACGCACTTGTGTACACGCGATTGAGTTAGTGTGCGAGTAAGGGTGTTTCGCCCCTTGGAAAGAGAGAGCCACTACAGTGTGTGTGTGTGGGGGGGGGACACTACAATGGGCTTGATTATCAAGCCCTTTTCTCCACTTTGGAGAACGCTGCTTCCCTACCCTGTTCTCCACCTCTTAGGGTCTTTTCCAACTGGGGATATTAACAGCTCCTGCATGCGAGCACAAAGGACTGCTTGTGAGCAATGATAAATGCGGGTAACGGATTGCTGCCCGCTAGAGAAGAAGCCAGACAGACAAGGGCAAATCTGTATGTCCCTGTCCACCCGTGTTTGATAAATTGAGCCCAGTGTGTTTGTGTAAATTGGGGCAAAGAGCCACTAGCTTCAGAGAGCGTGTGTGTGTAGGCTAGGGGAGAGAGCCATTGCAGTGTTTGTGTGTGTCTCTGTGTGCGTGTAAACGTGTGTAATCAGGGGAATAGAGCCATTGCAGTGTTTGTGTGTGTCTCTGTGTGCGTGTAAACGTGTGTAATCAGGGGGAATAGAGCCATTGCAGTGTTTGTGTGTGCTTCTGTGTGTGCATAAACGTGTGTAAGCAAGGGGGAGAGAGCCATTGCAGTTTTGTGGTGTCTCTGTGTGCGTGTAAATGTTTGTAAGTAGGGGGGAGAGTCATTGCAGTGTTTGTGTGTGTCTCTGTGTGTGCATAAAGGTGTGTAAGCAAGGGGAGAGAGCCATTGCAGTGTTTGTGTGTGTCTCTGGTGCGTGTAAATGTTTGTAAGTAGGGGGGAGAGAGTCATTGCAGTGTTTGTGTGTGTCTCTGTGTAAGCATAAAGGTGTGTAAGCAAGGGGGAGAGAGCCATTGCAGTGTTTGTGTGTGTCTCTGGTGCGGTAAAATGTTTTAAGTAGGGGGAGAGAGTCATTGCAGTGTTTGTGTGTGTCTCTGTGTGTGCATAAAGTGTGTAAGCAAGGGGGATAGAGTCATTGCAGTGTTTGTGTGTGTCTCTGTGTGCGCGTAAACGTGTGTAAGCAGAGGGGTAAGAGCCATTGTCAGTGTTTGTGTGTGTCTCTGTGTGCGTGTAAACGTGTGTAATCAGGGGAATAGAGCCATTGCAGTGTTGTGTGTGCTTCTGTGTGTGCATAATACGTGTGTAAATCAAGGGGGGAGAGAGCCATTGCAGTGTTTGTGTGTGTCTCTGTGTGCGTGTAAATGTTTGTAAGTAGGGGGGGGAGTAGTCATTGCAGTGTTTGTGTGTGTCTCTGTGTGTGCATAAAGGTGTGTAAGCAAGGGGGGAGAGAGCCATTGCAGTGTTTGTGTGTGTCTCTGTGTGCGTGTAAATGTTTGTAAGGTAGGGGGGGGAGAGTCATTTGCAGTGTTTGTGTGTGTCTCTGTGTGTGCAGTAAAGGTGTGTAAGCAAGGGGGAGAGAGCCATTGCAGTGTTTGTGTGTGTCTCTGTGTGCGTGTAAATGTTTGTAAGTAGGGGGAGAGAGTCATTACAGTGTTTGTGTGTGTCTCTGTGTGTGCATAAAGGTGTGTAAGCAGAGGGGGAGAGAGTCATTGCAGTGTTTGTGTGTGTCTGTGTGCGCATAAACGTGTGTAAGCAGGGCGGAGAGAGCCTGTGCAGTGTTTGTGTGTGTCTCCTGTGTGTGCATAAAGGTGTGTAAGCCATGGAGGGAGAGAGCCATTGCGAGTGTTTGTGTGTGTCTCTGTGTGTGTAAACGTGTGAAAGCAGGGGGGAGAGAGCTATTGAAGTTTTTGTTGTGTGTGTCTCTCTGTGTGTGTAAACGTGTGTAAGCAGGGGGGGAGAGAGCAATTGGCAGTGTTTGTGTGTGTCTCTGTGTGGCGTAAACGTGTGTAAGCAGGGGGGAGAGAGGCCATTTGCAGTGTGTTTGTGTGTGTCTCTGTGTGCGTAAACGTGTGTAAGCAGGGGGGAGAGAGCCATTGCAGAGTTTTGTGTGTGTCTCTGTGTGCGTAAACGTGTGTAAGCAGGGGGGGGAGAGAGCCATTGCAGTGTTTGTGTGTGTCTCTGTGTGTGCGTAAACGTGTATAAGCAGGGGGGAGAGTCATTGCAGTGTTTGTGTGTGTCTCCTGTATGTGCATAAATGTGTGTGTAAGCAGGGGGAGAGAGCCATTGCAGTGTTTGTGTGTGTCTCTGTGTGCGTAAACGTGTGTAAGCAGGGGGGAGAGAGCCATTGCAGTGTTTGTGTGTGTTCTCTGTGTGCGTAAACGTGTGTAAGCAGGGGGGGAGAGAGCCATTGCAGTGTTTGTGTGTGTCTCTGTGTGTGCGTAAACGTGTGTAAGCAGGGGGGAGAAAGATTGCAGTGTTTGTGTGTGTCTCTGTATGTGCATAAACGTGTGTAAGCAGGGGGAGAGAGCCATTGCAGTGTTTGTGTGTGTCTCTGTGTGCGTAAACGTGTGTAAGCAGGGGGAGAGAACCACTACAGTGTGTGTGTATGTGCGTGTAAGCTGGGGATATAGAGCCATTGCAGTGCTTGTGTGTGTTGTGTTGTGTGTGTGTGTAAACATACATAAGAAGGGGGAGGGAGCACTACCAAATATCTCAGCAGGCTCGGTTGCTGAGCCTGTCTCTAGGGACATATATATGAAGTTTTGATAAATGCACTCACTGGCACAGACGGTTTAAGAAGAATTTACAATATTTGAAACCTTGAAAAAATCTGTGAAACTTCTCCAGCACCTTAGTTAAAGAGTTGTGAGGGTGTCACAAGTGACAGAAACTCATTGTGTAACTATACACTGCTACTATGGGGCTCCATTTATCATTGCATGGCGGGACAGGGGCGTCATATTTGCCCCTATCTGCTCAGCTTCTCCTCTTGCGGGCAGAATCCGCTGCCCGCATTTAACATTGAGCACATTTGGACCAGAGCTAAAACACCCAGAGGGATAGTATCAGTTAGTAAATTGGGATTCTTTGGTACAAGTGACCAAAAATAATATCACTTTTTGTTTTTGTGACAGTAGAAACATTTTATTAAGGGAATTACATCCTTAAATCAGGGTTCTTTGTGATTGTATAGATGTTCATTATTGCAATTTACATTTTTTGTCTGTTATAGGTAGTAGTTGTTACTGGTTTGCTTTAATATGGTTAAAGACAATTGAATACAGTAAAATTGCATGATCAAACAGTGCATAATAAAAGTCATTGAAATAGAACTTTCAAAAAGTAGCACCAATCAGCAAGCGCTACCCAGGTGCTGAACCAAAAATGGGCAGGCTTATAAGCTTAGATTCCTACTTTTTCAAATAAAGAATAAAGATACCAAGAGAATGAAGAACAATTGATAATAGGAGTAAATTAGAAACTTGCTTAAAAATCTGGCTGCTCTATCTGAAATCACAAAAGAAAAAATGTGGGTTCAGTGTGCCCTTAACTGATACATTTGGTAAATAATTTAGCCTTGTAAATAGATCTGGTAGCTCTTTTTTTTAACTCTTCCCAATCTAAATTGCAATAAAAAAAAGGAAAAAATTGCAACTTTATAATTTACTCCTATTATCAACTTTTCTTCATTCGCTTGGTATCTTATTTGAAAAGCAAGAATTTAAGCTTAGTAGCTGGACCACTTTTGGTTCAGAACCTGAGCAGTGCTTGGTGATTGGTGGCTAAATGTAGCCACCAATAAGCAAGTGCTACCAAGGTGCTAAAAATGCTTCTAATAAAAGTTATAGCTGTTTCAAAATGGTATTTAAGTATTCACTGTGCACTTTAAACACAGCACTTGCTCAGAAAGCCTAAGGTGCTTGTACCATCTGGTAATGACTCAGTTTGTTAATTGCTAATATGATACAAGCCCCACTGCGCTCTGAGCAGCTGCAATATTTAAAAATGATTATTATGCTTTTCAAATGAATACTAACTGCAAATGTGTGTGTTTGGTATCCAAATTATAGCTGTTTTTTAGAATCGTATATGTGCTGATAAAACTTTCAGTTCAATTCCAATTTAATAAGGTTTTGCTTTAAAAATGAATTTGGTTCAGGACACAGGATTTGACCCATGTGTTTAACAAGGCCATGATGAAGCAATACAGGGTAAGTTCAATAGCATAACAAGAACATATAACAAAGTAAAGGCAATACAGAATTTTGTAGTTTGCAGTCACTCTTTATTAGGAGCTGGTTTTACACAATATGTACAATTTAGAAAAATGTGTTGGTAGGAGGGAAGTTTCTTCCACTCTACTCCTCTTCATGGAGTTTCTGCTGCAAAAGACAAACAAAAAAAGACCCCACAGTTAATATCTAACAAAAGAGATGGACAGATTCAGTTAAAAGAGCAGTGAAAACATTAGACAGACAAACTAGAATGTACCATTAGAGAGTATATCAGATACCATAGAATAGGAGGAAGCCACTACTGAGGGTGATATCAGAGACACCAAATATAAACAGGTAGGCACAAAACAAAGAAATAAGGGGGCTATACAAAAGGGTGAACAAATTGTAAGAAAACAATGAGAAACAGACACATAGCAGTGAATAAAGAAGGTGTGCCCTATAGACAAAACATCAAGACAGGAGAGCAGTGAGATACTAGAAATATTCTTGCATACATCAAAGAGAAAGTACAGTATATGTATATATATATATATATATATATATATATATATATATATATGTGTGTGTGTGTGTGTATAGTAAAAAAGTATTGATTTGTCAAAGTGACAATAGATAAGTGCCCCCAGATATCTGCTCCATATGTACATAGGGCTAGATTTATTAAAGCCCTACGGCTGCAAGTTCTCACAAGAACTTGCTCGCCGTCATTTATCAAGCAGCGGTCACCAGACCGCCGCTTCCCTAGCCTCTTCGCCACCTCTAATGTGGCGAAATTCAATCTCCTCGGTCTAGTCAGACCGAGGAGATTGACAGCTCCTGCCCGCGCGTAATTGGTTGTGCGCGGGCAGGGGGGCGGAATTGCACGCGAGCGCAAAGTTGCGGCTCGTGTGCAATGCCGAATACCTGCGGGTAATTGCGCCCCGCCACAGGCGAGCTGAGGCGTACAGGGGCGCGTATACTATCAGCTTTAATAAATCTAGCCCTATGTACCAGTATGGTGCACAGACACAAGGAATACAAGTAGGTGGACATTTATCCAAAGCATCCACATTTCCACCATATTCTGCCATCTGTTTTCATTTGTTTTTATCTTCTCTGCAGCTGTCTGCTCTCTGCATTATTTTGCGTTGGTACCAAGTGTTTCAGGTTATGTATATATACAGGTATGGAACACTTTTGTTGTTAAGGGGTCATAAAAGTTAGTATATTTATTTTTATTACTTATTGGGCATTTATGCTATGCTTTATCAGAAACATACGTGCTATGAAAAAGGTAGTTACTTTAAAACTATGCAAATATGGGGATTTTTATGTTCCTTTAATATTTGCTTGTTAAAACATGTTATAGAGAAGTATATATTTCTTCATGTAATAGCAAGAGTCCATGAGCTAGTGACGTATGGGATATACATTCCTACCAGGAGGGGCAAAGTTTCCCAAACCTTAAAATGCCTATAAATACACCCCTCACCACACCCACAATTCAGTTTTACAAACTTTGCCTCCGATGGAGGTGGTGAGGGTAAGTTTGTGCTAGATTCTACTGTTGATTATGCGCTCCGCAGCAAGTTGGAGCCCGGTTTTCCTCTCAGCGTGCAGTGAATGTCAGAGGGATGTGAGGAGAGTATTGCCTATTTGAATGCAGTGATCTCCTTCTACGGGGTCTATTTCATAGGTTCTCTGTTATCGGTCGTAGAGATTCATCTCATTACCTCCCTTTTCAGATCGACGATATACTCTTATATATACCATTACCTCTACTGATTCTCGTTTCAGTACTGGGTTTGGCTTTCTACTACATGTAGATGAGTGTCCTAGGGTTAAGTAAGTCTTATTTTTGTGACACTCTAAGCTATGGTTGGGCGCTTTTTTATATAAAGTTCTAAATATTTGTGTTTAAACATTTATTTGCCTTGACTCAGAATGTTCAACATTCCTTATTTTTCAGACAGTCAGTTTCAGATTTGGGATAAATGCATTTGTTTCAATCATTTTTTCTTACCTTAAAAAATTTGACTTTTTTCCTGTGGGCTTGTTAGGCTCGCTGGGCAGAAAATGCTTCATTTTATTGCGTCATTCTTGGCGCGGGACTTTTTTGGCGCCAAAATTTTTTTTTCTGTTTCCGGCGTCATAAGTGTCGCCGGAAGTTGCGTCATTTTTTGACGTTTTTTTGCGTCAAAGATGTCGGCGTTCCGGATGGGGGCGTCATTTTGGCGCCAAAAGCATTTTAGGCGCCAAATAATGTGGGCGTCCTTTTTTGGCGCTAAAAAAATATGGGCGTCATTTTTGTCTCCACATTATTTTAAGTCTCATTATTTATTGCTTCTGGTTGCTAGAAGCTTGTTCACTGGCATTTTTTTTCCCATTCCTGAAACTGTCATTTAAGGAATTTGATCAATTTTGCTTTATATGTTGTTTTTTTCTTTTACATATTGCAAGATGTTCCACGTTGCAACTGAGTCAGAAGATACTTCAGGAAAATCACTGCACAGTGCTGGAGCTACCAAGCTAAGTGTATCTGCTATAAACTTTTGGTATCTGTTTCTCCAGCTGTTATTTGTATTGCATGTCATGTCAAACTTATTAATGCAGATAAAATTTCCTTTAGTACTGTTACATTACCTGTTGCTGTTCCGTCAACATCTAATTTTCAGAGTGTTCCTGATAACATAAGAGATTTTATTTTTTAAATCCATTAAGAAGGCTATGTCTGTTATTTCTCCTTTTAGTATACATAAAAGTCTTTTAAAACTTCTCTTTTTTCAGATGAATTTTTAAATGAACATCATCCATTCTGATACTGATAATGGTTCTTCTGGTTCAGAGGTTTCTGTCTCAGAGGTTGATGCTGATAAATCTTTGTATTTGTTCAAGATGGAATTTATTCGTTCTTTACTTAAAGAAGTGTTATTTGCATTAGAAATAGAGGATTCTGGTCCTCTTGATACTAAATGTAAACGTTTAAATAAGGTTTTTAAAATCTCCTGTAGTTATTCCAGAAGTGTTTTATCTCCCTGATGCTATTTCTGAAGTAATTTCCAGGGAATGGAATAATTTGGGTAATTTATTTACTCCTTCTAGACGTTTAAGCAAATTATATCCTGTGCCATCTGACAGATTAGAGTTTTTTGGGACAAAAATCCCTAAGGTTATGGGGCTGTCTCTACTCCTGCTAAGTACTACTATTCCTATGGCAGATAGTACTTCATTTAAGGATCCTTTAGATAGGAAAATTGAATCCTTTCTAAGAAAAGCTTACTTATGTTCAGGTAATCTTCTTAGACCTGCTATATTTTTAGCGGATGTTGCTGCAGCTTCAACTTTTTGGTTAGAAGCTTTAGCGCAACAAGTAACAGATCATAATTCTATAGCATTATTATTATTCTATAACATGCTAATAATTTATTGGTGATACCATCTTTTGATATCATTAGAGTTGATGTCAGGTATATGTCTCTAGCTATTTTAGCTAGAAAAGCTTTATGGATTAAACTTGGAATGCTGACATGTCTTCTAAGTCAACTTTGCTTTCCCTTTCTTTCCAGGGTAAATAATCATTTTCGTTCCTTTCCTCACAACAAGGAACAAAAGCCTGATCCTTCATCCTCAGGAGCGGCATCAGTTTGGAAACTATTTCCAGTTTGGAATATATCCAAGCCTTATAGAAACCTATAGCCAGCTCCTAAGTACCTATGAAGGTGCGGGCCCTTATTCCAGCTCAGCTGGTATGGGGCAGATTACGTTTTCTTCAAAGAAATTTGGATCAATTCCGTTCTTAATCTCTGGTTTCAGAAACATTGTTTCAGAAAGGTACAGAATTGGCTTCAAGTTAAGGCCTCCTGCTAAGAGATTCTTTTCTTTCCCGTGTCCCAGTTAACACAGCAAAGGCTCAGCATTTCTGAAATGTGTTTCAGATCTAGAGTTGGCTGGAGTATTTATGCCAGTTCCAGTTCTGGAACAGGGGCTGGGGTTTTATTTATCTCTTCATTGTACCAAAGAAGGTCAATTCCTTCAGACCAGTTCCGGATCTATCATTATTGAATCGTTATGTTAGGATACCAACATTCAAGATGGTTACTGTAGGACTATCCTGCCTTTTGTTTAGCAAGGGCATTATATGTCTACAATAGATTTACAGGATGTGTATCTGCATATTCCGATTCATCCAGATCACTTTTAGTGTCTGAGATTCTCTTTTTAGACAAGCATTACCAGTTTTGTGGCTCTACCGTTTGGCCTAGCCTCAGTTCCAAGAATTTTTTTCAAAGGTTCTCGGTGCCCTTCTTTCTGTAATCAGAGAATAGGGTTTTGGTATTTCCTTATTTGGACGATATCTTGGTACTTGCTCAGTCTTCTCATTTTCGAAGAATCTCATACGAATCGACTTGTGTTGTTTCTTCAAGTTCATGGTTGGAGGATCAATTTACCATTCAGTTCATTGATTCCTCAGACAAGGGTAACCTTTTTAGGTTTCTAGATAAATTCAGTGTCTATGACTCTGTCCTTGTCAGACAAGAGAAGTTTAACATTGATATCAGCTTGTCAAAACCTTCAGTCACAATCATTCCCTTTGGTAGCCTTATGCATGGAAATGTTGGGTCTTAGGACTGCCGCATCAGATGCGATCTCCTTTGCTCGTTTTCACATGCGACCTCTTCAGCTCTGTATGCTGAACCAATGGTGCAGGGATTACTCAAAGATATCTCAATTAATATCTTTAAACCGATTTTACGACACTCTCTGACATGGTGGACAGATCACCATCGTTTAGTTCAGGGGGCTTCTTTGTTCTTCCGACCTGGACTATAATCTCAACAGATGCAAGTCTTACAGGTTGGGAGCTGTGTGGGGGTATCTGACGGCACAAGGGGTTTGGGAATCTCAGGAGGTGAGATTTCCGATCAATATTTTGGAACTCCGTGCAATTTTCAGAGCTCTTCAGTCTTGGCCTCTTCTGAAGAGAGAGTTGTTAATTTGTTTTCAGATAGACAATGTCACAACTGTGGCATACATCAATCATCAAGGAGGGACTCACAGTCCTCTGGCTATGAAAGAAGTATCTCGAATTTTGGTTTGGGCGGAATCCAGCTCCTGTCAAATCTCTGCGGTTCATATCCCAGGTATGGACAATTGGAAAGCGGATTATCTCAGTCGCCAAACGTTGCATCCGGGCGAATGGTCTCTTCACCCAGAGGTATTTCTTCAGATTGTTCAAATGTGGGAAATTCCAGAAATAGATCTGATGGCTTCTCATCTAAACAAGAAACTTCCCAGGTATCTGTCCAGATCCCGGGATCCTCAGGCGGAGGCAGTGGATGCATTATCACTTCCTTGGAAGTATCATCCTGCCTATATCTTTCCGCCTCTAGTTCTTCTTCCAAGAGTAATCTCCAAGATTCTGAAGGAATGCTCGTTTGTTCTGCTGGTAGCTCCGGCATGGCCTCACAGGTTTTGGTATGCGGATCTTGTCCGGATGGCCTCTTTCCAACCGTGGACTCTTCCGTTAAGACCAGACCTTTTGTCTCAAGGTCCTTTTTTCCATCAGGATCTGAAATCCTTAAATTTAAAGGTATGGAGATTGAACGCTTGATTCTTGGTCAAAGAGTTTTCTCTGACTCTGTGATTAATACTATGTTACAGGCTCGTAAATCTGTATCCAGAGAGATATATTATAGAGCCTGGAAGACTTATATTTCTTGGTGTCTTTCTCATCATTTTTCTTGGCATTCTTTTAGAATACCGAGAATATTACAGTTTCTTCAGGATGGTTTAGATAAGGGTTTGTCCGCAAGTTCCTTGAAAGGTCAAATCTCTGCTCTTTCTGTTCTTTTTCACAGAAAGATTGCTATTCTTCCTGATATTCATTGTTTTGTACAAGCTTTGGTTCGTATAAAGCCTGTCATTAAGTCAATTTCTCCTCCTTGGAGTTTGAATTTGGTTCTGGGGGCTCTTCAAGCTCCTCCATTTGAACCTATGCATTCATTGGATATTAAATTACTTTCTTGGAAAGTTTTGTTCCTTTTGGCCATCTCTTCTGCCAGAAGAGTTTCTGAATTATCTGCTCTTTCTTGTGAGTCTCCTTTTCTGATTTTTCATCAGGATAAGGCGGTGTTGCGAACTTCTTTTGAATTTTTACCTAAGTTGTGAATTCCAACAACATTAGTAGAGACATTGTGGTTCCTTCATTATGTCCTAATCCTAAGAATTCTAAGGAGAAATCGTTGCATTCTTTGGATGTTATTAGAGCTTTGAAATATTATGTTGAAGCTACTAAGTCTTTCCGAAAGACTTCTAGTTTATTTGTTATCTTTTCCGGTTTTAGAAAGGCCAGAAAACTTCTGCCATTTCTTTGGCATCTTGGTTGAAATCTTTAATTCATCTTGCCTATGTTGAGTCGGGTAAGACTCCGCCTCATAGGATTACAGCTCATTCTACTAGGTCAGTTTCTACTTCCTGGGCGTTTAGGAATGAAGCTTCGGTTGATCAGATTTGCAAAGCGGCAACTTGGTCCTCTTTGCATACTTTTACCAAATTCTACCATTTTGTTGTATTTTCTTCTTCTGAAGCAGTTTTTGGTAGAAAAGTACTTCAGGCAGCGGTTTCAGTTTGAATCTTCTGCTTATGTTTTTCATTAAACTTTATTTTGGGTGTGGATTATTTTCAGCAGGAATTGGCTGTCTTTATTTTATCCCTCCCTCTCTAGTGACTCTTGTGTGGAAAGATCCACATCTTGGGTAGTCATTATCCCATACGTCACTAGCTCATGGACTCTTGCTAATTACATGAAAGAAAACATAATTTATGTAAGAACTTACCTGATAAATTCATTTCTTTCATATTAGCAAGAGTCCATGAGGCCCGCCCTTTTTTGTGGTGGTTATGATTTTTTTGTATAAAGCACAATTATTCCAATTCCTTATTTTATATGCTTTCGCACTTTTTTCTTATCACCCCACCTCTTGGCTATTCGTTAAACTGAATTGTGGGTGTGGTGAGGGGTGTATTTATAGGCATTTTAAGGTTTGGGAAACTTTGCCCCTCCTGGTAGGAATGTATATCCCATACGTCACTAGCTCATGGACTCTTGCTAATATGAAAGAAATGAATTTATCAGGTAAGTTCTTACATAAATTATGTTTTTTGCATATACTTCTAGTATATATTTAATGTGATAAATTGTGTCTTAAGCTTATTTAGCGCTTCTCAATCTATTTATTTATATTGAGTATTAACTGTAATACAGGTACAGTGTATTGAGGAGCTTGACACCTTTCTTTCCTGAAACCGTGTATTATATTTTTATATATTTTTGCATCTCTGACCATGTAAATGAGAATAAATAAAAAACACAGGGTGTTGGACACCCTGTACTGGTGAAAATGTCAGGTTAAAATCACATTGATTTAAGTGTTATTTGGCTCAGGCGTATCTGACTCAGTAATACATTTTATTGTTCATGTTATAAATCATAATTTATTTTTTTATATAAAGAGTTCATACTCATTTTTCCCCTTGTCTCCCACCTCTCAACTGTTTCTCTCATGACTCTTCCCTATTTGTGCTTCCTTTTTGTCATTACTCACCTTACCACCTATGTCTCGAGTTTTGGCTCTTAGTTTGTTGACCTGGGACTCGGCAATGTCTGCTCGTTCTTCAGCCTCATCCAGCTCATGCTGAACCTTACGGAACTTAGACAGATTTGTATTGGCTTGTTCCTCCTGGGAAGAGAAAGGATGAACCAAGTCAATAATAGGGAATTAAGTTGTTAGAGTGTATATATATATATATATTATACAGGGCTCGAAATTTCAAGTCCTAAGCTATTGGGCAGGACAAAATGTTACTTGCCACTTCTAATCCCACCCATACCACACCACACCCACGACTTCACCGCCTCTTTGCATATGTTTAGCCATTGGGAAACATTAGGTAATATTGTTTTTATTTTATACCATAGCAAATTCAACAATGCTACATACAGTAATCAAATAAATGCATAGCAGTTAGAAACATCAGCTAGATATTCTGGTGAAGACAACAGCTAGATAGAGAAAGGAAGTTGTTGAACTGAGAGAGTGCAGAGAGTGCTGCTGTCAGTCATGGAAGGTCATATCAGACCTGGAGATTCTTTTTTTTTTAATATTTATCATCTCTCTCTTCTTGCGCTTAACTAACTTTTCCCTCTCCCTCCTCTCTTGAATCTCTCTCTTTTACCCTCTCCCTCTGTCTTCAGTGTCTCTTTTTACCCTCTCCCTTTTCTCTCTCAGGTCATATCTTCTCTTTTCTTTCTTTCCCCTCTCTCATATCTCTTCCCTCCTTTTTTCTCCATCCTCTCTTAACTCTACTTTATTCTCCACTTTCATTTTTCATCTGCAACATCTCTCTCTATCTGCCTCGGTTTAACCCTCTCAGAAGTAACAGTCTAAGCACTAATGGGGTCCCTTCAGCCGTAGAGGAATAACATATCCTTGCACTTTCATGGCTATATAATATCCCTTTAGATAATAGTTTTAGCTCATAGCCCAAAATGTGTGCTGCAATGGGAATGTACATTCTGCAAATACAATGTGCCAACTTTTCTACTTATAACATGCCACCAGACTTCTGACTCAACATTCACTCGTCACCCGTTAAATTTCCACTCGCCAATGGCTAGTGGAAATTGTGAGCCCTGTGTATATATATATATATATATATATATATTATTTTTTTGCATAAAAAAGTAGCCAGTGCTACAATAGAGATGACTGTCTTAGGGTGCCCCTGAGGGGGGGGGGGGGTAGGGAAACAAATTTGGTGCATGGCATTTTTTTTTTTTTTTTTAAATGTGTATATTTATTTTTTTGCTGCCTTAGGCTTCATAGTAGGCGCCATATGTGGTGACAGAATAGCTCAAACAGGAGGGGACTCCCCAGTCAAAACAGCTGCAAGCATCTGGCTGAAATATCTCACTACGAAGCCCTTGTGCTCTCTGAAAAAATGTAGCAGCCTTCTTATTTATATATTTATCTGCTGTAAAAAAAGAAGAAAGAAGTGGAGGACGGCAGTAAACCAACCTACAAGAAAACTCTCAAATAAAAAAAATATATATCTTCTTGTCAGGGTGTAAACACAGAATAACAATTATTAAATAATTGTTAATAGACATACAACTCAGAGAAAGAGTGTTTAGTAACAATTACTGCCTTGAAAAGTAACATTAAAAATAAATCCTGTAAACTTACATATCCCCACATATGAACTGCTCTCAAGTGGGATTAATAAATATCAATATTATTAGTACTGCAGTAAGCTGCTAATTAGATATACGCTTGGTTCCTACAATCCGTGGACCGTGAACCCCTGACACGCGTTTCACAATAACTCTTCCTCAGAGGGGGTTTGCGCCACTGTTGTTTGAACGTATTTACAAGTATACAAATCTCTCCCATAACAATCATTGGCACCTATCCATATCGTTACATAGTTTGATTGGCCAAAAACCGCTGTCACTCCACATCCTCATCCAAGCAGGTGTTACTGCCCACATGGGATGCCTCAATATATTTAAGGTGACGTCACAGCCAATAAATAAATCAGAAAACTGCCTGATACATAACGCTTGGTGATCGAAGTGTAAAGTAATGTTATATGTAGCCTTTTGGCCAAATGTTAACTACACAGAGTAGTTTGCCAACTGAATTGTGAGGATGAGTAAACAACTTTGATTTCTTTAATTATAATAAATCAATATATGATTACGCCAATCAATAGCTATCTTTGTCAAGTTACTGTTACTATATACCAATATCTAATAGTACTGCTTGATAGAATGTATCTTTACATCAAAGGTAGCAACATAACTGATTCATAGCCCAATATTATTACGTAGTGCATAATAGTTGGCAGATCATAGTATTTATTTACATTTTACTCCACATATAGCGGATTAGATTTACAGTAACAATATTTTATCGGATATATTGTTACTCATATAGGATTTCCAGAAAGATTACAAATATAAAATCTACAATATATTTTAAAATAGATCTAACAAAAACAAAACCAGATTACTTTTACGTAACATTCGCATACATTCCCTCCAAATTAAATTTGGGGAAAGCTATCAAAATACTTTACTATGTAAATATGCAAAAATCTACTAACACACTCAGTAACTTAATAAAAACAATGTGATGAAAATTGTGTTTCTGGTTTTAACATGCAGTGATAATTTCTAGAGACCCACAATCAAGAGGGACAGCTAATCAGGGCAGATACTCACAGCCTCCTCCGCCTGTCTCTTATAAGCTTTCACTTTGAGCTGCAGCTTGTCAACAAGGTCCTGAAGACGAGCCAAGTTCTTCTTGTCTTCCTCTGTCTGTTGGGAAAGGGAGATATTATATGAGAGTGATGTAAGGAGTGCATGATGTGTGACAGATTAGAATAGGAGGGGTTCTTTAGTGAGAAGTAAAGTACTGAATATATGAACAATAAAGAAAGTAAGGGAAAATCAGGCTCACAAACATAAATACTACAACTGAAATATATTCACTAATCACAGATAATTGCTAACCAATTGAATGAAATTGCTGCAAGAAACAGGATTGGCCAGACCCCTTATCCACTGTACATATTTAGATGGTGAAATTAATATGACACATTTGTACTGTGTGGTTAACTTGTATTTGCTTCAGATGGAAAAAAAAGGTATAGAGCTATGAGTACGGCATTCCAGCCGAAACGCGTAATCTTTGGACACTAAGGGCTTGTTTTGTATCATGTACATGTAACCGCTCTTAATTGAATAAAAGAAAAAGGAATTTTTAACTGCAGCTCTGGACTTTGTGTTTATTATATCTGTGGCCAATCTTTTTGGAGCGTCTGCAGTTGGTGTGCCCCTGGAGGATGTTAAGAATCTATTAAGGGAAGCAAGTATCAAAGTGTTTCATTTACCCACACCCGTGATTGAAAGTATATCGGCAGGAGTCGTCCCCCTTCTTAAGTCGGCCGCATCTGTTGATGTAATTTTCGGGGCCATAGAGTGTGGAGCCTATTGCCAGTGCTGCGAATGGTAGCTGACGGCTAGTGGGAGCAGTGCAGCTCTAAGCTATGGAAGGCGGATTGCTTTGAGCCTTGGAGAGAGGTCTCCCAAACGGCTCTCATACGCACCGGGCTTCAGGAAGAGTGCCGTGAAGAAAGGGTAAGTTTGTTCCAGATAAGGAGGAATAACAGTGGGGACTTTTGAGACTAATATTATCTCGCTGATTTGATAGCGTTTGGTACGCACAGCACAAGGTTTTGAAGCTTCCTTATATACAGGACAAGTACACAAAGGGGTCTCCCCGTCATAGGGGTTTTGTATTTGTTGGAAAAAAAAGGTGCCTGATGTGCAGGTTCAGTTACTACTTTCGTCTTGTCGAGCTTAGGGTATATGTTGACAAATAGGTGAGATCTGGGGTTAGTAAATCAATCTTATTTCCCATTTCAGGTTCTCTAATATATGGCTACATCTCGGTTTTGCTGCACATGTTTGAGATAAGATTGTGTGACTAAACCCTACTGTAAAACTATGCATCCAAACATCTGTGCTTCCTACGTGTTTCCGGCAAGCTGCTGCTATTCTCATGTAAAGCATTTTTTTACATTTTACTTAACCTGTTGAGTTTACACCAGTAGCAAGGCAAGATAATACACAATGAGCCCGATTACGAGTGGATCGCAAACATTTGCCCGCGAGTGATAAGGGGTTTATTGCGGGTGTCTATACTTTGCTATGTCTATATATGTGTACATATGAATTTATATGTGTATATATGTATTTACAGACATACATACACATATAAATATATATGTACACACATATAGACATATATATATATATATATATATATATATATATATATATATACTGTTTCAATAAGCCTGTGGCCCAGCACTCCAACCTCGGTGGTTTATGATAGACCTGGGTGCAATCCTCAAATTTAAGAAGTATATGAATCCATGCAGAAAAGGGCACTTTCAGGATTTGTACATAAACCCAATTATTCCTTTATTGAAAATATCAACAGAACATGGTCGACATTTCGGCCCTCATTCAGGCCTTCATCAGGACATATATAATCTTGAATCAGCTATGCAGTGGAGCTCCCAGTCAGAAAAAAAGGCACCTTTTTTTCTGACTGGGAGCTCCGCTGCATAGCTGATTCAAGATTATATATGTCCTGATGACGGCCTGAATGAGGGCCGAAACGTCGACCATGTTCTGTTGATATTTTCAATAAAGGAATAATTGGGTTTATGTACAAATCCTGAGAGTGCCCTTTTCTGCATGGATTTATATATATATATATATATATATATATATATATATATATATATATATATATATATATATATATATATATATATATATATATATGTGTGTGTGTGTGTGAAACATCAGATATATGTAGAAATATTTATTTATGAATAAATAGAACATATTCTTGTATGCAGAGAACATTGGAATGTGAAATATTTGTATTTTCATGTTGGGTTAGCGCACATGAGAATATTAAATCGGGTTTGGGCAAGAGTGGGGTGTCCACTTTTTTCTCTATTGATTTCTATGGGGGAATACGTAAACACGCACGCAATATTCTTAGTCTTTTTGTGCTTGTCGGCTTAGCACGCAAGTGAAAATAGTTTACTTTAAATTCATAATATGAGCAAAACCCGACAAACGTAAAAAATTACTTTAAGCACAGTTAACGCTCAAACGGGAGTGTTAATTAGTGCTCCATTTGTAATCTGGCCCAATGTGTGCTGATCAAACATTAAAGGGCCAGTGAACTCTGGTGAGTTAATTTAAGGATTCTCATCAATATTGCGAGGTCCCTCAAACAATTTAAAAAAGATAATTTTAACTTGAGAGCTGTTGATCTCGCTATTCAGGATACTGGATGTGAACCACACAAACACATTAGAATATAACACTTAAAGAAAGCCTTCAAATGTTTTTCTCTATGCCAGTGAGCTTTTGAACATCAGGCACTTAGTATCCACCACACTGAGTTAATAGTAAAGCTCATCTCCCCATGTTGTAATAAGCCCTAACCACAAACACCTCAACCCTAACTGAACATACCCCAGACCCACAATCTCACCCCAGACCCAATAGCAACTCCATCTCACGTGCTAATTCCCCAACAGCAATACAATCTCCTGACACCTACATCTGCCTCCTCCACACAATCCTCATCAGTACAGGTCATCCATTGGGGCAGATTGATCACTGGTTAATAAAGAAGACTTCCACAGGTCTATTGGTTGACACTCAACCAGTATGGAAACAAAAATGTAGCTATATGCTGGAGAGGCTCATGCATTTTTTAAAAACAAGAATACCCTCTTTTAGATGCAAAAAAGAGGAAAAAATAATTATGTTCTTTTTATTGAATAATTTTTTTCCCCTTTGTGTTGTGTACCTGGTACGTGAGTTCTTTAATGCGCCTCTCATATTTCCTCATTCCTTTCACAGATTCAGCGTTGCGCTTTTTGCTCTGCATCTAGCTCATTGTCTAGTTCACGGACTCGAGCCTCCAGTTTCTGCAGTTGCTTTTTCCCACCCCTTCATGGCAATCTGCTCAGCCTCGTCCAGCCGCTGCTGAAGGTCCTTGATAGTTTGCTCCATGTTCTTTTTCATTCTTTCCAAATGGGAACTTGTGTCCTGCTCCTTCTTCAGTTCCTCTGCCATCATGGCAGCCTGTGGAATACAATGTTCTCGTAAGACAGACAGAAACATGAATTATATGTCAAGCAAACAAATAATGGGAGCTTACATCAGTGATGGCTTTCTTAGCTTTCTCCTCTGCATTGCGACATTCCTGTACTGCTTCCTCCACTTCTGACTGAAGCTGAGCCAGGTCAGACTCCATTTTCTTCTTCTGGTTTATAAGACTTGTGTTCTGAAGGAGGCATTAAACAGGGTTATAAATAGCTTAAAGCCACTGGTAACTGAGGAACTAGAGACAATTATTAGGTTAAATGTGCAATCTATTATTTAGGATATTGAAAAGATTATTGCGCCAATCTCTAACTTTCAAAAGAGGAAGGAAATACATAATAAATGCTCCCAAATTAAGATTTAGTGGCATTTTTAAAATGGATGAGACAGGGAGAAATGTTAAGTTCATATTTTTTAAGGAGGGGTATTTAATAGTCTGCTAATATATTTTGTAGAAAATGAGAAAAACCGCAATTGCTCTATGATTTTAAATGTTTACTAAAAAATAAAAGAGGGATGAATTATTCATAAATGGAAAAGCAGTAAGCAAGTCAGGTGCACCAATAACCTGGGTGTGGAGTAGCTGTACTCTCTCACTGGTCTCTATAAGCTCTTGTTCAGCAAGTTTGCGTGCTCGCTCTGTCTGTTCCACTAGCGATCGCAGTTCCTCCAGCTCTGCCTGAAGCAGCATATTTCTTCTTTCCACAATTGCAATGTTCTCCTTAAGTTCCTCATTAGCTCGTATTGTGTCATCCAACTGAATCTGTGCATCCTGCAAGCAGGTGAATAAAAAAGTGAATAAAATGTATAATGCTTACGGACCACAGAACCTGCCCATTCATTGAACCTAATAAACAAACTTTGATACTGCTGCCTCTGGTACAGTTTTCCTGTATGTTTGACACCCAACTGTTGCATCTCACCTTGAGATTTCCATGTGCCACTTTCAGTTGTTTCTGTGCTTCAGCAGCTACACGGTTGGCCTGACTTAGCTGGATTTCCATCTCATTCAAATCTCCTTCCATTTTTTTCTTGATCCTTAAGGCTTCGTTACGGCTCCTTGTTTCAGATTCAAGGGAGGTTTGCAGTGAGTCCACCACACGCTGATTGTTCCTTTTGAGTTGTTCCATTTCTTCATCTTTTTCTGCCAATTTTCGTTCAATCTCAGACTTAATCTGGTTAAATTCCAGCTGAACACGCAAAATTTTGCCTTCTTCATGTTCCAAGGAAGCCTGGTAATTAAGCATGTATCTTATATAATAATATACCATCATTAGTGGTTTAATACACTTGAATATCATTGGGCTATACCTACAGTAATTCATGTAAATAACATACTAAACAATGCATCATCTTCATAATTTCATAAATGAGTAGGAGATTGTAAACCAATGACTGCACGTCAAATCCACATCTAAATCTTGCTCTGTCTTAAAATTATTGTAAATCCTTCAATAGTGTTCTCACCTCAGCCTCCTCCAGGGCAGACTGCAACTCCATCTTCTCTTGCTCCAGCTGTTTACGGATCTTCTCCAACTCATGGATGCTCTTTCCACCCTCTCCCAGCTGTTCTGTCAGGTCTGATATTTCCTCTGTGGGATAAGTTTGCAGTTAATTACCTTCCAATCTTCACTACAGTAAATATATTACTATACAAACACTATAGTTATGAAGCATTGTACACTTTGCACACATTAATGTGAATACATGAATATGGTTATCTGATATAAAATGGTGTTGTAGGTGTTTTTAGTTCTCTAATTATTACCATTTCAGTTCCTATTTTAACTAAGTAATATGATATAAGGATTTTTTCTGACTCCAGTCCTATCTTGTTTCTGTGTTTCAGTCCTCTCACCCTGTAAGTTCTTATTCTCTCTCTTGAAGGTTTCCATATGTTCTAAAGACTCCTCATAGGCGTTCTTCAGCTTGAAGAGCTCAGTGCTCAAAGAACGAGCCTCTTTCTGTGCAGACTCAAGCTCTGTCTGGGACTCCTCATATTTCTGCTTCCATTCAGCAAGGATCTACAGGGAAACAGGAGTCAGAGAAATGTTTAGTGTCTTTACCATTAACCTATACCATCTGTTTTATCCACAGAATTGTCTGATATTCTCACCTTGTCAAAGTTCCTTTGCTTCTTGTCCAGTGCAGCAGCTGCAGCATTTGACCGCTCCAGGTCCACCATCAAGTCTTCAATCTCATTCTGTAATCTGTGCTTGGTCTTTTCCAGGGATGAGCATTTGGCATTCACTGCTTCTACAGCCTCCTCAGCCTCTTGCAGTCTTTGTGCCAATTTCTTCCTGTCATATTTCAGGTGAGAAAACAAGTCAGAAGAAAGAATGTAGGAGAAGAAAAAAATCACTTTATAAGAATAGAAGTGCTCTTGGCATTATGTACTGTTAAAGACAAACTAACTAAATAAAGGTAACATTTGATAACCATGTATAAGATTAATGCGTTTCTCTATTCATGCATAGAAGCTCTAAATTGTGTGCCCTTTGCCCAATGATTAACCCACCTTGGTAGTACAGGCAGAAGCTAAGCCTTCTAACAAATAAACTTTATGCTCGTCTTATACAACAGCATGAAACATAATCCAAGCAAAAAGCTTCTCTGTTGAAAGGAATTGTTCAGCTAGGATAGAATAAGTCACCCGAACAGGTGTTAGGGATGCAAGAGACCATCAAAAGCAGAGCTAGGATAGAGAAGCCAGACTTTATTAGATGAGCACATACAGGACATATGCAAGGGGAGGAAAATGCATTAAGCCCTTTGTAAGTAATAATCCATTTTGGAAGCAGAATAATAGGAATTGGTTAGAAAATAAATACAATATGACACCAAGGTGGTTTCACTTACTTGGCCTCCTCCAGTTCTTCAGTTCTCTGGATGGCATCAGTTTCATACTTGGTTCTCCACTGCGCTACCTCAGAGTTGGCTTTGGACAACACTCTCTGCAGCTCTGCTTTGGCTTCCTGCTCTTCCTCATATTGTTCTCGAAGAAGGTCGCAGTCATGGCGGGCTGATTGCAGGGCATGGGCAAGTGCATTTTTAGCCTTGTTAGGATGCAAGAGAGTTTGGTAATTATTGTATCAGTTATTAAAAATACATTTTTAATTAGAGTTTAGCTAAATAACTCAAGAGCTTTTTTTGTATGAATATTACCTTGGATTCCTCTTCCATCTGCCTTTTCAGATCCTCCATCTGCTGGGTGTAAGTCTGTTTACCCCGGGTAAGTTGTGACACCAGTGCCTCTTTTTCATCCAGCCTGCGTGCCAGCTCACCATTTTCTGTCTGCAGCTTGGCTTTCTGGGAGGTGAAATCATTGAGCGTTCTCTGTGTCTCTTCATACTTGGTTCGATGCTCATTCATTTGATCCTCTAATGTGCGACACATCTTCTCTAGATTGGCCTGAAAATACAAGACAAGAGACAAAGATATGTAAGCAAGAATGTGAGAAACAGAAAAATAATAAAGGAGCAAAAAAGAAGATAGAGGGGAAAAAAGAATAATAAAAATTACTTGAAATTTTCAGTCTCTCACTAACCTTGGATTTCACCACTTGTTCCATGTTGGACGCCACATCATCCAGCTCCAGTTTGAATTCACTCTTCTCCTTCTCCAGCTTCTGTTTCACTCTCTGGAGGTTGTCTATCTGCTCACTCAGCTCTGCTACAGTGTCTGCATGCTTCTTCCTCAGGGTAGCTGCTGTGGCCTCTGAGTGTAAGGTGGATTCCTCCAGGTCCCTCCTTAGTTTCAGGAACTCTGCTTCCCTCTTCTTGTTCAGCTCCAGCTGCACCGAGGTTGCTCCTCCAGCCTCCTCTAGACGTTCGCTGATCTCTTCCAGCTCTCTTGATAGGTCAGAGCGAAGTTTCTCCACCTTGGCTCGAGCTGTCCTCTCAGCTTCTAGTTCTTCTTCCAATTCTTCAATACGAGCCTTAGTAGAGAAAGACAGAAAGAGAAAGGGTTACATGCAAATAAGTTACATAAAATAAAAAGCATTTTATTTTTGAAAATACATTTATGGAATTTATAGAAGTGATATGCTGCATTATTATCTCACTGGGAGATACATGAGTATTATTACGTATATCATTTTAGAGGCTTTACCTGGTGCTCTTTTAATTTTTTTTGAAGTTGCATGCCCATTATTTGCTCATCTTCAATCTTGCTGGTTTGTTGGCTTAATTCAAACTCTTTCCTATAGAAGGAAGGGTATTGTTAATCATACCCTCTATTGCACATCTAAATTAACCCATTCAATGTAGGCACTCACTTCTTCAGCTTCTCTTCTAGCTGTTGCTTGTCATTCTCCAGATCCATCACATTTTCCTGTGTTAATTTCAAGTCCCCTTCCATCTTTCGCTTCACTCGCTCTAGATCCATTCTGACTTTCTTCTCTTGTTCCAAAGAACCTTCCAGCTGCAATTATCAAGTGTTTAGTTATTTTTTGTTATATGACTGAAATCTCTATAAAGAAATTTGAAAATTAACACACTTGTTCATGCTACTTTTATCACTTACATCATCAACTTGCTGTTCTAGCTTGGCCTTAGCTTTAGTTAAGCTATTGACTTTATCCTCCTCAGCCTGAAGATCATCAAGTGTCTGCTGGTGAGCCTCTTGGAGGGCTTTCTTCTCCTTGGTCAATTTAGCAATAATTTCATCCAAAGCAGCCATTTCTTCAGTTAGGTTTTTGACCTGTAATATAAAAAATATATACATGTAAAGGGGAAATTGAAGTAATGTTGGTAGAAAGGTTAAAGGGACAGTCAACACCAGAATTTTTGTTGTTTAAAAAGAAAGATAATCCCTTTATTACCCATTCCCCAGTTTTGCATAACCCAGTTATAATAATACATGTTTTACCTCTGTAATTACCTTGCATCTAAGCTTCTGCCGACTGGCCACTTATTTCAGTTCTTTTGACAGACTTGCATTTTAGCCAATCAGTGCTCAGATCTAGGTCACTTTACGTGCATGAGATCAATGCTATCTATATAAAACACATGAACTAATGCCCTCTAGTGGTCAAAATGCATTCAGATTAGAGGCAGTCTTCAAGGTCTAAGAAATTAGCATATGAACCTCCTAGGTTTAACTGTCAACTAAGAATACCAAGAGAACAAAGTAAAATTGGTGATAAAAGTAAATTGGGAAGTTGTTTAAAATTGCATGCCCTATTTAAATCATTAAAGTTTTTTTGGACTTGACTGTCCCTTTAACAAAATATGGGATCTTGCCTTATTTTCTGTGGCGTGCTTCTCTTTCTCCACTTTGGCCAGAGTCAGCTCAAGATCATCAATATCCTTCTTGAGCTCAGAACATTCATCTTCCAGCTTCCTCTTTTTTGCCGTCAGCTCAGCGTTCATCTCCTCTTCATCCTCCAGTCTCTCTGTTTGCTCCTTTAGCTTGGCCTCCAGCTGGATTTTGTTCTTAATCAGTTGTTCACATCGCTCATCAGCATCATTTAGATTATCTTGTTCCTAAATAAAATACAAAATATGCATTTTTGGTACCAAAAAAAAAGTTTCTTTAATAATTTCTTTGCCCAGTGAGTTTTTTTTCTTTTCAAATCACGTTAAGGATGAACACAGAAACACTGTGCAAGACAGGCATAATGTATGTTATTGTTGGGCTGATATTAAACTGTGCATGTTGCAGAAAGAATTTTAGTCTATCCAGCCACTAAAATGTAAACTCACAGCCTGGACTTGCAACTGCAGATCATTCTTTTCCTGCAGCATGGACACCATCTTCTCCTCAAGCTCTTTGCGTCGGACCTCTGATTTCTCCAGAGCTTCTTTCAGTCTTCCAAACTCCTCCTTCATATTTGCCATCTCCTTTTCAGTTTCTGCGCTCTTCAGCAGAGGTTTAATCTTAAAATAAAGTTTCATCCATGGCCAGTTCTTCACACCCATGAAAGCTCGGATGTTCCACTGAATTACTAGGAGGGCATCTCTGCAGAACAATGGATAAGAACAGAATGAAACCTGAGCCACATATTTTCAAGTGCTAACATGGCCTCAAACATATTAATTTTATCATACATTTGAGAGAGACCCATAAGTTTCCTAATTATTTGATTATTTCATTGTGAAGCACATTGTTTGTTTAATATAGTTTAGAGAAAATACACAATTTACTTCTTAGGGCCCCTAAAAAAGAGACTTTAAATTGTTTATTGACTCCAGTATTGGCTCACCTGCGCTCCAAAATCTTTTTAAACTCTCTTCTCATCAGCAGTCCTCGAGACTGTGCCTGGATGCGTGTTATAATTTTAGAGAGGCGCTCATCTCTCATTTCCTCTAGCAAACCCAAAAGGCCAGCCTTAAAGAACACCTGCAGAAAGATAATGTTGTAGACTATTAAGAGCAAATTTCCATTTAAAGCAGCAGTACACAAAGATTTAGGGAAATGCACTCCCTGGATGCTCCTTGATACCTGCATAAAAGAATAAACAGGTATGGAGGAAAGAAGAGAGGAGAAAGAAGAAGAAAAAAGGAGGGGGACATTTGTTATGAAACTCACAACTCTGCATATCTCTGGACTCATAATCCCCCATCAAGGATAGAGATTAGTAAGTTTTTCAAATATTCTGGACAGGAGGCCCACGGACGGCCAGCCAAGCCCCATTACCACCACACCGCCTCCACAGTTAAGCAGCGAAGATCAACTTTATTATTGAATGTAAAGATCTCGCATTCCATAGATAATATGGATATTATCAATTCTTGCAATTCTGGATATGTTCAAGAAATGCAAGGACCTGAGACCATCTGGGACAGCCCGACCAGCGCCAACATCTGTCCAGAACCATTTTGACTGCTATAAACATGTATATACATGCATTGCAATGGTAGTGAGGTAATGTGTTAGACAACAAATGAAATAAGCCAGCTTGAGGATGATTTAGCTACATGATCTCTATTTTTGAGAAGCATGAAAAGACCCGTGGCCAAAGGTGTTGGATCTTGGGGCATTCACACCAAATATGTGCTGGGGAGCCCACTCTATCACATTCTCTCCAGCACAGTGGAGAATAATTATGCAAGATTTTAAAAGGGCACAAAGGTGGGAGTAGTACCATTGGTTCAAGATATTTAAATAAAGTTCAAACAGTGTAGTATGGTGGATTCCTTCTTGTTTGAGATAATAGTTGCACTCCATGAGTCTGTCTACTTTTAAAGCAAATTAGGTCTCCCAGTATATAATATTAGATGTTTAACAAAAACATGGCTTGAAAATATCCTTATAAGAAATAGTAAGCATACGTGGGATTGGTTTGCACGATTTCCACCTCCACTACCAGTCAGTTGTTTGCCTAAGTGGAGAACTCACAAAGCCCAAAGACTTTTAGAAAGCTACTCAGACAAATATATTCAAAGTAGAGAGGAAGGGTAGGTGAGCACTGATTTTGGTACTAAGATAAGGAAAACAATGCATTATTCCAAAATAAATCCTGTACTATACTCACTCTGTGTAAATTTTAACTAAAACTATGATTATAACCTAACTTTATTTTAAGGTGTTAAGCATAAAAGTGGCCCCTGTTAAGCATAAATGTGGCCCCTGACCAATTCCACCAAATAACTCTGGCCCTCCATAGAAGAACGTTTGTGAGTCCTGTTTGAAATAGTATATTAGTAATTGAGGGAAATATCTCAATATTTGTTAATTTTAGAATGCCAAAACATACTTCTCAGTTTATTCCTAACTGAATGGTTTTAGTAGCGTTTTATTAATATAAGATATATAGGGATTTTAGATTATAAAGCCACTGAAAAATAATACTAAAAACAGCAACATATAAAATTTTCAGTATAATTTTTATGATAAGAAATGTCATTTTGGCAGTTATATGCCACCACACCTCACAGACAAACATTCATATATGATTTATGCTTTACGCACAAAGGACATTTTAAGTTTAGCTTGGTAAAACCCACCTTGGTGTGTCCAAACTTGTATTGAGTGTGATCAATTTCTAGAGATCCCAGAAGTTTTTCTGCACCCTTCTTGCTATCTATGAACTGTCCCTCAGGAATGGCTGCAGGGTTCAGGATTCGGTATCTGTATAAAGAGTATATAAATATCTAAAAGGTGAATATGTAGGTTTTACATAACCTATGCAGATTGTGAATTTCTCTTTTCTTAATTCATTGGTGTTGTTTATCAAATTCATATACCCTAGACACAAAATAATCCAAAAAGAGCGGACTCACCTCTGCCGGAAGTCTCCATAAAGGATGCGGTTAGGGAATCCCTTCCTGCAGATTCGGATCCCTTCAAGTACACCGTTACATCTCAGCTGGTGCATCACAAGTGGATTATCCATTTCCCCTGAAAGGTAGAGTGGGATGGATATTTAATCCTGTGACCGTTACTTTAAAATGCTACAGTTTTAATATTGTGACACTGTACAGCTGGATTTTGTGCTAAAAATACAATATATGTCCACATTCCAGAGAACAGAAAGATGTATTTGTTACATAAATTTACATAAGAACTCCAGAATTTTTATTGTTTAAATAGATAGATAATCCCTTAATTACCCATTCCCCAGGTTTGCATAACCAACTCCAGATCACCCTCTCACTCCAATTTTTTACCATGTCCCCAAGGTTCACAAGGACCCCCATACCCCTCCAGGCAGGCCCATTGTCTCTGGGGTGGGGTCCTTGTTTGAGCCATTGGGGGCATGGTTAGATGAGGTTTTGCAACCCATAGCTAAAAAACAGCTATCTTACCTCAGGGACAGCACTCAGCTTATTGACATACTGGACACTGTACATTGGCAGGAAGACTACACATGGGCAGTCATTGATGTGTGTTCACTTTACACCTGTATCCCTCAAGAATTAGGGGTACAGGCTGTAGAATTTTTTCTAAACAGAGAAATGAACTTAACAGATCTAACTATACAATACGTAGGAGATGTATTAAGATTTCTTTTATCTCACAATTACTTTTGGTTTGATGGGGTATTCTACAATCAGATATGTGGCACTGCCATGGGGGCAAAATTTGCCCCCGCATTTGCAAACCTCTATATTTCCTGGTGGGAGTTGTCACATGTCTATTGTATACATAACCCCTGGCTGGAGAATATCTTAATATATGTACGTTATATAGATGACCTGTTGGTCATTGTAAAAAAGCCCCTTAAAGAGACAGAATTTAACACATTCATTGAATACATAACTAGCAATGCTTTTAATCTCAAATTTACTGGCATGTTCAGTGACAAGAATGTTAACTATTTAGATTTAACACTTCAGATCAGTGACAATACAATCATTACCAGCACATATCGTAAAGAGACGGCTGGGAATACCATTCTGCACGCCACCTCCCTACACATGTAATTAGGGCAATACCCAGGGGACAGTTTATCAGAATCTGCAGAAACACTAAATCTAATGAAATATATGAATCTCAATCTTTGGAATTAAAAAATAGATTAGTGTGCAGGGGCTACAATACTAATTCCCTTGAAAAGTGTCGTAAAGACATAAGTGCATTCAATAGCATCTCCAGAGAACATGATTCAAAGAAAAAAGAGAAATCTAACTTTGAAGATGCAGTAGTATTCACCACGGCTTACTCAAAACAATATAATGAAATTATTAAAATCTTAAAAAAGCATTCACATGTCCTCTTAGGGGATGACATCAAATATGTTCCCAAAAAATGTAAAACTTTAGGTCAGACCATATCTCCTAGTTTAGTCATGAGAACCAATGTAACCAAACAAAATTGGTTGCAACATAAGGGAAACTATAGATGTGGTAGACGCAATTGCCTCATGTGTACACACATCAATGAGGGTGACAAATTTTCTAGTCACAGCACAGGAAATGAATATACCATAGACTTTTATGCCAACTGCTGTACCACATTTGTGGTTTATCTTATTACTTGCAACCTGTGCCAACTGCAGTACACAGCTCAAACCTCTAGGGAGGCCCATAAAAGATTCAATGAGCATACTAGAGATGTTAAAAATTATAATAAGGATTCGGCAGTGGCAAATCATTTTAATGGTTATCACATGACAAATGAAGCCGACATAAATATCAAAATCATAGACATCGCAACCACATCCATTAGAGGGGGTAATAAATTTAAAAGCTTAGAGAAAAAGGAACTTTTTTGGATGTTAAAGCTTAAAACACGGTCACCACTAGGGATGAACCGTGAATGTGACATTAACTATTTCATTGATAATTAGTTTTGTTGCTGATGTACACACTTCTCTGATTTTTGAATTATACATATAGCTCAGTTCAGGTTTATGACTGAACTTTCTTTATCTCATTTATATTTGCTGAAAATAATATCATATCATAGTATTCTGTTTCAGATTAGGAAGTTCCAGCTTCATCTTTTGTTTCTTTTTTCAGGCTCTTTATTCATTTATTTACTTATTTATTATTTTTATTTACAATTATTTAAATTATTTTCTAACACACACTATATAGGTTATAGTTTATGTCATAATATGTTTATGGTTTTTGTCATAACAAATCTATTTTCTGCTTGTTAATTTATTATTTATGTTTTTCAATCTATTTAGTTTATTTACATTTTGTATTTTTTTTGTTGCTACAGTGTACCCTTGTTCAAATTATCATCTCTGTATATATTTGTTTATTTCAATTAGAACAACTGAGGTTCATTATTTTTGTTTTTAACTTTTTCTTTTTGTGGTGTATCTATAAGGAGGTCTGCCTATCAAGGGTTAACTAACAAATGGCTGTATCTAATTAAATTGCATTTAGTGAACAGCCAATTAAACTGAGTGTTCCCCTTTTTATGCAGGCTTCCTTACATCACAAATCAGTCTATGAATAAGCGTCCAAGAGGGACGCGAAACTAGTCAGACAGCAAACAGTGTCTCTCACACACTCCTGCCATTGTCTTTTTCTGCGTGTAATCCAGCGTTTGTAGCTGGGAATTTTTTAACTTGTTTTTTCAATAAAGGACATATTTTTTATCATATGGAAAGCTCGTTGCAGTGCCTGCTTTCTACTTGTACCTTGGATTTTGCATAACCAACAATGTTATATTAATATACTTTTTACCTCTGCGATTAACTTCTATCTAAGCCTCTGCAGACTCCCCCCTTAGTTCTTTTGACAGACTTGCATTTTAGCCAATTAGTGCCCTCTCATAAGTAACTCCACGGGTGTGAGCACAATTATATCTAAATGGCACACATGAACTAACATCCTCTAGCTGTGTCAAACTGCCATGAGATAAGAGGCAGCCTTCAAGGACTTAGAAATTAGCATATGATGTGTCTACCTAGGTTTAGCTTTCAACAAAGAATACAAAGAGAACAAAGTACATTTGATTATAAAAGTTTAGTTTTGACTAGACTGTCCCTTTAAAGAGAAGTTAAACTCATTTTTTGTTGCATTTAGAAGAGGACGTGTTCAGTGTTTGTTTATGGATTTTCCTCTACTTTTGTGTTTTCATGCTTTAGGGGAGTGTCACTGTCCACTAATAGTACTTTTGTGTTTCTTATCATCCAGTGAGCTTGTAGCTCATGGATCAGCATTGCATTTTTGTAAGTTCTATTAACCACTAATGCATACATTATATTAACATATTTATATAGGTCTTGGCTATCTTGTGCTACTTTGGTTTACAAGCTTGACATCTCACCTGGAGACTTTCGTTCATTGGGAATAATACAACGTACAAAGTGAGGGTGGGTGGTTTTGAGGTTGGTCATCAGCTTGTTTAGGTTCTCCTGTGGGTACAAATAAATGAGGTTTCAAAATCATATACCTTATGTTAAAGTATGTCATTTCACCAAACAAATGTGTGTCATACAATTGATGTGCATATCTGAATAACTTGCAGAAGAGCAATAGTGGACTAGGACAAAACTTCTTACCCTGTGCAGAGCAGATACTGTCTGGAAGGAAGACCCCTTCTTCTTCCCACCTTTCCCTTTTCCAGTGTCTGTATGTTAAGACAAGAAGAAAAGGGTTAACACACTACGCAAGGCAAACTTATACTTGAAGTGGGAAATCTCAAATTTATTGCATGGTAATGGCCAGGTAGACAACATGCGGCTAGACAGGGAAAGGGCAATATAAAAAAATAAGCAGGAAACTGGTAGAGAGATTGAGATAAACTATGAGAAGCAGATGAAGATATAAGACAGAGATTGCAACTTTATTACAAGAGCGTCCTTGCTTTTGTACCTGAATCGGAAGCAGCGTAATTAGCAAACAAATGTGCCAACAGTTTGAGGGAGGATTTCTGGTACAGTCCCACCACTGTCTCATTAAGGGGGTCCTTGTTCTTCTCCAGCCAGCCCATAATGTTATAGTCCACGGTGCCCGCATAGTGCACAAGGGCAAAGTGAGCCTCAGGCTTTCCTTTTAAGTTCCTTGGCTTCTGGAAGTTGTTGGACTTTCCCAGGTGATTGTCATACAGTTTGGCTTTGAAGGTCAAATCACTTGCTTTTGGAAACATGCATTCCTCTTCAAGGATGGACATGATACCCATGGGCTGGGGAGAGATAAAATGTAATAACTGTATGTACCAGAAAAGCCTGAGCAAAAGGACTTACTCAATACACCAGTGGCCTAGGAAATATACACTATTTTCAAATAAAATTTGAATCATAATATATGGGCAAATATGGTTAAAAAGTGCCATTGAGAATCCTAGGAAGAGAAGCACTAATTCAAATAGATATTGTGCTGAAAGAAGTTATGAAAATATAAAGTGCTAACAGCAACTAATCTGGTAGAATTTTTACATACTTCCGGGCATTTATCTGAAGTGGAGATGCAGATGAGTCTCTCACCTTCTCTATGAGGTCAATGCAGGCCTGCAAGTCCATGCCAAAATCTATAAACTCCCACTCGATCCCCTCCTTCTTGTACTCCTCTTGCTCCAGCACAAACATGTGGTGGTTAAAGAACTGTTGGAGCTTCTCATTTGTGAAGTTAATACAGAGCTGCTCAAAGCTGTTAAACTGTAAGGAGAGAGGACAAAACAGTATAAGATGAGTTAATAAGAGATGTAAAATGGAATCTGGAGAGAAGGTAAAAGAAGAAACAGAGAGAGAATTAAAAGCAGGAACATTGAGATAGAAGGTAAGCTAATGAATAAAAAGAGAGGAGGTAAATAGAAAGCACAGTGGCAGACACCAACTAGTCCCTTTACATTATAGCCCAAAGCTACAGACATCCAATCATCCATGGGTAGTGAAGAGCTTTCCCCACACGTTGTCAGTCCAAACTAATCTGCTCTTATTGATACACCCTCCTCTTAA
Organism: Bombina bombina; assembly: GCF_027579735.1. Classification (NCBI taxonomy): domain Eukaryota; kingdom Metazoa; phylum Chordata; class Amphibia; order Anura; family Bombinatoridae; genus Bombina; species Bombina bombina. The sequence continues at coordinate 527,028,106 of NC_069500.1, read as the reverse complement.
TTACCCTACTTGTTTTTCTAGAGCATTTCTTCCTTGCTCCCTTTTTCTATTCCAGTAGACACAACTTTCTCACTCTCCCACATTCCCCTTTCTTGTTTTTTTCTGTGACTATTACGTACATCAAAGATCTCGAATCCTGCGATATCCAGCACTCCTATGAAGTATTGTCTGGGCTGCTTGGTCTCCAGCGTGGTGTTAATTCTCACCACCATCCACAGGAACATCTTCTCATACACTGACTTGGCCAGAGCACCAATAGAGTAATTTACCTGGTTGTTTAAAGCACATTATAACATGAGAAAAAGTGTGACAATAGCAGAGTGCAGCAGTTTTATAAAAAAGACATATAAGGTAAGAGACTGTGAAAATGATCATCAAATGATGAATGCACATCTGCAAAAGAGTTACAGAGGTGGACATACACATGGATGGGACATTTATTAAAAGTAAAAGTAGACAAAATAGCACCACATGCGTATAGAGAATTCAGCATACAGACCTGCTGGACATTCTGCCCTTTGGTGACATACTCATTGCCGACTTTGACCCTAGGGTGGCACAAACCCTTCAGTAGGTCAGCAGAATTGAGACCCATTAGGAACGCAGCTTTATCAGCCTCTAAAAGACAAACACATTGGATGTAACATAATGATCACACAAAACACAGTATATGCAGCACATTGTAGGCATACATGATATGAAGTTACACCCGCACACTGATATACACATGGACAGACTGCATTGTAATATGAAAGATTCTCTAATTAGCACCTCTGTGTACAGTCTTTATACTGTATACAGAGGAGAACTCTACTGTCTATATCTATTAAAAAGGACAGTGTAACCTCAGAATACCAGACATTGCTCTTACTAAATATAGGGGGTTAGTTATGTTTCCCTGACCTTCTTAGTGTTGCACATGTGATTCTGCGTAAAATGATGTATTAAAGATTAAATGGAGCATGAACTTAATTGTAGATTGTGTAAAATATGCTACATTTTTAAAACGTGTTCCTTAAGATGTCTGATGTTAACATATGGCTCTGAATATAGCTCACCCTCAGACCCTTCAGGCTCTGCTTGCTCCTCACGCTGTTTCTGCTTGAACTTCATGTTCCCAGAATGCATGATAGCTCCTGTCATCTTGTAAATCCCAACCTTTTCCTCAGCTGTGAAACCCAGGACATCGAAGGCACTCTAAAGTAAAAAGGCCAGAAAACAAGGGACAATCGGCACAAAGAAATGTGGGTCATCAGGGTGACAATTAGGACAATATTTTTGAATTCACTTTTGCTAAACAGGTGAGGTGTTCAGAAGATTAAAGAAATGTGACAGATGAGAAGGACCAATAATAATGTATTTTATAAGTTAGTAAATGTGCAAATATCTACACTTCATAAATATCTGCATGTCTCAAACACATTCTTACATCTGTAGCAAGGAGCTCTTCAGAATCATCTATGGAGGCCACTGTTACTTCTCCTTGGGATATGTATGAATAGTCGTATGGGTTATTGGTAACAAGCATCATGTCTGCAAGTGAGGACACACAGAAACAGTTTGTAGGGTGAGTTCCCTGTCATAAAAGCACAAGTAGTTTATAATGTTCTGCTATACATAAAGCCCTCAGCAGCCAACGAGTGAAGCATTGCTGCCCTCTGGCACACGGGATCTATTTGTTATTTATGTTCTTAACAACCAGCGAGCAGCGATATCTGCACCCAAAGATATTGTTTCATTTTCTCACTAGATATTCAGTGGTAGCAACCAAAAAAAGTGTCTGGTAACTACAATCAAGCTCTCTCAGCTATCTCATAGCAATAAAATGTTTCTCTTTGTGTTTCCAACTGGGAACAGGAAGGTGATAATAACAAAGGCGACTCACCCAGAAGCTCTGGCTTCTTATTGGACAAGATCTGGTAGAAGATGTGATAATTTCTTTCAGACTTCAGCTGGAAGATGCAGCGAGATTTCTCCAGGAGATCTGTGAAGGAAAGAGGGAGGGTGATTTATGGGGAGAAGAGGAGAGCAAGTAGGAAAACTGGGAGATGACAGGAAGGAAGAAACTCACAGGTCTCAATATCAGCAGACGCCAGTTTCCCAGAAGCACCAAAGTGAATTCGGATGAATTTACCCTGAGCAAGGAATGGAGAGAAAAAAGAAATGGAAGTAGAAATAGAGATCAGAACAGACAATAGAGAGAATTACTGAGGAACAGAAAAATGATAAGAATGCCGGGAAGAGTTAAATAGTAGAACACAGAGTTGTGAATGTTAATAATTTGGTTACAGAAGTCTAATTCTTTGTAGGAAACAGGTGTAATTGATTATCTTGTTTGTTTATATTGCAGAGGTGTCACCTGACTAGGGATGCCACTTCACCCATGTTTTCCTGGACACTTATAAGTTAAACATGCTGCAGGGAGGGATATGTATAGGGCATATGGATAGAGCTGTCCAGAAACACAATACATGTTCCCACCTGTATACCCTACACCATGTTTAACTCATAAGTGTCCAGGAAAACGTGGCTGTGGTGGCAACCCTACACCTGACGCTGTACCACAAGGTATCATAATCTACATTATTATAGTACTATATAAGAATGGGAGTTAGAGCAGAGCCTGTAGAAGTGTAAGATTGACAGAAAATAAAAGATATTATATGAAAAGTGCAACAAAATGTTTAGCTCTGATAACAGAAAAACAGTTTAAGAAAGTTGCTGACAAGATCCGATACTCACAAATCGAGAGGAGTTGTCATTTCTGACTGTCTTGGCGTTGCCAAAAGCCTCCAGAGCAGGGTTAGCCTGGATGATTTGATCTTCCAGAGTCCCCTGAGAAGAAACAGGATGGTCAGTAAGATGTAAGTTCCTGCGTGTATAATTGATTTAAACCTATATCCTTGATACATATTATTGCCAGCAATGCCACTGGTGCTATTTTTCTACACCTCACCTCTTGATATGACCCTACGTTGTTGCCTTCCTTTTTTTCTTTCAGTTTTTTTAGATTGTATCTCCTCTATTTGATCTCCATACTCTATACATTTATGTCCTTCAGCTTAAAGGGACAGTCTACTCCTAATCCCTTTATTACCCATTCCCCAGTTTTGCATAACCAACACAGTTATATTAATACTCTTTTGACCTCTGTGATTACCTTGTATCTAAGCCTCTGCAGACTGCCCCCTTATTTCAGTTCTGTTGACAGACTTGCATTTTAGCCAATCAGTGCTGACTCCTAGGTAACTCCATGGAAGTGAGCACATTATCTATAAGACACACATGAACTAGCTCTATTGTCTAGCTGTGAAATACTGTCCAGGGACATTAAGGTCAAAATTAAATTTAGTTTGTGCACTTTCTATCCTTTGTTGAAGAGTAGGCTCTGGAACAGTAATCCAAACACCCAGAAGGACATTGCTGCTTCTGGGCCTACGTAGGTATTATCTTCAATAAAGGATACTAAGAGAACAAAACAAATTTGATAATTGTAATAAATTGGGAAGTTGTATAAAAATTGTATACTCTGTCAGAAACATGAAAGTTTAATTTTTACTTTATTGTCCCTTTGATCATATTGTTATTCCTCTCAGTATTAGGTCTCTCCTCTTCTATCCATTGCCTTTCTCTATATCTTACTGCCTATCATCATATATTCTCTTTCTTTCGCATTACGTTTATGATGCTTTTTTATATTTCCTTTCTACCTTGTTGGCACCGGCTGCATCCTTTTTGCCACCAATGGCTGCAATGCTGGCAAAGTACTGAATGACACGCTTGGTATTCACAGTCTTCCCAGCACCAGATTCTCCACTAGAAGAAGCCATAAATACAGAAAGGTAAGAAACAGAGAGGAAAAGCGTGATCTGCACAACACATATGTGTTTAAAGACAAACTCACGTGATAAGGATGGACTGGTTCTCACGATCTAGAAGGAAAAGACAAAACAGCCAGTCACACACACATTGTTACATCCCTGCTGACTATGAGAATGCATAGGGGAGACTAAGTATATGTACAAGATTAATAGACATGATTCCGATTGTGTATATAAGAGAGAGAAGTCGTGCAGCAGTCAGTATACAAACAGAACAATTTAATACAGGGACTTTTATAGAAGCAGATAAGATTGATGGAAACAATGTACACGTGGAACAGGAGGACAGAAGTAGATTGAACTCTGACCTGTCAGCATGTACTGATAAGCATTGTCAGAGATGGAAAATATATGGGGGGGAGCTTCACTCCTCTTCTTCCCACGATAAGCAGACACCACCTCTGCATTGTACACAGGGAGCCACTTGTAGGGATTCACTGTCACACAGAAGAGACCTGAGTATGTCTGGTGGAAATAAAGTATACATTATAATGGCAGCTTAGATCAAAACGTATGACATTGGTTGGAGAATGCAAATGAAGATAGACAGAGTAACAGACATATTTACTAACTGGGTATGTTTAGGAAAAGGAAAATAGTGCAACAAGGAGAATAGATCTTGGCACTTAGCAAATATAGAGACAAGACAGGCACATTAGGGAATGTGATAATTGGAAAACATTACAAGTGGAGCAAAAGGGTATCAAGTCTTACATAAATCATCCAGGCTGCGTAACGCTCTTTGAGGTTATAAAGCACAGCCGGCTCATGCAGGAAGGTGAGCATCGCCATGTCCTCAATTTTATCGAACTTTGGAGGGTTTTGCTGGTGGATGTCTGTGTCCTTCACAGTGACTGTCTAGATGCCAGAGACAGAAGCAAGTCAGGGAGAAAGCATAGGAGGCTACATGGATCATTTTATAAACTGTAATACATTTATGATTTTGTTATAATCTTTCTTAGGCTGGTATTTTACCATGATTGGCATTATTTTATTGTAAATAATTCTACTGATTCTGTAGCATTTATTAAAGGGATACTAAAGCCACATTTTTTTTCTTTCAAGATTCAGATAGAGCATAAAATTTTAAGCAACTTTCTAATTAACTCCTATTATCATTTTTCTTCGTTCTCTTGCTATCTTTATTTAAAAAGCAGGAATGTAAATTTTAGCGCTTGTTTATTCGTGGCTGACACTTAGCCACCAATAAGCAAGCATAGACCAGGTTTCTCAACCAAAAATGGGCCGGCTGCTATGCATCACATTCCTGCTTTTTAAATAAAGATAACAAGAGAACAAAGAAAAATTGATAATAGGAGTAAATTAGAAAGTTGCTTAAAATTGCATGCTCTATCTGAATCATGAAAGAAAAATTTGGGGTTTAGTGTCCCTTTAAATATTCAGAAATCTCTACCAGTAGATACTCCTTACAGCAGTGCTTTCCAAACTATGGCCCATATTTATCAAGCTCTGTACGGAGCTTGAAGGGCCGTGTTTCTGGCGAGTCTTCAGACTCGCCAGAAACACAAGTTATGAAGCAGCGGTCTAAAGACCGCTGCTCCATAACCCTGTCCGCCTGCTCTGAGCAGGCGGACAGAAATCGCCGGAAATCAACCCGATCGAATACGATCGGGTTGATTGACACCTCCCTGCTGGCGGCCGATTGTCCGCGAGTCAGCAGGGGGCGGCGTTGCACCAGCAGCTCTTGTGAGCTGCTGGTGCAATGATAAATGCGGAGAGCGTATTGCTCTCCGCATTTAGCGAGGTCTTGCGGACCTGATCCGCACTGTCGGATCAGGTCCGCAAGACCTATGATAAATAGGGGCCGATGTGTCGCAACATATTAGTGTGTCGGCAGCAGTGTATAGGTGTGTCCCTGCTTCAACACAAATTATTTGGGATTTACCATTTTTTTTTTGGTTTCCGACTTTCTGCCTGCCTGCTACGCATATCACGTAGTTGACACCTAGTGGGTCACAGATCATCTTAACCTATTGGCGCAGCTCAGCGGGAACTGAAACTATTCCCATTGGCGGCTTTGGCAGCACATTGGCTCCTGATTGCACGTGTAGTCTCCTTAATCGGCTCGTGACTGCATGTGTAGTCAGTGAGTGGGACAGCAGTGTGTTTGTGGCGCGGGCAGTAGTCAGTCAGACTCGCAGAGCTCTGAGGGCAGCTTCTTAAACGCTGAGCCAAAGTCAGAAGTCAAAGTGTTTTTTTTGTTGCAGCTAGCTCCCAGTAGTGCATTGCTGCTCCTGCTCTTGATATATGGATAGGAAGTGGAAGCTTAAAAATGCTTGATGATGGGTCTTTATCTAATATTCCACCAAATATTCAGAAATTGTGTTCATCCCATCAACCTCATACATCCCATTAAAATAGTAAGTAGCTATTGGTGTTATTACACTTTTTTTAATTCTTGCACATACTTACTGTGTTACTTGTAAATTTATTTTGTTATTATATAATTTATGTATGTGTCCGTATCTCTTAAAACAAGTTAGTTTAACCTCCTGTTTGCTAGTACATCTAAATTACTGTGTCACAAAATGATGTAGGTCTAAAAAGTGTGTCACCAACATGAAAAGTTTGGAAAGCTCTGCCCTACAGTATATTATATTGTATTATTTACACTTCTGCTGTTACATAAGAGGTGTGAGTACACTGCACCCTGACTCTATAATTCTTACTACTATTAACTACTAACACCCTAAGATAAAGGTCGCGTTGACCTACCTTTCCAGCGGCTGTTTCAGCTGTCGCTTTCCCAGCTTCGCGGCTGATGATTTTGGCTTTTACAAACTCCTCCACTACGTCAGGGATAAAGACCTCAGTCTTGATATCAAATATTCGGGTTTGAGCTTCCAGGCGCTCCTTGTCCGACTTCCTGAGGAAGGGGGCAGCTGCCCCAAAGTCTGCCATTGCCGCATCACCCATTGTGACAGCTGTGGAGGACAGAAGGACATTGTTTGGGCAGGTTCAGTGAACAACATTGGTCAGGTTCAGTGTGCAGAAGCACAGAGGTTCACTTGACTTACCTTATTCTCGTGTAGTGAAAGGACTATAGGAATTACACGATCTGTTAGAGAGGAAAATAAAAGGATTATAATTCAGTCTATAATAGAACATAAGGAGACAACAGCAGAGTGTGAGTGAAGTGTCAGGGAAAGACTGCCAGAGAATAAAGATAAAACACTGAGGAGGAATGATAAGGGAGACACTGTGTGAGTGACAGAGATACAAAAATATATTTTTAGTAGTGAAATAGTCACTGAAATGTGAGACAGAACCATAAAAGTAAAAGGGTTCTGCAATACACTTGTGTTCACATAAATGCTTCCATATTGGCCAATGGTAAAAGAGAAAATCATCCAGAATTCACACATTATGGGCTAATAAATTACAGTTTGCCAGTTTGCGGGTGTGCAATAATTAATCAGCCATTACAAGAGGCTGCTTTATTGCTACCGCAATCTCATGGTAGCAAATAGCGCTTATAAAATTAACCAGAGATCAGATCTTAATTTTATAAATGTTCCCCAAATGCCCCAAAATACTGTGTAGCGTAGTTTATAAAAAAATAAATAAAGGTAGCAGCATCTTTGTTTTTTTTATAAAATAACTGCACTAGGCAGTATTTTGGGGCTAAAGTTGGTGGGAGTGTGGTGTTAGAAAAAAACGGCACTGAAAAGTTCCTTTACATTCGGTCTATGGAAACTGTGTGTTCCCAGTAAATACAGTATATATGTATATGCTTATATACATGTTCTGATGCCGTCTTTGACAGCATCAGAACGAGGCTCCCATAGAAGCCTATAGATATGCGCTCTCATGAGAGCAATGCTTCCCAGCAATGGGAATGTGACCTTGCATTCGCATTGCTGACAACTTGTATCACCAGCACACATCAGCGTGCTCTGATATTACACAGTGAAGCAATATTTAGCGCTTCACTTGTAATCTGGCCCTGAGTGTATGCTCACGGGTTAGTAAAGTACCCCAAGATACCCAGTTCTCAATATGAGTGTAATTAAATAATTCCTTAGCTTTTGTTTCTCAGTGTATTGCATTAAGCAACAAACCTGATATTGAAAAACTGCTTTATTGTACATCACTAATGATTAAACCAGAAGAAAAGCTCATTTAGAATATGACATTACACAAATACAGTGTCCTAACAAAGGAGCACACCACAATCATAATCTGATGCTTAAAATTTATCTAAAAAAAGTCTCCAATTTACTTCTATTATCAAATTTGCTTTGTTCCCATGATATCCTCTGTTGAAGCGATACCTAGGTAGGCCTCTAGATCACTACACGGCAGGAAATAGTGCTGCCCTCTAGTGCTCTTGCAAAGGGATAGCATTGTTACATAACTGCTGCCATATAGTGCTCCAGACATGGGCTAGCTCCTAAGCTTATTGTATAAAATGACGTGCTCTGTCTGAATCATGAAAGAAGCAATATGGGTTTCATGTCCCTTTAAAGGATATGAAACTCAAACATTTTCTTTTGTGATTCAGACAGAACAAACATTTTTTTTAAAGTTTCCAATTTAATTCGTTCCAATTATATTCCATGTTGAAGAGATACCTAGGTAGGCATCTGGAGCACTATATGACAGAGAATAGTGCTGCCCTCTAGTGCTCTCTCTGCCATATAGTGCTCCAGACATGGGACAACTCATTTTTAATTTATTTAAAGGGACAGTGAATTCATAATTAAACTTTCACAATTCCAAGAGCATGTAATTTTAAACAACTTTCCAATTTACTTCTATCTAATTTTCTTTGTTCTCTTGGTATTCTTTGTTGAAAATCATGCCTAAAAAGGCTCAGGAACAGGAATTCATTACTGGGAGCTAGCTGCTAATTGGCTCCCCATATGTGTTTGTTAACTCCCAGTAATGCATTGCTGCTCATTCAACAAAGGATACAAAGAGAATGAAGCATATTTGATAATAGAAGTAAATTGGTTAGTTGTTTAAAACTGTATGCTCTTACTAAATCATAAAAGAGCAATGCTATCTATCTATCTATCATCTATCTATCTATCTATCTATCTATCTATCTATCTATCATCTATCTATCTATCTATCTATCACATCTTCTACTTTCCTGAAGGATAAAATATGTAACATGCAATGTGTCCAACATGCTGTGATGGTCTATTAGAGGCTGAACAGGGAAGTGAGTTGGCAGAGCTAGTTGGCAGCAGGAAGTGTGTGTGATCATTATCATGCACTAACATTTCATCCTCATCTGCTGTCCCTAGTAAATGACTTCCTAATCTAACTCAGTGTGACCTTGACTCAATGACCCCTCTCACTTTGCACTACTGGAATTCAGACAAAGCTCTGCTGTGCACATCATTTACAATTTATGTTTCATCAGATGGTTGGTAGGAATATTTTATTATTACTTGTAATGCAAACAACACAGTGCGGTAATTATATCTCTACCAATTCTGTCTCTAACTTCTGTGTCAGTACACATTTGATACTTAAAAGGGAACATTGCTATTATAAGATCAAATTCCAAAATAAATAAACAACCCCTGGGTCAGACACATACAATATTGTTTAGTGGAGGGTCCGAATAAAATTCATTGGAGCCCTGTGCCTTGGGTAGCACAAGCCTGGTTAACAGTACCAGTAGTTGGGAGAAATACAGTAATTGAATGAATTCTAATATAAGCATAAGGCTGTCCTTGGGGGGGGGGGTATCCTTGTAAGATTTTCTAGAATCCTGAGACCCTTCTGACATATCTATGACTGTGACACCTTATATTCTCCATTACTACATTCCAATTAAATAAAACTGCTATTAATATGTACTACAAAGTATATATAGGTAATATTGCACACTGATTGATACAAAAAGACTCTAACATGAAATGAGTTTATGCTGATAGACTTACTGTACACATTCTAATCCTTTCACCTACTGCCCTTGTGACATAATCAGCAGAAAGCACGAGTATCCTGACACCCTGACCGAGAAACACTGACCCAGTATTAGATTGATGAGGAATATAATAACTGCTGTAAAGCAAGCTTGTCTTAACAAAGTCACAGGAGCCACAATGCATCACTCTGAGACATTATATCAAGTCTTACCTCTGCATGCCATTTCCGCCTCCCTCTATTTGCAACACACAGTAGTATCCTTCATTAAAACTGACATAACTATACTCTCTCTCTGTGTGCATAATATGTATTTGTTTCAGGCTGTGCCTTTAGGTTAGTGTTTAAGGAATTGCTCACTTCAAGTTTGGTTTTATAGAATTAACTCATTTGTAATAAGTTAATATATTTTTAAATATTTTTTTTTTCTTCAACAACTAAAAAAAAAAAAAAAAAAAGATTACAGTTGATCCCTTTGTTTAAAAAAGTAATCATTCATCCCAATCTGTGCTTCTATCTTACACACCTAGAGAAACTTACTACTGTTATATAAAGAATATATTATATAATATTATATGTGAGGTTTAATAATCAGCTGTAATGACAATCAGGTATACACATGAACTGGAAATCTATAATCACAATCACTTATTTAGAATCTTTGATATATTTAGCAAATGCTACAATAAAGCCCAGGCTATGCATTTTGTTAATGTGATGCCATATAATTTACACCTAGATGACTCCCTCAGGTGGTCCCCACATGTCTTGTACTCTTCCCTGGTCCATAACTTACCTCAGGGCTGGTCGCTCTCTTCTGTTTGGTGACAATAGCATTGTTCCCCTTTTGTTCTTTTATATCCTCATCCTTCTGCCTTATTAGGAACATGTCCTCTGCCTAATTCTATTGTGGGCTCTGCCCCCTCCCAAAATCTATTATTTCCCCTGTCCCATTCACCTACAGTGAATTGTTACTGCCCATTGTGTGGGGGATGTGTGTCTGTGCGTGAGTGTAACACAACTCCTCAGTGACACAGGACAGATTGTGTCTAGCTGATAGAGTCACAAAAAAAGCAGGCTTTCCATGTAAGGAGAGGCAGGGACCTCTTAACAATTCACACCACAGCCCCCCTCTCCGTTCCTTGACCCTCCTGGCCTTTTGAAGCGCTGGATTTAGGATCCACTTGTGTGCATTCCTATGTCCAGGACAATAGGCAGAGTGAGAGTGAGGGTCTATTTCTGGGAGAAGGGTGGCCTCAAGCTGTTCCTAGGCAGTGGGAGCCTCACTCTTCACTTCTGACACCCTTTGTTTCAGAAAGTTATTTTTAAGAGACAGCTGAAGATAACTGTCATAGAATTAACTCCCTCCACCCAGCACAAAAAAAAATCATGTAACAGTCTTTATTGTAAAATACAGGTGCCCTTTTGTCCTATACACCATTGTTATGCGCAGTTTTGTTTCACCTTTACCTTGTGGGTCTATGACAGGAGCAGCAACAGCTAGCACTGAACTGAATAATATACAAGGCCTATTTAGTAGTTTAATACTAAAAAATGCAACTCTGCTATGACTAGTAAACAAAGTGTTAAATACTATCTTACCGTCTTATATCCTTTGTTTGAACTGTGATAGGTGAACTGTGATTTCACAAACCAAGGGCCCCATTACATATGCAGCGTCGCCCGCAAAAGCCGTCGACGCCAGGTTTTGCGCTGTTTTGGTATTACATATATACGACGTAGCATACAAGTTATGCCCGTATATTTCACCCGTCGCTCGCAATTTTTACTCCCATAGGCTAACATGGGACTGCGTCGTAAATCAGTATCCAATATCTAGTGCAAGGCCTTATGTGGCGAAAATGGAGAAATCTTACTCTATTTTTACCTCGCCATAAAAGGCAGCCATAGCAGGCCTTGCGCTGAGTATGGGAGCACCGTAACTCCCGAAAATGCCTTGAAAAATAAACTAACACCTAACGCATGCGCAATGTCTATCTACCTGTCAATCGCAATTCCCCACCGCAATAACTAATAAAGTCTATTAACCCCTAAACCCCTAAACCACCATATCCCACACTGCAAGTAATAAATAAATTATTAACCCCTAAGTTAAGGGGTGTTAGGGTTAGACTTAGGTTTAGGGGTTAATAACTTTATTATAATGGCGGCGAAGTTGGCGGCGGCAGATTAGGGGCTAATACATTTAATAGCCTATGTGGGCTATGGCGGTTTAGGGGTTAATACTAGAATAGGTTTATTGCGGTGTGGGTTATGGCGGTTTAGGGGTTAATACTAGAATAGGTTAATTGCGGTGTGGGCTATAGCGGTTTAGGGGTTAATAATTAGGCTTATTGCGTTGTGGGGGGTTGTCGGTCTAGGGGTTAATACATTTATTATTAGTAGTGAGAGTAGGGATTGTGGATATAGGGGTTGTTACGTGTCGGGCTTATTTTTGGGAGGCAGGTTAGACTTTTATGGGAGATTTGTTATTTTCTTTACTTTTCTTAGGCGCCAGCAGTTTCTAAAGTGCCGTAAGTCACTAGCGACTCCAGAAATTTGTATTTACGCTCATTTCTGGACATCGCTAGTTTATCAGACTTACGGCACTTTATGAACTGCCGGCGGGGTATATACCCGATGTGCGAGGTGAAATTACGGGCAGCGCAGGTTCCCACGCTTGCGCCGAAACCTGCACCGTATATGTGATCGCACCCCAAATGGGGAGAAAATGGATTTGTATGAATTTGTATGATGAGCAAAATAGCCTCTTTTTGAGGTAATATCTGTATAAAAGATAAAGATTGTTTCATGCATTATTTGCCTCACAGAAGTGCTGCATAAAATAAAATAATGTTTATTGGTTTATTTAGCTATGTAATATCTCATTTTATGTTTCATTTACTGTACTCTCTTTACCCTGTTGTGGAATTTGATGGCATATTATAAATAACTTATACTGTGTGTCGGGTGGGGGACTCTACATGCAGAAATTATAAAGAGAAGCATTGTGTTCCAGACTCATTTGTGCTTATTGTCTATCACATATAATGCACTCTCATTTAGGCGCTACTCAGACTCATCAATCTGTGTTCTGATCCAATCTGTGTCAGGTCTCTCAAGGTCACAGTCACCTCAATGCTTGTGTTGTAGTTCATGTACTGTATTTATCACCCAAATACCAATGCAGAAAACACAGATTATGATTATAAATAATAATTAAAAGGCTCATTCTATCTAAAAAAATACAATTTTGAATGATTAATTTGCTTGTTTAAAATACCTCCTTTTCATTGCAGGAGACACTGGCTATTAATTAATATTCTTCATATTATTGCTATTACTATTATCTTTTATTTGTAAAGGGGTGCAAAATTCATCACTGGGTACATGACTAGGGACATAACATGATATTGCTTCATAGTAAAACAATATAGATACATAAAACCAAAACAAATTAATGAGCCTTTTAGGAAAAGTTTACAGTCTATGGGCCCCATTTATCAATTGTCGAGCAGACATGATACACTGTCCGCATTTAACGTTGCACAAGTATTTCACCAGAAATGCTTGTGCAATGCCATCCCCTGCTCACTAGTGGCCAATCAGATCGGGATGATTTCAATCCACCACCCTTTAGATGGTGGACAAATAGAACCCTATGGGGCCGATTTATCACGGCCCGAATGGTGCCTAATGCCCCTGTTTCCGCGCGAACCTTCAGGCTTGCTGGAAACAGGAGTTAAGAACCAGCGGTCTTAAGACTGTTGCTCCTGAAGTCATACTCCTCCTCTGAGGCGTCGGACAGCAATCCACCCGATCCTGTAAGATCAGGTTGATTGACACACCCTGCTAGCGGCCAATTGGCCATGAATATGAAGGGGGCGGCATTGCATAAGCAGTTCACCAGAACTGCTTGTGCAATGTTAAATGCCGGCATTCAGTGATGTCTGGCGGACATGATCCGCTATAGCGGATCCGCTAGACATTGATAAATCGGCCCCTATATATTGAAGGCTGAGGAGACATAAGATTGTAGATGCAGCAGTAAGAAAATATTTGAAGGACCACTCATTGCAGTAGAATTACATAATTAACAAGTACATAAAAAAGACAATGCAAGAGCACTTACAAAGAATTTCAAATAAGCAGTAGATTTTTTTCTGACAAATTTATTTTTTATCCAATTTTTCGGCCCCTTGTATCATGTAAAAGACATCAGACAATCACAGACTAGTATACATGTATCCTGTGAGCTTGTGCACATGCTCAGTAGGATCTTGTTCCCCAGAAAGTTTATATTTAAAAAGACTGTGCAAAATTTGATAATGGAAGTAATTTTGAAAGTTTCTTAAAACTGCATGCTCTTTCTTCCAACCGTTTCCATGTTATTGCAGTGATGCCTCGATATCAGTATTCTAACTGGCGATAAAATATGCAGTATGAAAACCTTTAAAAAATTACCCTGGGATTTGAGAGACAATTTCATATAAGCCCCTGGAACACCAATGTTCAACCCATTTTTTGCAAAAAAATCAATTACGCTTTGCATTTTGTACAAACATAAATATGAATTTCTATGTGTTTTTTTTCCACGTCCACTGTACTTAAAGGGACATTATAGTCAAAATTAAACTTTCATGATTCAGATAGGGCATGCAATTTTAAACAACCTTGCAATTTACTTGTATCATCACATTTATTTTATACTCATGGTATTCTTTGTTGAAAGCTAAACCTAGGTTGGCTCATATGCTAATTTCTAAGCCCTTAAAGGCTGCCTCTTATCTCAGTGCATTTTGACAGCTTTTCACAGGTAGACAGCGCTAGTTCATATGTGCCATATAAATAATACTGGGCTCACTCTGTGGAGTTATTTATAAGTTAGCACTGATTGGTTAAAATGCATGTCTGTCAAAATAATTAAAATAAGGGGGTCAGTCTGGAGAGGCTTAAATACAAGGTAATCACAGAGGTCAAAAAGTATATTAATATAACTGTGATGGTTATGTAAAACTGGGGAATGGGTAATAAAGGAATTATCTATATTTTTAAACAATAACAATTCTAGAGTAGACTATACCTTTAAATTATGATTTACACAGTGCATATTTAATACGATTTATTCCTGTGTAATTTGCATATAAATTTTACATTTTTTATAAAATACAAATTAAGTTTGCCAGCCCAAGGTAGCATTATGAAGTAGCCGGGTGGCATTATGTATGAACACAAATCTATTTAATTATAATTTGTGCAATAACAAAGGAACTTTTTGATATTAGGTCATTTTAGGTTAATATTGGCTAAAATTGTAGCCGGGTGGTCAGTAAAATCAGCCGGGTGGTGCACCCCCCAAAAAGGTCCTGGGAAGAACACGGCGCCCCTTAGCGATACTGCCTTTTTTCAGGGTAAACAGTGGCTTTATAGAGTTCCACCAGGTAAATAGCATTCTTATAGAATTTCACCAGACCAGAGAGCTTTATAGAATCGGGCCCTTAGTCTCCAGTTACTTGGCCCCTGCATAGAGATCTGCAGAGTGCTTGCCCTCAAAAATGTAATTTCTGGAACTGCCACAGGTTGTATATTTTACCAGAACTCTACAGTTCTGAGTTGTGTCCTGTGGTCTCTGTTCTGAAATTTCCTTCTGTCCCATTTATGCTATATAAGGTTTATGTCACAGATCATTCTAAACCCTCCTATAGATCACCCCCTTAATCCTACCCATAATTGAAACTGATACTATCGGACTCTGAGCCTCTCAGTGACACTCAAAGACCTGGTTTAGATTTCTGGATGCTGAGTAGTATGCAGGCAAACAATTTCTCTTTCTATTGTACATTGGAAAGAGCAGCAATTAAGCATGCAAAGATATATATTGCATGAAACTGGTTAAGTTAAATCTGTTGAAAACAATATTGAAACTAACAGGAAAAACATGTTTGTAAATTACTCCCTAGGAACATATTGCTCATTGGCTGATAACTTTTTTTGCCGAACATGTAGAAAACCCATGTTTAGCCGGATAGCTTGGATCTATACCTATGAAGCAGTTGTTTGATCAGCAGTCTACACCACAGTAGATCAGCATTAGAACCCAGCAAGGGAACCCAAACATCATGGGGCCGAATTATCAAGCTCCGAATGGAGCTTGATGTCCCTTTTTCCGTGCAAGCTTTCAGGTTTGCCGGAAACAGCAGTTATGAAGCAGCAGTCTTTAGATCGCTGCTCCATAACTGGTCCGCCTGCTCTGAGGCTGTTAACATCAATCTGCATGATCCTATACGATCGGGCTGATTGACACCCCCTGCTAGCGGCCTCACCAGAACTCCTTTGCAATGATGAATGCCAAAAGCGTATGTTGTTGGCATTTATCGATGTGCGGCGGACATGATACACTACATTGTATCATGTCCGCTCGCACTATAATAAATCGGCCCCCATGTCTACAGATTCTCTTTGTGCGCAGTGGCTAGGCTTACACAAGCCCTAACTGTAAATTACATGGGGTGCAAGCACTTACAAGTGTTTATAATATGTTAACAATCATGTATATTAATAACAGAAAGCATGGGTTCTAGAAAATACTAGTAGTGTATCATACTTAGTTTAGCAAAAATATTAATGTATGTAAGGGATACATGATTCTATGTCCTAGCTCAGCTACTCCAGTTTATCTGTTATAGTGGGTAGTGCAGCTAGGGAAACAAACTTCATGTCAAGGGCAACAAACATAGGGAGCTTTACCATTAGGCTAAATAGGCGGTCGCCTAAGGCCTCACATAAACAGGGGTCTCACAGAGTGCCTCTATCTTCATATGTAGATTTTGTTATGTGCGACATGTGCATGGCATGTCAATGATTGAAAAAACACTGTTGGATAGTTGACATAGAAGCATAGGAAGTGCATGTGAGCTCTGTCCCTAACTTTCTAACGGTTACTACTGTTTACCCGGGGACTACATGTTTCAAAATGCAGTGCTGAAAAAAGAGAGTTGTGACTGAGAGGTTATATTGCGCACACTCCTATCCTGCATGTCCAAATGCCAACCCTGTTGTCTCCTTAGTGTATCAAAACATGAGAACCATGCGGGGCAGTTATGGTGCACCGTGTGAATCGCACACAAGCGAGTAGACATATGCAGGTATAAAGAGTAGAGATTAGTGTGATCAACTGAAGAACCAGAGGATGTGACAATTATCCACACACTGCTTGAGGAGAAGCAGGAAGCATGGGGTAGTATGTTTGAGGGAGCTCCAGAGGATAATGCTGTCTGTAATGCTGATAATGATTAAAATAAAATAAAAAAAAATGTGCTATGACCTTCCTTTACTAGCAACATTCTCTTTCTGCAGTATCTCCTCTATCTTTTCTCTCCTCCCTCTATCACTTTGTCCTCTCTTTTTCTGCCCCTTTTCATTTTTTCTCATTTTCTCTCTCCCCCTCCCTTCTCACTATTCCTATTCACTATCTCTCTGTCTCTCTCTTTACTCTCTTTCTCCACTCCCTCCTTTCTTCTCATTCATCTCTCTTCTCATGCTCTCCATTAACTCTCTCTGCCCATTAGCTCTCTTTTCTGTTTTTTCTTCACTCTCTCAACTTCCCTCTTTTTAATCACAATTCTTTCTCTCCTCTCTATTTTCTGTCTCTACTCTTTTTTATTTCCCTCTTCACTTTCTTTCCACTCTCACATTATCACTTCCCTATTTTCTTTCTCTCTTCTTCTCTTTCTATTTACGCTCTTCTTTCTCTTACT
Source organism: Bombina bombina (assembly GCF_027579735.1). Taxonomy (NCBI): domain Eukaryota; kingdom Metazoa; phylum Chordata; class Amphibia; order Anura; family Bombinatoridae; genus Bombina; species Bombina bombina. Next base: position 527,010,561 of record NC_069500.1, on the reverse strand, counting down.
CATTTCTCTCTATCCTCTATTAACTTTTGCCTCTATTTTCTTTCTTTCTTTCTTTCTCCTTTCTATTCTCTCTATATCTTTCACTATTCTTTTTCCTCTCTCTTCATTCTCCTTCTTCCCCATTCTCCAAACAACCTAACCCTTGCTACCTCATTTCTTTACCCTCTCTATTGACTCTTTATTTTCTCTCTTTATACCTTTTCACTCTACTTTTACAGTGAAATCCAGAGCAATTCCTATTCAGATTATTTGGCTAATTTTTGCATTTTGTTTTGTGTCGAGGGGCCTCATATTTGAGCCTTGACTAAGACCTCCCTAACCGCCTATGGCACCAAAGTATTAACTCCTTCCTCACTACAGTGTGCATAGGGGTGGAATTTAAATGTAGCTCCTAGTGCTTTAATTGCCTGTAATAACTGTGCACGTTGTTGTAAGTATCCAAAATAATGTGATTGTTTGCCAAGATAGCTTAAAAAACATTGTACAAATATTTTGTGTTGACATGCAGCATTAGTGTGTCTAATCCAATCAAGCCTTTACACCCTTGTCTGCCAGCACAGTTACATGCGCTGGTATTACTGAGTGGAGCGCAAATATCGCGCTCGCATAAGCGCAATATTGCACTACACTTGTAATCTAGCCCTAAATAAATCATTGCTTGAATTATGTATTCAGAGCAAAGATTAGCCTGAGAATAATTTGTACTTGTATTTTTAAAAGTTATCGGCTAGATTACAAGTTTTGTCGGTAGAAACTTGCGGAGCTAACGCTCCTTTTTTTCTAGCGCTCACTTTAAACAACGCTGGTATTACAAGTTTTCTGAATGGCTGCGTTAGCCTCAGAAAAGTGAGCGTTGAGCAAAATTTAGCTCCACTTCTACCTGTAATACCAGCGTTGCTTGCGGTAGCGGTAAGCTGGCAAAACGTGCTTGTGCACGATTTCCCCATAGGAAACAATGGGGCAGATTCGGCTGGAAAAAAACCTAACACCTGCAAAAAAGCAGCGTTCAGCTCTTAACGCAGCCCCATTGTTTCCTATGGGGAAAGAAAAAATATGTCTGCACCTAACACCCTAACATGAACCCCGAGTCTAAACACCCCCTAATCTTATACTTATTAACCCCTAATCTGCCGCCCCCAACATTGTCGCCACCTGCATTATACTATTAACCCCTAATCTGCTGCTCCGGACACCACCGCCACCTACATTATACTTATGAACCCCTAATCTACTGCCCCCAACATCGCCGACACCTACATTATATTTATTAACCCCTAATCTGCCGTCCCTAACATCGCCTCCACCTACCTACAATTATTAACCCCTAATCTGCCGCCCCCAACGTCGCCGCTACTATAATAAAGTTATTAACCCCTAAACTTAAGTCTAACCCTAACACCCCCCTAAGTTCAATATAATTTAAATAAATCTAAATAAAATTACTATAACTAAATACATTAATCCTATTTAAAACTAAATACTTACCTATAAAATAAACCCTAATATAGCTACAATATAACTAATAGTTACATTGTAGCTATTTTAGGATTTATTTTCATTTTACAGGCAACTTTGTATTTATTTTAACTAGGTACAATAGTTATTAAAGTTATTAACTATTTAATAACTACCTAGCTAAAATAAAGACAAAATTACCTGTAAAATAAACCCTAACCTAAGTTACAATTACACCTAACACTACACTATCAATAAATAAATTAACTAAATTAAATTAAACTAATTATAATTAAATTAAATAAACTAAATTACAAAAAACCCCCCCACTAAATTACAGAAAATAAAAAAGACATTACATTTTTTTTAAAACTCATTACACCTAATCTAATCCCCCTAATAAAATAAAAAAGCCTCCCCCAAAAAAGAAAATTCCCTAGCCTATACTAAATTACAAAAGTAATCAGCTCTTTTACCAGCCCTTAAAAGGGCTTTTTGCGGGGCATTGCCCCAAAGTAATCAGCTCTTTTACCTGTAAAAAAAAATACAAGACCCCCCCACATTAAAACCCACCACCCACACACCCCTACTCTAAAACCCACCCAATCCCCCCTTAAAAAAACCTAACACTAACCCCTTGAAGATCACCCTACCTTAAGCCGTGTTCACCCAGCCGGGTCGAATTCTTCATCCAATCCGGGCGATGTGGTCCTCCATCCGGCAGAAGTCTTCATCCAAGCGGGGCAGAAGAGGTCCTCCATCCGGCAGAAGTCTTCATCGAAGCGGGGCAGAAGATGTCCTCCATCCGGCAGAAGTCTTCATCCATCCGCGGCTCCATCTTCAAGACCTCCGATGCAGAACATCCTCCTCGGCCGACGGACTAACGACGAATGAAGGTTCCTTTAAATGACGCCATCCAAGATGGCGTCCCTCAAATTCCGATTGGCTGATAGGATTCTATCAGCCAATCGGAATTAAGGTAGGAAAAATCTGATTGGCTGATTCAATCAGCCAATCGGATTTACCTTGCATTCTATTGGCTGATCGGAACAGCCAATAGAATGCAAGGTCAATCCGATTGGCTGATTGGATCAGCCAATCGGATTGAACTTCAATCCGATTGGCTGATTGAATCAGCCAATCAGATTTTTCCTACCTTAATTCCGATTGGCTGATAGAATCCTATCAGCCAATCGGAATTCGAGAGATGCCATTTAAAGGAACCTTCATTCGTCCTTGAATCCGTCGGCCGGGGAAGGAGGTCTTGAAGATGGAGCCGCGGATGGATGAAGACTTCTGCCGGATGGAGGACCTCTTCTGCCCCGCTTGGATGAAGACTTCTGCCGGATGGAGGACCTCTTCTGCCCCGCTTGGATGAAGACTTCTGCCGGATGGAGGACCACATCGCCCGGATTGTATTAAAAATTCGGCCTGGCTGGGTGAACAAGGCTCAAGGTTGGGTGATCTTCAGGGGGTTAGTGTTAGTTATTTTTAAGGGGGGATTGGGTGGGTTTTAGAGTAGGGGTGTGTGGGTGGTGGGTTTTAATGTGGGGGGGGGGTCTTGTATTTTTTTTTTACAGGTAAAAGAGCTGATTACTTTAGTAATTTAGTATAGGGTAGGGAATTTTCTTATTTTGGGGGGCTTTTTTATTTTATTAGGGGGATTAGATTAGGTGTAATTAGTTTAAAAAAAATAGTAATTTCTTTTTTATTTTCTGTAATTTAGGCCTAGATTTGGAGTTCGGCGGTAGCCGTCAAAACCAGCGTTAGAGGCTCCTAACGCTGGTTTTGGCCGCCCGCTGGTATTTGGAGTCAGTGATTAAAGGGTCTAACGCTCACTTTTCAGCCGCGACTTTTCCATACCACAGATCCCCCTACGCCATTTGCGTATCCTATCTTTTCAATGGAATCTTTCTAACGCCGGTATTTAGAGTCGTTTCTGAAGTGAGCGTTAGAGCTCTAACGACAAAATTCCAGCCGCCTGAAAATAGCAGGAGTTAAGAGCTTTCTGGCTAACGCCGGTTCATAAAGCTCTTAACTACTGTACCCTAAAGTACACTAACACCCATAAACTACCTATGTACCCCTAAACCGAGCTCCCCCCACATCGCCGCCACTCGATTAAAATTTTTAACCCCTAATCTGCCGACCGCCACCTACGTTATACTTATGTACCCCTAATCTGCTGCCCCTAACCCCGCCGACCCCTGTATTACATTTAGTAACCCCTAACCTGCCCCCCACAACGTCGCCGCCAGCTACTTAAAATAATTAACCCCTAATCTTCCGACCGCAAAGCGCCGCCACCTACGTTATCCCTATGTACCCCTAATCTGCTACCCCTAACACCGCCGACCCCTATATTATATTTATTAACCCCTAATCTGCCCCCCTCAACGTCGCCTCCACCTGCCTACAATTATTAACCCCTAATCTGCCGAGCGGACCTGAGCGCTACTATAATAAAGTTATTAACCCCTAACCCGCCTCACTAACCCTATCATAAATAGTATTAACCCCTAATCTGCCCTCCCTAACATCGCCGACACCTACCTTCAATTATTAACCCCTAATCTGACGACCGGAGCTCACCGCTATTCTAATAAATGTATTAACCCCTAAAGCTAACCCTAACACTAACACCCCCCTAACTTAAATATAATTTACATCTAACGAAATTAATTAACTCTTATTAAATAAATGATTCCTATTTAAAGCTAAATACTTACCTGTAAAATAAATCCTAATATAGCTACAATATAAATTATAATTATATTATAGCTATTTTAGGATTAATATTTATTTTACAGGCAACTTTTTTTTTTTTTCAAACTTTTTTTATTAAGAATCCACGATACAAAGAAATCGATAAAATAAACAAATGAGAATACAATTATGGTAATCGCATTGTCAGTTTCACAGAAAGAAATATAAAACATAAACCGTGCATCATAGACTCTTGTTTTAACCTTTTTCTAATACAATAACAAGATAACAGTGACAAAAACAAAGACATCTCAATGCTTATCTCTTTATGAACTAAAATCTACCTGAAAGTATTAATCATTGGCTACGTTAATGCTTGGGTAAGTTCTTGCTACATGGTCGATTAGAAAACCTCTATGTGTTGCCGGATGGACTAGGTTGGGGTTTATTGTATTTGATATAATTTGCCCATAGTTCTTGTAACTCTATGAATTGTTCCCTTTTATCTTGTAAGTAGGAGCCATATTCCTCCAGTTCAATCAAATCTGTGACCTTGCTACGCCATAGGGCCAGAGATGGAATTTCTGATGATCTCCAGTTTTGAGCAATCAGCACTTTTAGGCTATTTGTCATAATTTTTAGCAGGGATTTAAAATGAGGTTGAGGAAGTTTAATTGATTTGTTCAATAACCACACAAGGGGGTCCAGTGGGAGGCTAATTTGGAAAATATGTTCTATTTCAGTAATTATTGTGCGCCACAACGAGTTTATCTGGGAGCACCACCACCACATATGACTCATGCCGCTGCCAACATGTCCACACCTCCAGCAGCGATTATTGGTCTGTGGGAAAAGTTTATGGATTCTCCTAGGGGTCAGATACCACCCATGTAAAATTTTATAGTTAATTTCTTTGATAGAAGCTGACATAGAGGCAGATTTGGTATTATGAAAAATAAGTGTCGCTGTCTGAGGTGTGATGGTGACCCCCAGTTCTCTTTCCCACATCTCAACAGAGCGCGGGAGGTTACCCGGCGGCGGCTGAGTAATGATGTTATAAATATAGGAAAGGCTGTGTTTAACTGGTGGTGTAGATGTATATAATTTCTCAATGTTAGTTAATGGTCGTAGCATGTTTAAGTGATGTTGGTGTGTTGTGATGTAGTGGTGCACTTTTCGGTACGTGAACCAATTGCTGGCCCAATTGTGGTCTGTTTCTATCAACTGTTCCTGAGATCTCATCAGGTCATTATTAGCTAGAGTCATGAGTAGGACGTCTGCGTCTCTGTGCTGTGTCCCTGAGCTCCTAATTAGAGTCAATAGGGAGAACTCGTTATTGTGAAAGAGTGATGTTAAGGGGCCTGGGCAAGAAGATATGTATGGGTTTATCCTATTAGAAGAATCCCAGATTCTCAGTGTTTCCTGAGTGATCGGGTTATTAATTTGTTTAAAGAGTACCTGGAATCCTGGGTTCCAGCATATAGAGGGGAGATTAGTGCCTGGGCTAAGGTTTTCCTCCAGTGAGACCCATCTCTTGTGTTCCCCATGAATCCTCCAATCAAGGACTCTCTGGAGAAATATAGACCTCCGGTATGCGTCAACGTCCGGGACTCCCAAACCACCCTGAGTTGTAGGACGGGACATTATAAACTTGTTTATCCTGGGGGGCGTCTGTTCCAAATGAACGAGCTAAACAGCTGTTGCATCTGTGGTATATATGTGCTAGGGAGTTGAATGGGGAGAGTCTGCATAATGTAGAGCAGTCTTGGGAAGATGTTCATCTTAATTGTATTAATTCTTCCCAGCCAGGATAAACGTTTCCTGGTCCAGGATGAGAGGTCTCGAATTAAGTCAGTTTTTATGGCTGAGTAATTCAACTTGTGTAGCAATTCGGGGTTGTCTGTTAAGTGTATCCCCAGGTATTTTAATGAAGCTTTGTTCCACTTAAATGGGCAGATTTTAGAGATCATATCTTCCATTGAGGAATCTATGGCTACCCCTAACATCTCAGATTTATTTTGATTGATTTTATAATTAGAGAGGTTGCGGAAGACCTCCAATTCCTTGAGTAAGTGGGGGATTGATTCAACTGGTGCAAGTAGGGAGAATAGGATGTCGTCCGCAAAGAGAGACAACTTGTATTCCTCCTCTCCCACTCTCAAGCCCCGGATTTGTCTATTGGATCTAATTTTGGTCGCTAGAGTTTCAATGAGGCATGTGAAAAGCAAAGGAGACAGGGGGCAACCTTGCCTGGTGCCGTTTGTAATTTGAAATGTGGGTGATAGAATTCCGTTAAGGGCTATTCTGGCGCTAGGTTTATTATATAACGCAAAGATTCTATACAGCATTTTATCACCAAAGCCAAAGGCCTGCAAGGTTGCCTTAAGAAAAGGCCATCCGACTCTATCGAAGGCCTTTTCTGCATCAGTGGAAATCCAGAGGGAGGGGATATGATTTGCCTTGGCGTGCCAAAGAAGGTGTAGGTTGCGCACCGTATTGTCCCTAGCTTCTCGGTAAGGTACAAAGCCAACTTGGTCACGATGTATAATATGGGGGAGTATTAGATTAAGTCTATTGGCTATGACCTTAGCGAAGATCTTTATATCTGTATTCAGAAGGGAGATCGGTCTGTAATTAGAGATAGATGTGGTAGGTTTGTTCGGCTTTGGGATTAACGTGACGTTGGCTTGTAGGGCCGTGGGAGGGAAGGGCTTATCTTGATCAATACTTTGAACGTATGCTAAGAGATGGGGTATCAGGATATCTCTGAATGTTGTGTAGTAGGTATTGCTAAATCCGTCTGGACCTGGGGATTTACCCGTTTTCAATGTTTTAATAGCTAATTTGACTTCTTCTATCGAGATGGGGGAGTCCAGGTTGGATCTCTGGTCGTCACTAATTTGGGGAAGGTGCAGTTGAGCCAAGTAGCCTTGAATTGCCGTATGTGTAGGGGGGTGTACGTCTGTGGACAGGTTATACAGTGAGTGGTAGTAGTGCCTGAAGCTGTCAGCTATGTCTTTTGATGTGTGCCAGTCATTTCCATTATCGTCCTTAATGTGCATAATATATCTGCTGAGGGTTTTTCTTCTGAGCTGCCTAGCTAGGAGTTTGCCCTGTTTGTTAGCACCTTCGTAGAATGTTTTCTTAAGGAAGAGTGCATTGCGTTTGGCTTCCTTCCCCAGATAGCAGTTAAGCTGTGAGCGTTTGTGTTCTAGGCTTTCTAGGAGAGATCGGTCTTTCGGGAATAGTTTATGTATTTCTTGGAGTTTGTTTAAGTCAGTAAGTAGGGATGTTAAGTAATATTGTTGTTGTTTTATGCTGGCCGCTTTAAGAGCAATCAGCTCACCCCTGAGGACGCATTTGTGTGCGTTCCATATGTGTTGCTGGCATACGTCTGGGGTATTATTTATCTTAAAGTAGTCCTCGATGGCCTTAGTTATGTGAATCCGTATCAATGGGTCCTTTAATAGGGACTCGTCTAATCTCCAGGATCTTGATTGATGGGCACCTATGGAATAATTAAATGTGCAGCTAACCATAGCATGGTCAGACCACGTTATTGGGTGTATTTCGGAGTGCCGGGCGCGGACCAGGCTAGTGACATCTGTTAGTATGTAATCTATTCTAGAATAGCTTTGGTGTGGGTGAGAGTAAAAGGTGAAGTTTTTCTCGAGTGGGTGGTGGAGTCGCCAGACATCATGCATACCAGGGAAGTTAACTTGGACCTAATGAATTTTAGGGTTTTGGTGGGTATGGCCGAGGTGCCGGCCGAGCAATCCACTGTTGGGTCTAGGGCAATATTGAAGTCGCCTCCAACAATTAGACTACCCTTAGTGGACTCCAGGAGCTTGTTACATAACTGCTGAAAGAAACCAAGGGCATCCGAACTAGGGGCGTATATGTTGACTAGAGTTATAGGTTTGCTGTGCAAAAGCCCAGAGATAATCAGGTACCTTCCCTGTTTATCCTTATCTATTGAATTCACTTGGAAGGGGAGGTTCTTATTAATTATTGTGCAAACTCCATTATGTTTGGAACTATTGGAGGAGAAAAATGCTGTTCCAAATTTCTTAAAGGAGGCATGAGGTTCCCGCCCCCGTTTGAAATGGGTCTCTTGTAGCATTACAATATCGCAATTAAGCCTTTTGTAGTCTTTAAGAGCGATGGTTCTCTTTTGTGGGATGTTAAGCCCCTTAACATTGTGGGAAAGAATTTTAAGATTAGACCTATCCATCTACTAAAATGTATTTCTGTATATATAAAGATTCATATAGCAAGCATACTTCAATTTTGCAAAGCAAGATAGATTTGAACATTGACCAGTAAAAAGCATGAGACATCACATATTCCATATTAAAAAGCATAACAAGATAAAGTAGACATGAATTATAAACACATCCAACATGTAGTGTATTTGTAGAACTATACACCTTGTGTGGGGAATAATTGGTGTTGCATAGCGCTCTAGGTATCTTTTCAAGATATGTGGGAGTTTCAGGTGGGGACCTGTAAAAGGAGGGGGGAGACGGGAGGAGTGAATGGGAAGGGTATGGAGGGTGAGGTAAAGGAGGGATTTGGGGAAAAGGGGGTGTATGGGGGATGGTGGGCTGAGACTGTGTTGATCATAGATACATCATCATTAGCCCTTGAAATTAATAACACCCAGTCCCGACAAAGTTTATATGACATATATTAAGCTGAATTCTGCCCAATGTCCATGAGACTAGTCTAGTTACCTGTGATGGTAGATAACAAATGGGAGGAAAAAGGGCAAACAGTAACATGCAGCAGGGCTAAAACAACAAAGTCCCAATGAACAAAAACACAACTGTTTCAACATAAGTTAAGTCTTTACCCCTTGGCTCACGATCAGGAACAGTCCAGATGAATAAAGGGCAAGGGAGAGCTCCCCAGCACGGACCACTATCCTCAGTAACAAAAGGAGGGGGGAAACGGGAGGAGTGAATGGGAAGGGTAAGAGGGGTGAGGTAAAGGAGGGTTTGGGGGAAAAAGGAGTGCATGGGGGATGGGGGACTGAGACTGTGTTGATCATAGTTACATCATCATTAGCCCTTGAAATTGATAACACCCAGTCCCGACAAAGTTTATATGACATATATTAAGCTGAATTCTGCCCAATGTCCATGAGACTAGTCTAGTTACCTGTGAGGGGAGATAACAAATGGGAGGAAAGAGGGCAAAACAATAACATGCAGCAGGGCTACAACAACAAAGTCCCAGTGAACAAAAACATAACTGTTTCAGCATAAGTTAAGTTCTTACCCCTCGACCCACGATCAGGAACATTCCAGAAGGATATAGGCCAGGGAGAGCTCCCCAGCACGGACCACTATCCTCAGTAACAGGGGATATGTGGCCTAGCAAACAGCGCCAGTCAATACAGTTAGGAAGTGTCTTGTGGCCGTGACGGACCTGAAGATGTGGACTCAGTCTTCCTTTTCTTGGGGAGGACTTTATTCCATTGAGGGCGTTGTTCCCTAGGAGGATCTTTGGTTTTTTCTGGATGCCTTGATGCAGTCTCGAGGACGTCCTCATCTGGGGGAACAATGGTGATGTTCAGTTTTTTGGAAACGTTGTCTAGGTCGTGGAAAGTTTTGTAGATGATCTGTGATCCGTTGTGGGTAATGATCAGACTGAAGGGGTAGCCCCACCTATATCTAATGTTGTGTTCTTGCAGAGCTTTGGTGAGAAACCAGACTTCCCTTCTCCTCTGGATGGTTTGGGGGCAGAGGTCCTGGAAAATTTGTAGGGTGTGGTCTTTAAAGGTAATGGATCTCCTGGATCTCGCCGCCTGCCACACTTCTTCTTTAGAAGTGAATCTTAAGAACCTCATAATCACGTCTCTAGGTGGGTTAGGAGGCTTAGATGGAGGTCTCAGCGCTCTATGGATCCGTTCAATTTCATCGTTTAGTAGTGGAGGTGACCTAGGGTTTAGGAAGTGGAACAGGTCCTTGACATAAGATTTTAGCTGCTCTGGGGAGATCTCCTCAGGTATACCTCTAATCCTAAGGTTGTTCCGTCTCCCACGATTGTCCAGGTCCTCCAGTTTCTCCTGTAAGGCCTGCACCATTGAGTCTTGAATGGAGAGCTGTTGAGTATTGGTGCTGACCATAGAGTTAAGCGTCTCTTGGCCCTCTTCAATGTAGTCAAGTCTGGAGCTCATATCATTCAAGTCCTTTTTTAGATCCCTCATTTCTCCTTTGATAAATGACTTCAATGACTCAAAATCTGATTTGGAAGGGAGATCCGCAATTTGTGAAGGGAGAGCCAACAGTGATTTATATTGTGAGGGAGTATATTCTAGCTGCATCTCAGTGGAAGGCTGATCTTGTGTCAGATTACAGGCAACTTTTTAATTATTTTAACCAGGTACAATAGCTATTAAATAGTTAAGAACTATTTAATAGTTACCTAGTTAAAATAATAACAAATTTACCTGTAAAATAAATCCTAACCTAAGATGTAATTAAACCTAACACTACCCTATCAATAAATTAATTAAATAAACTACCTACAATTACCTACAATTAACCTAACACTACACTATCAATAAATTAATTAAACACAATTGCTACAAATAAATACAATTAAATAAACTAGCTAAAGTACAAAAAATAAAAAAGAACTAAGTTACAAAAAATAATAAAATATTTACAAACATAAGAAAAATATTACAACAATTTTAAACTAATTACACCTACTCTAAGCCCCCTAATAAAATAACAAAGCCCCCCAAAATAAAAAATTCCCTACCCTATTCTAAATTTAAAAAGTTACAAGCTCTTTTACCTTACCAGCCCTGAACAGGGCCCTTTGCGGGGCATGCCCCAAGGATTTCAGCTCTTTTGCCTGTAAAAAAAAACATACCATACCCCCCCCCAACATTACAACCCACCACCCACATACCCCTAATCTAACCCAAACCCCCCTTAAATAAACCTAACACTAAGCCCCTGAAGATCTTCCTACCTTGTCTTCACCATACCAGGTTCACCGATCCGTCCTGGCTCCAACATCTTCATCCAACCCAAGCGGGGGTTGGCGATCCATCATCCGGTGCTGAAGAGGTCCAGAAGAGGCTCCAAAGTCTTCCTCCTATCCGGCAAGAAGAGGACATCCGGACCGGCAAACATCTTCTCCAAGCGGCATCTTCAATCTTCTTCCATCCGGTGCGGAGCGGGTCCATCTTGAAGCAGGCGACGCGGATCCATCCTCTTCTTCCGTTGTCTCCCGACGAATGACGGTTCCTTTAAGGGACGTCATCCAAGATGGCGTCCCTCGAATTCCGATTGGCTGATAGGATTCTATCAGCCAATCGGAATTAAGGTAGGAATTTTCTGATTGGCTGATGGAATCAGCCAATCAGAATCAAGTTCAATCCGATTGGCTGATCCAATCAGCCAATCAGATTGAGCTCGCATTCTATTGGCTTTTCCGATCAGCCAATAGAATGCGAGCTCAATCTGATTGGCTGATTGGATCAGCCAATCGGATTGAACTTGATTCTGATTGGCTGATTCCATCAGCCAATCAGAAAATTCCTACCTTAATTCCGATTGGCTGATAGAATCCTATCAGCCAATCGGAATTCGAGGGACGCCATCTTGGATGACGTCCCTTAAAGGAACCGTCATTCGTCGGGAGACAACGGAAGAAGAGGATGGATCCGCGTCGCCTGCTTCAAGATGGACCCGCTCCGCACCGGATGGAAGAAGATTGAAGATGCCGCTTGGAGAAGATGTTTGCCGGTCCGGATGTCCTCTTCTTGCCGGATAGGAGGAAGACTTTGGAGCCTCTTCTGGACCTCTTCAGCACCGGATGATGGATCGCCAACCCCCGCTTGGGTTGGATGAAGATGTTGGAGCCAGGACGGATCGGTGAACCTGGTATGGTGAAGACAAGGTAGGAAGATCTTCAGGGGCTTAGTGTGGGTGGTGGGTTGTAATGTTGGGGGGGGGGTATTGTATGGTTTTTTTTACAGGCAAAAGAGCTGAAATCCTTGGGGCATGCCCCGCAAAGGGCCCTGTTCAGGGCTGGTAAGGAAAAAGAGCTTGTAACTTTTTTAATTTAGAATAGGGTAGGGAATTTTTTATTTTGGGGGGCTTTGTTATTTTATTAGGGGGCTTAGAGTAGGTGTAATTAGTTTAAAATTGTTGTAATATTTTTCTTATGTTTGTAAATATTTTATTATTTTTTGTAACTTAGTTCATTTTTATTTTTTGTACTTGCTAGTTTATTTAATTGTATTTATTTGTAGCAATTGTGTTTAATTAATTTATTGATAGTGTAGTGTTAGGTTAATTGTAGGTAGTTTATTTAATTATTTTATTGATAGGGTAGTGTTAGGTTTAATTATATCTTAGGTTAGGATTTATTTTACAGGTAAATTTGTTATTATTTTAACTAGGTAACTATTAAATGGTTCTTAACTATTTAATAGCTATTGTACCTGGTTAAAATAATTACAAAGTTGCCTGTAAAATAAATATTAATCCTAAAATAGCTATAATATAATTATAATTTATATTGTAGCTATATTAGGATTTATTTTACAGGTAAGTATTTAGCTTTAAATAGGAATAATTTATTTAATAAGAGTTAATTTATTTTGTTAGATTTATATTATATTTAACTTAGGGGGGTGTTAGTGTTAGGTTTAGACTTAGCTTTAGGGGTTAATACATTTATTAGAATAGCGGTGAGCTCCAGTCGGCAGATTAGGGGTTAATGTTTGAAGTTAGGTGTCGGCGATGTTAGGGAGGGCAGATTAGGGGTTAATACTATTTATGATAGGGTTAGTGAGGCGGATTAGGGGTTAATAACTTTATTATAGTAGCGCTCAGGTCCGCTCGGCAGATTAGGGGTTAATAAGTGTAGGCAGGTGTCGGCGACGTTGAGGGGGGCAGATTAGGGGTTAATTAATATAATATAGGGGTCGGCGGTGTTAGGGGCAGCAGATTAGGGGTACATAGGGATAACGTAGGTTGCGGCGGTTTACGGAGCGGCAGATTAGGGGTTAAAAAAAATATGCAGGTGTCAGCGATAGTGGGGGCGGCAGATTAGGGGTTAATAAGTGTAAGGTTAGGGGTGTTTAGACTCGGGGTACATGTTAGGGTGTTAGGTGCAGACGTAGGAAGTGTTTCCCCATAGGAAACAATGGGGCTGCGTTAGGAGCTGAACGCTGCTTTTTTGCAGGTGTTAGGTTTTTTTCAGCTCAAACAGCCCCATTGTTTCCTATGGGAGAATCGTGCACGAGCACGTTTTTGAGGCCGGCCGCGTCCGTAAGCAACTCTGGTATCGAGAGTTGCATTTGCGGTAAAAATGCTCTACGCTCCTTTTTTGGAGCCTAACGCAGCATTTGTTTAAACTCTCGATACCAGAGTTAAATTTATGGTGCGGCCAGAAAAAAGCCAGCGGAGCGTTAACAGCCCTTTTACCGCCGAACTCCAAATCTAGGCCTTAGTGTTTGGTTTTTTTGCAATTTAGTTTATTTAATTTAATTGTAATTAGTTTAATTTAATTTAGTTAATTTATTTATTGATAGTGTAGTGTTAGGTGTAATTGTAACTTAGTTTAGGGTTTATTTTACAGGTAATTTTGTCTTTATTTTAGCTAGGTAGTTATTAAATAGTTAATAACTTTTTATTAACTATTGTACCTAGTTAAAATAAATACAAAGTTGCCTGTAAAATAAAAATAAATCCTAAAATAGCTACAATGTAACTATTAGTTATATTTTAGCTATATTAGGGTTTATTTTATAGGTAAGTTTTTAGTTTTAAATAGGATTAATGTATTTAATTATAGTAATTTTATTTAGATTTATTTAAATTATATTTAACTTAGGGGGGTGTTAGGGTTAGACCTAGGTTTAGGGGTTAATAACTTTATTATAGTAGCGGCGATGTTGGGGGCGGAAGATTAGGGGTTAATAATTGTAGGTAGGTGGCGGCGATGTTAGGGACGGCAGATTAGGGGTTAATCAAATTTATTATAGTGTTTGCGAGGCAGGAGTGCTGTGGTTTAGGGGTTAATACATTTATTATAGTGGCGGCGATGTCCAGTCGGCAGATTAGGGGTTAATAAGTGTAGGTAGGTGGCTGCGACGTTGGGGGGGGGCAGATTAGGGGGTAATAAATATAATGTAGGTGTCAGCGATGTTAGGGGCAGCAGATTAGGGGTTCATAAGTATAACGTAGGTGGCAGTGATGTCCGGTCGGCAGATTAGGGGTTAAAAAATTATAATATAGTGTTTGCGATGTGGGGAGCCTCGGTTTAGGGGTTAATAGGTAGTTTATGGGTGTTAGTGTAGTTTATAGCACTTTAGTTAAGAGCCTTATGTTCCGGCGTCGCGGAAAAAAAGTTAGCGGTACACTTGTACCTACCTGACTCGTAATAACAGCGGGCGTTAAAAGCAGCGTTAGGACCCCTTAACGCTGCTTTTTAAGGCTAATGCCAAACTCGTAATCTAGCAGTATATTACTTGTTTAAATATTGAAAAAAATAAAGGGTAAAGTTAATGTCCATGAATCAGTGGGCGCTGCCATATTGTAACATAGGTTACCTTTACTGCTGAGGCCAATTAAGAATAATTATAAATGGCTTACTGACTGTGTAGAATATAACTGTGTCTGGACAATTTATATTAATATCTTGAAGTGTTTAATGTCCCTTTAAAATTGTGTTTTTAAAGGACGTCACTTTCTCATGACTTTTTTATTGTAATCCGTGTCTATCCGCACCACTGCTAACCCATCTAAATGCATCTTTTACGTTGTCAGGATGGGCAGGCTATGCACTTTTTTTCTATCGCTATATTTATTTATATTGTTTTTTTAAAGCACTGTTTCCATTTTGGCATTTACTGAAAACAAAATGGCGCAGAGTTTCTATGCAAAATACTTTTATCTTTTTTTCAATGCATTTTAACATTGTTTAAACTGTAAATTGTGAACTCACTACCTTGATAATTTCTTTCCTATGATATGGAGAGTCCACAACGTCATTCAATTACTAGTGGGAATATCACTCCTGGCCAGCAGGAGGAGGCAAAGAGCACCACAGCAAAGCTGTTAAGTGTCACTCCCCTACCCATAATCCCCAGTCATTCTCTTTGCTTCTGTCAATGGAAGAGGTGAAATTTGGTGTCGGAAGAAATTAATTCCTTTTTACGTCAATTTCTTCAGTAGAGTAGTGGTGGCTTTTAAGCAGTAAGGAAGTTGTGAGATAGTCCTTGCTTTGTTTCCTAACACATTGCTGCCATGGTACAGAAAGCCAGAGTTGGTTACTCTGTTCTTTCTTTTTCTACAGGTCTCTGTAAGGCGTATGTGTCCTTTCACGCCTTGTGAGCTGTCTTCCTGCTGGACAGCTTAGACTGCAGGTAAGTGCTTTTGTCTTCTAGTACAATCCAGGTACTTCCACACAGGTGGAAAAGTTCCAGCAGTAAATGGATCGAGATTAAGCGTTTAAAAGTTTCTTTATTAATATCCGTAGAAAGTATACTGTGAAAAATCACAGAAAAGAGTTACAATATCACAGCCAGTAAGCTTGTCAGCCCAAAAGCTCTATATCAAACAGACCAACATGTTTCGCTTAATCTCGATCCATTTACTGCTGGAACGTTTCCACCTGTGTGGAAGTACCTGGATTGTATTATTTTTTGGCGGTTTGTCCTGGCTTCAAACTGCTCCCAGCAGCTTCACAAGCACTCTCTCTCACTGGATGCACCACATAGCGTGTATACTACAGGAGGCATCTCTAACACCCGCTGTGATTTTCAGCATTGCTACACACCAGTGACTGTTGAAAGTTAAACAACCCGGTTTCCATATCCAAGAAGAAGGGTGAGTGAGTGACTTGTCATAGATGTGTTTGTTTGGACTTCCAATATTAAAATTATCACCACACATATACATAGTGGGATTTTTCTACACTGTCTGATAATTACAGGGGCTGTGAAGAATTAGGGGTTACAGGATTTATTGGAACTTTATATTTTTTCGAAAAACTATTACTATACCTGTTCAACCTCTGAATGAATACAGCTGCCCTGATTTGAAGAAAATTAAAAACACATCGTTTATTCCCTTATGCTTGTGTTTGACATAGATACAAGTCATTTGTTTGGGATATAGTTCAGTGTTCTTTTGTCTTCTAGGTCTTGGAGACTTGCACTTCAGAAGAATATGTCAAATGCAGTAGATGGGGACATTTTTAAAATCCTGTATACAGAATTTTCTTTGGCAGTGGGCAGGCACATTATGTATGTTGAGACTAGGGGTTAATCTTCCCTTTATTGGGACGTTTTTCCTCTTTGGGCTAATTTTGTTGAAATACTTTATTAGTATATGTGTGTGGCTTATATTTTATACAGGGATTTATGTATAACTAATGCACTAAAACCATTACCTAAGTGCACCTTTTCACTAGTCAAGCTTTCCCCTATCTACAGATGGTGGTTTTGAATGCTATAATCCAGTTAGATCTTGTCGTCTCAATTAGATCTTGATAAAGGCATTCAGCCGAAACATGTTGAGACAGCCATATCTTATATCCCACATTGGATTCTGAAAGAGAAAGTGAGTGCTCATGATATCTTTTAACTTTGGGAGAAAAAAGACAATGCATTAAAAAACGGACCCTGACGTGACGCAAGGTGAGCTAAGGAAATAATAGGCTGCCTGCGGTCATATGATCTGGTAAGCGGAAGAAGAAATGAGATACAGTAACTCTGTTTGCAACAAAGTGGCAACAAGAAAGCCGTGAAAAATACGAAGTCTAAAGCAGACTGGACGGCGGAAGGAGAAGATACGTGACCAACACAGGAGTGTTCAGCTAAGAGTCACGGAAGGTAGGAGGGTAGTGGGGAAAGAAATAAGCACCCACTCGAACCCTTTACTTTCATAAACACTGCTAGTAACAATTGAAGTTTTGACCTGAGACGGTAAAAAAGGTTTCATTACAGAGACACACCTCCTGACTGTCACTTGATATCCGCAGTTGAAAGAGAGACTTCTGAAACCTAACCCTTTTAAAGTTCTTATGACATTTTAAATCAAGTATTTTTAAACATTGCACTAAAGAAGTGTGCGATTAGATTAAAGTGAAAGCCCTGTGACCTTAAAGATGGTTATATATTGAAGTTCTTATATCGCTGTATTCTACCTAAGAAATTGTTGTTGATCTATTACATTGGCTTTTTTACTTGTAGACTGGTCAATGCCAGGTGTTTTAAAGAGATTTTTTTTAACTAGTATGAATGATAACACCAGTGTATGTGAAACAGTATATATGTTTGATAGATTAGAAAAATAAAATGTCGCTTTTTCAAATTGTATATCTAAGTTGTTTTTTAAATTGTACATCATATCTGTTTACTAAAGGCAATCACTATTTATTAACTGGTTATTAGAATATCCTTATGAAGTATTGCCATTCAATATACCTTTTTTATGAATTTTGGAATAAAACCTATAGTAACATCGTGGTTGCAATGACATAATTATCCACACCAGCATTTTTTGCACCATTTCTTTATACATTTTAGATTAAGAGTCATATGCAGTAGATGGGGACATTTTTAAAATCCTTTATACAGAATTTTCTTTGGTAGTGGGCAGGCACATTATGTATGTTGAGACTAGGGGGCATATGTATCAAGCTCCGTATGGAGCCTACAGGCTCGCCAGAAGCAGAAATTATGAAGCAGCAGTCACAAAGACCGCTGCTCCATAACCTGTCCGTCTGCTCTGAGCAGGCGGACAGACATCGCCAGAAATCAACCCAATCAAGTACGATCCGGTTGATTGACACCCCCTGCTGGTGGCCCATTGGCCGCGAGCCTGCAGGAGGCGGCGTTGCACCAGCAGCTCTTGTGAGCTGCTGGTGCAATGCTGAATACGGTGAGCGTATTGCTCGCCGTATTCAGCAACGTCTTGCGGACCTGATCCACACTGTCGGATCAGGTCCGCCAGACTTTCATAAATAGGGGCCTAGGGGTTAATCTTCCCTTTATTGGGACGTTTTTCCTCTTAGGGCTAATTTTGTTGAAATACTTTATTAGTATATGTGTGTGGTTTATGTTTTATACAGGGATTTATGTATTAACTTAAAATTTGGCAGTTGGTTTTCTTTGCTTGCTTAGCTAGAACAGGCTAACTGACAGACTGCTTGAGCATTTGAATTTCAGTCTCTTCAGTTTCGATCTACTATATGATTGTTTTAGAGACTTCTGGCAACGAAATTGTGTATAAGTGTTATGGTAAGGCACCTCAGCCTGTCTGAGGTGTAGGGGGCCTGATTGGTTTATTATTTTAAATAATTTTTGCATAACGTTAAGCGGCTGTGGTATTAAAAATTCTTAAAGTGGGGGGGGGCGGAGTCAGCCAGCAAGAGGAGCAGACGTGCTTTTGCCCAGCTCTGCTGTTCTGGGAATCAATATCACCAACTAATGCTCTAAAACCATTACCTAAGTTCACCTTTTCACTAGTCAAGCTTTCCCCATCTACAGGTGGTGGTTTCGAATGCTATAATCCAGTTAGATACCTGATTAAGGACACACAGACCCGGAGCTGTGAAGGCCTCGGGGCGCAGCTAAGCAGCTCCGGATAAGCAAGCCTTCCCAATAAGATTTCCGAGCAGCCACATCAACCAGTGCATACTACTAACTTGATTTATTCCTTTGCACATGGAGGAGGCAAATATCACTATCCGCAAACTGTTGTTAGAGCTGGATCGTAAGATATCTACAAGATTTGAAGATCTCAGGTCTATAGTAAAGGGTGCGCATATGGAGGCGGCCATCTCTGTATTGAAGACATCCACTATGGCCAAAGAACAGCAAGAGGAAGCGCAAATAGATATGTACGCATCTGCGAGAGAGAATAAACTTGCCTGTATTCGGGGGAGCACATTGGTGAGTCGCATACCCTTCTCCTCAGCTCTAATTGTGGGGGATGTGGCCGACGCTGTGCGAGAGGTCGATGGCATGACTACACGAGCAGATAGACCTAATTGAGATGACGAGTCGCGGGATCGCTATGTTATCTGCGAGCAAGACCACGGCGTCTTCTACCTCAGTCCCATCAAATTAGTCATCAGAGAGATGTGGGCAGCTTGGGGCTGGAAGGGTGAGTGGTGCTTCAGTGGATCCTCTGATAGCTTGCAGTCAATGATTGTCGGCTTTAGTTTGCGGAGCTGGGAGTCCTGCTTCAGGTATGTTGCCTTGCTCCACATTCTGGACTATACAGATAGTACCGGCTGGCCAGGAACACTTTTCTGTAACGGTCCCGAATGGCGTCGGGCCTATGCAGATCTTACTCCTTTGCTCACGCAGCTAACTTCTGCACTCATGGCCAGGTCTGGAGTAGGGTAAAGCGACATGGCACATTCTCAGTTTGACTTAATGTTTTGCCACTCACAAGACGCTTAGCTATGGACATTTGGGTCTCTTATGATAATAATACTGTTTGATGTTTCAGACTCTGTTTTATCTATAGCTTATGGCTTAACTTGTTTTATCCTGGAGAACAGACCCCTCAGCTAGTGCTTTAGGCATAATTTCTCTATGTAGCTATCCATCCTACATAACGTGCATAATGGTGAATAGCCTGTATTTGTACACTTAAATTTCGTGACCTATGTCTAAAAGAAAAAAAGGAAAAAGACAGGGGAAAAAACAAAACAAAACAAAAAAAGGGGGGGGGGGAAATAAATAAATAAACACATTGTATACTGACCTGTTTTTCTATTAAGTTGCCTAAAGTACTAATGATCCCTTAATGTTTTATTTTAGTATGTTAGAATAGTTTTCTTCTATACAGGAGACTGTTACCAGGTGCTGGAATGTATTAAGTTCAGCACTATTCTTACACCATGCAGGTCAAACAGATCTAATACTATCAGAATTATTAGTTACTTTTAGCCTATAGCATAGCAGACGTATGATGTTGGCTTATGCTGTATCTGCATCTGCTAATTCCACTATTAGAATGTTTTAAACTTCTACTGTTATAGATGAAGGTGGGTCAAACTAGTGTAGAGGCATGGTGCTTAAAATAACGCCTTATGCACTCTTTGTGTATATCAGAGCCCATATTCTTATAGATCCCTTCTAGTATTAAGATACATTGCAGCACACAAAGTCTCTTGACGCTGGATACTTGATGTACTATAAGGTATATTGTGTTCTCACCGTTTGCGTTGTATGATCCACAATGTTTATACTACACTATTGGGGTTATGGAAACGCAGGATATTAGCACCCACTTTTTATGTCATGTAACTAATTGTCTCTAGGCATGGTTTCATATGGACTCACTAACAATTTTTATACTTAGTATGTATTCTGTATCTGTGTATGTGAGACACATTAGCTGGTTTATGTATGTAAATGGCCTCTCTCAGACGTGACTTCTATGTTTAGGATAGCGTGTCTACAATTCTGTCTATTCACACTTCTCAGTCATTACCACTATCCTAATAGGACACTGTGGGTTATATCCTCATTAGATTGCTTCATCAAGTCCTTCGCGGGCATTATATTACTGTATATAGCATATGGAGTAACTGTCTGGCTGTCTGCGGCCGGGGCAGGCTAGACAGTCTTAGCTACTATATATTACACATCTCCATTTAGGACAGAAACTTCAATGGCCTTTAAACTTGCATATGACCATTTCTCACAGGGCGAATGGTGATTTAGCTAATAAAGGCACTCATATTCCATATGTCTCAATAGCTCATAAAAGGCTCTAATTTCCCTCTCTCTGCTGGCAAGAGCGGGAAAGACCCTAATACTGTAAACACAGAGACCGTTTGCCCTTAACTCTCTGAATTACAATATGTATAGACATTTTAATTTTAATCTAGATACAACCCCATCTACACTGCTGGTGTCCTGCAACTCTGTCTTAGCTTAGAATGGCATAGCCTGAATGATTGTTATTGCTAATCTGAGGTTGCTATAATTATTGTATATCTTATATCAATAACCCCTACTCCCCCCCCCCCATAAGCTAACATGAGCTCCCTAGTGGGCTACAGCCAGTTTAGAACTTAAATGTTCTCTTTTCTCTCATAGAGATAGATTGCTGTTTGGTTGCTCCTTTTTACTTTTTAGTATTCTCCCCAGCCCCCCCCACTAAAAGCAGCTTTGTCTGCTGATTATTTATACCTAGCGGCTTTTGTCCGCTATAATTAGCTATTTACAGAGTATAAATCATGTGACATGGTTCAAAAGAGACAGTGTATCACTCTAGTCTTTTTCACCTCCAGCCATTCAAGATTTATTGCATTGGTTCATTAGTAGCCCATACACTACTCGGGAGGTTCATAAAATAATATATCATTCTAGCCTACCTCCGTCAATATTGGATATTACATGTGGGTCCAAGATTGGCCTATTATTAGCATAGGAGGTTGCTCTAAATTTATAAAAGGAGGTTTAAGGTGCATTTGCCTATCATTCCGTGGCTGACAGGTTACTATCTGAATATGTTTGTATTGTAGTACCTATATTATCATGTTGGGTGACTATATGTTCACCAATTTGCTACTGTGTTGTATATTTTCTCATTGTGGTACAATTTTTTTTTATTATACCTGTTTGTATTGAATTGTGGCAATTTCTATTTGTAATGCAATTTCTGCTAAAAACCTCAATAAAATAAAAATGTAAATAAAAAAAAATTCTTAAAGTGACAGTGTATTTAAAAAATTTCTACAATTTGGGGAATTTTTTATTTAGTATTATGGACATGGACCAAGACTCTGTGCTTTTTGACAAATGCTTGTTATGCCTTGAGGCACAAATTGTTTTTGCCTATGCAATTCTGTGCTGCATGCTTAGCTCGAACACTTCAATTTAAAGATAAATTGTTGCCGTCTCTACGGTGTCACATACAGTGCCCTGCAGTTCCTCTCAGCCTCCTGGAGGAGTTTATTTGCCTGCAAATTTTGCTGCACAGGTATCTTCTGCAGTATCTGCAGCATTATCTGCTTTTCCTATGCAGGGAAAACGCAAGAGGAAAATCAGACATCAGATAGTAAGGTTTCTGTTCCCCCTACTGCTACGCAGGTTGCCCTTCCTCATAAGTCTGATGAGGAGGATACGTCAGTAGCCTCTGAGGTAAAATCTCATATTCAGACAGTATTATTCATTCATCTGATATTGAAGAAGTAAACTTCAGATTTAAGCTTGAACACCTTCGTGTACTGTTAAAGGAGGTATTGGCTACATTGGACAACTCAGATACTTCTGTCGTTGTCAACCCTAAGAAGTCTAGTAAACTTAATAAATACTATGATGTTCCTTCCTCTGTGGTAGTGTTTCCTTTTCCAGACTGTGTGATGGAGATTATTTCACAGGAATGGGAGAAGCCAGGTATACCTTTCCCCCTGTCTTCCGCCTTTAAAAAGATATTTCCTGTTGCTGACTCCATTAAAAATTCATGGCACACGGTGCCTAAGGTAGAAGGGGCTATTTCTACACTGGCTAAGAGAACTGTGATCCCTATAGAGGATAGCTGCTCCTTTAAGGATCCCATGGACAAAAAGCTGGAGGCTTATTTGAAAAAGATGTATGTTCATCAAGGTCTTCAATGGCAAACTGCAGTTTGTATTGCCACAGTAGCAAGTGCGGCATCTTATTGGTGCGATTCCTTGTCTGAATCAATTTTAGTAGAGACTCCGTTGGAGGAGATCCAAGATAGGATTAAGGCTATCAAACTAGCCAATTCCTTTATTTCTGATGCTAACATGCAAGTTATTAGACTGGGAGCCAAGATGTCTGGCTTCACTGTCTTAGCCCGCAGGGCTTTGTGGCTAAAATCTTGGTCAGTTCATGTTACCTCCAAGTCCAAGCTTCTGGCACTTCCTTACAAGGGTAAGACCTTGTTTGGACCTGGTCTGGCAGAAATAATTTCTGATATTACGGGTGGAAAAGGGTCTTTTCTACCACAAGACAAGAAAAACAGACCTAAAGGACATCAAAGTAATTTTTGTTCCTTTCGTAACTTCAAAAGTCAAAAGTCTTCCTCTCCCTCTTCCAAGCAGGAACAGTCCAAGTCTTTTTGGAAGCCCAATCAATCTTGGAATAAGGGGAAGCAATCAAAGAAACCCTCAGCTGAGTCTAAGTCAGCATGAAGGGCCAGCCCCAGGATCAAGGGGGCAGACTTTCCCTGCTGGTGTCCTGCAACTCTGTCTTAGCTTAGAATGGCATAGCCTGAATGATTGTTATTGCTAATCTGAGGTTGCTATAATTATTGTATATCTTATATCAATAACCCCTACTCCCCCCCCCCATAAGCTAACATGAGCTCCCTAGTGGGCTACAGCCAGTTTAGAACTTAAATGTTCTCTTTTCTCTCATAGAGATAGATTGCTGTTTGGTTGCTCCTTTTTACTTTTTAGTATTCTCCCCAGCCCCCCCCCCACTAAAAGCAGCTTTGTCTGCTGATTATTTATACCTAGCGGCTTTTGTCCGCTATAATTAGCTATTTACAGAGTATAAATCATGTGACATGGTTCAAAAGAGACAGTGTATCACTCTAGTCTTTTTCACCTCCAGCCATTCAAGATTTATTGCATTGGTTCATTAGTAGCCCATACACTACTCGGGAGGTTCATAAAATAATATATCATTCTAGCCTACCTCCGTCAATATTGGATATTACATGTGGGTCCAAGATTGGCCTATTATTAGCATAGGAGGTTGCTCTAAATTTATAAAAGGAGGTTTAAGGTGCATTTGCCTATCATTCCGTGGCTGACAGGTTACTATCTGAATATGTTTGTATTGTAGTACCTATATTATCATGTTGGGTGACTATATGTTCACCAATTTGCTACTGTGTTGTATATTTTCTCATTGTGGTACAATTTTTTTTTATTATACCTGTTTGTATTGAATTGTGGCAATTTCTATTTGTAATGCAATTTCTGCTAAAAACCTCAATAAAATAAAAATGTAAATAAAAAAAAATTCTTAAAGTGACAGTGTATTTAAAAAATTTCTACAATTTGGGGAATTTTTTATTTAGTATTATGGACATGGACCAAGACTCTGTGCTTTTTGACAAATGCTTGTTATGCCTTGAGGCACAAATTGTTTTTGCCTATGCAATTCTGTGCTGCATGCTTAGCTCGAACACTTCAATTTAAAGATAAATTGTTGCCGTCTCTACGGTGTCACATACAGTGCCCTGCAGTTCCTCTCAGCCTCCTGGAGGAGTTTATTTGCCTGCAAATTTTGCTGCACAGGTATCTTCTGCAGTATCTGCAGCATTATCTGCTTTTCCTATGCAGGGAAAACGCAAGAGGAAAATCAGACATCAGATAGTAAGGTTTCTGTTCCCCCTACTGCTACGCAGGTTGCCCTTCCTCATAAGTCTGATGAGGAGGATACGTCAGTAGCCTCTGAGGTAAAATCTCATATTCAGACAGTATTATTCATTCATCTGATATTGAAGAAGTAAACTTCAGATTTAAGCTTGAACACCTTCGTGTACTGTTAAAGGAGGTATTGGCTACATTGGACAACTCAGATACTTCTGTCGTTGTCAACCCTAAGAAGTCTAGTAAACTTAATAAATACTATGATGTTCCTTCCTCTGTGGTAGTGTTTCCTTTTCCAGACTGTGTGATGGAGATTATTTCACAGGAATGGGAGAAGCCAGGTATACCTTTCCCCCTGTCTTCCGCCTTTAAAAAGATATTTCCTGTTGCTGACTCCATTAAAAATTCATGGCACACGGTGCCTAAGGTAGAAGGGGCTATTTCTACACTGGCTAAGAGAACTGTGATCCCTATAGAGGATAGCTGCTCCTTTAAGGATCCCATGGACAAAAAGCTGGAGGCTTATTTGAAAAAGATGTATGTTCATCAAGGTCTTCAATGGCAAACTGCAGTTTGTATTGCCACAGTAGCAAGTGCGGCATCTTATTGGTGCGATTCCTTGTCTGAATCAATTTTAGTAGAGACTCCGTTGGAGGAGATCCAAGATAGGATTAAGGCTATCAAACTAGCCAATTCCTTTATTTCTGATGCTAACATGCAAGTTATTAGACTGGGAGCCAAGATGTCTGGCTTCACTGTCTTAGCCCGCAGGGCTTTGTGGCTAAAATCTTGGTCAGTTCATGTTACCTCCAAGTCCAAGCTTCTGGCACTTCCTTACAAGGGTAAGACCTTGTTTGGACCTGGTCTGGCAGAAATAATTTCTGATATTACGGGTGGAAAAGGGTCTTTTCTACCACAAGACAAGAAAAACAGACCTAAAGGACATCAAAGTAATTTTTGTTCCTTTCGTAACTTCAAAAGTCAAAAGTCTTCCTCTCCCTCTTCCAAGCAGGAACAGTCCAAGTCTTTTTGGAAGCCCAATCAATCTTGGAATAAGGGGAAGCAATCAAAGAAACCCTCAGCTGAGTCTAAGTCAGCATGAAGGGCCAGCCCCAGGATCAAGGGGGCAGACTTTCCCTGTTTTGTCAAGCGTGTATACGTCCCAGATTTGTGGGCTGTGGACATAGTATCTCAGGGTTACAAAATAGAATTCAAAACTTTCCCTCCCAGGGGCAGATTCCTCCTATCAAGATTATCTGCAGACCAGGTAAAAAGAGAGGCATTAATGAACTGTGTTCAGGACCTTTCCTCTCTGGGAGTGATTGGTCCAGTTCCAGTAAAGGAACAGGGTCTAGGATTCTATTCAAATCTGTTTGTGGTTTTCCAAAAAAGAGGGAACCTTTCGACCCATTTTAGACCTAAATTATCTGAACAAATTGTTCAGGGTACCGTCCTTCAAAATGGAAACCATTCGTTCCATTCTTCCTTTGGTCCAAGAGGGTCAGTTCATGACGACCATAGACCTGAAGGATGCGTATCTTCATGTTCCCATCCACAGGGATCATCACCAGTTCCTGAGATTCACCTTTCTAGACAAACACTTTAAATATCTATCTCTTCTGTTTGGCCTTTCCACAGCTCCCAGAATTTTCCCAAAGGTTCTGGGGGCTCTCTTGGCAGTGATCAGGTCTCGGGGAATTGTAGTGGCGCCCTAACTGGATGACATATTGTTTCAGGTGCCAATCTTTTCAACAAGCAAACTCACATACAGAGATCTTGTTGTCTTTTCTACATTCCCACGGATGGAAAGTAAATCTGGAGAAGAATTCCCTTGTTCCAGCTACAAGGGTGGTTTTCTTAAGAACCATAATATATTCTCTATCTATGAAAACTTTTCTGACAGAGGTCAGAAAATCCAAGATTCTTTCTTCTTTCCTCTCTCTGCAGTCTACTGTTCGGCCGTCAGTAGCTCAATGTATGGAGGTAACTGGTCTGATGGTCGTTTTTATGGACATCATTCCCTTTGCTCTATTCCATTTGAGAACTCTGCAGTTATGCATGCTCAGACAATGGAACGGAGACCATTTGGATCTGTCTCAGAGGATAGATCTAGAGTTAGACCAGTCGACAAGAGACTCTCTCCCGTGGTGGCTTGCTCAGGAGCATCTGTCTCAGGGCACATGCTTCCGGAGACCTTCCTTGGTGATTGTGACCACGGACGCCAGACTGCTAGGCTGGGGAGCAGTCTGGGACTCGTTAAAGGCGCAGGGACTATGGACATGGGAGGAGTCTGCTCTCCCAATAAACATCATGGAGTTGAGAGCGATTTATAATACTCTGATGGCTTGGCCTCAATTGTCTTTAGCCCGGTTTCAGTCGAACAACATCACCTCAGTGGTTTACATCAACCACCAGAGAGGAACTCAGAGTTCCTTAGCCATGAAGGAGGTGGCACGGATTATTCAGTGGGGGAAAGCTCACAATTGTTGTCTATCTGCCATCCAGATTCCTGGAGTGGACAACTGGGAAGCGGATTTCCTGAGCAGACAGACATTTCATCCCGGGGAGTGGGCTCTCCATCTGGAGTTGTTCTCCAGGCTAACCCTCAAATGGGGGGTGCCGGATTTGGATCTGATGGCGTTTTGGCAGAACGGCCAAGCTTCCAAGGTACGGTTCAAGATCAAGAGATCCTCAGGCCGCTCTGATAGATGCTCCAGCGGTTCCTTGGAATTTCAGTGTAGCATACTTGTTTCCTCAGTTTGTCCTCCTTCCATGAGTTATTGCTCGTATTAAATAAGAGAGAGTATTGGTAATTCTAATAGCTCCTGCATGGCCTCGCAGGATCTGGTATGCAGATCTAGTGAAGATGTCATCTCGGCCGCATTGGAGGTTGCCTCTGAGGAAGGACCTTCTAACTCAGGGTCAATTATTCCATCCAAATCTCGTTTCTCTGAAACTGACTGCTTGGAGATTGAACTCTTAGTTCTGTCTAAGAGTTGATTTTCTGAGTCGGTCTTTGAGAACATGATCCAGGCTCGCAAGCTTGTTACTCGAGGATTTCAGGATTCCTAGAATTTTGTCTTTTCTCCAGGAAGGTCTGGAGAAAGGGTTGTCAGTCAGTTCTCTGAAAGGTCAGATTTCTGCATTATCTATTTTGTTACACAAGCATCTGGCAGATGTACCAGATGTTCAATCTTTTTGTCAGGCCCTGGTCAGAATCAGGCCTGTGTTTAAACCTGTTGCTCCTCCTTGGAGCCTTAATCTTGTTCTTAAAGTTTTGAGCCAATGCATTCCATAGATATTAAGTTGCTATCTTGGAAGGTTTTGTTTCTTATTGCTATCTCTTCTACTCGGAGAGTTTCGGAACTCTCGGCTTTGCAGTGTGATTTGCCTTACCTTATCTTTAATGCAGATAAGGCGTTTTTTCGAACTAAATTGGGGTTTCTTCCTAAAGTGGTTTCGGATAGAAATATTAATCAGGAAATTGTTGTTCATTCTCTCTGTCCCAATCCTTCTTCTCATAAAGAACGTCTGTTGCACGACTGTTGTTGGATGTTGTGCGTGCTCTAAAATTCTACCTACAGGTGACTAAGGATTTTTGCCAGTCTTCTGCCCTGTTTGTTTGTTTCTCAGGAAAGCATAAGGGTCAGAAGGCTACTTCTACATCTCTTTCCCTCTGGTTGAGAAGTATGCTGGACAGCAGCCTCCTGAGAGAATTACAGCTCAGTCCACTAGGGCTGTCTTCACTTCTTGGGCTTTCAAAAATGAAGCTTCTGTGGACCAGATTTGCAAGGCTGCAACTTGGTCCTCTCTGCATACTTTTTCCAAATTTTCCAAATGTGATACTTTTGCCTCGGCTGAGGCCTCTTTTGGGAGAAAGGTTCTTCAAGTATTGGTGCCTTCTGTTTAGGTCTGCCTGTCTTGTTCTCCCTCCCTGCTCATTCTGTATCCTCTAGCTTGGGTATTGGTTGCCAGTAGTAATTGAATGATGTTGGGGACTCTCCATATCTTAGGAAAGAATAAAAAATGTATGCTTACCTGATAAATTTCTTTCTTTCCGGATATGGAGAGTCCACGACCCAACCCTTTATTAAGACAGTTATTTTTTACTAAACCTCAGGCACCTCTACACCTTTGTGTTATACATTTTCCATTTCCCTTCGGTCGAATGACTGGGGATTATGGGTAGGGGAGTGACACTTAACAGCTTTGCTGTGGTGCTCTTTGCCTCCTCCTGCTGGCCAGGAGTGATATTCCCACTAGTAATTGAATGACATTGTGGACTCTCCATATCCGGAAATAAATAAATTTATCAGGTAAGCATAATTTTTTTTTTCTTTCTAACAGACCCTTAAAAGAGCCTGCACCTTCATGAATCGTTTTTTATAGGAAATTAACCTCAATGCACGCTAAGTCCATACTTGTTCACAAGAGTGCCTTTTAAAGTGGTTGCACCTACATTACTGAACTTGTAATCTGGACATTTGTGACTGTGAGCTCAGTAAACGA
Organism: Bombina bombina; assembly: GCF_027579735.1. Lineage (NCBI taxonomy): Eukaryota > Metazoa > Chordata > Amphibia > Anura > Bombinatoridae > Bombina > Bombina bombina. Next base: position 526,981,536 of record NC_069500.1, on the reverse strand, counting down.
GGTGTTCACAAAACAATATAGCATTGTGATCACCAATTCGGTTGGAAAGCAAATCACAAATTGCTGATAGATTGTAATGGAGGCTATAGTTAAAGTGTCAATAAACCTCACAAATAATGTTATATAATTCTGCACATAGTGCAGAATTATATAATATTATATTAGTGCAATCTTTATAAAACGTAATATTCCCTTTGAATTTAAAAAAAAAACGGCTGTTTTACAGACCCGCTCTCTGTGCTCTTCTGAGCGGGTCTGTTTTATTCACACAGCGCATCAGGCCAGCTGTATAGTCACAGCCCGGCCCGACCGCGCCATTATACACAGTGCAGCTCGCTCCTGCTGTCAGACAGAGCAGGAGCGAGCTGCACTTAGTGTTATGGCGCGGTTGGGCCGGGCTGTGACTATACAGCTGGCCCGATGCGCTGTGCGAATAAAACAGACCCGCTCAGAAGAGCACAGGGAGCGGGTCTGTAAAACAGCCGTTTTTTTTTAAAAATTCAAAGGGAATATTACGTTTTATACAGATTGCGCTAATATAACGTTATGTTATATTATATAACATTATTTGTGAGGTTTACTGTCCCTTTAAAGTCAGCTTTAGAGCATCAATGTATTACTGGCACCTAGCAAAACACACCTTATGAGCCAATAACAAAAGGCATATATTGGCAGCCACCAATAAGCAGCTAGTTCACAGTAGTGCATTGCTGCTCCTGAGCCTACCTAGGTATGCTTTTCAACAAAGGATACAAAAAAGATTGATACCAGAAGTAAATAGAAATGAAGATGATTACATGCTCAATCTGAATCATGAAAGATTCATTTTGACTTTCATGTCCATTTAAATTAGTGTTTCAGTCTACAGAGAAGTTTGAATCCTTTGATACATTAATATAGATCTATGTTTAGATTTTTTACCATTATAAATCAAACAATACTTTAGATGATGTCATAAGAATCATTTGGTAATGGTGCTTTGTGACCTGTAAGTCTATAGTCTATAAATAAAGCAAAGCATTTAGCAAGATGATGTCTAGTTTAAATCTCTTTAGGAACTTTGGAATGTCAGACTTGGAGAGGGACAGTCTGCTCCTTGACACCATGATCTTAGGCACTGGTGATGTAGGAAGAACCTGCAGGGCATTCCTTGATATGTGAGTGTCATAAAGTTGGGCTTGTTTACATACAGGTTGCTAAAACAGATTCTTATAATGAAATGACCCGGTGCACTTTAGTGTAGTTCCTCTGTCAGACTAGTAGGATATGTGTTGTATACACAGATATGTATCAGTGAGGGAGTTTCTTCTAGCCTGGTTTATTATTTGGCTAGGGCAGACAAAATGAAGATATGTATAGACTAATATACACTATAAATAAAGATGCTGCTGGGAATAGCAGTTATATTATTATATTTGTGTTGTACCCATTCTAAAATTTGAGAAAGCTCTGCTTGTCATTCAAAATCGATGATGAATATTGCAATAGTTAATATTTTTGCATTTTGTGTGCTATTTACATTGTGTGTTTTAGGGTGGAAACCATTGTTGGAGCAGACAATAGTTCTGTAACCTGCTAACTTGATTGCTAAAATGTGACCCTGTAAAATCTAAAACAAAAGCATAGAGTGCAACCCCGATTTAATGCAGCGTATGACTGATTGTAGCCTGGCACAAACAAATATCCACTTACTAAACATGCGCAAAATGAATATCCGAGCAAATGCACCAACCAATTTGAAAGAAAACTAAGAAATACTGATAAAATTCATCAGTATTCATTCTTTCCTTTAAATTACCTTTAGGGGTTAAATACTTCCCTGTAGCGTGCTGGAGAGCTGTGCTAATCCTGACACTTCTGCACAGAGCCCCAGGACGAGCTAATAGGATGCTAAGTATGGCAGATCCCAGATCGGAGAGCGTTCGTTAAAGAAGAAAGTAATTTAGTGGGGCCCGTAGCTCTCCAGCGCACTAGAGGTAAGTATAACGCTACAGGTGAACTTTTTCACCTGTAGCAATGGAACATCTACATTAATGTAACGAAAACGAATGTAAATGTTTCATGAATATTCAGTTATCGTTTAGTGTAAAAGCAGAGAAATATTTGGAAAACTTTGTTTTTCGAATTAACCGAATTTTTCACTGCTGCACAAGTTTTTTTTTACACTTCTCCTCAGCCCAATGGGGTGCAAAACAGAAGATTAAGGGGTGCTTTGCACCCCTTGCTTCCACACTAGAATCGCCACTGCCACTTAGCCTATCAAGTGCATAGCAGCCCCTAATTTGCTCAGCAGCCTAATTCATCTCCAGACAAGAAGTGTATTGCCTTCTCGGAACTGTCTTTAACACCAAGGGGTACAACACTGGTACAGGCAGGCAGTACTGCAATAGGTCGATGCTCTAATGCAATAGAACATTTTCCTGTTGCAGTTTCAGCCTATGAGGCCTATTTACCAAAGGGACATTATACACTAGATTTTTCTTTGCATAAATGTTTTGTAGATGATCCATTTATATAGCCCCTACAGGGTTTTTTTTTTTTTTAAATGTATAGTTTTGCTTATTTTTAAATAACATTGCGCTGATTTTCAGACTCCTAACCAAGCACAACGTTTTAGAAGTATACTGATGTATACCTACTCCAGCTTGCTTCTGTTTGTGTAAAGGGTCTTTTCATATACAGAGGAAGGGGATGTCTTCTCTTTTTGCTATAGAACCAATTGCAATGGGTGTTCCAGCTAACCTTTTTTTTACAGAGTTAAACTGGGAGCTTCTTAGTAAGTTTTTAAACTGTTTTATACTGGATGTTTAGATCAGTATCTGTGCATATTATTTTTTTATAAAAGTGTCTATTACATGCAGTTAAATGAAAATGGGTGTATACTGTCCATTTAAGCTAATGTATCTTGCATATTTGCTTTAATAGATCAAGTAGGGCCTACTCATATCTGAGATAAGTGTAACTCATATATTAAAGAGTACAATGTTCAAACTATAGACATTTTATTATGTAAATAACATAAAGGTAAACGTCAATGCACTAAGAATAATACGAGCTAGACATTAATTCTAACAAAGTTTAGACAGCGATAGATAATCTTATCAGTACAGCACTTATGACTTAGTATTTATTTGTATAATGTATTGTGTTAAGAGTGTACGTGTAAAAGCTTATCATTATATCATTTAAACTTAAAGGAACAGTCTACACCAGAATTTTTATTGTTTAAAGGGACACTCAGGTTAAATTCAATTTTTATGATTCAGATAGATTATCCCTTTATTACCCATTCCCCAGTTTTGCACAACCAACACAGTTATATTAAAACACTTTTTACCTCTATGATTACCTTGTATCTAAGCATCTTCTGACAGCCTCCTGATCACATGACATTTTATTTATTATCTATTGGCTTGCATTTTAGACAATTAGTGCAGTGTCTGCCACAAGCCACGGACTTGATCACGTTATCTATATGGCTCACATGAACTAGCACTATCCTGTTGTGAAAAGCAAATAAAAAAGCATGTGATAAGAGGCGCCTTCAAGGACTTAGAAATTATCATATGAGCCCACCTAGGTTTAGCTTTCAACTAAAAATACCAATGGAACAAAGCACATTTGATGATAAAAGTAAATTGGAAATTTTACATGCCCTATCTGAATCATGAAAGTGAATTTTTGACTAGACTGTCCCTTTAATAAAGGCCAACATAGCATATTCTAGATTGAATGTAGAATTCTGTATAGGAAATGTAGGACATCATGCAAGCGTGGCATGGTAAACCTTGTCAGGTCAAATAATGGCCACATAATAAATACAGATTTGCATATGATATATGGTGCACCAAATAGCATCAGGAGCATATAGAATGGCCAATCAATACCAACCATCAAAAACATATAATATATTTAATAAATAAGACAGAGAAGGTTTAGCAATACCACTATAGTTAAACCACTCATTGAAACAGTTCTGATCTTTTAAGGCCAAAAGAGATCTTTAAATAAATGGCTGTTGCATTGCTTGATATATTTTATAGCAATTTGAGGATGCAGCTGCTTATTAGCTGTCTATACACACAAGTTGAGACTCATATAGAAGATGGTCATGGAGGAGAGATGAACGAAAAAGGGAAGAGAGAAGTGTTTACGAGTGGAGCGCAAACATGTGAGTGATAAGGTGTATATCGCGAGGGTTTGAGCACATCGGGCTTACCTCTCGTATTACGAGTTGAAAGTAAACGCTCTGGTTAACTGTTTCTCAAAAAAAGTTGCACAAAATACATTACAAAGTACAGTTACACTCATAATAACATTATCTAATAAACATTATTCAAAAAAATATTGCACACAAAAGTTATAAAGGCTCAAAGATATGAGATCTCGGGTGCAAGAGAAAAAAAGGCAGGCAAAAGACTTTAACACAGAGATACTTACATATACATGTCTAAAGATGGATATGTGTGTATAAACAGTATATATATATATATATATATATATATATATATATATATATATACACAGTATATGTCTATATATGTGTACATATGTATTTATGTGTATATATGTATTTACAGACATATATACACATATAAAAACATAAATACATATGTACACATATATAGACATATATAGAATTGCATTGGAGCCGTTAAGTAGAGGAAAACATGTAAAAGCATATTCATGCAATATTCATATTTAATAAAGTTTTCAACTATGTGTTTACTGTATATATTTTACATTCCAATGTTCTGCACATAGCGGAACATTTTCTATGTGTTTCTAAATAGATATTCCTATAATTATCTGTATATATGTATACCTATACATAATTATTTATATATATATATACATATATATATATATGTATAAATATATATTGTACATGAAATACATCAGATAAATGTAGAAATATGAATTTATGAATAAATAGAACATATTCTAATATGTGCAGACATTGGAATGTGAAATTCATATTTTCATGTCAGGTTAGCGCAAATGAGAATATGCGATCGTGTTTGCGCAAGTGTGATGTTTTTCTCCACTTTTTTTCTCCATTGAAGTGAACGCGCACACAATATTCTAACTTTGGATTTTTTCGCTAGTCGGGTTACTGCTATAGCAAAAACAGTTCACTTTCAACTCATTATACGACTGCAACCCAACTAGTTAAAAAATCGTATATCTAGCTCAATTAACGCTTAAGCAGGAGCGTTAATTTGTGCTTAACTCAGAGGATGGACAAGGTACCTTTGAATGAGGAGATAGTTGTGAGGAAAGAGCAAAACATGCAAGGGCAGACTGAGACCAATCAGAACCCAGGACAAACATGAGAGAAGGACCCCCACTGTCTCACACTGACTGACCCAAATGTATGCAAATAAATATGGTAGCCTACCTGCCGTGCCCCACCAGGCCCCCCCAACCTCCAGGACCCCCAACATCAAGGGCCAGAGGCAGGGCCCACAATCTCCAGGGCCAGACCCCTGACAGGACCCCAATACAAACTCCACATCCAGGCACAAAACTCCCACTCTGGGGCCAGGGCTCCCACTAAACCCACACTTAACTGCTTAGTAACTGATAGGGCAGCTGTCAACCCCAGCTTAAGCAGTACTGCAGGAGCCATGGAGATGCCATTTGTGGGCCCCCTACATGCTGGGCCCTCAGTCCAAGTCCAATTTGCCCGGCTGATTAGTCCGCCCCTGAAAACTTGTGAAACAGGAAGAATAGTGAAGGTGTTGCAAGGGCAGTGAAACTGTGAGGAGCACAGATGTCAGGAAAAGAGGAGCTCAGAGAGGGGAAGATAGGGATTGTATCAGAATAGATGTTTCCTTTGAATGTTAATTTTACCCATTTTCTGTGGTGTTAAAACACAGATTAGGTTATTATGTCTACTGCTGCTCAGCTAGCCTTTGCTATGTCCTTCAGTTCTTTCACTACGGATACAATGACAGGCACACATACTGACGCACACAGTGCCAGGATGGGATTAGCACTCCCTAGCCATTTCATTCCTCACATCCTTGACATGCCAGGAGGTCTGTACTGCCCTCCCACTATCTTGCAGCCGCCTGTATCTAGTCTGTCAGGGCAGGGGGCTGACAATAAGAGGGAACGATGGACATATCATCCCCCACAACCAGCTGGGTAATTAAAGGCCATCAGCTGACAAACAGTGCCAGGGAGGAGAAACTGAGAGGGCTTCATTATGGGTTTGCAAAATTACATAGTCCCTTACACAATTAAATCTAACTTTTTGTCAAGAATGTGCAGAAGACTTAAATACCACAACATATTAATTGTATGTATATATATTTATACAGTATGTATATATATATATATATATATATATATATATATATATATATATATACAGTATATATGTATAAAACAGCAAATAAGTCAGGTTTGATTTTGAGTCACACAAGTTAGACATCCAGGCAAAGGCAGATTTTTACAATGCAGGAGAGAACCCCAAAGGAGTATCAGGGCCTGGAGGTTAAAGGGAAAATGCCCAACCTGGAAATTTGCTCCTTATATCTAAGCATAATCACTCACTCTCTTTTCATGTCAATGAGCAACCATTTTTTTAAGTAATGTGCAGCACATGCAATAAAAACTCCCTCCTACTGCATTTGTTCCTGCTGATCATATATACTTTAGGTATTTTAATTTGTTGCTCCCCCTTAGAAGAATTTCTACAGACGCCCATGCACAGAAGGCACAGACACATCTTGGAGTCAGCTGACAATAGTTCACTTTTATTTAAACTAGATATCCAAACTATAGAGAGCTTTAAACTGCTGCATTTAGAAGTTAAACGGGATATGAAACTTATTTTTTCTTTCATGATTCAGATAGATCCTGACGGCAGCACTATTTCCTGCCATATAGTGTTCCAGAATACCATGGTAATAATTTCATATCCCTTTAATGTTAACAAGCTATTTTAAACTCAAAGTAAATGTGAGCTCCAGTGTTTTGGTTTTGACTGTAAAGCATTTGCTCTTTCAGCTGCTGTGCTATAGAGAAATATGTGATGTCTGTGAACTCCCTTGTGGAATATAAAAAGTAATTGTTCCATTGAAAGCCCTGTGTCTAAATTAGGGGTATTCCCATATTTCCTGCTGAGAAAAAGACAAAAATCCTATACAATATGTTCCCTTCATCCTTTGTGTATTGCAACCAACCAATAGATTTCAAGACCAATACAATTGATTGTGCCAGGTGTTGCTACAACAAAATCTCACAACCTGCTGCCTAATGCAGGAAGCAATAAGTATTCAAGCCTCATTAGTCTCTCCGACACTATAGTGTAAAATAAAATGCTCTGTGTTTCATTGAACTTTTTCTTGCATTGGGGGAAACACGTCATAGTGAGCTCTCAGAATACCCCAAAGCTGCTTCATGTAAGGCTATGGCTGGTGCCTGAAACATACATACATATGCCTGTCACTGATTGGCTCACCAATAGCCCTGAAAGCTGGAGATGTTGTCTTGTTTTTTGTTTTGTTTTTAACTTTTTTTAAATTTTCTACCATTGAGAAGTGATTTTTGATGTGAGGAAATGCAGATCAATTGATTATAATGGAACAGAACTCACTGAGACAAGATTGGTTATAAATCTTAATGAATTTCATTTTTTTTTGTGAGATATGAGTTTCACAAACCAATTTCTATTTTGTTTACATTATTTGTGATGGGCCAGATTTTAAACCAAAACAATATTATTCTTGTTCAGCCTTTTTCTCACACTAACTCTAGTCTAATGCTAGAGAATAGCAAGTGCGTTGTGCAAACCTGATGTGTAAAAAATGATTTATATTTATCTTAAAACTTGTGAAGCTTACATTAAAGAGCTAAATATACAATATAGTAAAATAAAGCTTGAGAAAGAAGGTAAAAATAGGGTGAAAGATCAGAGCTATTATATGAAATAAACATACATAAAAGAAAAAAAAGTTTTGTTTCTATTAAAGGAAGCAGATAGATGGTGTGACCTGTAACAGGAGAATAGTGTGATCACTCTCCCACCCTCTACAGCATACACACTCATATACACGTATATGTAACCATATCAAAGGGCAGAGCTCCCCCCTACTCAACAGAGAAATAGAGGAACCTGCACTGAATATCTACACCTTGTCAGTATATTTATGAAAATCTTAGCAGTGCTATCCAAATAATATATATAAGTTTATGGCAGGGTTATAAACACAATACAAAGAAATAGAAACCCTTATCAACCATGCACCTACTAGACCATACAATTAATATAAATATCTGAATTCTTTTATTTAGTTAATATCCATAAACATATTGAACTATATTTGCAATAAAAGGAAACTAAATAAAAGTTTATATGCGTTAGAACCAACTCTTAAGATATGCTATTCTTCTTACAAAACCCAGAACAATATACCTTCACAATTCAGCCTTATTTATTTAACACAATGGGACTAAAAACCTTTAACATCCAAGCAATACAATTCTAAACAGTGTTTATAAAACAATAGGATAAAATATATATTCTGCTATTTAACTGCAATTTATCCTAATACAAAATTAACCGACAATATCAGAACTTGTATAGATGAGTTACTTAGCCAATTCAGACACAGATTTGAACAATACCTAGGCTTATAACTACCAATTTAAAATACAATATACTTCACCAATTTGGAACCAATTCGTAGCGGTCTTTAGGTCATCTCATTTGAAAGAAGGTTTTTTTGCACAAATCAAGGATAAGTTTTAAGCTCCTTGCTGAAGTGAACTTTTTTTTTTTTTCAGGTATATCGCAGCCAAAATCAGATCACTAATTTTCAACAAGTTACAGACAACTCTCTCTTGTGCATTCAACACTCCCATTATATAATCATTGATGACATCATGTGGGTGGCACTACGGGAGCTGACCTTCCCATTGGTTATCTGGGAAGTCTAAATCGGATTGGCCCTTGGAAATTTCATTTTTAACAGCCAGAAAGAACCTTCTGGCTGTAGTTCTCGCAACATAACACCAGGTGGCAGCATACAGTACAACATAGCAATACAATACAGCATTTCTGACATTTTTAAGCAAGTTAATTTTTTTTTTTTTCATAAAATGGTTATTTAATCAGATTACACTCTCTGCATTAATCATATATAACCCCAATTACAGATGGTTAATATTAGGTTATTTTTTTTTTTTTTATTATTCTGATACCAAATATGTTATATTATTAACATTTTATTATATCAAGGCAATTTAATACTGCTAATTAGTAGCTTAAAATGCATTACAATTTTATCGGTATCCTGGCATTTATATGTGAATAATAGCTTATTTTTAATTCAGTATTGTACTGTATTCCAAGTGAATCCTGTCTATGTAGATCTGAAATAAGAAAATAAATGTTAATAATCACTTCTCTTCAGGTCCATAAACATCTATTCATGTTTTTAAACACACAGAGGCTAAGTAAGATCTTTTATGTTTTCAAAACATATAAATATATATACACATATATATATATATATACACACATATATATATATATATATATATACACACATACATGCACATTCACTTCTATGTAGATTTGAGATTATCTGTCTGAAAAATATAAACAAAACAGAATTTATTACACATTTTTGACTGATTAAAACAGTTACCTCCCAAGCTTAGCAAATACCCATGTAATAATAATATAGAATTAGACAATTTCCCAAATTTCTATATTTAATACATTCTGGGGCATGTATTTAAACAGAGAGAGAAAAAAAAATGTTTATTTGCTGTCTGCTTACGTGACTTCCAGAGTCACATCTTAGCATTTGTCTGTGTTTTCCAAGGCCTTTATTGCTCCACATGGGGTCAATCCATGAGGAGTTGTAAGAGTCTTTAAAACAGCATATTTCCTGTTTAGCCAGCAGTGCAGATGTGTATTTGATTTTATTTGTGTCACCTTCCCCCAAGAGGGGTTTTTGCAGTAAGTCTTCAAATAGAGATTCAGTGAGATAGAACTGTTGTATCACACGTGTCAAATTCCAAAGGGGTCCTTGAACACATTCTTTTCTCACCTCACCAAATGTTCTGAGGTTATAAAATCTGCATATATAGTCAAATGAATAGGGTCACTGAGCTATTTCCTTTAGAAAAGAAATGTTTGTGTTTCAAAAAGGCTCTACTGATCGTCAATCCTGATAGACGTGTATTAGAAGCTGTGTTCAACAAACTCATGTTTAATTAATCCTGAGGTCTCATCTAACATATACAGTGTATAAAATATACATATATATATATATATATATATACACATATGTAATATTCATCATAATTTTTATATACTCTGACATAAATCCCCCTTCCAACTTCAAATAGATGTAGGACACATGTATTTGAATTGGCTTAAAGTCAGTGGTATTTGATGAGGATCAACCGTATACCTCATAGACAGTCTCTTATGAAGAAAGTTTGTTATTTTGAGCTTTCATGTTTATCAGTTAGGCATCTTTAAATTACAGTATGTCTTTAGTGCATTTGGGGATATGACACTTCATTTTCCCTCTATGACTTGTAGTTGGGATCTGGGATGACACGCTCGCAATTGATTGATATGGACCCATTTATTTATGAAACCTTCATTTTTGGGGATCCGTATTTTATAGGCCACTGGAGATATTTTGTCAGTAATGACAAAAGGACCTTTCCATGAGGGAAGAAATTTCTTCTCCCTAACCTGATCTCTTCCAAAGTTATAAAGATAAACTTTATCATTTATTTCATATTCCTTTTTGGATGTTTTGAGATCATAATAGGTTTTAGTGGCAGTTGCGGCTCTTTCTAAATTCCTTTGAGCAAATGCAAAGGCATGTTGCAGGTGTTTCCTTAGGTTTTCCACATATTGATGTGTATTGGCAGCGTTTATCAAATTTTGGTCTGATGTACGGTACAGCAGATGCTGAGGTAGAACCATTCTTCTACCAGTCATCAGTTCAAAAGGTGACATCTTGGTAGCACTACTTGGAGTTGCTCTTAATGCCATTAAGACTAGAGGTAGTTTTACATCCCAGTCTTTACCTGTTTCACTCACAAACTTTTTGAGGATTTTAACAATAGACTGGTTGTAACGCTCTACACCACCACTTGAGGCAGCTCTATAAGCAATATGGAGCTTTCTTTTAACCCCTAGTATTTTCCACATTTTTGTCATCACTTCGCTAGTGAAGTGGGTCCCCCGATCTGATTCGATTCTTTGGGGCAAACCAAATCTGGAAAATACATGGTTGATGAGCAATGCTGCACATGTTTCAGCACTATTGTTAGGTGCACTAATGCACTCTACCCATTTAGTGAACAGGCATGTCACTGTTAACATGTATTTGTTACCTCTTGATGACCTTGTTACTGGACCAATAAAATCAATTTGTATATCTGACCATGGCATTACCATCCCCCTTTTCTGCAATGGCGCTCTATGCATTGGTGCAGTGGGTTGGAACTGTGGGCAGATTAAACACCCTTGACAGTAGGTTTGAACGTCTTTCAACATGTGTGGCCAAAAAGCATAATCACGCAATATTTCATACGTGAGTTTGGCACCGCGATGTCCAGATGTGGGAGCATCATGGGCATGTTGAAGCATTAGACCTCTGAACTTGGTGGGTACTACCCACTGTTGGATGCCAGTTTTGGAGGTTCTAATTAACAAACCATCCTGTAATTTGAATTGTGATTTAGATTTTATTAAGATTCTCAGATCTTCTTTGCCAATATAATCATCTTTTGAGATGGGGTTGCTTTCAGGATCTTCTATGTGTTTATAGAAGATGCCTACAATGGGGTCTTCTTTTTGACTAGTGATCAGGTCCTCACTAGGAGAATCCTGACTCCATTGTACCAAGTTAGGCTCACTCTGTTGTTTTGCCTGGTTTCTGGTAATGGCTTCTACCTGAATTGCACCCATTAAGTGTTCAATATTAAGGAGTTCTCCAGTTATGGCTCCTTGTTTGGCTAATGAGTCCGCAAGGTCATTGCCTTCCTTATCAGGACCTAAAACTCTGGAATGACCCTTGGTCTTTTTCCAGTGTATGGTTAAATCATTGGATACTACCAGATTATCAATCTCGCAGAACAATTTGCCATGCTTGACTGGTTTGTTATTGCTTTTCTGCATGCCATTTCTTTTCCAAGTTGGCAGGTATTCAACAAAACTGTCACGCACATAATTTGAGTCAGTTATGATCACAAATTCATGAATACCATGTTCAATAGCCATTTCAATGGTTTTGAAAACAGCAGTTAGTTCTGCAACTTGACTGGATCTTGGTCCAATGTTGAAACCTACAGATATATTTGAGAATCCGTTTGCCCCACTTATACCAATGCCAGCGACTAATCTGCGCTCATTATCAATAGTGGCATGGTAAGAACAACCATCAACATATACCCAAGGTAATGTTTGACAATGGTCCTCATTGTACATTTTATATGGGGAAAGCAATTGTTCTTCCAGAAAATCATCTTCTGATAATTCTTCCCCAGGATCTCTAGCAGTACAGTCGTGGAGCTCAGCAAGCCCTTGCGCGACTGGATTCTTTTTATTCTGCTTGTAGCGAATTTCTAAGGGCCAGCCTTGTAAGGAAAGAGTCCACGCTGTTATGCGGCTATTAGACAAATTCCCATCTCTTATTCTCTCACTTTGCAAATATAGCAAAGGCTGGTGGGCCGTTTCTACAATAATTTTCTCGCCCTGTATATAGCTGCGGAAATTTTGTAGAGCCCATACAGTAGATAAGAGGGCTTTTTCGCAATCGTTAAACTTTATTTCTACTGGGGATAGATTTTTGCTCGCATAAGCAATGGCTTTGTTCAAATTATCATGCTTTTGGTATAACACAGCACTCATGCTTACATCTGTGTACCCTGTTTCTAAGTAGAAAGGTTTACCACCTTCAGGGTACACTAAGCAAGGTGCTTGAGTGAGTTTTCTCTTCAGCTCTCTGATGGCTGTCTCTTGAGACTCACTCCAGTGCCATTTCACATCTTTCTTCAGAAGAAGTAGTAGTGGTTTAGTTAATTCCGCATAATTATCAATGAATTTGCGAGAATAATTTGTCATACCCAGGAATGATCTCAATTCCTTTAAGTTAGTTGGGTTTTTAGAATTCACTATCGCTTCTACCTTTTTCTTCTGGGGATTTAATCCGTCAGAAGTAACTTCATGTCCCAAGAAGTTTACACGAGTGCGGCACCATTGAGCTTTTTGCAGGGATAATTTGACACCTGCCCTTTTAAGTTGGCTGAGGACGTGTTTAAGCTCTGCGATGTGTTTTTCAAAGTCTGTGCTTTTGATTAAAACATCATCAACATAAGATAAGGTCCCCCTTTCCAGTGCGTCAGGCATAGCCTTATGCATGAATACAGCAAATTCATGTCCAGAATTTATGTATCCAAATGGAAGTCTCTGGAATGCATACTGAACCTTTTGGAAGGAGAATGCTAGCTTATATTGGTCCTCTTCATGTACCTTTATGGTCCAATATCCCTGTGCACAATCAATGGCAGTGAATATTTTGGATCCCTGCATTTGTGCTAGGCACTGGTCAATGTATGGTACAGGCCAGCCAGACATGTATACTCGTTTGTTTAGCTGTCTTAAGTCAGCACACAAACGCCATTGTCCATTGGGCTTAAGGACACCTAGAATAGGATTATTATAAGAGCTGTGCACCTGTCTGATAATACCTCTTTCTTCCAAATTCCTTATGATCTCTGCAAGAGAATCATATGAGGCTAAGGGAAGTCTGTATTGTTTGACAAATACAGGTGGTGCATCGGGATCTGTTTGTATTCTTGCAATGTGCAAGTCTGTAGTACCACAGTCATAAGAATCCTTAGCAAAAATATCCTTGTACTCCATCAGGAGTTCTCGCAGCTGTTGGCGTTCATCATCGCTGGAACAGCCATTAGCTAAGGATATTTGCTCTTCGACTATTTGCTGAAATCCTGGAAAGATTTCAGGCTGTCCTATTTCATAGGCTTCTTCCAGTCTAGAGGTGAGATCCCCTTGATTATAATTTACATTGCTCCCATGACTCTGGGTATTGGGGTAATCTTGCTGTTTGATTGGCTGATCAAACACTAGAGAGGCTTCTTCAATTTTACAGATGCCTTCCTCTGAGCTGAAGGGATAAATAGACTGAATATTAAATAGACCCTCTGGCATAGATGCAAAGGATTGTTCTATTAATTGTTCTTCAGTTAGGTATCCTTCAGGTATTAGCCCAATTACATTATTCTGGAATCCAAAAGTGTAATAACTTGATTCCAGTGCATATCCTATGGTAGTTCCCTTGGATAATGTTATATCCTGTGGGGTCATGTTATGCACAATAATATTTATTGGAACAGTTCCAATATTCACCATAGGAGTGTAGGTTACTGAGACACCCAGATTTTGTATTCTATGGGAGAGGCAAATCAGTGTTTCAGAAGTTTTTAATTTCTGACCTCTCTTTACCTGTAAGGGTAAAAGAAATTTATCAGCCCCAGCAGGAATTATGACATCGCTAGATACCTGCATATTCACAGCATATGGCAATTGCTGGTTTGATTTCAGGGCTGCATTTTCATCCTGAAATACTTCAGGGTCCCCCTTTAACCTGCTCCAGAGGCAAGAATTAATCAAATCTATTTGTATGGCATATCTATGTAAGATATCATTGCCAATGTATATTTGATTATGGGGAGTATTTAAAACTAAAAACAGGTGCTTCACTGACTTATTTCCTATAGAGATAGATAATAAGCACTTAGCGGTGATGTTATAGCTTTCAGACCTGTCATCCAGGTTGCTGACACTGTGGTCTTGGGGAGAAAGATATTTAATCACTTTAGGTTCAGCTATCTGCGCTAATAAACCTTCGCTTATATAGCTAGCTTCCTGTTTTAAGTTTATTTTAGCATACTCGGTTTTACCAAGGTCATGCACTTGTATAGGGATAAATAGATCCTCTTTAACTCTCTCAATCCCTGTGAGGTATTGAGTGTGGCCTCCCCCCTTAGGGATTTTATGATCCCCCTTGTGGAGTGATATGGTTAATACATCGCCATCTAGGGAAATATTCGCTATCTTTCCAGGCGAAATTTTAAAAGTATTACCATCAGAGCCACTAAAAGGAGTCTGATCGTCTATTTGTAGAATAGTGATTTCAGGTGCAGAGTTATTCCTGAAATGAATCTCCACAGCATCTGGTTTCTCTTCCACCACGTGACAGCTATGTCGGGCGTGAGATATACCAGATTTTTCATAATTGATAGGCCGTTTAACTTGCGACCAAATTACATTATTTATGCAATCAATTATGGTGCTTAATCGTTTCAGGAGATCACTACCAATAATTAAACGATCAGTTGGCAGATCCACTATAATGACAGGGTGTCTTATGACCCTGTTCCCCAATTTAAATTTTAACCAGGCAGTACCGTAAACTTTTAGGGAGTCACCCCCAACACCTATTAGAGAACCGTCAAATTCTTTTATTTTAGGTTTGTGGGGTGTTAGCTCATTTAGCTGTGTGTAGTATCTGTGGGATAGGATAGTTGCCTGTGACCCAGTGTCAATTAATCCCCTGATAGGGTTGGAGACTGAATCTTGCAGCTCAACTAGTACATAATATCTTCCTGCAGTTTCTATCATTTCACACATAAAATTTGCATTCTCATACATTTGTGGGCTTCGCCACGTATTACCTGAGTTTGCCATGCTTTCCGATGCAGAAGAAGCTTCATACCTACCTGTTTCCTCTATGACAGGGTCGGCTGGATTCTTTTGTACTGCATCTGTGGAAACAAGGTTAAGAGAGAGCTGCAAAGGAAGAGATTTGTTAACTTTTTCCGGCTGATGTCGCTCATTGTCACAGCTAATTTGTCCGTTTCCGGTCTGTGGGGAGATAACATAATTAGTATCATTGATATTTATTACTACATTTTGTATATCTCTCCCCTCCCCTTCAGGTGATACTGCAGTATTTATGACTGTGCCTGTGGTCCACTGCTGACCACTGGCTGTACCCCTAAAAAAGTATTGTTCGGTTGCTGAGCCGTAGATTTTTGACTCATATTAGCGATTTGTTCACTCAACCGATTTAATTGGGTAAACAGCATATCTACCTGATTGTACAAATTACCTCTACCCCTGGGCCTATCTCTTGGTGCCCCATTGTACTGATTCCTGGACCATTGGGTTCCCTCAGAATCAGGGCCACTATTTCTATTCTGGCGTGGTTGCCCCTGGGGTTCAGCTTGTTCAGCATTAGTACTTTGGGGAGCATTATATACCTGGGGTGTCTGGTTACCCTGAGAATATCTTCGCCGTCTATTGTATCTACCCTTGCGCGGATACCAATTATTCGGTGAGTATTCTCTTTGTGAGTAATTATTCACCTGATTATGTCCCCCACTTTGGTTATAGTCTCCCTGCGCCTCAACCTGTGTAGGGGGAGGGGCAGAATTAAACCTCTGTGGAGATGGCCTGTTTTGACTGGCCACCTCTGCATAAGTTCTCTTGTTAGACTCCAAATTGAGGGGTTTAGGTGACACCCTAGTTTCTGCTACAATTTTGGGTTTTGATTCCTTTTTAACCCCCTGCTCACTGGACTGCTGAATAGAGTATAATTTTGTACTCTCTTTGATCAGCCATTCCAATGAGCAGTCCTCATCAAAATCTCTAGCTAAGTTAATTTTGATGGGTGTAGGCAGTGCTTCAAAAAATAAATTTACAAATTCTGAGCCGTCAAATTTGGGATTATCTTCAGCCATACTGTACGCATTTTTCAATACAGAAAGGAATTCGATTGGACTCTGATTCGCACGACACTTTAAACCATATACCGCTATCTTCGCAGCAGTTTTAGTGCGATATTGCCCGAATTCTTTTCTGCATTGTCGTTTTACCCCATTCCAGGAATGAATATTCATATCCTTTAGTGAGGCAAAGAATTTGTGATGCTTACTGTCAAATACCCAAGGTAGAAATTCAATTTTCAATTTCTCACTTGTAACATTCATTATAGCTAACGCATTTTCAAAAGCCTGTAAATGATCAATTACAGATGTTGTTCCCTTATTGGAGAATATAGGTACTGCGCGTTGTACGAAGGTGATTATTTTATGGGAATCATAGACTTTATCAGACTTATTTTGGGACTCTCTGTTAGAGTTTCCCTCCCCCGCATCAGCTGCGCTACAGCTGTCCTCTGGATTTACATCCTGAGGGGATTGTCTATTTGGGAAATCTACTTCTGACCCGTTAGGGGTCATTTGTCTATGTTGTTCTATATATTTTCGTACCTCGTCCCTGACGCGTTCGCTAAAGGAGTTAGCATTATCTGTATTATTCTCACTGCTAATATAGGGGTTTTCATTATGGCGATATGACCTTTTTAAATCGCTTAATTCTCTCTGGCTTTGCGCAAGCTGTTTATTTAAATCTTGTATCTGCGCGATTAAGTCCATATTGTGCTTATCTAAGGTGGCTAGGTTTTGGGCAAATTCATCCATTTTATTTTTGGCTATTTTTAAACCCTCTTCGCGTCTGCGTGAGGAACGAATACTATTTTCTAGCTCCTGTATTTGCAATCGTTTGTCTGTGACACAAAACGACATTTCGTCAATTATGCATATTAAAAGGGGCCAAGATTTTAGTATTAGTTCTTCTCGCTTTTTGGGATCTTTGCATTGATTAATCATTAATAATTCCTGGAAGAATTCATTCTCTTCATTCCACATATTATTATTAACGGTAATATTTTTAGCCCTAGTTTCAAGCGTATCCATAAAATCATTTAATTCACCCGCAATATTAAACTTCCCTTTAAGGTAACTTAAGATATCTTTCTTAAGGACCTGACCTTTAGTAATAGGTATGGTTATGGGACCATTTTCATTGCTATGTATAGAATTAAATGAGTCACTTCTGGCTACGGACATTATTATATTGGTTTAGTACTTAGTTAAACTAAAACGCTAATACAATTTTTGCCAATAAAAAGAGAGAAGGAAAATTTTTATATTTCAAAAAAAAAAAAAAAATATTATTAATTTTGAAATATGAAAAATTAATATTCCAAAATATGAGAAATTAATATTTTTGATTAACTTTGAAAATATGAAAAATCAATATTTTTGATTAATTTTGAAATATGAAAAATTAATATTTTTATTAATTTTTCAAAATTAATCTTTAATAATATTTCAAGATATTAATGTCAATCTCGAAATATGAAAATTAATATTTCAACTTTTCAAAAAAAAAATTATATCTTCAAAATATTAATATCGAAATATGAATTTTTTTTTTTTTTTCTCTTTTATAATAATTTCTATTTACTTACAAATATATTATATCAATTATGATGGAATATTAATAAATCTCAGAAAAAGTGCCTCCAATTATTATGTCAGTATATTTATGAAAATCTTAGCAGTGCTATCCAAATAATATATATAAGTTTATGGCAGGGTTATAAACACAATACAAAGAAATAGAAACCCTTATCAACCATGCACCTACTAGACCATACAATTAATATAAATATCTGAATTCTTTTATTTAGTTAATATCCATAAACATATTGAACTATATTTGCAATAAAAGGAAACTAAATAAAAGTTTATATGCGTTAGAACCAACTCTTAAGATATGCTATTCTTCTTACAAAACCCAGAACAATATACCTTCACAATTCAGCCTTATTTATTTAACACAATGGGACTAAAAACCTTTAACATCCAAGCAATACAATTCTAAACAGTGTTTATAAAACAATAGGATAAAATATATATTCTGCTATTTAACTGCAATTTATCCTAATACAAAATTAACCGACAATATCAGAACTTGTATAGATGAGTTACTTAGCCAATTCAGACACAGATTTGAACAATACCTAGGCTTATAACTACCAATTTAAAATACAATATACTTCACCAATTTGGAACCAATTCGTAGCGGTCTTTAGGTCATCTCATTTGAAAGAAGGTTTTTTTGCACAAATCAAGGATAAGTTTTAAGCTCCTTGCTGAAGTGAACTTTTTTTTTTTTTCAGGTATATCGCAGCCAAAATCAGATCACTAATTTTCAACAAGTTACAGACAACTCTCTCTTGTGCATTCAACACTCCCATTATATAATCATTGATGACATCATGTGGGTGGCACTACGGGAGCTGACCTTCCCATTGGTTATCTGGGAAGTCTAAATCGGATTGGCCCTTGGAAATTTCATTTTTAACAGCCAGAAAGAACCTTCTGGCTGTAGTTCTCGCAACATAACACCAGGTGGCAGCATACAGTACAACATAGCAATACAATACAGCATTTCTGACATTTTTAAGCAAGTTAATTTTTTTTTTTTTCATAAAATGGTTATTTAATCAGATTACACTCTCTGCATTAATCATATATAACCCCAATTACAGATGGTTAATATTAGGTTATTTTTTTTTTTTTTATTATTCTGATACCAAATATGTTATATTATTAACATTTTATTATATCAAGGCAATTTAATACTGCTAATTAGTAGCTTAAAATGCATTACAATTTTATCGGTATCCTGGCATTTATATGTGAATAATAGCTTATTTTTAATTCAGTATTGTACTGTATTCCAAGTGAATCCTGTCTATGTAGATCTGAAATAAGAAAATAAATGTTAATAATCACTTCTCTTCAGGTCCATAAACATCTATTCATGTTTTTAAACACACAGAGGCTAAGTAAGATCTTTTATGTTTTCAAAACATATAAATATATATACACATATATATATATATATACACACATATATATATATATATATATATACACACATACATGCACATTCACTTCTATGTAGATTTGAGATTATCTGTCTGAAAAATATAAACAAAACAGAATTTATTACACATTTTTGACTGATTAAAACAGTTACCTCCCAAGCTTAGCAAATACCCATGTAATAATAATATAGAATTAGACAATTTCCCAAATTTCTATATTTAATACATTCTGGGGCATGTATTTAAACAGAGAGAGAAAAAAAAATGTTTATTTGCTGTCTGCTTACGTGACTTCCAGAGTCACATCTTAGCATTTGTCTGTGTTTTCCAAGGCCTTTATTGCTCCACATGGGGTCAATCCATGAGGAGTTGTAAGAGTCTTTAAAACAGCATATTTCCTGTTTAGCCAGCAGTGCAGATGTGTATTTGATTTTATTTGTGTCACCTTCCCCCAAGAGGGGTTTTTGCAGTAAGTCTTCAAATAGAGATTCAGTGAGATAGAACTGTTGTATCACACGTGTCAAATTCCAAAGGGGTCCTTGAACACATTCTTTTCTCACCTCACCAAATGTTCTGAGGTTATAAAATCTGCATATATAGTCAAATGAATAGGGTCACTGAGCTATTTCCTTTAGAAAAGAAATGTTTGTGTTTCAAAAAGGCTCTACTGATCGTCAATCCTGATAGACGTGTATTAGAAGCTGTGTTCAACAAACTCATGTTTAATTAATCCTGAGGTCTCATCTAACATATACAGTGTATAAAATATACATATATATATATATATATATATACACATATGTAATATTCATCATAATTTTTATATACTCTGACAACCTGGCAACCGAAACTCAACCAGCTGAGTGTTCAACCTGTGTACCAGCTACCTGTATGTTTAAGCCTGCTCCTTGCACTGCCTGCACAGTCAGCTTTCTGCATATCTAACCACCTCAATGCCAGTCTTCTGCATGTTTAGCAAACCTAACTGCTCCTGACCATGCAGCCAGTTCACTAATCCAACAGCTAATTCAGTGCACACCTAGCAATCAGTGTTCCCTCTAAGCCAAGTTTTGTGTGCGGCCCAGCAGTGAAACAGTTAATTAGGTAACTGCACCCTGCAATTAGCAAACACTGCACAATGCAGACTGCAAGGTATGATTTTCTTATGAACTATTTCACTGCTGAGCCACACACAAAATTCACCTTAGAGGGAACACTGCTAGTAATATCACTTCTTGCCTAGGCAGTTCCTTAATAACTGTTTTAAATCTCCTCTGATCAGTTATCGTTACATGTAACCAGACATATGTATATCTAACCATATAACAGTCCCCCTGCCCATCTCCCTTCATATGATCTCAATATTCCAACAGTTTATATTCCAGCATCTCAATACTGGTGCAGCTATCTCCTTTATATCTGTTTTCCTGCTTCCTCCCCGGTCATTTAGCTGCATAGCTAACCTTGTCAGCTCATTGTATGGCTAACTACCACCTCACCTCTCTATATACCACCTCACTTCTCTATACAACTTCTAGAATCTATGTCTAAAGTTACCCTCACACTAAACAATAACAGTCTGGACACTCCTCTGATCAATTTGCTGAAACCGTATCTTCCCGAAGGTTCTAGGGTCCCTTATGGCGGTTCTCAGGCCGCGGGGTATTGCAGTGGCGCCTTATCTAGACGATATTCTGATCCAGGCGTCGTCTTACCATCTGACAAAGTCTCATAC
This sequence comes from Bombina bombina, assembly GCF_027579735.1. Lineage (NCBI taxonomy): Eukaryota > Metazoa > Chordata > Amphibia > Anura > Bombinatoridae > Bombina > Bombina bombina. The sequence continues at coordinate 526,959,984 of NC_069500.1, read as the reverse complement.
AGACATGGTTCTGTCCTTTCTGAGGACTCACGGGTGGAAGGTGAATCTAGAAAAGAGTTCACTAATTCCGCAGACACGGGTTCCCTTCTTGGGAACTCTGATAGATTCCATATCCATGAAAATTTTCTTGACAGAGGTCAGAAAGTTAAAGATTCTGAATACATGCCGAGCCCTTCAGTCCAATCCTCGGCAATCAGTGGCTCAGTGCATGGAGGTAATAGGATTGATGGTGGTGGCAATGGACATCATTCCATTTGCTCGTTTTCATCTCAGACAGCTACAACTGAGCATGCTCAGGCAGTGGAATGGAGATTATGCAAATTTGTCTCCTCAGATAGATATGGATCAGGAGACAAGAGACTCTCTTCTTTGGTGGTTGTCGCCGGATCATCTGTCCCAAGGGACGTGCTTCCGCAGACCCTCATGGGTGATAGTGACAATGGACGCCAGCCTACTAGGTTGGGGTGCAGTCTGGAATTCCCTGAAGGCTCAGGGTGTGTGGACTCGGTCAGAGTCTCTTCTTCCAATCAATATTCTGGAATTGAGAGCAATATTCAATGCGCTTCAGGCTTGGCCTCAGTTGGCTTTGGCCAAATTCATCCGTTTTCAGTCGGACAACATCACGACTGTGGCTTACATCAATCATCAGGGAGGAACAAGAAGTTCCTTAGCGATGACAGAAGTATCCAAGATAATTCGGTGGGCGGAGGCTCACTCTTGTTATCTGTCAGCAATCTACATCCCAGGAGTGGACAACTGGGAAGCGGACTTTTTAAGCAGACAGACGTTTCATCCGGGGGAGTGGGAACTCCATCCGGAGGTCTTTGCCACCCTGATTCTCAGATGGGGCAGACCGGAATTGGATCTGATGGCGTCTCATCAGAATGCCAAGCTCCCAAGATACGGATCCAGGTAAAGGGATCCTCAGGCCGAACTGATAGATGCCTTGGCAGTGCCTTGGTTGTTCAACCTAGCTTATGTCTTTCCACCATTTGCTCTCCTTCCCTGGGTGATTGCTCGGATCAAATAGGAGAGGGCTTCAGTAATTCTAATCGCACCTGAGTGGCCTCGCAGGACTTGGTATGCCGATCTAGTGGACATGTCCTCTCTGCCACTGTGGAAGCTTCCATTGAGGCAGGACCTTCTAATTCAGGGACCCTTCCAACACCCAAATCTAGTTTCTCTGCAACTAACTCCTTGGAGATTAAACACTTGATTCTATCTAAGCGGGGGTTCTCTGATTCGGTCATTGATACATTGATTCAGGCATGTAAGCCTGTTACTAGAAAGATTTATGATAAGATATGGCGTAAATATCTTTATTGGTGCGAATCCAAGGGCTACTCATGGAGTAGAGTTAGGATCCCCAGAATTCTGTCTTTTCTCCAAGAAGGATTGAAGAAAGGATTATCAGCTAGTTCCTTAAAGGGACAAATTTCTGCTTTGTCAATTTTGCTACACAAACGTTTGGCAGATGTTCCAGACGTTCAGTCTTTTTGTCAGGCTCTGTCAAGAATTAAGCCTGTGTTTAGACCAATTGCTCCACCCTGGAGTTTGAATTTAGTTCTTAATGTTCTTCAAGGGGTTCCGTTTGAACCCATGCATTCCATAGATATTAAGTTGTTATCTTGGAAGGTGTTATTTTTGTTTGCTATTTCCTCTGCTCGTAGAGTTTCTGAGCTTTCAGCGTTACAATGTGACTCGCCTTATCTTATCTTCCATTCTGATAAGGTGGTTTTACGTACCAGACCTGGTTTCCTTCCTAAGGTTGTTTCTAACAAGAATATTAATCAGGAAATTGTTGTTCCTTCGTTGTGTCCTAATCCTTCTTCTAAGAAGGAGCGTTTGTTGCATAACTTGGACGTGGTCTGTGCCCTGAAGTTTTACTTGCAGGCGACTAAAGAATTTCGTCAATCATCTTCATTATTTGTTGTTTTCTCTGGAAAGCGTAGGGACCAAAAAGCTACGGCTACCTCTCTTTTTTTTTGGCTGAAGAGTATCATCCGTCTGGCATATGAGACTGCTGGACAACAGCCTCCTGAAAGAATTACGGCTCAATCTACTAGGGCTGTGGCTTCCTCATGGGCATTTAAAAACGATGCTTCTGTTGAACAGATTTGCAAGGCTGCGACTTGGTCGTCTCTTCACACTTTTTCCAAATTTTACAAATTTGATACTTTTGCTTCTTCTGAGGCTATTTTTGGGAGAAAGGTTCTTCAAGCAGTGGTGCCTTCCGTTTAGGTTCCTGTCTTGTCCCTCCCTTTCATCCGTGTCCTATAGCTTTGGTATTGTATCCCATAAGTAAGGATGAAATCCGTGGACTCGTTGTATCTTGTAAAAGAAAAGGAAATTTATGCTTACCTGATAAATTTATTTCTTTTACGATACGACGAGTCCACGGCCCACCCTGTTTTTTTCAAGACAGGTTTTTATTTTGTTAAACTTCAGTCACCTCTGCACCTTGGCTTTTCCTTTCTCTTCCTAACTTCGGTCGAATGACTGGAGGTGGGAGGGAAGGGAGGAGCTATATATACAGCTCTGCTGTGGTGCTCTTTGCCACTTCCTGCTAAATAGGAGGCATAATCCCATAAGTAAGGATGAAATCCGTGGACTTGTCGTATCATAAAAGAAATACATTTATCAGGTAAGCATACATTTCCTTTTTTATTCTATTTAGAAGAGGTTTAAGTGATTCACCTCTTATCACAGGGTAGCCAAGCTATTTTTTATAAGGGTTTTTTTCTGTTTTTTTGTATACACATTTAGATAATGGAAGTGAATTGGAAAGTTGTTTAAAATCGTGTTCTCTATCCGAATAATGAATATGGCCATCTATACAATTTAATGTATGTAATAGACAGATGATGTGGTACTGGGCAATTATGACTTTAGATAGACAGATAGATAAATATAGTGCCCCTCAGCCCGAGTAATACCCATTAGGCTGTGGGTAGAGGTGAGTCACACTGCTGTCACTGGCACTGCCTTTTATGAAGAGAGCAGAGGAGCTGTACGGTGAGATATTTCAGCCAGATGCTTCCAGCCGTTCCGGCTGACTTGCACTCTCTGCCTAGCTAACTTTATAATGAATATGAAATACACATGCGCTAATACACTCACACAAAGATTCTTATATTTTTGCTATTCATAGTTAGTATATCATAAGACCACCTGAGCTGTCACTTGATTTAGCAAATACGAGATAGATGAGTTAAGTCGGGGTATGACGGTTAAACACAAAGGGGTCGATCACATTCCTTTAGAAAAGTTTATCTAATGATTTTTCTACAAAATTCACCATTAAAATCTATGGGAATTTTTGTAGATATATTATTTAATATGGTTTTCTAAAGGATTGTGATCGAACCCATAGAGCTCCAGGGCTATTAGTGAAAAAATGACATGCTCTAACAAATTAGAGTAAATGTCCCTTTAATTCAAACATTGATGTCCCTTTAAAATGCCAGGTTAAAGGCTGGAATTAAAGAACACATTAAAGGCTGGAATTAAAGAACACATTGCAGAATCAATTATCTCTATTCAGTAGGTAGCTTTTACAGTATTGGTGTTCAAACACACACACACACATATATATATATATATATATATATATATATATATATATATATATATATATATATATATATATATATATATATATATATATACACACACAGTATCTCACAAAAGTGAGTACACCCCTTACATTTTTGTAAATATGTTATTATATCTTTTCATGTGACAACACTGAAGAAATGACACTTTGCTACAATGTAAAGTAGTGAGTGTACAGCCTGTATAAGTGTACATTTGCTGTCCCCTCAAGATAACTCAATACACTGCTATTAATGTCTAAACCGCTGACAACAAAAGTGAGTACCCTCCTAAGTAGAAATGTCCAAATTGGGCCCAAAGTGTCAATATTTTGTGTGGCCACCATTATTTTCTAGCACTGCCTTAACCCTCTTGGGCATGGAGTTCACCAGAGCTTCATAGGTTGCCACTGGAGTCCTCTTCCACTCCTCCTTGACAACATCAGGGAGCTGGTGAATGTTAGAGACCTTGCGCTCCCCCACCTTCTGTTTGAGGATGCCCCACAGATGCTCAATAGGGTTTAGGTCTAGAGACATGCTTGGCCAGTCCATCACCTTTACCCTCAGCTTTCTTAGCAAGGCAGTGGTCACCTTGGAGGTGTGTTTGTAGTCGTTATCATGTTGGAATAATGCCCTGCAGCCCAGTCTCCGAAGGGAGGGGATCATGCTCTGCTTCAGTATGTCACAGTACATGTTGGCATTCATGGTTCCCTCAATGAACTAGCTCCCCAATGTCAGCAGCACTCATGCAGGCCCAGACCATGACACTCCCACCACCATGCTTGACTGTAGGCAAGACACACTTGTCTTTGTACTCCTCACCTGGTTGCCGTCACACACGCTTGACACTATCTGAACCAAATAAGTTTATCTTGGTCTCATTGGACCACAGGACATGGTTCCAGTAATCCATGTCCCTAGTCTGCTTGTCTTCAGCAAACTGTTTGCAGGCTTTCTTGTGCATCATCTTTAGAAGAGGCTTCCTTCTGGGATGACAGCCATGCAGACCAATTTGATGCAGTGTGCGGCGTATGGTCTAAACACTGACAGGCTGACCCCCCACCCCTTCAACCTCTGCAGCAAAGCTGGCAGCACACATACGTCTATCTCCCAAATGCAACCTCTGGATATGACACTGAGCATGTGCACTCAACTTCTTTGGTCGACCATGGCGAGGCCTGTTCTGAGTGGAACTTTTCCTGTGGTCTTGCCCATCATGCTGCAGCTCAGTTTCAGGGTTTTGGCAATCTTCTTATAGCCTAGGCTATGTTTATGTAGAGCAACAATTCTTTTTTTTTCAGATCCTCAGAGAATTCTTTGCCATGAGGTGCCATGTTGAACTTTCAGTGACCAGTATGAGAGAGTGTGAGAGTGATAACACCAAATTTAACACACCTACTCCCCATTCACACCTGAGATATTGTAGCACTAACGAGTCACATGACACCGGGGAGGGAAAATGGCTAATTGGGCCCAATTTGGACATTTCCACTTAGGCGTACACACAATTTAAGGTGATGGTAAACTGTACATGTTAAAATCAGGTTTGGGATGTAAGCAATATTTTACATGGACATTAAATGTTCACTTCTAATAAAAAAGCGCTGTAACTTACTTTTTAATCCAATTGTGTCATTCTAGTACCCTGCACTCTGGCCGCCCACTTCAAAACTCATATTTTTTGTGAGCTAACACTGAACTGTTCTCCAATTAGCGCTTTAGCCGTACAGCACTTTTTTTGTAGCTAGAGTACTGATTAGAGATCAGTTCAAATTACTTTTAAAGGGGGTGGCCGGGGTATTTGAATTTTATATCCACACTAAAAAGTAAATTTTAGCATATCTTTTTTACAGCTGATGAATTAAATTTCATCTAAAATATTGCTAACATTTTGGATCTGTTTATACAAAGGGGAAAGTTTACCATCACTTTAACTGCTTCTATACTTGCTAGTTTTGGATGTGGTCATAAAATGTTTCACACTGGGCAAGATTACAAGTCGTGCGACAAATCTGATCGGCTATTATGAAAACACTGTGCACATTAAGGTTTTTGCATATCTGGGGTTACGCAGTTATTAAAAGTTGCAAAATAACATATTTTGCTTGCGTGTTAACCCGAATACCATGCATAAACTAAGCTGCTTTTTTTGCGTGCACATGCACGTATTCCCCCATAGAGATCAATGGAGAAAAAAAAGTGGGGGGAAAAACTAACACACAAAAGTGTGAAAACTCCATTGCATTTTCGCATCCCCCATAGAAGTCAATGGAGAGAAAAAAATGTTGGAAAAAACAAACACCCATTGCACAAACAACATATTCGCATTAACAAATGTGAAATATTTACAGTAAATACAAAGTTAAAATCTTTATTAAATATGAATATTGAATAATTATGTTTTATCATGGTTTTATCTGCTTAATGCCAAAGGGATATCATGCACTTATTTATATGTTTATATATGTGTACATATATATTAATGTGATTATATGTGTATATATGACTAAATACATATATAATAATGTGCTTATATGTGTATATATGACTAAATACATATATACACATTTAAATACATTAATATATATGTACACATATATAAACATATGTACATACATAAATATCCATCTTTAGACATGTATCTGTTTGTATCTCCATGTTAAAGCCCTTTGCCTGACTTTTTTTTTTTCTAACACGCAAGACCTCATATCTTTGAGCCCTTATAACTTTTGTGTGCAATATTTTCGAGCGCGGAAAGGATTGTTGCGTAAAAGGCATTTGCGTGCACACAATCGTGATATTTCAAGACTTGTAATATCAGGGCAATGAAAATTGCTTGCAAAAAGACCACGCACGTGGAAAATACATACCGTGCACCTTGTAATCTTGCCCACTATCTTTTGCTCCTTTTTCCTATATAAGATCAGGTACTCTGGAGTCTACCGAAGAATAAAGAGATTACTCTGTAAAGAGCACATGTTCCTTTTTTTGACAAGCACCTAACCAAGAAATGTTTCTGTGAGTATATTATCTGGTATTACTGCATTGACCAGCAACAGTATTATATTAAATACATAGATTTTATCTTTCAATGCTACATATGCATCCAAACGTACTGGAAGTATTTCCACACATACCTTAGATCACACACATGTTCCCAGCAGCCACTTTATGTTAGCTGTATACCCAAACATCAAACATGAGTTCAGCAACTTTTTTTCTGTCCTACAGCTCCACCTCTTGAAGCCAGTAGTAGTTTAGAACTCCCAAAGGTTTTGCATCTTTCAATATGTTTTTCTAGATCATTTACTTCCAAAAGTGAGTTTAACGTATTGTTATGTGAAGTGTTACAGTCCTTTGTGCCAATCAGGGGGATAAGACCTATTAAAGGAACACTCAAGTCAAAATTAAACTTTCATTATTCAGATAGAGAACACAATTTTTAACAACTTTCCAATTCACTTCCATTATTTAAATGTGCACAATGTACAGTATATATATTTATATATGAGTGTGTGCAAGTTTCACAGAAATCACATGTAATCAAGTGTGCTAACCCGACATGAAATATGAATATCTCACATTCCAATGTTCTTCACATAGCAGAATTTGTTCTATTTATTCTACATGTTTCTACATATATGTGATGGTTTCTTGGTAAAATATATATCAATACATACATGGACTTTGTGTGTATATACAGGTAGCCCTCAGTTTACGCCGGGGTTAGGTTCCAGAAGGAATGGTTGTAAATCGAAACCGTTGTAAATTGAAAACCAGTTTATAATGTAAGTCAATGGGAAGTGAGGGAGTTAAGTTCCAAACCCCTGTCAAAATTGTCATAAGTAACACCTAATACATTATTTTTAAAGCTTTAAAATGAAGACTTTAAATGCTAAACAGCATTATAAACAGTATCAAATAATCACACAACACAGAATATATAATTAAACTAAGTTAAATGAACAAAACCATTTGCTAAACTGCATTATAAACCTTATGAAATAATCACACAACACAGACTTTACTTGCATTTTTCTGCAAACAGTTCTTTCTATTTATTCCAATCTGGACTGATTTATAGACAGGGAGATCTTGTTCCTATCAAAGCTGCTCGATAGCTCATGTCTAGCTAAACTAAGTATCAATTGTATGTGGGGGCACTGCACTCGCTTTCTGTATTGTAAATTGCCCGGGGTGCTATCAAAGGGTTATGCAGAGAAGTTCAAAATAGGAGCGCACTCTCTGAGTCTTAAATCAAAATATTTTAATGCATTAGTTCAGTGACGTTTCGGGGTGGTTAGCCCCGTCCTCAGACCATTAAAATCATTACAAATTAGAATACATTTTGTACATTACCCACCACCATCACCACGTAGCAATCGCAAGTGTCCCCGGCGTCCTGCATTGCACACTGCGCAGGTCCGCCGGTTGTCATAACAACCAATCTAGTTTACCTACGAAAATGGAATATAAACATGTTAATCACATTTATGATCCTCCTGAATCCATATTTACATATACAAGTGTAATATGCTAATGAACAGTCTCAAAAATAACCTTGTATGCTCAATGTTTACATTAAAGTTAAACCAAGTTCCGGTATGTTAGACCCTACCACTGCGCAGGTGCATCTGGTTGTCACAGCAACCATTCTTGTGTACCCACGTCAGTGGGGTCTCCAATACTATGATACATAAAATAGCAATAACTATCCTATTGTATCCATAATGGATCAATGTGTATATATATATATATGTATCAACCGAACTGTAACAGCTATCTCCTGGTTATTATTATACCTTGTATGTGTATGTCCTGTAACCAATATCCTACCAGGGAAGCAGTTAGATGGTACATATATCGTTCTATCCCATCAATGCCTCTGCAATTATTTCTAAAATTACCTCAGAAGATGTAGTTAGTGTGAGGCTGCATGCTGCTGTTGGTGAGGGTTAGTTATAGGAAGCAGTGCCAATCTAACTGTGTATTTAACCCCTTGGGGGCCAGAGTCCCCAAGGTGAAAATCCACTTGGACTCCTTCTGCAACAAGAGATTGGCTCTGTCTCCCCCCCCTATAAAGCTTGGGTACATGATCGATAATGACATATCTTAGGTCAGTAGCTGTATGTCCACACATCAAAAAGTGCCTTGCAACTGGCTGTTCAGATTCTTTTTCTCGAATCGCTAGCCTAATGGCGGCGCGGTGGTTGGCCATATGGATACGTAGAGTATCTACCATCTTACCTACATAAAAAAGTCCACATGGACAATGTAATAAATATACAATAAACTCAGTGGTGCATGTAACTCTATGTCTAATTGTATACTTCTTATTGGTATACGGATGTAGAAATGTTTTGGTGTTACTCACGTAGTGCAGCCCAGACATTTAAAGCATCCCAATTTCGGGGATTGCAGCCAAGTTCTCTTTTTATAACTGTCCACCGGATCCACCTTAACCAAAGTGTCTCTTAGGGACCTTGCTTGTCTGTAGCTCACTCTTGGTGGCCCCATTGTAGTAAAGGGCAATGTGGTATCTGTGGTCACAATCTCCCAATTTTTCTTTATGGATCCTGGCAATTCCTTTTTGTCCATGGTATATGTGGTTAGGTGGGATAGTCTATTATCCACTTGTTGAGGTTCCTTGGTGCATAAAGCCTCCTCTTGTTTCATGTCCCAGAATTGTGCAAGGTGTTTATCAATGTGTGATTCCTGGTATCCACGTTGTAAGAATCTTTTTTTCATATCCAGTAATTTCTCTTTGGCTTTTAAAGGGTCACTGTTGTTACGTATTACCCGTTTAAATTGTGATATAGGTAGAGCTCGCTTGAGACCAGGAGGGTGACAGCTGGTAGCTTGTAGCAATGAATTTCTATCCGTTGTTTTACGGTATAGAGTTGTCCCCAAACCACCCTTCTGCTTGAAGATTCTCAAATCTAGAAAATCCACTGTGGTATTACTGTATTCCATTTTGAACTGCAGATTGGGTAAAACCTGGTTGAGTTGTAACCAACTTAGTAGTTCATTTTCAGATCCATCCCATATCAAAATCAAATCGTCTATGTACCGACGAAAAAATAAAACATTAGCATGGCTAAACAATTGTGTATGATGTTGCTCAAATTCGGCCATATAAATGTTGGCGTAAGATGGGGCCACGCTTGACCCCATCGCCGTGCCAAGTAATTGCAGATAGAAACGGTTCTCAAACCGAAAATAGTTCATCTTTAAGCAGAATTCCAGGAGTTCTATCAACCATTCCATACTGGGACCCACATAGGGATATCTGCACAGATGATTGCGTACAGCCCCTACACCCTGGTGATGTGGTATAACCGTATAAAGGCTTACCACATCCAGGGTGGCCAGGTATTCCGTTCCCTTAAGTCCTTTTGATGTCCTTTAATTTCTTAATCAAGGATATGGAGTCCAACAGAAATGATGGCATATTATGGACAATAGGTTGTAGGATAGAATCTAGATACACCGCTATAGGTTGTAGCAATGACCCTATTGCTGACACTATAGGTCTCCCTGGTGGCCGTGTGGCATGTTTGTGTACCTTAGGTAGTGTATAGAACACCGGCATCCTGGGAAACTGTGTAGTTAGATAGGTCAGCAATGTATTATCAATTAGACCACTGGTCAGAGCATTGTGTAAGGATTCATCCACTTGTCTTTTAAATGTCCGAATAGGGTCACCTGGTAACTGTCTTTAGGTATTTGTGTCTTATAGTTGGGACATAATTTCTTGGTGGTAATATTCATAATCCAGGAGTATCAAAGTCCCCCCTTATCCGCTTCACGGAAAATGATTGAATGATTACCACTCAAATCATGTAGGGCTTTTTTCTCCATCTTTGATAGATTATTCCTACAGAATTCTTTTGAGGCCGTGCATCCCTTGCTTAGTTGGTCAGCTAATAAGCGACTGTAAGTTTTTATGCTGGGGTTGGAAATGGATCGATCATATCTCCCTTTAGCATGAAATTTGGGTATCTCAGAATTGGTGTTACCAAAATGTTCATGTAGCCTCAATGACCGTTCAAATTTCTGTAAATCCAGATATGTAGTTAAAGGGTCATTCAGCTCGGTTGGAATAAATGACAGTCCTTTGTTTAACACTTGAGACTCTATTGGTGTGAGTACATGAGAACTAAGATTGAGAACTATGTCCTCCATCAGAACCGTCGTTGTCTGGGGGGTCTTCCTCTTAATCCCCCCCTCCTGATGTGTGGCCTCTGCCCCTCACGTTTTTTGAACGTGTAATTACACCTTCCATGTTACTTGGTGTTATCATACTGGGTGCTGTAGCCCCATCAGACTCTGAACTATTGCCTGATGAGTCTACCGTTGTCAGGTTCCTTGGTTTGTGGTACCTTGGCCTTCTGGGCTTAACAGCCAACGATACACCCTTCTTTCCTTGTAGTCCATGGTGACTACATCCCATTTTTTGTTTTTAAAGGTTGTCAATTCCAATTGATATTGTTGTATTTGGTGTTCCAATTTACCCAACCAATCATTATCTTTATCCATTTCCAGTTCAGCTTTATGTGCATCCTCAAATTTGGCTACTTCTGTTTCAGCCACCTTCATAAGTGTTCTGACCTCCTCGATCACCAATAGGATTAAATCCAAAGAACACTTGTTAAGGATACTGCACCATTTGGTGCAAAAAGCAGTGTTGTTCCTCCCAATTGTCGGTACATTTTTGACCCTGAAGCCTCTGGGTATGTACATCTTGCGATGATATTCTGAGAGAAAACTTCCATGAAGTGAAAGATCAGTACGTTTCTTTTTAAGTTTAAGCCATTTGGTATACAAATGTTCAGGGAGGATTTTCATATCTCTTACTGGTAATGCTGCAAACCTAATGCGGTCAGCATCATCTTGTGTGTAATTAAACACAGTAGCACCAGGAATATCTTCCTCCATATCTTCAATTATTTCAGATATGGATTGTTCCATTTTCAATATTTAGTGTTATCACCAATAATCCGTGTAAACACCCAGTGTATAGTGAAAAATGATGGTCCCAAGGCAGATAAAACTTGCAAAATCTTAGGGTGCTGAAGTGCCAAATCAGATAAATATCAATTGTATGTGGGGGCACTGCACTCGCTTTCTGTATTGTAAATTGCCCGGGGTGCTATCAAAGGGTTATGCAGAGAAGTTCAAAATAGTAGCGCACTCTCCGGGTCTTAAATCAAAATATTTTAATGCATTAGTTCGGTGACGTTTCGGGGTGGTTAGCCCCATCCTCAGACCATTAAAATCATTACAAATTAGAATACATTTTGTACATTACCCACCACCATCACCACGTAGCAACCGGAAGTGTCCCCGGCATCCTGCATTGCACACTGCGCAGGTCCGACGGTTGTCATAACAACCAATCTAGTTTACCTACGAAAATGGAATATAAACATGTTAATCACACTTATGATCCTCCTGAATCCATATTTACATATACAAGTGTAATATGCTAATGAACAGTCTCAAAAATAAATTTGTATGCTCAATGTTTACGTTAAAGTTAAACCAAGTTCCGGTATGTTAGACCCTACCACTGCGCAGGTGCATCTGGTTGTCACAGCAACCATTCTTGTGTACCCACGTCAGTGGGGTCTCCAATACTATGATACATAAAATAGCAATAACTATTCTATTGTATCCATAATGGATCAATGTGTATATATATATGTATCAACCGAACTGTAACAGCTATCTCCTGGTTATTATTATACCTTGTATGTGTATGTCCTGTAACCAATATCCTACCAGGGAAGCAGTTTGATGGTACATATATCGTTCTATCCCATCAATGCCTCTGCAATTATTTCTAAAATTACCTCAGAAGATGTAGTTAGTGTGTAGTTAGTGTGAGGCTGCATGCACCATGCAGCACTGAGTTTATTGTATATTTATTACATTGTCCATGTGGACTTTTTTATGTAGGTAAGACTGTAGATACTCTACATATCCGTATGGCCAACCACCGTTTCACCATTAGGCTAGCAATTCGAGAAAAAGAATCTGAACAGCCAGTTGCAAGGCACTACCGACAATTGGGAGGAACAACACTGCTTTTTGCACCAAATGGTGCAGTATCCTTAACAAGTGTTCTTTGGATTTAATCCTATTGGTGATCGAGGAGGTCAGAACACTTATGAAGGCAGCTGAAGCAGAAGTAGCCAAATTTGAGGATGTACATAAAGCTGAACTGGAAATGGATAAAGATAATGATTGGTTGGGTAAATTGGAACACCAAATACAACAATATCAATTGGAATTGACAACCTTTAAAAACAAAAAATGGGATGTAGTCACCATGGACTACAAGGAAAGAAGGGTGTATCGTTGGCTGTTAAGCCCAGAGGAGAGAAGAGGTATCACCGACATGCGGGCCAGAAGGCCAAGGTACCACAAACCGAGGAACCTGACAACGGTAGACTCATCAGGCAATAGGTCAGAGTCTGATGGGGCTACAGCACCCAGTATGATAACACCAAGTAACATGGAAGGTGTAATTACACGTTCAAAAAACGTGAGGGGATTATTAAAAGTAATTTTTTACTATAAATGCCCAGTGAGTGCTGTCTTCTTTGGATATATATGCAATTTATAGGGTTTTGTAATTTATAGTGTTATTATTGACAAAAATATATGACAAGGTATTGAACTGGGAAGGGCTCAAAGGTGTTTATGTTTTTGTGTGTATGTGTGTTGATATATGTGTGAATGTATATATTTGTATGTACATGCGTGTATATGTATGTGTGTATGTATATGTGTGTGTATATTTATGTGTGTAGGTACATGTGTGTATCTTTATGTTTGTATGTATGTGTGTATATATATTACACATAAATACACATATATACATACACACATGTATCTACACACATACACATACATACAAACATATACATACACACATATATCAGCATACACATACACACACAAATACATTTACTCCTTTGAGTCCTTCCCAGTCAAACACCTTGTTATATACCATAGCCCTTTAAATCACTGTTAAAGCATTTATTGCAATAAAAAAAATATATTTATATCTGTATATCAATAGGAGCATATTGTAAAACTTATTTAAGAACTCCACTATTTTCCTTTTGACTTAGTGCACCTTCTGGCAAGCACACCTTCAGGCTAGCACACCTTCATACTAGCACACCTTCTGGCTAGCGGACTTTCAGACTAGCACACCTTCAGGCTAGCACACCTTCTGGCTAGCACACCTTCAGACTAGCACACCTTCAGGCTAGCGCACTTTCAGACTAGCACACCTTCAGGCTAGCACACCTTCAGACTAGCACACCTTCTGGCTAGCACACCTTCAGACTAGCACACCTTCAGGCTAGCCCACCTTCAGACTAGCAGACCTTCAGGCTAGCACACCTTCATACTAGCACACCTTCTGGCTAGCGCACCTTCAGACTGGCACACCTTCAGACTAGCACACCTTCAGGCTAGCGCACCTTCAGGCTAGCGCACCTTCAGGCTAGCACACCTTCAGGCTAGCAGACCTTCAGGCTAGCACACCTTCATACTAGCACACCTTCTGGCTAGCGCACCTTCAGACTAGCACACCTTCAGGCTAGCGCACCTTCAGACTAGCACACCTTCAGACTAGCACACCTTCAGGCTAGCACACCTTCATACTAGCGCACCTTCAGACTAGCACACCTTCAGACTAGCACACCTTCTGGCTAGCACACCTTCATACTAGCACACCTTCTGGCTAGCGCACCTTCAGACTAGCACACCTTCAGGCTAGCGCACTTTCAGACTAGCACACCTTCAGACTAGCACACCTTCAGGCTAGCACACCTTCATACTAGCGCATCTTCAGACTAGCACACCTTCAGGCTAGCACACCTTCAGACTAGCACACCTTCTGGCTAGCACACCTTCAGACTAGCACACCTTCTGGCTAGCACACCTTCAGACTAGCACACCTTCTGGCTAGCACACCTTCAGACTAGCACCATTTTGCTTTCAACTTGTAATACTTGGAACTTGGAAGAGCTATGCACTGTGCTCAAGAGATGTTAGCAGCACACCATAGCGCTAACATTTGTACACTCCAGGCCCATATATACTATTTTATTATTCTGCTGCTCTAATGTGAAGTGCAGGAGACTCAGATGCCACAATATGCAAATATACAAACATGAGGCTTAGATACAAGGTACTCACAGAGGTAAAAAGTTGGTTATTCAAAACCGTGGAATGGATAATAAAGGGATTATCAGTTTTTTTATAACAATAAATATTCTGTAGTAGACTGTCCCTTTAAAGGGATACAAGACCCCGCATTTTTCTTTCATGATTCAGATAGAGCATGCGATTTTAAGCAACTTCCTCATTTACTTCTATTATCGTTTTCTTGGTATCTTTTGTTGAAAAGTAGGGATGTAAGCTCAGGAGCGTGCTTGTGTCAAGAGCAGTATATGGCAACATTTTTGCAAGAGCACTAGATGGCAGCACTATGTCCTGGCATGTAGTGCTCTAGAACCCTACCTAGGCATCTCTTTAACAAAGAACACCATGGGAACAAAACAAATATGATAATAGAAGTAAATTGGAAACTTTTTTAAAATTGTATTCTCTATCTGAATCACAAAATATTTTTTTTGGGTGTCATATCCCTTTAATTTTCATGTGATCAAATATTTTTAACATATTCATTTGGTGCCCTTTCATACTGATATATAATTTATAAGCACAACGTGCCTTTAAAGAGATGAGGCAAAGGGGCTTCATATCTGAAATTGAACACGTTTTTACCGTGTCTAGAGAATATATATTCAGTAGTCGTATCAAGAACTTACAGACTAAAATGTTTCCACTTGTGTCAGATAAAAGAGGAAAAAAGAAGGGCGCCTCCTAGTGTAGCCAATGCATCGATATGGACATATGAGATGAATGCAAAATGGCTACTCACAATGTATGAAGGCAAAGATAATGACTAGGAAAGCAGACTGAGAGCTCACAGTGTCTCAGCTCACTGTGCACCAAATCGGGCTGCTCCTTCCAGAACCAGTAGGGGACTCAATGATCTAAAAATAAATATAGAAAGGGCGCCTCCTAGTGCAGATCAACAGAGTTTTCCTGACCCAGTATATCCCAAGTAGAAGAGGGTACTCACATTTATAAAAGCATCTGACAGTGTTAATCAAGCCTACTGGACTGTTTTAGTGGCCCAGCTCACTACACATCAAGCAACCTGGTAGTAGTACCAAAGGTCCTCCGGTATTGACAGATCGATAGTTGAAAAAATACTCCAAAAAAGTGCTCAATATATAAGTAAAAAAATTGTATTTAAAACAAATCAGTACAAACAATATATTTAAAAACAAGCACTAAATTGCAACGCGTTTCTCGGCGTCTACTGCACCGTTTCCTCAGGCATATAATGCTGCATATCCGGAGCAGGTTACCTCCCCAACTCACAGATGTCGGTTAATTAACATTGATGTTACTACATATCAAAACATGATACATAATGTTACTAAGTTCAGCAGTTAAGTTGATATGGTACAATTCATACATATATCAAATAACAATTACAGATTCGAAAACTAGTAATACTGTTAGTAACATATGTGCTATTTCAAATTTTCATTTATTAGCGTCTGTTAAGGGCGTACATATGTTAATATAAAAAAACTAATCAAACATACACACACAGTTGGATAATTGCAACCTTATGTTAAACCCAATAAGAGCCCTAAGAGAAGAACTCGCATATAGCAATCACACGCTAAACGCAAAAAGAAGGTCGGATTAACAGCTAAACCATATGGCTGTCTTTGCAATGTGATTGTCGACACCAATAGTATAGATGTTACGAATTGACGTATCTAAGACCCTCCCACGTAAGAGGTACAATAACCCAAAAAGTCATATATAGAGGTACGGCTTAAAAGGACCAATGATGTCTGACTAAACTGGCACAATAATCTTTATAACTGAATTATTTTATGTATATACACAAATGACTCGATTGTGAAATGGATCGGTATAACATAATTATTAAACTATAAAGTTGCCGATCGTACCAGTGTCTAATGCAGTCGGGTAATAAACCCAATTAGTGTTGTCAAATATTAATTCTTTGGTCTACTAGATTATCAAAAATGGTATTTATAAGAATGCAACCCGGGGGGCCCAATGGTATTATCCTAAATTATATCTGTAATCAAAAGTGATGTGATTACCATATATTAAATAATAATAATAATAATATAAAACTGACTATCATGATGTGTTACTGATAGAATTATAATTAATCCAATATTGATGTGTGATTATATAAGTATCCTAAACAATATATTGCAATATTAACTAACATAAAATGAAATTCAAATTGATATGTGTATAATCAGTGTCATTGATAAACTAAAAATATAGTGAATATACTATCTTATAATAATAGTGGAAATATATGTCACTGACAATATTAACCACAACCAATACCGAAAAGGAACAAAACATGAGATAAAATAGATGGATATTGAATTAAATGTATATAGATATAGCAATAAGTGTACTATGAAAAGTGAATGGAAGTGATGTAATGTTTGTGTTAATATATAATATGTTTGTGTTGTGAAGTATTAATGTTAATAAAAATAGTAGTGATACCTAATGATATTATGTTACTAAGTTCATATAATGGTGTTGTAAAAAAGGAATAATCTTAAAAAGATAATAATATAGTGTAAATATAAAAATATGATGTGAATATATATCATCATAAATAGATATAATACTCAGATTTAATATACAGAACATTCGATTATAGTTGACATATATTGTCAAATTAAACAATTAAAAATGAAAAAGCACCGGTGTCAATAACTTCATTGAGACCATCCGGATATAGTGATCCAAATTTATAAATTCAGTAGGTCTCCCATTGACGGATCCTAGACATTCTATTTTGATAATTATTATGTAGGATAACTTCTAAAGGTGTAATTTTCATATGGCATTGTCCAATTCCATGTATGAGTGTATGATGTCTTGAGGTACTATATTTATTTAAACCTCTTTCTATGCTCCTAAGATGTTCTGACCATCTTTGGCGTACCTTCCTACAGGTACGACCTATATACTGTAGACCACATATACATGAAATACAGTACACAACGTATGTAGAATTGCAAGTAATCCTTTGAGACAATTGGAATGTCTCTCCAGTGCTATATGATGTTATGGATGTTATCCCATCAGTTATATATTTACACATATGGCAACAACCGTGTTTACATTTATATGTGCCTATCCTTAATTTGTTACATTTACCTGGGGGTATACCATAAGTATTTTTTTTATAGTTGAGACCTCGTTTACACATTACAACTTTGCTTGGGGCTAACCTCTCTTTTAGAGTTGGAGCTCTCCTAAAAGTAGTATTTTTTTCTAAAATTTTTTGAATATGGGATCTCTCAATAACAAACTCCAATGCTTAGACAAAATCTTTTTAATCCTACTATGATTACTATTATATTTAGTTATAAATGAAGTCTTATAATGTGGAATTTCTAATTGCTTACTTTTTTTAGAAAGCAAATCTTCTCTGTTCAGGGTACGTGCTCTCAAAAAAACGGATTCTATGATCGTATCCGGATAATGTTTTTCTTTAAATCTATTCTTGAGATTATCACTCTGAGTATCATAAGTATCTAATTCAGTACAGTTTCTACGTATCCTGCAAAACTGACTGTAGGGGATATTTAATTTCCAACTTGAATAATGATTGCTGTAGAAATCCAGAAAATTATTACTATCTACAGACTTAAAATAAGTGCATGATTGAATACAATTGTTTGGATCCCATGTCAGGGATACGTCTAAAAAATCAATTTGGTCCTTCTGTAAATTCCATGTGAATTCTAAGCCCATATCATTCTTTTCACCCATATCATTCTTTTCAATCTCTTTATTTAATGGATTCTAGTGAGCCGTTCCATATAAATAACAGGTCATCGATGTAGCGGCCATAGAAGACCAGATTGCTATCCCATTTTGCATTGTAAATTAACCTGTTTTCAAATGTCCCCATAAACAGGTTCGCAAAACTGGGTGCAAATCTGGTCCCCATGGCCGTACCTCTATCTTGAATATAAAAGTCATCTAAAAATTTGAAATAATTATGAGTTAATATGAAACCTATTAATGCTATCAGATAATCTTTTTATTTCCCAGGCATATAAGGATCCTCATTCAAATATGTTTCAACTAGTCCTAAAGCCCGTTCACACGGGCCATTTTTTGCAGTACAGTGGTCCCACCCCTTGCGTTCTCTCCCTCCCACTCTCTTTTGCTTTCTCTCTCTCCCCCCTCTCTTTTGCGCTCTCTCCCCTCTCTTTGAAGCTCTCTCTCTCCCTCTCTCTTTGAAGCTCTCTCTTTCCCCCCTCTCTTTTGCGCTCTCTCTCTCCCTCTCTATCTCCCCTCTCTCTTTCTCTCTCTCCCCTCTCTCTCTCTCTCCATCTCCCCTCTCTCTCTCCATCTCCCCTCTCTCTTTCTCTCTCTCCCCTCTCTCTCTCCATCTCCCCACTCTCTCTCCATCTCCCCTCTCTCTCTCTCCATCTCCCCTCTGTCTCTCCATCTCTCTCTCTCTCTTTCTCCCCTCTCTCTCACTCCCCTCTCTCTCTCCCCTCTCTCTCTCTCTCTCTTGCTCCCCTCTTTCTCTCCCCTCTCTCTCGCTCCCCTCTTTCTCTCTCCCCCCCTCTCTCTCTCCCCTCTCTCTCCCCGCTCTCCCTCTCTCCACTCTCTCTCCCCTCTCTCTCTCTTCCCTCTCTCAACCTCTCTCTCCACTCTCTCTTCCCTCTCTCTCTCTCCCCCCTCTCTCTTTCTCTCCCCTCTCTCTCACCCCCTCTCTCCCCTCTTTCTATCTCCCCCCTCTCTCTCTCCTCTCTCTCTCATGTCTCTCTCTCTCCCCTCTCTCTCTCCCCTCTCTCAACCTCTCTCTCTCTCTCTCCCCCTCTTTCTATCTCCCCCCTCTCTCTCTCTCTCTCTCTCTCTCTCTCATCTCTCTCTCTTCTCTCTCTCTCCTCTCTCTTCCCCTCTATCTCTCTCTCTCTCTCCTCTCTCTCTCCTCTCTATCTATCTCCCCCCTCTGTCTCTCTCTCTCTCCCCCTCTCTCTCTCCCATCTCTCTCCCTCCCCTCTCTCTCTCTCCCCTCTTTCTCTATCTCCCCCTCTCTCTTTCTCTATCCCTTCTCTCTCTCCCTTCTCTTCCCTCTCTCTCTCTCTCTCCATCCACATCTCCCCTCTTTCTCTCCCCTCTCTCTCTCCCCTCTCCCTCTCTCCCCCCTCTCTCTCTCCCCTCTCTCTCTCATCTATCTCTTTCTCTCTCTCTATCTCCCCCCTCTGTCTCTCTCTCTCTCTCCCCCCTCTCTCTCTCCCCTCTCTCTCTATCTCCCCCCTCTCTCTTTCTCTCTCCTCTCTTTCTCTCTCTCCTCTCTTTCTCTCCCTTCTCTCTCTCTCTCTCCCCTCTCTCTCTCTCTCCCCCTCTCTCTCTCTCTCCTCTCTCTTTCTCTCTCCCCTCTCTATATCTCCCCCTCTCTCTTTCTCTCTCCCCTCTCTCTCTCCCCTCTCTCTCTCCCCTCTCTCTCCACATCTCCCCTCTTTCTCTCTCCCCTCTCTCTCTTCCCCCCTCTCTCTCTTTCTCCCCTCTTGATCTCTCTCTCCTCTCTCTCCCCTCTTTTGAGCTGTTTGAGCTCTCTCCACGGTTTTTCACGGCCCTGCTCTTGGCCCCGCCCCCTTCACGCACCTTCACGCTAGACTCCGCCCCCTCACGAGCCTTCACGATAGGCTCCGCCCCTTCACGGGCCTTCCCGCTAGGCCACGCCCCCTTCATGGTCTGTCACACCCACTTCTGCTTGCAGCAGTCGGCAGATCAGGTAGGGATTTAAGGCCAGGTGTGTTTGTCCTCGTGCTGTCTCTACTGCGCATGACAGCTTCGGACAAACACACTTGGCCTTTTATAGTATAGGATAGCTTGCAAACACAAACTGTTTGTGATATTTGAATATAGGGCACTCACATCACAATATAACCAGTAATAATTATCACCTCTTTTGATATTAGACAATTTAAATAATAAATCAGACAGCCTGATGAAGCGGCCTATCTAGCCGGGAAACGCGTTGCTGTTGTTTCTTTTTTAAATAAATACGGATTACTACTTTTACCTGTTTTGTCCTGGTATCACTATACTATCACCATTATCCACTCGCCAAGGGTGATCATTTACGCCTCACGTCTATCTCAATCCAATACCTCTAGTGGTATTGGTGTGATCGGAGTTATACGAAACCATCAGAGGCGTGTGGATTGCCGACTGTCGATTGGTGGACACGGAGTGACGTACGCTAGCGGAGGTGTGTCTGTCGGGCGACTCTGAACAGTCCCGATCTGCGTTTAGAGGCACGCCATCTGTGCCGCCTAGTCTGTGAGTATCTGGCACAACGGGGTGGAATGAACACGTAGGGGTTTTTCACCTGTCTAGACCACGATACTGTTTTATGTTTTGGCGCCTCTCTTCTTTTCTCCCTAAATAATAAATCAGTAGTGTCTTTAATATATGATTGTAATTGTATGACATATCTCTGTAGGTAGAAATCTATATAGGCTGACAGTCTATCTGTCATACTATTAATACCAGCAATAATAGGTCTACCAGGGGGCTTAGATACATTCTTGTGTATCTTAGGCAGATGGTAATAGTATGGGATATTCGGATTTCTTGGAGTGAGGTAATTCTTTTCCCTATTATTAATAATGCCTTCATTACTACCCAGTGAGATGAGTTTCAAAAGCTCTTTCATAAACATATCTGTAGGGTCTTTATCAAGTTTTTTATAATATTCTTTGTCTAATAATATTCGTTGAGCTTAAATAAGATAATCCTCATAATTCTGCATAACAATCCCTCCTCCTTTATCCGCCTGGCGGATAATAATATTATCATCTGATGCTAGATTTTCCAAGGCGATTCTTTCATTGGTCCAAATATTACCGTGTTTACAATTATTTTTAGGAAGCTTCTCAAAATCTTCCATTACCAGACTTTGGAAAAGGTCAAGATAAGCAACATCCTCTTTTTTGGGACAAAAATTAGACGGTAATGCTAAATTAGTATGTATAGTACCTTCAAATAATTCTTCAGATAAGTCATTGGGATCTAAATAGATAACCGGTGTCCCTTGTTTAACTTCCATGTAGTCTGTTAACAAAGGTATCCCATTTATTTTTTGATTTTTCAGTTGTTTGTTGGCAAAGTATCACTGTAAAGAAAGTTTCCTTGTAAACTTATTTAAGTCAACAAACAACTCAAAACGTTTGTGTGAATTGGAAGGACAAAAGCTGAGTCCCTTCCCCAAAATTCTGATCTCATCATTACCTAAAGTTCTGTCTGATAGGTTAAATATACCCTTGTTTAGTTGTTGTAACTTCTTTTCCTTGGTGGTATGTTCCCTTCCCCTCCTTTCCTGTTTGTGTATGTTCTTTTGTTCCTGCCTACTTGCTGGTACTGAGTATTCTGTCCCTCTTTCCTCCACAGTGGAGCTAGAGGTATACACTCCTCTAAAAAAGGAGAACTAAGGGATTTAGATGTCCCTTATGTTGTAGCATCCCTATTGTTGGTTGAATTATCTCTTGGGAAGTGGGGAGTGTGGGAATGTTGAGGAGTGTAGGGGTGATCATTTCTATGATTACTATGGGAAGAATGTTGGTGTTGGACTGCTTGATGCTGTCCTCTTGGATCATAAGGTGGTTTATTCTGGTACATATTATTATTGTCGGAACAGAGGTGCAAACCTATTTGCTAGCTGTACTTGATTATGGTTGGCTCCATTATATTCCTTAAATTTATTCTGTGGGGCCTCCATTCCATTCTGTCTATAGTTGAAGTTACTGTTAGTACTTCTATTGTTTTTATTGTTATAGTTATTATTCTTATTATAGTTACTGTGATGTCTGTTTCTGTTATGATTCACCTGTATCCAAGGTTGTTCCTTAGGATCATCAGTATCTACTTTGTTGTAGGAATAAACTTTTCCCTTAGCATAGTCTTCTTCATCCCTATCTTTGTAATTAATCTTTCTTAATATAAGTTCATCTTGAAATTCATCTGTGGCTTTAATAGTTCTATTGTTAAGTGTGTTACATTCAGAGTGGTCTTTAAAATCCTCTAGTAGTTTTTGTGTGTTTTCAATTTTGTTGCCTATTTCATCTACTAATTTCTCTCTATGGGTGAACAATAAATCAATAAGATTGAAAGCACAATTATGAAGGGCTGTATACCATTTGGCTAATAATTCCTCATCTTCCTTAAATGAACATTTTTTAAGTATTCTTAGACCCCTAGGGATCTGTTTCTTATCCGTATATTTCTTTAAGGAATCCAGATCCCACCAATGTCTATGTTCAACTTTAATAAATTCCTCCAATTGGGAGAATAGTTGTTTAATAGATAGAGAATTGGTGGTGTCTGTTGTGAGGCTATCAGCTCTAGGCTGATAAATAGATCTTTTGTTGGCTCTTTCTGTAATGGACAACATAGTATTATACACCCAAATGGATAAAATTAAAAAAATGGTATATAGTAATATAACAATAAATTGAAAATAAAACAGCTAACAAATGAATTGATATATAAAACTAATAATAAAAATATAATTAAATAATATTGAAAATTCAAACTTTGTTAACATCCCAAATCAAGTCCTTATTATTGACAAAGGGATGAGAGGTCTAGAAGTTGGCTCCTTCCACAATCCAAATGACATGGAATGCTGGAATGACAAAAGAGGAAAAAAGAAGGGCGCCTCCTAGTGTATCCAATGCATCGATATAGACATATGAGATGAATGCAAAATGGGTACTCACAATGTATGAAGGCAAATATAATGACTAGGAAAGCAGACTGAGAGCTCACAGTGTCTCAGCTCACTGTGCACCAAAGCGGACTGCTCCTTCCAGAACCAGTAGGGGACTCAATGATCTAAAAATAAATATAGAAAGGGCGCCTCCTAGTGCAGAGCAACAGAGTTTTCCTGACCCAGTATATCTCAAGTAGAAGAGGGTACTCACATTTATAAAAGCACCTGACAGTGCTAATCAAGCCTACTGGACTGTTTTAGTGGCCCAGCTCACTAGACATCAAGCAACCTGGTAGTAGTACCAAAGGTCCTCCGGTATTGACAGATCGATAGTTGAAAAAAGACTAAAAAAAAGTGCTCAATATATAAGTAAAAAAATTGTATTTAAAACAAATCAGTACAAGCAATATATTTAAAAACAAGCACTATATTGCAACGCGTTTCTCGGCGTCTACTGCACCGTTTCCTCAGGCATATAATGCTGCATAGCACACAGAGTCTAATATATACACAGAGTTACCATTCCGGAGTAGGTTACCTCCCCAACTCACAGATGTCGGTTAAAATGATTTAATTATATTTTTATTATTATTTTTATATATCAATTCATTTGTTAGCTGTTTTATTTTCAATTTATTGTTGTATTACTATATACCATTTTTTGATTTATCCACTTGGGTATATAATACTATGTTATCCATTACTGAAACAGCCAACAAAAGATCTATTTATCAGCCTAGAGCTGATAGCCTCACAACAGACACCACCAATTCTCTATCTATTAAACAACTATTCTCCCAATTGGAGGAATTTATTAAAGTTGAACATAGGATCTGGATTCCTTAAAGAAATATAGAGATAAGAAACAGATCCCTAGGGGATCTAAGAATACTTAAAAAATGTTCCTTTAAGGAAGATGAGGAATTATTAGCCAAATGGTATACAGCCCTTGATAATTGTGCTTTCAATCTTATTGATTTATTGATCACCCATAGAGAGAAATCAGTGGATGAAATAGGCAAGAAAATTGAAAACACACAAAAACTACTAGAGGGTTTTAAAGACCACTCTGAATATAACACACTTAACAATAGAACTATTATAGCCACAGATGAATTTCAAGATGAACTTATTTTAAGATAGAATAAAAAGAAAGATAGGGATGAAGAAGACTCTGCTAATGGAAGAGTTTATTCCTACAACAAAGTAGATACGGATGATCCTAAGGAACAACCTTGGATACAGGTGAATCATAACAGAAACAGACATCACAGTAACTATAATAAGAATAATAACTATAACAATAAAAACAATAGAAGTACTAACAGTAACTTCAACCATAGACAGAATGGAATGGAGGCCCCACAGAATAAATTTAAGGAATATAATGGAGCCAACCATAATCAAGTACAGCTAGCAAATATGTTTGCACCTCTGTCCGACAATAATAATATGTACCAGAATAAACCACCTTATGCTCCAAGAGGACAGCATCAACCAATCCAATACCAACATTCTTCCCATAGTAATCACAGAAATGATCACCCCTACACTCCTCAACATTTCCACACTCCCCACTTCCCAAGAGATAATTCAACCAACAATAGGGATACTACAACACAAGGGACCTCTACATCCCTTAGTTCTCATTTTATTAGAGGAGTGTATACCTCTAGCTCCACTGTGGAGGAAAGAGGGACATACTACTCAGTACCAGCAAGTAGGCAGGAACAAAAGAACATACACAAACGGGGAAGAAGAGGAAGGTGACATACCACCAAGGAAAAGAAGTTACAACAACTAAACAAGGGTATATTTAACCTATCAGACAGAACTTTAAGTAATGATGAGATCAGAATTTTGGGGAAGGGACTCAGCTTTTGTCCTTCCAATTCACACAAATTTTTTTAGTTGTTTGTGGACTTAAATAAGTTTACAAAGAAACTTTGCCTGTCTATTTCTCAACCACCAGATCTCCTTTTCTGCTTGCCAGCTGTATTCAGGATTGCTTCTCAAATATATTGGAGTTTCCCTGTCATTCTTCCACCTGACTGCCTTAATTTCCTGTTTGCCTGCTACAGCTGCAAAGTGGATCCTCACAGTCTCTCTTGTGAACAGCTTACACTGGATTTTTCCTGTCTCTTCATAAAACCTATTAGTATACAGTGTACAAGGCCCAGCACTAGTACCCAGGCAAGTAGGTGCACGCTGTAGGGACCCTGCACTAGTCCCTTGTAGAATCCAAAGAAGCAGAAAAACAGCAGCACCTTGTAAATGCAAAAATTCTTCCTTTATTGGTTTAACATCATGGCAGACAAGAGATACAACGTTTCGGTCATACACTGACCTTAATCATGATTAAGGTCAGTGTATGACCGAAACGTTGTATCTCTTGTCTGCCATGATGTTAAACCAATAAAGGAAGAATTTTTGCATTTACAAGGTGCTGCTGTTTTTCTGCTTCTTCATAAAACCTGAAAGGTACTGATTTATTAATCTTCAGTTTGTGCACATCACCTTACCAACCTGTGTGTTCTTTGGGAAGTACGTGCTAGGAAGTTCATTATAACATTCTTTTGAACTCCATTCTAGCTAAGGTAACTCCTCCTCAACTTTATCTGAGTAATGCTACATAGTATTTTCTATCAGAGCATAACTTCTCATTTTGATTCTTTTAATACTTTTAGCCACAAACTTATCATATATATATATATATATATATATATATATATATATATATATATATATAAAAGCAACATTTATCTGATAAAAGTGATAAAAGGAGTATCATTGCAGATACCTTTGTTAACAGACAACATAGAAGTTAAGCAATGGACACCGGTTATCTATTTAGATCCCGATGATTTATCTGAAGAATTATTTGAAGGTACTATACATACTAATTTAGCATTACCTTCTAATTTTTGCCCCCAAAAAGAGGATGTTGCTTATCTTGACCTTTTCCAAATTCTGGTAATGGAAGATTTTGAGAAGCTTCCTAAAAATAATGGTAAACACAGTAATATTTGGCCCAATGAAAGAATTGCCTTGGAAACTCTAGCATCAGATGATAATATCATTATCTGCCAGGCGGATAAAGGAGGAAGGATTGTTATCCAGAATTATTAGGATTATATTATTGAAGCTCAACGAATATTATTAGACAAAGAATATATATATATATATATTTATTTATTTTTTAAATAATTTTTATTGATGTTATTATAAACATATACAGCGTATGTAGAGTTGCCAAAACTTAAGTATTACAAACATTGGTATACTATTCACAATAATACACAGTGTACAAACAGGTAAGTACAGATTCAAAATGAA
Source organism: Bombina bombina (assembly GCF_027579735.1). Classification (NCBI taxonomy): domain Eukaryota; kingdom Metazoa; phylum Chordata; class Amphibia; order Anura; family Bombinatoridae; genus Bombina; species Bombina bombina. The sequence goes on along the minus strand of NC_069500.1, from coordinate 526,933,137 downwards.
ATGGGCAGAAATAGCTATATCCTCATTTTTACAATGATAAAGACCTCTTCTGAAAATAGTTGGTCACTCTTGGACCATGGTATAATATAAATACTCATGATTGATTAAGGGCATCTGAGCCCGAAACGTCATGGATTTTTGTGTCTTGGTACAATAAAACGGATATTTGTGTACAAGTGGAGGTGCTGCTTGAATTTTTTGTATTCAATAATATAAATACTCAACGGAGGTGAGCAAGTTGGGTCTATAGCCGCTTTCGGGCTTGGTAGAGTATAAAACCTTACATATATATAGCAACAATAATTATTCAATAATTTTCAACCATCATGAGTAACATGTCGATCCTTAGTAAACATATGTCGTACATCATCAGAGAAATACAAGTGAACAAAAATCTGCGTACATTTAATATCACAATAACAGAAGTGGTATAATGGATCTATTATAAAATAATCTCCTCCATTTCACTACAGAGAATGTGTTGATCACCCTTCAGAGTCGATATATATCTGGAAATTGTTGAGATCACTAAAAAGAAATATTGTTAATGCATGGATTAGGTGGTTGTCGTGTAAAGAAAAACGAACGCCTAGATTTAGAGTTCTGCGTTAGCCGTCCAAACCAGCGTTAGGGGGTCCTAATGCTGGTTTTGGCCGCCCGCTGGTATTTAGAGTCAGTCAGGAAAGGGTCTAACGCTCACTTTCCAGCCGCGACTTTTCCATACCGCAGATCCCCTTACGTCAATTGGGTATCCTATCTTTTCAATGGGATCTTTCTAACGCTGGTATTTAGAGTCTTGGCTGAAGTGAGCGTTAGAACTCTAACGACAAGACTCCAGCCGCAGAAAAAAATCAGGAGTTAAGAGCTTTCTGGGCTAACGCCGGTTCATAAAGCTCTTAACTACTGTGCTCTAAAGTACACTAACACCCATAAACTACCTATGTACCCCTAAACCGAGGTCCCCCCACATCGCCGCCACTATAATTAAATTTTTTAACCCCTAATCTGCCGACCGTACACCGCCGCAACCTACATTATCCCTATGTACCCCTAATCTGCTGCCCCTAACATCGCCGACACCTACATAATATTTACTAACCCCTAATCTGCCCCCCCAACATCGCTGCTACCTACCTACACTTATTAACCCCTAATCTGCCGACCGGACCTCGCCGCCACTATAATAAATGTATTAACCCCTAAACCGCCTCACTCCCGCCTCAAAAACCCTATAATAAATAGTATTAACCCCTAATCTGCCCTCCCTAACATCGCTGACACCTAACTTCAAGTATTAACCCCTTATCTGTCGACCGGACCTCACCGCTACTATAATAAATGTATTAACCCCCTAAAGCTAAGTCTAACCCTAACACCCCCCTAAGTTAAATATAATTTAAATCTAACGAAATAAAATAAATCTTATTAAAAAACTTATTCCTATTTGAAGCTAAATACTTACCTGTAAAATAAACCCTAATATAGCTACAATATAAATAATAATTACATTGTACCTATTTTAGGATTAATATTTATTTTACAGGCAACTTTGTATTTATTTTAACCAGGTACAATAGCTATTAAATAGTTAATAACCATTTAATAGCTACCTAGTTAAAATAATTACAAAATTACCAGTAAAATAAATCCTAACCTAAGTTACAATTAAACCTAACACTACACTATCAATAAATGAATTAAATAAACTACCTACAATTATCTACAATTAAATCAACTAAACTAAATTACAAAAACAAACAAACACTAAATTACAAAAAAAACAAACACTAAATTACAAAAAATAAAAAAAGATTACAAGAATTTTAAACTAATTACACCTACTCTAAGCCCCCTAAAAAACAAAGCCCCCCAAAATAAAAAAATGCCCTACCCTATTCTAAAAAAAACCGTTTACATTTCTTTTACCTTACCAGCCCTTAAAATGGCCTTTTGCGGGGCATGCCCCAAAGAATTCAGCTCTTTCGCCTGTAAAAAAACATACAATACCCTCCCCCAACATTACAACCCACCACCCACATACCCCTAATCTAACCCAAACCCCCCTTAAAAAACCTAACACTAAGCCCCTGAAGATCTCCCTACCTTATCTTCACCACGCCGGGTATCACTGATCCGTCCAGAAGAGGCTCCGAAGTCTTCATCCTATCCGTCAAGAAGAGGTCCAGAAGAGGCTCCGAAGTCTTCATCCTATCCGGCAAGAAGAGGACATCTGGACCAGCAAACATCTTCATCCAAGCGGCATCTTCTATCTTCATCCATCCGTCGAGGAGCGGCTCCATCTTCAAGACTTCCGGCGCGGAACATCCTCTTCTCCCGACGACTAGACGACGAATGAAGGTTCCTTTAAGGGACGTCATCCAAGATGGCGTCCCTCGAATTCCGAGGATTCCGAGGATTCTATCAGCCAATCGGAATTAAGGTAGGAAAAATCTGATTGGCTGATTGAATCAGCCAATCAGATTCAAGTTCAATCCGATTGACAAAGAGAGTGAGGGGGCGCCCTACTATTAGATAAGTAAGACAAATAAAGACACTAGAGACAGAGTCTTCTAATGTGTCAAAGAATATAATAAAATTAGTGAAAGGGGATGAATGTGAATGTGTAAATATAGCCAATAATATGGTGTCAAATTAAGTGAACAAAATTGGAAAAACTAGTGATCATAGTGAACAATATCATATATTGAACCATATATATACATATGTATATATCTACAATAATATTATAAAAAAATAATAATAATAATATGAAAAAATAAAATACAATAAACAGTGATGAAACAATTATAATGTGATAAAAAATGTGTCTTATTTCCTAAGAAAAACAAATATAAGGCAATAGAAATGTTAAAATATTGTAAAGTCTCTGGAGAGGAGAGGAGGCAGCTATCTGTGAAAATCCAGGCCAGGATCCAGGAGCAGCAATCTATAGAGAAAAGAGAAAACAGAAGCGCCACATGGCCCAATATTGTTTGGTCCAAAACTTGTAGATCTTAGAGTAAGAAACAGACTCACATTTGGAAGTATGCAGTCTGGGATCTATTCGGTCACCCAGAAGACCAACTTCCTGCACAGGAACTGATGTCTGTGTGGACAGAGAGGGGACACAGGTGCCTGTATGGCCTAGTACTGTTGGTACAAGGAGACAGATTCAAACAATGAGAAGAGTGGTACTCACAATATATAAAGCACCTCTTTTGATGCTATAGGAGCGTGAAGGGATCAATTCAGTCACCCAACAGACTTGTGGCAAGGCATCCAAGTAGATTCAATAGTTCAGAGGATCCCACAGTGAACCAGATGGTGATTATCCTCAAATAAAAAAGTAGAAAAATCCCAAAGAAAAAGCAGCAAGTGTTCAAATGCTAAAAATGACTTTAATAAAAATTATAAAATTATAAAATCAAATTTAAATGAAATTTGTGAATATGTGTTTTATGCCATATTGTTTATTGTATAACGTTTGCTATATCTGGTATTATTTGATTGGCTATGAGGGCATTACCAATTAAGCTGACTCCTCCCATTATCACCTGTTCATTATTATGATAGGATCAGCCAATCAGATTGAGCTTGCATTCTATTGGCTGATCGGAACAGCCAATAGAATGCAAGCTCAATCTGATTGGCTGATTGGATCAGCCAATCGGATTGAACTTGAATCTGATACAATCGGATTGAACTTGAATATTATCGGTGGATAAATATTATGGGAGCTGACAGCTATATATACCAGAAATCAGGGTATATTATACTAAATAAGAACCTATGTGTTATTGGTTTATGCTATGGGTAGATTAAGGATTCACAATATCCCTGCATATCATAATAAGAGTCTATCAAAGTCACATCTAAACCATGATACATTGAAGCTAACAGGGCTCAAAACTATTTCCTAATGTTGGTATGGAGAGGGGCATATCTGAATTCCACTGTATACCATTAAATAAGTAAGTTGAACCCAAGTTAAATATGAACTCTTTTTGTGTGTATTGAGCTCTACTATCTCAAATAATGTGGGTACATAGATAGTAGATCCGTGAAATCTCCCACTATTTGCTAAAAGCAAAGCAAGCCAGGCATTGTGTGGATTGATGATGTCAGCCAACTTCCCGTATAAGTGTAGAGCATAACCTGTCTGCATGTATATCGTAGCCTTATTAATATACAGCATAGGTTAATAACTGGGGGGGGGGGATGGGGAGTATATCCTAAATTACAGTGGCCCCAGAATGAAACTATACCTGCCTCCATAGCAGTAAAATGTGATATAAATGACTTTGGCTTAGATTAAGACGTAACTGTAACTATACTATCATAAACTAATCCCATCATCTGGGCATGGGCCCTATGCCCAGCAACGAGTAGATGCTATAAATAAACCCATTTTTATGACTAGGAGGCAAGATAATATAGTAAGCTCAATGGGGTTGACACTCAAGCAGAGCTATAAATGTATGTGATGTATATGGAGCTCCACTGTTTAGGGAGCGTAAATAAATATCTGCCGTCCGTTTGTTAACTTATAAAGAGATATATTAGGATGTTGTTATCCTCTGTAGGCTTAAGTGTATATACTAGGAGGGAATGACCTTTCGCCAAACATTTCTCAGGTACTCTTTTCATAACATGCTAGTTCCTTTTACCTGGGGAAGGCAATAATACATCTATGCAAGACAAATCATGAAACAAGAAAATTGTTTACATATTATGCATGTTAATCTCTGCACACTGGTAGATAAATGGCTTGGGATCAGAACCTAGGTGTCCAGGTAATCAGATACTTATCCGCAGAAATATACAAAACTTTAAACAGGTTTAACAACAAGCATCTAAATATCATATGAATCATATGCATATACAGCAAAACAACCCGAACCCAAGAGAACTAGTGCATAAATATGTAGGTATATAACAGCAAGCACTATGCATAGAACAGTGTCAGCAACCTAACTGGGAGATCCCTGAATCTGGGGTAGATTGGGAGTCATATATCTCTTCAAACGACTCACAGCAAGGTTTCAAGCCACAGCAGCAGCAGCAGCAGCATCAAAGTAGAGCCAACCCCTATATTATGTACAGCCCTCACATGAGATATATGGGAATTACTCTACTCCTTGTTCCATTTATATTCTACTTTGTTCCATGTAATTGTTCAGGTAATACAGCAGACCCACATATATCAGACAGATCAGATCAGACACTTAAGTCTCTATGAAGAGTATAGAATTTAGGCTGCTCCAATGGAATGTTATAAACATCAAGGAAGGGCATATATGTCTTTAAACTAAAAGTTGTACCAAGTTAAACAAACAAGAATTATGCTATTAAGGAAAATAGTCACAGCTAAACTAAGTAATAGGAGTATAAACTTGAGCAAGATAGTGTAACTCACACACAGACATCAGGCAATTTAGATCAAGCAAGCAAGTGATCTCGGAGAGTGTACATTATGGGTCATTCTATCAAAATGTTAAGGGCCACAAGTAAAAACAAACAGAAAGCAAACAATACCAGCAATAGGGTTGTGACAGTTGTGTCCATAGATCTCTAGCTCAGATAACCCCGATCACAATATGTACAACCTCTCCCCAGTCCACGGTATTTCAACCTATGCCAGCTTTTTGTGAATTATAGAGGCCGATTGGATCCATATCAGAGATCCTCTGTACTGCATGTGCGGGTGGAGACTCATCAACATATGTAATGTCCGCTCCGGAAAAAGGGGTGAGTATCTGAAGTTTGCGGGATGTTGTCAGGCAGTGAAAAAGCTTCATCTCCAATATTAGGTGTCCCTGAGCCTTAGCCTTACAAGCAGTTACGTTCTCTCCTGGAGCGGTGTAGTCGGCTGGGCCAGATGCGTCATACATAGCATGCTGAGTAGTGAAGCTACTCGCTGTGTAGAGCCCAAACTCAGTGTCCGGTCTATCCAGTCGGCTTGCTCCTATGACCCTCGTGTTGTCACCTTCCGTTTGTCGCCACACTTTCAGGTATGTAAGGTCCCCTGCTTCCGATAGCACCGTGTTACTGAGGGAAGGCACTGGAGGCTTATTAGTGCCGCAATGGTTTTGTGGCAATTCTACTGTGATACGCTGATTCCACTTCTCCCCATGGCCTATGCAGCACTCCACCTGCTCCACTGTGGGACACATGGGAGTCAGCCTCCCATACTCATAAGAAGAGCTCTGAGGCGTCATTCTGGATGACCTCCATGGGCCAGAAGACTCACTCCCAGACGTGGATTCCCAATGGCAAGTACCAGCCGTAGTATAGACAGGTAGATCGACTGCTTGCGAAGTCACTTCCACAGACCGGGTTGATTCCGTCTCAGAGGCAGTCGGAATAGTGCCGTACGTCTGACAAACTGAAGCAGATCGCATTTGTTCAAGATCCCTGGAGCCTGCCACTGCAAAAAGAGAGAAGTTCCAGTGTATGTCGCACTCTCACTCCCCATGCATTCATCGTCGCCATCTTTGTAGCGTTAGCCGTGTTATCTGGTCACCCCTTTGAGTTTAAAGCAATCTTGGGCAGGATGCAGTCCATTTATCTACTCCTTAGACTTCAAAGTGTACATAGTCCCACAATTAGCGGCATTATACCACTTTAGTGTCCAACATTTAGGAAAAATAGCTGAAAAAACTGTCTTAGAGAGAGGAGCTTCATGAAGATGCATCCTGTTACTTCAAAGGCTAACTCCGCCCCCTTAGACAAAGAATATTATAAAAAACTTGATAAAGACCCTACAGATATGTTTATGAAAGAAATCTGAATATCCCATACTATTACCATCTGCCTAAGATACACAAGAATTTATCTAAGCCCCCTGGTAGACCTATTATTGCTGGTATTAATAGTATGACAGATAGACTGTCAGCCTATATAGATTTCTACCTACAGAGATATGTCATACAATTACAATCATATATTAAAGACACTACTGATTTATTATTTAAATGGTCTAATATCAAAAGAGGCGATAATTATTACTGGTTATCTTGTGATGTGAGTTCCCTATATTCAAATATCACACACAGTTTGTGTTTGCAAGCTATTGAAACATATTTGAATGAGGATCCTTATATGCTTTGGAAACAAAAAGATTATCTGATAGCATTAATAGGTTTCATATTAACTCTTACACCTAGATTACGAGTTTTGCGGTAAGTTTAAAAAGCAGCGTTAGCCGGTCCTAACGCTGCTTTTTAATGTCCGCTGGCATTACGAGTCTTGAAGGTACAGGCTCACCGCTCACTTTTTTGGCCAGACTTGGAAATACCGCAAATCCACTTACGTAAATTGCGTATCCTCTTTTTTCCATGGGACTTGCATAGCACCGGTATAACGAGTCTTCCAAAAAGTGAGTGGTAGACCCTCTCCTGTCAAGACTGGTACTGGATTTTAAAGTCAGTAGTTAAGAGTTTTACACTACAACGCCGTAGCATAAAACTCTTAACTAAAGTGCTAAAAAGTACACTAACACTCATAAACTACCTATTAACCCCTAAACCGAGACCCTCCCGCATCGCAAACACAATTTTTTTTAACCCCTAATCTGCCGAACCGGACATCGCCGCCACTATAATAAATATATTAACCCCACCCCTAATCTGCCGTCCCTAACATCGCCGACACCTACCTTCATTTATTAATCCCTAATCTGCCGCCCCCAACGTTGCCGCCACTATACTAAAGTTATTAACCCCTAAATCTAAGTCTAACCCTAACCCCCCTAACTTAAATATAATTAAAAGAAATCTAAATAAAAATTTCTATCATTAACTAAATTATTCCTATTTAAAACTAAATACTTACCTATAAAATAAACCCTAAGCTAGCTACAATATAACTAATAGTTACATTGTATCTAGCTTAGGGTTTATTTTTATTTTACAGGCGTTTGTATTTATTTTAACTAGGTAGAATAGTTACTAAATAGTTATTAACTATTTAATAACTACCTAGCTAGAATAAATACAAATGTACCTGTAAAATAAAACCTAACCTAAGTTACACTAACACCTAACACTACACTATAATTAAATTAATTCCCTAAATTAAATACAATTAAATAAAATTAGCTAAAGTACAAAAACAAACAAACACTAAATTACACAAAATAATAAACAAATTACAAGATTTTTTAAACTAATTACACCTAATCTAATCTAATCCTACTAACAAAATAAAAAAGCCCCCCCAAAATAAAAAAAAGTCCTACCCTACACTAAATTACAAATAGCCCTTTAAAGGGCCTTTTGCGGGGCATTGCCCCAAAGTAATCAGCTCTTTTACCTGTAAAAAAAATTACAAATCCCCCCAACATTAAAACCCACCACCACACAACCAACCCTACTCTAAAACCCACCCAATACCCCCTTAAAAAAACCTAACACTAACCTCTTGAAGATCACCTTACCAGGAGAAGTCTTCATCCAACCGGGCCGAAGTCCTCAACGAAGCCGGGAGAATTCTTCATCCAAGCCGGGCGAAGTGGTCCTCCAGACGGACAGAAGTCTTCATCCAGACGGCATCTTCTATCTTCATCCATCCATCGCGGAGCGGGTCCATCTTCAAGACATCCGAAGTGGAGCATCCTCTTCATCCGATGGCTAACACTGAATGAAGCTTCCTGTAAATGACATCATCCAAGATGGCATCCCTTCAATTCCGATTGGCTGAATTCTATCATCCAATCGGAATTAAGGTAGAAAAATCCTATTGGCTGATGCAATCAGCCAATAGGATTGAGCTTGCATTCTATTGGCTGTTCCAATCAGCCAATAGAATGCCAGCTCAATCCTATTGGCTGATCCAATCAGCCAATAGGATTTTTTCGACCTTAATTCCGATTGGCTTATAGAATTCTATCAGCCAATCGGAATTGAAGGGACGCCATCTTGGATGACATCATTTAAAGGAACCTTCATTCAGTGTTAGCCGTCGGATGAAGAGGATGCTCCGCGTCGGGTTTGTCTTGAAGATGGCCCGCTCTGCGCCGGATGGATGAAGATAGAAGATGCCGTCTGGATGAAGACTTCTGCCTGTCTGGAGGACCACTTCGCCCGGCTTGGATGAAGACTTCTCCTGGCTTCGTTGAGGACTTTGGCCCGGGTTGGATGAAGACTTCTCCCGGTAAGGTGATCTTCAAGGGGTTAGTGTTAGTTTTTTTAAGGGGGTATTGGGTGGGTTTTAGAGAAAGGGTTGGTGGGTTTTAATGTTGGGGGGGATTTGTAATTTGTTTTACAGGTAAAAGAGCTGATTACTTTGGGGCAATGCCCCGCAAAAGGCCCTTTTAAGGGCTATTTGTAATTTAGTGTAGGGTAGGGCTTTTTTTATTTTGGGGGGGCTTTTTTATTTTGTTAGGGGGATTAGATGAGGTGTAATTAGTTTAAAGATCTGTAATTTGTTTTTTATTTTCTGTAATTTAGTGTTTGTTTGTTTGTTGTACTTTAGCTAATTTTATTTAATTGTATTTAATTGTATTTAATTTAAGGGAATTAATTTAATTATAGTGTAGTGTTAGGTGTTAGTGTAACTTAGGTTAGGTTTTATTTTACAGGTCAATTTGTCTTTATTTTAGCTAGGTAGTTTATTAAATAGTTAATAACTATTTAGTAACTATTATACCTAGTTAAAATAAATACAAACTTGCCTGTAAAATAAAAATAAAACCTAAGCTAGCTACAATGTAACTATTAGTTATATTGTAGCTAGCTTAGGGTTCATTTTATAGGTAAGTATTTAGTTTTAAATAGGAATAATTTAGTTAATGATAGGAATTTTATTTAGATTTATTTAAATTATATTTAAGTTAGGGGGGGTTAGGGTTAGACTTAGGTTTAGGGGTTAATACATTTAGAATAGTGGCGGCGACGTTGGGGGCGGCAGATCAGGGGTTAATAAATATAATGTAGGTGTCGGCGATGTTGGGGGCAGCAGATTAGGGGTTAATAAGTATAATGTAGGTGGCGGCAATGTCCGGAGGGGCAGATTAGGGGTTAATAGTTATAATGTAGGTGTCGGCGATGTCGAGGGCGGAAGATTAGGGGTTAATAAGTGTAAGATTAGGGGTGTTTAGACTTGGGGTTCATGTTAGGGTGTTAGGTGTAAACCTAAATTTTATTTCTCCATAGGAATCAATGGGGCTGCGTTACTGAGTTTTACGCTGCTTTTTTGCAGGTGTTAGACTTTTTTTCAGCCGGCTCTCCCCGTTGATTCCTATGGGGAAATCGTGCACGAGCACGCACAACCAGCTCACCGCTAACGTAAGGAGCGCTGGTATTGGAGTGAGATGTGGAGCAAAATTTTGCTCAACGCTCACTTTTTGTCTATTAACGCCGGGTTTATAACAACTCATAATACCAGTGCTGTATAAAAGTGAGCGGTGAGCATAAACTGCTCGTTAGCAACGCATAACCTCTAACACAAAACTCGTAATCTAGCCGATAATTATTTCAAATTTTTAGATGACTTTTATATTCAAATTAGAGGTACGGCCATGGGGACCAAATTTGCACCCAGTTTTGTAAACCTGTTTATGGGGACATTTGAAAACAGGTTAATTTACAATGCAAAATGGGATCGCAATCTGGTCTTCTATGGCCACTACATCAGCGACCTGTTATTTATATGGAACAGCTCACTAAAATCTATTGAATCTTTCAAATAAGAGATTGATAAGAATGATATGGGCTTAAAATTCACATGGAATTTACAGAAGGACCAAATTGATTTTTTAGACGTTTCCCTAACATGGGATCCGAACAATTGTATTCAATCCAGCACTTATTTTAAGCCTGTAGATAGTAATAATTTTCTGGATTTCTACAGCAATTATTATTCAAGTTGGAAATTAAATATCCCCTACAGTCAGTTTCGCAGGATACGTAGAAACTGTACTGAATTAGATACTTATGATACTGAGAGTGATATTCTCAAGAATAGATTTAAAGAAAAACATTATCCGGATACGATCATAGAATCCGTTTTTTTGAGAGCACGTACCCTGAACAGAGAAGATTTGTGCACGTGCCCTGAACAGAGAAGATTTGCTATCTAAAAAAAGTAAGCAATTAGAAATTCCACATTATAAGACTTCATTTATAACTAAATATAATAGTAATCATAGTAGGATTAAAAAGATTTTGTCTAAGCATTGGAGTTTGTTATTGAGAGATCCCATATTCAAACAAATTTTAGAAAAAAAAACCCTACTTGTACTTTTAGGAGAGCTTCAACTCTAAAAGAGAGGTTAGCCCCAAGCAAAGTTGTAATGTGTAAACGAGGTCTCAACTATAAAAAAAAATACTTATGGTATACCCCCAGGTAAATGTAACAAATTAAAGATAGGCACATATAAATGTAAACACATTCTTTGCCATATGTGTAAATATATAACTGATGGGATAACATCCATTACATCATATAACACTGGAGAGACATTCCAATTGTCTCAAGGGATTACTTGCAATTCTACATACGTTGTGTACTGTATTTCATGTATATGTGGTCTACAGTATATAGGTCGTACCTGTAGGAAGGTACGCCAAAGATGGTCTTTAGGAGCATAGAAAGAAGTTTAAATAAATATAGTACCTCAAGACATCATACACTCATTAGCACCAAAAGAAATCCAGCAAACCTCCCAGGCGTATAATCAGTCAAAATTTATTTAAGGAAAACCGTGCAAATAAATATAAAAAAAGTAAAACATACAAAATGTCCCAGCAACCTGGAACAGATAACGGAATCGTCCTACGCGTTTCAGCAGATATTCGCCTTATTCATGGACATAATTTACTCCACACCAGCTTGTCTATTTAAACACACCCTTGTCATCAGGTGTGAGGGCTCCAGGTGCTAATTATTAAAGGGACAGACCTATAGCAACACTATATGGAAATAAAGACAGACTAAAAATAGCTATTCATTGGGGGAGATTGCAAAACACAAATATCAACAATTCATTATCCGCTCAGGCTAAACATATATATATAACTTTGATAGCATATTCAACCATAGGCATCTAGTGAAAGACATTTTTTAAAAGAAAATGGGAACAGCCTCTGTTTATTATAAAGCCTTCATGCGAGCGGATATTTGTAAACTGATAATATAGTGCCATGATGATAACCATATAATTTTATAAATTCATAAAATAAAGGGTAAAGGGTAATGAGTGCATCATATTATTAATTACCCCAATAACAGTGTGACCTTTATTATAAACATGTTTGGTGCTCATTTTTAAAGAACAGCAAAGAGTGTTTCAAAAAACGATAAGGAGATGCACAGAATAATACATATAGATTTTCGTGTAATTCAGGATATGTTATATTGGTTATAATAATGTACCTAAAATAAATAAATTTAAGTTTAAGTTTACTCTATAAATTCATAGAGATAGAGATATAAACTAACCAGTATAAACAAAAATCCTATGTACTTATCTTTAGTGCATAATGAAGAACCTATTTAATAAGGAAATATATTTCATGCTACATAATAGACTCCCTAAGATCCTAATTATGATTCTTGTCTATTAATGCCTCCAAAAATTAATGACATCGCCCACTATATTGAAGCCATCTGGAATCCTAGTTTTCATTTTGAAAATCCAGAAAGCCTCTTTGTGTGAGAGTTTAGTTACTCTATCTCCACCACGTATGGCGGGTTTGATATGGTCAATAATTTGCCATTTTAGACTGTTTACCACTTTGTTGTGGACATGTATAAAATGTCTGGCAAGGTCAGAACATTCGATACCATGTTCAATATTTTTGAGATGCTCCCTAATCCTAGTTCTACACTCTCTGGAGGTGCACCCAATGTATTGTTTTTTACATTCTACGCAATCTATGAGATAGATTACGAAGACAGAGCGACAGTTTGTATATGCATCCAACTCATAGACCTTCTGTGTGGTGTATGATTGGAAGCTCTTTGTAACCTTTGTGAAACCACAAGCAATGCAATTGCTGTAATGACACCTATAGTGACCTTTTACATTTAACCAGCTATTGCTTCTTGCTTGTGTATTTCTAAGAAGACTAGGAGAAACTGCATTGCCTATCGTATAGCCTCTACGCGAGACAAAATTGCATCCCTTCTGTACAAGGTCTTTGAGGCTGTCCTCAGCAGTCAAAATAGGGAGATGTTTTTCCACAATTTCACATATTTCATTAAATTGCGCACTATATGTGGTTACAAATGTAGGTCTTGAGCTATCGAAGCGTTGTTTATTCACTGGGGCTTTTTTATCGAGAAGGAGGGTCTCTCTATCTAACCTAATTACTTCTAGGAGAGCTTGATCTATTGTTTTTGTATAATAGCCTCTCTCTAGGAGATTTTTTCTCATTTTCAAGCTCTCTGCATTAAAGACTTCATTATCAGTACAATTACGTTTCAACCTTATAAATTGCCCTTTGGCTATTCCAAAACCCATATGTTTTGGATGATTGCTTTGGCCATGTAATATGGCATTCGCCGCAATTGGTTTACGATATAAAGTTGTCTTTATTTGCTGAGTATCAATTTCTCCTATCAATAAGAGGTCTAGATAGGGTATAGATACTTTGTTACTCTCATAGGTAAATTGCAGATTAGCATCATTGGAGTTAAGAAATTTAACAAACTCCTTTAATCTAGATGGACCCCCTGTCCAAATGAACAGGAGGTCATTGATATATCTTTTATACATGGTGATGTGACCCCTGAAGGGATTTGTATCTCCAAAGACGTGGCAAGCCTCCCACCAACCCATATATAGGTTGGCGTAGGCCGGGGCAAACTTTGCCCCCATGGCAGTGCCACGTCTTTGGAGATAAAAAGTCCCCTCGAATTGGAAAAAATTATGAGTTAGTAAAAAATCCAATGCTTGGATTAAAAAAGTCTTAAGATAATCATCATAGTTACTGAATCTGTCCAGCATATATGAGATGGCTTCTAGACCTTTCTTATGAGGGATAGCAGAATATAGACTGACTACATCTATAGTCAGCCATTCCGCTGTATCCGTCCAGGCTACCTCTTTCAGACAACCCAAAAGGTGTTTCGTATCTTTGAGGTATGATGGAAGACCATAGACTACTGGTTGTAGTAAAGATTCAATCCATGTTGAAATATTTTCAAAAATAGATCCTATACCCGCCACAATAGGCCTTCCTTTCACCCCCTCCAAGGATTTATGAACCTTGGGGAGGTGATGGAATATGGGGGTAACTGGATCTTGAACATAGAGATAATCAACAGTGCCTTGGTCTAAAACCCCCATCTCTAAGCCATCATCTAGCAGTGATATAAGCTGCTGCCTGTATTTCTCAGTTGGATTGTATCTGAGAGTTTCATAGACGTCTGTATCATTGAGTTGCCTAAAAGCTTCCTCAAGATATAGCTGCCTGTCCTGTACTACCACGCAACCACCCTTATCCGCCCTCTTTATTACAATGTCCTCTCTAGATTTTAAATCATTAAGGGCCTTAGATTGTTTATTATTTAAATTTGGATAGGGATGCTTAGTGCCATTGAAAAGTACAATGAGGTCTTCTTCGATTCTGTGGTGAAAGGCTTCTAAGAATGGACCTCTCTCCCTAGTTGGATAAAAAAATTGACTTTGGTGTATATCCACCATGTGTACACTTAAGTGGAATTTCATCAACTATTGACTCTTTGGCTAGATCATGTGCCTTTAGTAGATCACATGCCTCTGTGAAATCAACTATGTCATATATTTTGGGTAAAGTATCACTAGAGTATGTAAAATCTATATCTCTACTAACATCTATTTCATCTTTTTTCCAAAAGAATTTTCTTAGTGTGAGATCCCGAACCATTTTATTCACGTCTACAATAGTGTTGAACAAATTAAATTTATTAGTTGGTACATAACCTAAACCAAAACTCAATACCTCTTTCTCCTCTTTAGTAAGAGTGTGATTTGAAATGTTAATTACGTTCATAGTGCATATTTGTTTCTTCCTCCTCTCTTTTGCCTCCTTGCCCCTCTGCCTCTTGCTCCTCTTCCTATGCTTCCTCCTCTTTCCCTGGTATTTGGATCTGCCTGAAAAACCTGCTGATCAGTGTTGTAGACTAGATTTGTTTGTTGTTTTAGTATAGGGTTAGGAGTGTCATTATCCTTTAGAAAATCCTGCCTCCTCTGGTCAACTGGTGTAGCTACATTGGTGTTTTTAGATGTATTTCTATTACTGCTGTTGCTGTTATACCTTGTGACTATAGGGTCAACTCTAGTAATTCCTGTGTTTTTAGGTTTAACTATTTGTTCACTATGTTCTAGCTGCATGCTTGTAGGCAGTTCTATGTCAGCCTGATGTAAAGTATTCCCTTCAGGGTTTTGCTCTAAAAACGTTACATGCTTTTCTACTGGTGAAGTTGTCCTTGCTCTATTTCTGGACCTAGATCTAGATCTGGATCTGTTACCAGTACCAGGATTACTGCGTGTGTGCCAGGTGTAGACCCTGTCATTTGTATGGTCATCACTATCTCTAATGAATTTTTTAAGCTTGAAGTTATCCAACTCCACCTTAAACTTATCTATAGATTCTTTCAGCAGAGCGTCCATATCCCCATATTTGGGGTGCAACACATAATCATTAAGCTGTGCTTGTAATTCAGACAGTTCATCTCTTGTTTTATGTAAGACAGTCTCTTTATAGGATATGATTAACTCCATTAGTCTCCTTGAACAGTCCGTTAAAATGGCATTCCATTTAGCAATAAAGGAAGAGTCATTTGTTTGAAATGTGGGATATTTATTTAGGCGCAGTCCCCTGGGAATTAAACCCATTATAAGATATTTCTCTAGGGCACGTTTGTCCCACCATGTCTTATATTCCTTAATAAGGGTACGTTCCATATACAAAAATATGTCACTCATTGATAAAGTCTCTTTTTGATTAATAAAGGTGTCTTCAATTGTAAGTCTGTCCATTTCAATATGTGACATAGGTCTGAGAGAGTAAAGTTCACGGTTTTCCATGTTTTCCATAATTTTTAGCCCTTTATTACAAAAGATATTTGTGAAATATAAATAAAGAGCTTAGGACACAGTGTGTATAGAAATGTAAGGGTATACACTAGTCGAAATGTCAGAGGGAAAGTTAGCCAGTCACAGCAAGTAGATAAATCACAAGAAATCCCCCTTTAGACAGCTCCAGACTTGTATAGTGTATATGCCCAGCAGCATTATTCCTTAGAATATACAGAGCGGTATTGTGAAAACTCACCAGCACAAGTTGATTCAAGCGGATACCGAGCAGCCTAATCAGCCTCCGGATCGTTCACCACTCTGTGGGTCCCCGGGCCGGTACTAAGCACCTTTGACTGCCGTTGTTGAATTTTGTGAAGTCCCAAACTCTGTGAGCACACCCGCCTCTGTGAAATGCCTTCTATGAAATGCCAATCGACACACTCCGGCGGCTTGCGATGACGTCATCAGCCGGTATCAAAACCGGGTAATCCAAGCCTTTGTCCAGGAAGACGCCGAGGTTTAAGCTGGTTGTTAGACAGCAAGCAATAGCACCAAAAGAAATCCAGCAAACCTCCCAGGCGTATAATCAGTCAAAATTTATTTAAGGAAAACCGTGCAAACACTCTTTGCTGTTCTTTAAAAATGAGCACCAAACATGTTTATAATAAAGGTCACACTGTTATTGGGGTAATTAATAATATGATGCACTCATTACCCTTTACCCTTTATTTTATGAATTTATAAAATTATATGGTTATCATCATGGCACTATCTTATCAGTTTACAAATATCCGCTCGCATGAAGGCTTTATAATAAACAGAGGCTGTTCCCATTTTCTTTTAAAAAATGTCTTTCACTAGATGCCTATGGTTGAATATGCTATCAAAGTTATATATATATGTTTAGCCTGAGCGGATAATGAATTGTTGATATTTGTGTTTTGCAATCTCCCCCAATGAATAGCTATTTTTAGTCTGTCTTTATTTCCATATAGTGTTGCTATAGGTCTGTCCCTTTAATAATTAGCACCTGGAGCCCTCACACCTGATGACAAGGGTGTGTTTAAATAGACAAGCTGGTGTGGAGTAAATTATGTCCATGAATAAGGCGAATATCTGCTGAAACGCGTAGGACGATTCCGTTATCTGTTCCAGGTTGCTGGGACATTTTGTATGTTTTACTTTTTTTATATTTCTTTGCACGGTTTTCCTTAAATAAATTTTGACTGATTATACGCCTGGGAGGTTTGCTGGATTTCTTTTGGTGCTATTGCTTGCTGTCTAACAACCAGCTTAAACCTCGGCGTCTTCCTGGACAAAGGCTTGGATTACCCGGTTTTGATACCGGCTGATGACGTCATCGCAAGCCGCCGGAGTGTGTCGATTGGCATTTCATAGAAGGCATTTCACAGAGGCGGGTGTGCTCACAGAGTTTGGGACTTCACAAAATTCAACAACGGCAGTCAAAGGTGCTTAGTACCGGCCCGGGGACCCACAGAGTGGTGAACGATCCGGAGGCTGATTAGGCTGCTCGGTATCCGCTTGAATCAACTTGTGCTGGTGAGTTTTCACAATACCGCTCTGTATATTCTAAGGAATAATGCTGCTGGGCATATACACTATACAAGTCTGGAGCTGTCTAAAGGGGGATTTCTTGTGATTTATCTACTTGCTGTGACTGGCTAACTTTCCCTCTGACATTTCGACTAGTGTATACCCTTACATTTCTATACACACTGTGTCCTAAGCTCTTTATTTATATTTCACAAATATCTTTTGTAATAAAGGGCTAAAAATTATGGAAAACATGGAAAACCGTGAACTTTACTCTCTCAGACCTATGTCACATATTGAAATGGACAGACTTACAATTGAAGACACCTTTATTAATCAAAAAGAGACTTTATCAATGAGTGACATATTTTTGTATATGGAACGTACCATTATTAAGGAATATAAGACATGGTGGGACAAACGTGCCCTAGAGAAATATCTTATAATGGGTTTAATTCCCAGGGGACTGCGCCTAAATAAATATCCCACATTTCAAACAAATGACTCTTCCTTTATTGCTAAATGGAATGCCATTTTAACGGACTGTTCAAGGAGACTAATGGAGTTAATCATATCCTATAAAGAGACTGGCTTACATAAAACAAGAGATGAACTGTCTGAATTACAAGCACAGCTTAATGATTATGTGTTGCACCCCAAATATGGGGATATGGACGCTCTGCTGAAAGAATCTATAGATAAGTTTAAGGTGGAGTTGGATAACTTCAAGCTTAAAAAATTCATTAGAGATAGTGATGACCATACAAATGACAGGGTCTACACCTGGCACACACGCAGTAATCCTGGTACTGGTAACAGATCCAGATCTAGATCTAGGTCCAGAAATAGAGCAAGGACAACTTCACCAGTAGAAAAGCATGTAACGTTTTTAGAGCAAAACCCTGAAGGGAATACTTTACATCAGGCTGACATAGAACTGCCTACAAGCATGCAGCTAGAACATAGTGAACAAATAGTTAAACCTAAAAACACAGGAATTACTAGAGTTGACCCTATAGTCACAAGGTATAACAGCAACAGCAGTAATAGAAATACATCTAAAAACACCAATGTAGCTACACCAGTTGACCAGAGGAGGCAGGATTTTCTAAAGGATAATGACACTCCTAACCCTATACTAAAACAACAAACAAATCTAGTCTACAACACTGATCAGCAGGTTTTTCAGGCAGATCCAAATACCAGGGAAAGAGGAGGAAGCATAGGAAGAGGAGCAAGAGGCAGAGGGGCAAGGAGGCAAAAGAGAGGAGGAAGAAACAAATATGCACTATGAACGTAATTAACATTTCAAATCACACTCTTACTAAAGAGGAGAAAGAGGTATTGAGTTTTGGTTTAGGTTATGTACCAACTAATAAATTTAATTTGTTCAACACTATTGTAGACGTGAATAAAATGGTTCGGGATCTCACACTAAGAAAATTCTTTTGGAAAAAAGATTAAATAGATGTTAGTAGAGATATAGATTTTACATACTCTAGTGATACTTTACCCAAAATATATGACATAGTTGATTTCACAGAGGCATGTGATCTACTAAAGGCACATGATCTAGCCAAAGAGTCAATAGTTGATGAAATTCCACTTAAGTGTACACATGGTGGATATACACCAAAGTCAATTTTTTATCCAACTAGGGAGAGAGGTCCATTCTTAGAAGCCTTTCACCACAGAATCGAAGAAGACCTCATTGTACTTTTCAATGGCACTAAGCATCCCTATCCAAATTTAAATAATAAACAATCTAAGGCCCTTAATGATTTAAAATCTAGAGAGGACATTGTAATAAAGAGGGCGGATAAGGGTGGTTGCGTGGTAGTACAGGACAGGCAGCTATATCTTGAGGAAGCTTTTAGGCAACTCAATGATACAGACGTCTATGAAACTCTCAGATACAATCCAACTGAGAAATACAGGCAGCAGCTTATATCACTGCTAGATGATGGCTTAGAGATGGGGGTTTTAGACCAAGGCACTGTTGATTATCTCTATGTTCAAGATCCAGTTACCCCCATATTCCATCACCTCCCCAAGGTTCATAAATCCTTGGAGGGGGTGAAAGGAAGGCCTATTGTGGCGGGTATAGGATCTCTTTTTGAAAATATTTCAACATGGATTGAATCTTTACTACAACCAGTAGTCTATGGTCTTCCATCATACCTCAAAGATACGAAACACCTTTTGGGTTGTCTGAAAGAGGTAGCCTGGACGGATACAGCGGAATGGCTGACTATAGATGTAGTCAGTCTATATTCTGCTATCCCTCATAAGAAAGGTCTAGAAGCCATCTCATATATGCTGGACAGATTCAGTAACTATGATGATTATCTTAAGACTTTTTTAATCCAAGCATTGGATTTTTTACTAACTCATAATTTTTTCCAATTCGAGGGGACTTTTTATCTCCAAAGACGTGGCACTGCCATGGGGGCAAAGTTTGCCCCGGCCTACGCCAACCTATATATGGGTTGGTGGGAGGCTTGCCACGTCTTTGGAGATACAAATCCCTTCAGGGGTCACATCACCATGTATAAAAGATATATCGATGACCTCCTGTTCATTTGGACAGGGGGTCCATCTAGATTAAAGGAGTTTGTTAAATTTCTTAACTCCAATGATGCTAATCTGCAATTTACCTATGAGAGTAACAAAGTATCTATACCCTATCTAGACCTCTTATTGATAGGAGAAATTGATACTCAGCAAATAAAGACAACTTTATATCGTAAATCAATTGCGGCGAATGCCATATTACATGGCCAAAGCAATCATCCAAAACATATGGGTTTTGGAATAGCCAAAGGGCAATTTATAAGGTTGAAACGTAATTGTACTGATAATGAAGTCTTTAATGCAGAGAGCTTGAAAATGAGAAAAAATCTCCTAGAGAGAGGCTATCATACAAAAACAATAGATCAAGCTCTCCTAGAAGTAATTAGGTTAGATAGAGAGACCCTCCTTCTCGATAAAAAAGCCCCAGTGAATAAACAACGCTTCGATAGCTCAAGACCTACATTTGTAACCACATATAGTGCGCAATTTAATGAAATATGTGAAATTGTGGAAAAACATCTCCCTATTTTGACTGCTGAGGACAGCCTCAAAGACCTTGTACAGAAGGGATGCAATTTTGTCTCGCGTAGAGGCTATACGATAGGCAATGCAGTTTCTCCTAGTCTTCTTAGAAATACACAAGCAAGAAGCAATAGCTGGTTAAATGTAAAAGGTCACTATAGGTGTCATTACAGCAATTGCATTGCTTGTGGTTTCACAAAGGTTACAAAGAGCTTCCAATCATACACCACACAGAAGGTCTATGAGTTGGATGCATATACAAACTGTCGCTCTGTCTTCGTAATCTATCTCATAGATTGCGTAGAATGTAAAAAACAATACATTGGGTGCACCTCCAGAGAGTGTAGAACTAGGATTAGGGAGCATCTCAAAAATATTGAACATGGTATCGAATGTTCTGACCTTGCCAGACATTTTATACATGTCCACAACAAAGTGGTAAACAGTCTAAAATGGCAAATTATTGACCATATCAAACCCGCCATACGTGGTGGAGATAGAGTAACTAAACTCTCACACAAAGAGGCTTTCTGGATTTTCAAAATGAAAACTAGGATTCCAGATGGCTTCAATATAGTGGGCGATGTCATTAATTTTTGGAGGCATTAATAGACAAGAATCATAATTAGGATCTTAGGGAGTCTATTATGTAGCATGAAATATATTTCCTTATTAAATAGGTTCTTCATTATGCACTAAAGATAAGTACATAGGATTTTTGTTTATACTGGTTAGTTTATATCTCTATCTCTATGAATTTATAGAGTAAACTTAAACTTAAATTTATTTATTTTAGGTACATTATTATAACCAATATAACATATCCTGATTTACACGAAAATCTATATGTATTATTCTGTGTATCTCCTTATCGTTTTTTGAAACACTCTTTGCTGTTCTTTAAAAATGAGCACCAAACATGTTTATAATAAAGGTCACACTGTTATTGGGGTAATTAATAATATGATGCACTCATTACCCTTTACCCTTTATTTTATGAATTTATAAAATTATATGGTTATCATCATGGCACTATCTTATCAGTTTACAAATATCCGCTCGCATGAAGGCTTTATAATAAACAGAGGCTGTTCCCATTTTCTTTTAAAAAATGTCTTTCACTAGATGCCTATGGTTGAATATGCTATCAAAGTTATATATATATGTTTAGCCTGAGCGGATAATGAATTGTTGATATTTGTGTTTTGCAATCTCCCCCAATGAATAGCTATTTTTAGTCTGTCTTTATTTCCATATAGTGTTGCTATAGGTCTGTCCCTTTAATAATTAGCACCTGGAGCCCTCACACCTGATGACAAGGGTGTGTTTAAATAGACAAGCTGGTGTGGAGTAAATTATGTCCATGAATAAGGCGAATATCTGCTGAAACGCGTAGGACGATTCCGTTATCTGTTCCAGGTTGCTGGGACATTTTGTATGTTTTACTTTTTTTTTATATTTCTTTGCACGGTTTTCCTTAAATAAATTTTGACTGATTATACGCCTGGGAGGTTTGCTGGATTTCTTTTGGTGCTATTGCTTGCTGTCTAACAACCAGCTTAAACCTTGGCGTCTTCCTGGACAAAGGCTTGGATTACCCGGTTTTGATACCGGCTGATGACGTCATCGCAAGCCGCCGGAGTGTGTCGATTGGCATTTCATAGAAGGCATTTCACAGAGGCGGGTGTGCTCACAGAGTTTGGGACTTCACAAAATTCAACAACGGCAGTCAAAGGTGCTTAGTACCGGCCCGGGGACCCACAGAGTGGTGAACGATCCGGAGGCTGATTAGGCTGCTCGGTATCCGCTTGAATCAACTTGTGCTGGTGAGTTTTCACAATACCGCTCTGTATATTCTAAGGAATAATGCTGCTGGGCATATACACTATACAAGTCTGGAGCTGTCTAAAGGGGGATTTCTTGTGATTTATCATACACTCATACATGGAATTGGACAATGCCATATGAAAATTACACCTTTAGAAGTTATCCTACATAATAATTATCAAAATAGAATGTCTAGGCTATGTCAACGGGAGACCTACTGGATTTATAAATTTGGATCGCTATATCCGGATGGACTCAATGAAGTTATTGACACCGGTGCTTTTTAATTTTAAATTTTTTAATTTGACAATATATGTGAACTATAATCAATGTTCTGTATATATAAATATTAATATTGGATTAATTATAATTCTATCAGTGACACATCATGATAGTCAGTTTTATATTATTATTTTTCGAATAGCTTATATGATGTCTTCCGTAATTGTTATTTGATATATGTATAAATTGTACCATATGAACTTAACTGCTGAACTTAGTAACATTATGTATCATGTTTTGATACGTAGTAACATCAATGTTAATTAACCGATATCTGTGTGTTGGGGAGGTAACCTGCTCTGGATTGGTAGCTCTGTGTATATATTAGACTCTGTGTGCTATGCAGCATTATATGCCTGAGGAAACGATGCAGTAGACGCAGAGAAACGCATTGCAATGTAGTGCTTGTTTTTAAATATATTGCTTGTACTGATTTGTTTTAAATACAATTTTTTTACTTATATATTGAGCACTTTTTTGAGTCTTTTACAAAAGAGATGAAAGGAAGTTATCCCTGTCTAGGTGTTAAATCTGTAAGAACATACAAAGGAAAGTGTGATCTGTATCTATGTTTTTAAACCCAATTGTGAAGACTAAGCAAATAATTAGAGGCGTGTAGTAGGCTATAGCTATAGCATTTTATTATTTCTCTATTATGACCCTATGATTGGGACCTCAGATGATAACTGCAACTCACAAGTGCCCTCTGCAGGGGCAATGAAGAAGGGAGATTAGCAGAAAGAAGGTACCCTGTAACCTAAACTAAATATAGTACTGTCTACCTGGACATTTTAGTACATATTTTATTAGTCGTGTATTGTACAATTGTATGCAGCCCTTAAATCTCCTAAAATATTGATCTGGGGCCCCAATGTTTAAAAAATTTGCCCATCTCTGTTCTAATGGATACATACACTGTGGGCCAGATTACAAGTGGTGCGCTAATGATAGCACGGGCGCTATAACCAACATTGATGGACCACGCTACCATTAGCACGCAACTTTTATTTTACAAGTCCATGGTAAAGTGCATTAATCAGACAAGGGTTAGCGCTCCCGACCTAGCCTGAGCAGAGCCAAAACTTTCAATGGATTTTGCAACTGCGCTAATTTGCGCTGGTATTCAAAGTTTAAAGTTATAGTTTGCACTCGAGCAAAAGCCGAAACTGCAATAGAATATTTAGCATTACTTCAGAACTAAAGTTGTCTCCAAGCATTAAAAAAATTGTGCACAAAACACATCAAAAACACATTAAAATAAAGTATTATACAGTGGCGGCTCATGGGTTATTCAAATGGGGGTTCACGGACCAGTTATGTAAAATAGTTATATATATATATATATCTGTCTGAGGAAGGGGATATGTTCCCCGAAACGTTACAATAAATTACACGTTTGAAAAAGACCAGCGAGTGCATTCCATGGCTTACCACTATATATATGTATATATATATATATATATATATATATATATATACAGTATATATACACACACGCACACTTTATATTCATACAAGTTAAAATACCATAAAACCTCTATCATTTATAACATAATTGGCTGAAAACTAAAATAACCTTTGAAGGATAGATGATAGATTTCTCTTGTAAGGTGTATCCAGTCCACGGATCATCTATTACTTGTGGGATATTCTCATTCCCAACAGGAAGTTGCAAGAGGACACCCACAGCAGAGCTGTTATATAGCTCCTCCCCTAACTGCCATACCCAGTCATTCTCTTGCAACTCTCAACAAGCATGGAGGTAGTAAGAGAGAGTGGTGAAATATAGTTAGTTTTTTTCTTCAATCAAAAGTTTGTTATTTTTAAATGGTACCGGAGTTGTACTATTTTATCCCAGGCAGTAAATAGAAGAAGAATCTGCCTGAGTTTTCTATGATCTTAGCAGGTTGTAACTAAGATCCATTGCTGTTCTCACATATGTCTGAGGAGAGAGGTAACTTCAGCGGGAGAATGGCATGCAGGTTACTCTGCTATGAGGTATGTGCAGTTACAATTTTTTCTAGAAATGGAAATGCTAGAAAATGCTGCTGATACCGGATTAATGTAAGTTAAGCCTGAATACAGTGATTTAATAGCGACTGGTATCATGCTTACTCTCAGGGGTAGTACCCTTATAAAATTGCAATATAAAACGTTTGCTGGCATGTTTAATCGTTTTTATATATGCTTTGGTGATAAAACTTTATTGGGGCCTAGTTTTTTCCACATGGCTGGCTTAAATTTTGCCTAGAAACAGTTTCCTGAGGCTTTCCACTGGTGTAGTATGAGTGGGAGGGGCCTATTTTAGCGCTTTTTTGCGCAGTTAAAATTACAGACTGAGACATCCAGCTTCCCTCAGAAGTCCCCTGAATGCTATAGGACATCTCTAAAGGGCTCAAAGGCTTTCCAAAGTCGTGGAAGTTTGTTGTGACTGTTAAAAAACGTCTATATCGTTTTTTTGATCCGTTTTTTGAACTAAGGGGTTAATCATCCATTTGCAAGTGGGTGCAATGCTCTGTTAGCTTATTACATACACTGTAAAAATTTCGTTTGATTTACTGCCTTTTTTCACTGTTTTTCAAATTTTGACAAAATTTGTTTCTCTTAAAGGCACAGTACCGTTTTTTATATTTGCTTGTTAACTTGATTTAAAGTGTTTTCCAAGCTTGCTAGTCTCATTGCTAGTCTGTACAAACATGTCTGACATAGAGGAAACTCCTTGTTCATTATGTTTAAAAGCCATGGTGGAACCCCCTCTTAGAATGTGTACCAAATGTACTGATTTCACTTTAAGCAATAAAGATCATATTCTGTCTTTAAAAAATTTATCACCAGAGGAATCTGACGAGGGGGAAGTTATGCCGACTAACTCTCCCCACGTGTCAGATCCTTTGACTCCCGCTCAAGGGACTCCCGCTCAAATGGCGCCAAGTACATCTAGGGCGCCCATAGCGATTACTTTACAAGACATGGCGGCAGTCATGGATAATACACTGTCAGCGGTATTAGCCAGACTACCTGAATTTAGAGGTAAGCGAGATAGCTCTGGGGTTAGACGAAATGCAGAGCATACTGACGCTTTAAGAACCATGTCTGATACTGCCTCACAATATGCAGAAGCTGAGGAAGGAGAGCTTCAGTCTGTGGGTGATGTTTCTGACTCAGGAAAGATACCTGATTCTGATATTTCTACATTTAAATTTAAGCTTGAACACCTCCGCGTGTTACTCAGGGAGGTTTTAGCTGCTCTGAATGACTGTGATACAATTGCAGTGCCAGAGAAATTGTGTAGACTGGATAAATACTATGCAGTGCCGGTGTGTACTGATGTTTTTCCAATACATAAAAGGTTTACAGAAATTATTAATAAGGAATGGGATAGATCAGGTGTGCCGTTCTCTCCCCCTCCTATTTTTAGAAAAATGTTTCCAATAGACGCCACCACACGGGACTTATGGCAGACAGTCCCTAAGGTGGAGGGAGCAGTTTCTACTCTAGCAAAGCGTACTACTATCCCTGTCGAGGACAGTTGTGCTTTTTTAGATCCAATGGATAAAAAAATTAGAAGGTTACCTTAAGAAAATGTTTATTCAACAAGGTTTTATCCTACAGCCCCTTGCATGCATTGCTCCTGTCACTGCTGCTGCGGCGTTCTGGTTTGAGTCTCTGGAAGAGGCTTTACAGGTAGCGACTCCATTGGATGACATACTTGGCAAGCTTAGAGCACTTAAGCTAGCCAATTCTTTTGTTTCTGATGCCATTGTTCAATTGACTAAACTAACGGCTAAGAATTCTGGTTTTGCTATACAGGTGCGCAGGGCGCTATGGCTTAAATCATGGTCAGCTGACGTGACTTCAAAATCTAAGCTGCTTAACATTCCCTTCAAGGGGCAGACCCTATTCGGGCCTGGTTTGAAGGAGATTATTGCTGATATCACTGGAGGAAAAGGTCATGCCCTTCCTCAGGACAGGTCCAAATCAAGGGCCAAACAGTCTAATTTTCGTGCCTTTCGAAACTTCAAGGCAGGTGCGGCATCAACTTCCTCTAATGCAAAACAAGAGGGAACTTTTGCTCAGTCCAAGACGGTCTGGAGACCAAACCAGACCTGGAACAAAGGTAAGCAGGCCAAAAAGCCTGCTGCTGCCTCTATGACAGCATGAAGGAACGGCCCCCTATCCGGTAACGGATCTAGTAGGGGGCAGGCTTTCACTCTTCGCCCAGGCGTGGGCAAGAGATGTCCAGGATCCCTGGGCGTTGGAAATTATATCCCAGGGATATCTTCTGGACTTCAAAGCTATCCCCCAAAAGGGAGATTTCACCTTTCACAATTATCTGCAAACCAGATAAAGAGAGAGGCATTCTTACACTGTGTACAAGACCTCCTAGTTATGGGAGTGATCCATCCAGTTCCAAAGGAGGAACAGGGACAGGGTTTTTACTCAAATCTGTTTGTGGTTCCCAAAAAAGAGGGAACCTTCAGACCAATTTTGGATCTAAAGATCTTAAACAAATTCCTCAGAGTTCCATCATTCAAGATGGAAACTATTCGTACCATCCTACCTATGATCCAGGAGGGTCAATATATGACTAGAGTGGATTTAAAGGATGCTTATCTTCACATTCCGATACACAAAGATCATCATCGGTTTCTCAGGTTTGCCTTTCTAGACAGGCATTACCAGTTTGTAGCTCTTCCCTTTGGATTAGCTACAGCCCCAAGAATCTTTACGAAGGTTCTAGGGTCGCTTCTGGCGGTCCTAAGGCCGCGGGGCATAGCAGTGGCCCCTTATTTAGATGACATCCTGATTCAGGCGTCAAACTTCCAAATTGCCAAGTCTCATACGGACATAGTACTGGCATTTCTGAGGTTGCATGGGTGGAAAGTGAACGAGGAAAAGAGTTCTCTATCCCCACTCACAAGAGTTTCCTTCCTAGGGACTCTGATAGATTCTGTAGAAATGAAAATTTACCTGACGGAGTCCAGGTAATCAAAGCTTCTAAATTCCTGCCGTGTTCTTCATTCCATTCCGCGCCCTTTGGTGGCTCAGTGTATGGAAGTAATTAGCTTAATGGTAGCGGCAATGGACATAGTGCCGTTTGCACGCTTACATCTCAGACCGCTGCAACTAGGCATGCTCAGTCAGTGGAACGGGGATTACACAGATTTGTCCCCTCTACTAAATCTGGATCAAGAGACCAGGGATTCTCTTCTCTGGTGGCTATCTCGGGTCCATCTGTCCAAAGGTATGACCTTTCGCAGGACAGATTGGACAATTGTAACAACAGATGCCAGCCTTCTAGGTTGGGGTGCAGTCTGGAACTCCCTGAAGGCTCAGGGATCGTGGACTCAGGAGGAGACATTCCTTCCAATAAATATTCTGGAACTGAGAGCGATATTCAATGCTCTTCAGGCTTGGCCTCAGTTAGCAACTCTGAGGTACATCAGATTTCAGTCGGACAACATCACGACTGTGACTTACATCAACCATCAAGGGGGAACAAGAAGTTCCCTAGCGATGTTAGAAGTTTCAAAAATAATTCGCTGGGAAGAGATTCACTCTTGCCACCTATCAGCTATCCATATCCCAGGTGTAGAGAACTGGGAGGCGGATTTTCTAAGTCGTCAGACTTTTCATCCGGGGGAGTGGGAACTCCATCCGGAGGTGTTTGCACAATTGATTTATCGTTGGGGCAAATCAGAACTGTATCTCATGGCGTCTCGCCAGAACGCCAAGCTTCCTTGTTACGGATCCAGGTCCAGGGATCGCAAGGCGACGCTGATAGATGCTCTAGCAGCGCCCTGGTCTTTCAACCTGGCTTATGTGTTTCCACTGTTTCCTCTGCTCCCTCGACTGATTGCCAAGATCAAGCAGGAGAGAGCATCGGTGATTTTGATAGCGCCTGTGTGGCCACGCAGGACCTGGTATGCAGATCTAGTGGACATGTCATCCTTTCCACCATGGACTCTGCCTCTGAGACAGGACCTTCTACTTCAGGGTCCTTTCAACCATCCAAATCTAATTTCTCTGAGACTGACTGCCTGGAGATTGAACGCTTGATTTTATCAAAGCGTGGCTTCTCCGAGTCAGTCATTGATACCTTAATACAGGCACGAAAGCCTGTCACCAGGAAAATTTATCATAAGATATGGCGTAAATATCTTTATTGGTGTGAATCCAAGGGTTACTCATGGAGTAAGGTCAGGATTCCCAGGATATTACCCTTTCTCCAAGAAGGTTTGGAAAAAGGATTGTCAGCTAGTTCCTTAAAGGGACAGATTTCTGCTCTGTCTATTCTTTTGCACAAGCGTCTGGCAGATGTTCCAGACGTTCAGGCATTTTGTCAGGCTTTAGTTAGAATCAAGCCTGTGTTTAAACCTGTTGCTCCGCCATGGAGCTTAAATTTGGTTCTTAAGGTTCTTAAAGGAGTTCCGTTTAAACCTCTTCATTCCATAGATATCAAACTTTTATCTTGGAAAGTTCTTTTTTTGATAGCTATTTCCTCGGCTCGTAGAGTCTCCGAGTTATCTGCCTTACAATGTGATTCTCCTTATCTGATTTTCCATACGGATAAGGTAGTCCTGCGTACCAAACCTGGGTTTTTACCTAAAGTGGTATCTAACAAGAATATCAATCAAGAGATTGTTGTTCCATCCTTGCGTCCTAATCCTTCTTCAAAGAAGGAACGTCTATTACACAATCTGGACGTGGTTCGTGCTTTAAAGTTTTAATTACAAGCTACTAAAGATTTTCGTCAAACATCTGCTTTGTTTGTTGTCTACTCTGGACAGAGGAGAGGTCAAAAGGCTTCGGCAACCTCTCTTTCTTTTTGGCTAAGAAGCATAATTCGCTTAGCCTATGAGACTGCTGGACAGCAGCCTCCTGAAAGGATTACAGCTCATTCTACTAGAGCTGTGGCTTCCACTTGGGCCTTTAAAAATGAGGCTTCTGTTGAACAGATTTGCAAGGCGGCGACTTGGTCTTCGCTTCATACTTTTTCAAAATTCTACAAATTTGATACTTTTGCTTCTTCGGAGGCTATTTTTGGGAGAAAGGTTTTACAGGCAATGGTACCTTCCGTTTAAGTACCTGACTTGTCCCTCCCTTCATCCGTGTACTTTAGCTTTGGTATTGGTATCCCACAAGTAATGGATGATCCGTGGACTGGATACACCTTACAAGAGAAAACACAATTTATGCTTACCTGATAAATTTATTTCTCTTGTGGTGTATCCAGTCCACGGCCCGCCCTGTCATTTTAAGGCAGGTAATTTTTAAATTTAAACTACAGTCACCACTGCACCCTATGGTTTCTCCTTTCTCGGCTTGTTTTCGGTCGAATGACTGGATATGGCAGTTAGGGGAGGAGCTATATAACAGCTCTGCTGTGGGTGTCCTCTTGCAACTTCCTGTTGGGAATGAGAATATCCCACAAGTAATGGATGATCCGTGGACTGGATACACCACAAGAGAAATAAATTTATCAGGTAAGCATAAATTGTGTTTTTGGAAGATCTATACAGGTTTTCAGTAATTTAAAATTAAAACATTGTTTGCAACATAAAGACAGGTTTGTTATATCACTAACTATAAAAAAAGCCTTTTCAAATCTTTTTCACCTCCCCTGGTCACGCATTTCAAACTATTATGTAATTTACCATAAATAGTACTGGTTAGCTATTTATGGCTATAGTGCCACAATCTCTGTAAAGTGGCAAGCTCTAGATTTGTGTGCATTAATGCCCCCTCTCCAAATGCCCTCTTAGCTGGTCCCTTAGCGGCCCCTTGTGATGTCAATGCTGGGGCTGCTGCTATGCCACCAGGACACGTTCAGTTCTATGCATTTGCTAGCTCATGATCCCTTTGCCACAGTAAAGGCATCTAAGTAGGAAAACCCCTGACGAATAATAAGGGATAATACAAAGGCCACTCCAGTGTGCTCCACAGTAATAGTGATGCGCTTTAAAGCAGGCCAGCAGAGCTGTCTCAACTGTGGCAGGATAAAGACACTACAGCTGAGATCCCCAAATACAGCGCAATAAGAACCCTCAACCACCGGGTACTCACAATCATCATGGCGCCCCTGCCCCAGACGTCACCTACTGAGACAGCACATCACACATAGACACAGAAATCCGATCATCCAGCATCAAGGGCAGTCAGCCATCACCACAGTGGAGACTTCCTTCTGTGTACTCACAGACACACTCCAGCTCCTGCTTTGATGGAACAGTGACTGCGGGCAGTTGAAGGATATGCATCATCACGCACATGTGGGAGGAGGAGCCTCGTCAGCACGACAGTGAAGGCTTAGGCTGGTTCTTCTCACTCGCACATCAAAAGATGTGCGATTAAGAAGGTATTGGGCTGGGGGGGGCGGAGCCAACTTCCATCATGGCTGGCCGCACATAGTCAGAGCTCTCTGTACATATCAGTTAAGGGGCACTGTTACAGTTAGTCTATATCCCTTAATTCCTGTCTCTACCTACTTTTAATATCTGGGAGCAGGCTGTGGGGCTCTACCATAGTGTGACAGCTCCTCATACCCCTGGACAACGTCAACTGCAGCGAGTGTATCGCAGGCAACGGTGGTTTCACTCCCACCCGAACTCCGCATCCGGATCGCTGCCTTACCTTCCCCTCTGTGCAGAAACAGAGCCCCAACACGCTTCCCAGCACCCGAAGCTCATCTCACAGCTGGGTTAGAGGAACCGGGAACCCGCCCGCAACTACCTTAAAGTGAGCCGCACTGGAAGCTGCGCTATCAACATCAGGCTCCAGATCGGAGCAGCGGCTCTCACTACTGGCGCCGGCTCCGGAACCCGCACCTTAAAACCTAATTAGTCCCTCCAGGCGGACTCTCCTCACCCGAGTTTCAAGTGAGTACCTAATACCCAATACGCAAGCTGCGACCAAATAAGCCTTGCTCCCGCTCATACTAACACACCTCAGGGACAGCGCATCAGACACAGGGGCATTGCCTCATAGCTCCGGACTGATAGCTGGGGCTTCATTGCAGCTACAGGCCTCCCAGTGAAGTGGCGCGAAGCCGCCATTTTAGCCTGCACAGCACTTCACTGCAACAAGCAGCCATTCTAGCCCTAAGCCCACGCTACCTCCTGGTCACCACCCATATCAAGCCTCACTATAAGTTTGTTTCTGGCACCTATCTAAGTGTGAGGTTGCTGGCAGGCCTATAGCTTTACATATCGCCTCACCGGCTGCCCACGTGGAGCACACCGCTTCTTTTGGGGCCTTAAATTTTTGTTACAGAGCAACGGCTACGCAATCTCCAGTGCCCCACTCCAACATCTGAGCTGACAATACACTCAAGGGGAATTAAATTAATGCTCACTTGCTAACTGAAAACCCTATTGGCCTCCCCAGCTACACGCTGCAGGTTCTCCTCCAGGCACCTAGCTCAGATTTGGGGACTGCTTTTGGACACTCAATCTTTCAGGCCACTGAACAGTGATTCTTTCTGAAGTGACAGAAGTGACTTTTACCTAAGCAATCTTTATTTAGTGCAGTGGGTGGGCACTCTCCCATTCCCTTTCCTGCTGTTTTCACTACAGCAGGTCATATCCCATCTCCCCTTCACCGGACTGGCCCAGAGGTGGCAACTTCCCCAGGGGGGGTGCCAAACGCTGACTCCTAGTTCAGAGAGATCTGCCAACTTGAAAAAGACTGCACCTGACTCATTTTAAGCTGTCAGACAGACACCTCAAACGCCTGTGGCTCCTTCAGAATTGACAGAAACTGGATCTATCTAATATGGAATAACTTCCTTTAGGCCACCTAGGCCTGTCTACCACACAGTGATTATTATAGCCACCCTAGGGGGAATACCTTGACACCCCTGCACACGCTCCCACCAAGCACCTCCGCCACAGTGTTCACATCTCATCTAACATTCAGCATGTCTCAATCAGCAAGAGGGAAAAAGAACAAGCAGCCTTTCCTACCAAAAAAAAACTGTGATGGACCACTTTGGTCCCTCGGGAGGAATATCACAGTGTGACATGGAACCCCCAGACTCCCCCAGGTCTGATGCCTCAGATCTTGCACTTGCGGCCATACAAAATATACAGCATGCCCAACCCGAGGTAGCTACTCCATCTTTCATTATGGACTCTCTAAAATCCCTGCTGGACAAGCACCATGCCTCATTCACAGCCCAAATGGCAGCCTCCACAGCTGAACTCAAAAAAGAGATCTCATCCACTAATGAAAGAATAGATTCTCTAGAGAGAAGGCAGGAGGACGCTGCTGTTGAGCATTCCAACTTGCAATCCTTCACGCAGCGCTTAGCAGATTATCTTGAAGTGGTAGACGACAAAATAGCTGATCTAGAAGATAGATCTCGGCGGAATAACCTGAGGATCCGAGGTATCCCCGAGACAATCTCCCCAGCTGACCTTCAACCATACCTGAAAGAACTGTTTCAAGTGCTCGCCCCTCCCGCCACAGAATTAGAAGCCTTAATGGATCGGGCACATCGTGCACTTAAACCTAGAGGTCTCTCAGACGATCAGCCTAGGGATACAATAGTACGGCTCCACTATTTCACCTACAAGGAGAGAATCCAGAGAGCGCACTTCCAGAAACCACCTCTCCCGGAAAAATTCAAAAACCTGCAGATCTTCCCTGACCTTTCAGTGAGAACTTTACAAAAAAGAAAGACCTACGCTGAAATAACCTCCATCCTACGGAGAAACGAAATTAGGTACAGGTGGGGCTACCCCATTAAGCTGTTAATTTTCCGAAACAATCAGTTATTCACTGTCCAAACTTCAACCAAGGGATACGAACTTCTAAAGATGTGGAACCTATACCCCCCCCAAAAAGATAAAGAAAAACCACAAGCCAGGCATTCCCAACTGAGTGCATCAGCAGCAGAATGGACAGACTCCAACATTCCTGCTGGCCGACAGGGTGCTCCAGAGGCCTCCCGGCCAAAGGATTTGTCAACTCCCTCTGCTCGTGGTCTTGGGCCACAGAAGCGACATGACGCTCTAGAATGGTCCTCTCTTCCCCAAAGACACAGATCTGGATCATCTCATTCCTAAAATCCGAAGATGTGATGTCATCCTGTGGTCCCATTAACGGAAACGGTTCTTGAGGGACATTGTTTTTGTGCTAGTTGGAGGAAAGCGATCCAGCATCCTTCACACTCCTTGGTCCTGCCTGCTGACTACTGTGGCCTATGGACGATAAGTATCTTTCTTAGACTCTATTTCTTATTAATAAAAATGTGTTTTCAAGATGCTTCTGCCATTGTGTATATAAATTTGCTGAGATCTTCATACTACCCAGCTACCATTTCTGTGTATAGACTGTAATATTGTCCTATCTGTACAGTAAGCTCTAGTTTAGACCCTACTGGTTCAACTGTGTGATGATTACCTTGCTAGTCGGGGACGGGTTGGTCCGCAGGTCTTGAGTGCTTGGTGTGGGCCCAGCCGAAGCACGTAGCCTGCACATTAAACAAACATGTCTTTGTCTGATAGCACTTATTTACGATTGTACATAGTATACATTGTAGAACAGTTTGGCACGGTCGCCCCCAATGTTACTTTTCAGATATACTCATAGAATTCGAACATGACACTCTCTAGCGCTGTGGGGTGCATAACTAGAGAGGTAAGCTAGCTTGCGAGCGCAGTCAGCAACTTTCTCATTAACACCTTTGTCTAGTTAACTCAACAGTAGAACTATCACACCATAGATAGATGTACAGGGCACGACATAGCTAGCTGACACTCTCACACACTCCTAAATGAGCGATGCAGGCGATCTCATCATATTACAGAGCACATGGTTTCTACAATGCAGCGCGGTAGCGTTAGCCGCATGACCCGCATCCAGAGCATACACATCTCCTCAATGCTTGGCTAGTCAGAGTTAGCAGGTAGCCATCAAAGCATTCCTCCGGCACCACATTCACAAACCCTAGTTTCCATCGCGTGGGTCCACTGGGTGTCGTAAAGTTGATTCCCTGTTTTTTTACATTATGATGTTATAACTGTTGTTATCGTTATAGTAGTTCCAGGTATGAAATTACTGTTATCTGTTATGTTCTCTGTATGCTATATATTATCACTGTTGTACAATCTCAGCTAACATACATTCCTTTCATGTGACAGGCCACAAGGCCGACAATCTCAGTTCTGACCCCCTTCACTTAAGTTTCACCTAATCTGTCATGGTGCGGCTGGTCCCCCCCCATATGGCCCGCCAGTAATAATAATATTAAGAATTGCAATTTCCTTTAACAGGTTCCACCACCTCCTCCCCCCAGCAATAGACCCCCACCCCCTATTTTTTGAATGTGCCTCCCTTTCTTGGGAAGACGATTAATGCGGTTTATCTTGGCCATACCGCGATCTTTAATTTGTTTTTAACTCACCTTCACAACAACATAGTCTATTCTGAGCTATAATATTTGGGAATTACTCCAAGCTATAGGAACAGCACCAGTAGGGTTTTCTCCCCCTTTTTTTTCTTTTCCCTTTTTTTTTTTTTTTTTTTTCTTTTACCCTTTTTCTCCCCCTTCCCCTCTTTCCGATCTTCTTAGCTACTCCCCCTGTCTTCCCCTGTTTCCCCCACCCTCCTTACCCCCCCTTAACCTATTTAAAGATGGCGCTCATCTGCTCCTCCCTTAATACCAGAGGGCTTAACTCTCCGGACAAGAGAAGCAGACTAATCTCTTATCTGACCCGCTTTAAAACTAAAATAGCTTTTCTACAGGAGACGCACTGGGTGGAGGGTTCCCCTATCTCTCTACAATGTAAACAGTACCCGATAGTAGAGGCGGCTTCCTTCACGGGAAAATCCAGGGGGGTAGCAATATTGATACACAAGTCCATACTTTTTGAAAAAACAGAATCCTTTAAAGATGCAAAAGGGAGGTTCTTGATACTAAACTGCAGACTTGATAATATTCACACCAATGCAGGAATCTATTTCCTCACCTTAGGACCTCCCCACAAGTGGCTCTGCTGCACCTAAACATAGACACAGCTTCACCCTCAAAATCCTTACTTCTTGTCTACATCCTTATCTCAGCCAAATTGGCCATTGCGAGATTATGGAGACAAAAAAACCCTCCCACCTGGGAGGAAGTTGTCAGAACCATGACCTATCTCGAGACAATGGAAGGCCCGATTTTCACTCACCACAATAAAATCTTCCTCCAGTCAGAAATCTGGGAAACATGGAGACAGATGACCTAACTCCCACGCTGAATAGCAAGCAGGAACGATAGACATACAAGCCAGTCATCTCCCCCTCCCATTCCCATTTTCCCCCACCTGTGACCCCTTTCCCCCCCTTTTTTCCCTTTTTTTTTTTTTTTTCTTTCTTTCTTTTCTCTTTCTTTTTTTTTTCTTTCTTCTTCCCACCCTAGGTGTTGGCCTTATTAGCCACACCCAACTGTGATTATGCTCTTCCCAAACTCGCACAATAATATAGACATCTGAAACCCACCAATAGCTTAATATGTGCATAGTTTATTTCAAAAGACAAGATAAGAAAAAGAGATAAGAAACCTAGCAAGAGAAGTTCAATGTTCATAAGGAGATTCAATGTTATATGTCTGTCTACTTGTTTCAATTGTTCCTGCCATGTTATAACCAACTGTAACATATGAAAAGCTATGTAACCTGTCTTGCAATGGATTGTAATATGTTACCTTTCTGAACTTCAATAAAAAATTATATAAAAAAAAAAAAAAAGAAGGTATTGGGCTGGGTTGGGGGCGGAGGACTTGAAGCCTATACCTCTATCTATCGCACGTGCGGTGTGATAGATAGAAGTAAAAATGGCATTTTTTATTATTTATTTTTTTATTACAAAACTGGACTGGAACCTTTATTGCTGAATAAGTATAATTTCAGCAATAGGCAGGCTATTGGAAAAATTATATTTATTCAGCCAAAAAAGTTTTTTTTTTCTTTTTCTTTTTTTTTTCTCTCAGGGGCTTCAGGGGGTTCACGTGCTAAACT
This sequence comes from Bombina bombina, assembly GCF_027579735.1. NCBI lineage: Eukaryota > Metazoa > Chordata > Amphibia > Anura > Bombinatoridae > Bombina > Bombina bombina. The sequence continues at coordinate 526,896,366 of NC_069500.1, read as the reverse complement.
GCTCCTATGGAGGAGCTTCTACTGGTATTATATACTTTGTAATAAAGATATGTCACATTAATATCAAAGGTTTTAAAAGGGTTAAAAGGGATATGATATATGGCAAAGTCTTTGACTAAAAAAGGTCTCTAATGTGTGTATATGTATGTATATATATATATATATATATATATATATATAAATATATATATGTACTTAAATATGTGTATGTATGTGTATGTGTCTACATATGTGTATTTCTAAGTAGTGACAAAGTACAAAAAAAAAAAAAAACAAGCGAATCTTCCAGGCACTGTTCAGTAAAACATCAACTAGCTTTATTGGAATCCATAAGAAAAAGTGAAGTTAAAACAAAAGTGAAGACATAAGATCAATAGCTGGATTGTCTTACGCATTTCGGCTACATGTGAGCCTTGCATGTCTGTTAGTGCACTAATGTCGTTTAAGGCAATGATCTTTTTTTCACTTTAATTATGTTCAGTTGGGGCTCTGTGATTGTATTGGACGCAAGGCTATTTAAGCACTGTGTCTATCCTCACAAAGTATGTCTATGAGTAAAGCTCACATGTAGCTGAAACGCGTAAGACAATCCAGCTATTGATCTTATGTCTTCACTTTTGTTTTAACTTCACTTTTTCTTATGGATTCCAATAAAGCTAGTTGATGTTTTACTGAACAGTACTACTTGGAAATATTTTTACTGGGCTACAAACTCGGCACACAGGTCACACAGTGGTGAATTGGGGCTACAGAGTCGTAGGAGGGAATCCTATTGGTGGAGAAGAGGAGTCACGTCACAGACCGGAAGTGCAGAGGGGAAGCGTGCAACGAGTCAGCGTTGCAGAAGAGTTGGAGCGGCATATTCATTTATGGAAGCCACGGAGCAGGCTACTACCTTTGGGAGCGAAAAGATCAAGGTCCGGTAAGAAGCAAAATTACAAGGGCTTCCGATGACAAGCTAACAAGCAAGAGTGGCGAGTTACACATCATTCGGGTTCACGCTGATATTCTTTTGTTATACCGTAGACCTTGTTTCAACACCCCTAAGCAAGCGCACACAACTTATGACTTTTTGAAAAACTGCACATGAAGTTTGGTTTTTAGACGTTTGGCCTCATTTATATCCTCCTCGACAGGACTTATAATTCCCTCCCCATACACCACACACCTTGTGCCGCACTAGGGAGAGTTTTCCTGCCTTGTTTATCTATTGATTAATTTTCTTCCGTGGGCTCGGTGATTCAATGTTGTTTTTCAAACAGTGACACCTGTTAAAGAAATATTTTCTAATTTTGAACAACGATATTGATAAGTTGTCTAAACTATCACTAACAATGGAAACCGTTGATCTTTTTTCAATGAGATCACTTACAGACATGGACACAGAAAGACTTTCCTTGGATGACACATTTATTAAGCAAACAGAGACATTGTCTATTAGTGATGTTTTTCAATTACTGGAAAAGACTCTCTTGCAAGAGTATAGGATTTGGTGGGACAAACGTGCACTGGAAAAATATTTACTAATGAACCTTATATCAGGAGGACTAAGATTAAACAAATATCCTTCTTTTCAAGTTGATGACAAGGACTTTATTAAGGACTGGAACACTGTGTTAACTGAATGTTCTAATAGATTAATGGGTCTCATTATTAGGTATAAGGAGGTACAATTGAAGAAAACTAGAGAAGAACTAGTAAATATACAAAAACATCTTAATACATTTATAGATCATCCCAAATATACACAGTTTGACCACATCCTACAAGACACAATTAAGAAATTCAGAACAGATCTAGACAACTTTAAGCTTAAGAAATACAATAGGGATTATGCTGACCACACCAATAATAGAGTTTATACTTGGCATTTGCGTTCCCAATTTATGAATATAAAACAAAGAAAGTCTAGGTCTAATTCTAGATCAATACAATCATCTAGCAAGGAGAGAACAGACAAGAAGGTAACTTTTTCAGACAATGATACCTCTGAAGAGGAACGTTCAGATAATGAAACTAGGTTTGACTCAAGTGGTCTTTCAGATGATGATTCACTAACATTACGTCCAATTATAAAAAACACTAGGTCAGATCCCATTGTCACGAGAAACACCTATAAAAAAGGTAATGCTAGTTCACAATTATCAGTTCATGAACAAAGGAGTATAGAGTTTCTCACTGACAATGGTTCAGATACAAGGCCAATTGTCACCCCAGCACCTCCAGATAATTCGGTAAGCACACAGGGTTTTCAGAATGCCATCAGGGCCACCGAAGGAGGAGGAGAAAGAGGAAGAGGGGCAAGAGGCAGAAGGGGATGAAGCAGGGGAAGGGGAAGATGAAAATAATATACCCTATGAAGATCATTAATTTGTCCTCCACAACATTGACAGAACCAGAAATAGAGGTGCTGTGTTTAGGTTTAGGTTATGTTCCCAGTAAAAAGTTTAACCTGTTCGACACCATTGTGGATGTCAATAAATTAATCAGAGATTTAACATTAAGAAAGTTCTTTTGGGATAAGGGCACTACTAATGATTATACACCTATTTCTGATCCACACACACACACCTAGCAGAACAACAGTTATTTGATATAGTCAATTTCCAAGAAGTATGTGATATACTTAGTTTACAAGACTTAAGTGCTGAGTCCCACATGGAGTTACAGACACTAAAGACTTCACATGTTGGCTTCAGGCCAAAGTCTTTGTTTTACCCTACTTGTGAAAGGGGACCTTTTTTAAAAGCCTTTCACAGGAGAGTTGAACAAGACCTGGTTAAACTTTTTAATAACCCAAAGAAAACCTATCCTAATCTAACTACAGTGCAAAAAGAGGCAGTGGATAGACTTAAATCGAGGGAAGACCAAATAATCAAGGATTCGGATAAGGGAGGGAGCATAGTCGTTTTGGACAAGTCACATTGCATTGCTGAGGCCCACAGGCAATTATATGACAAAAATGTGTACCAAGTTCTAAATTCTGATCCCACAAGATATTTAAAACTAAGTTGTGGAGTCTGTTGGATGATGGTCTGGAGGAGGGAGTCATAGACCAAGAGACAATTAATTTTTTATATGTCTCCCACCCTGTTGTACCCATATTTCACCACCTCCCGAAGGTACACAAGTCTTTGGAGGAGGTGAAGGGGAGACCTATAGTCTCCGGTATCAGCTCCCTTTTTGAGCATCTTTCAAGCTGGGTAGACTCTCTCGTCCAGCCCATTGTCCTACAGATTCCATCTTATTTACGTAATACTAAGCACCTTCTAAACAGCCTTACCCAGGTTGTGTGGGACAAGGACTGTTCTTGGCTAACAATTGATGTAGTTGGCCTTTATTCAGCCATTCCGCACGACTTCGGGCTTAAGGCTGTTAAATGTCTTCTAGATCAATTAAGTAATTATGATGATACTCTTAAATATTTTTTGGTCAGAGTACTTGATTTCCTTTTACATCATAATTATTTTAAATTTGAGGGTGAATACTTTCTCCAGAGGCGTGGGACCGCTATGGGCGCCAACTTTGCACCATCATATGCTAACATTTTCATGGCTTGGTGGGAGCGGTCCCACGTCTATGGAGAAGGTAACCCATACAGAAATTGTATAAAAACATAGAAAAGATATATAGATGATCTTTTGATCATCTGGACAGGTACCGAAGAGGAGAAATCAGACTTTGTGTCGGTTATTAATCATAATGAGGTGGGACTACAATTCACCTTCCAATCTGATCTTTTTTCAGACTACTTATTTAGATCTAACTTTAACTGGTCATCTTGAAATGGGCCAGGTTACAACTAATTTGTATCGCAAACCAATTTCCTCTAATACAATTTTACATGCAAATAGCAACCACCCTAGACATACTGGATTTGGGATAGCTAAGGGGCAGTTCATACGCCTGAAACAAAATTGTACAAATGAAATTGATTTTGAAAAAAATAGTGAAATTCTCACGACCCAACTCTTGGAAAGAGGGTAAACTAATGTCGTTCAAGGCAATTATCTTTTTTTCACTTTAATTATGTTCAGCTGGGGCTCTGTGATTGTATTGGACGCAAGGCTATTTAAGCACTGTGTCTATCCTCACAAAGTATTTCTATGAGTAAGGCTCACATGTAGCCGAAACGCGTAAGACAATCCAGCTATTGATCTTATGTCTTCACTTTTGTTTTAACTTCACTTTTTCTTATGGATTCCACTAAAGCTAGTTGATATTTTACTGAACAGTGCCTGGAATATTCGCCTGTTTTTGTTTTTTTTGTACAAAAAAACTGACAGATCCAATTTCCCAGAGAGCTTCATTACTTTCTATGGGCCAGATAATGAAACAATTTCTAGTTTGAAGAGAAATTATAGTGCAGACTTCACATGGGCTGAACTCACAGAATTTTCTAAGAAAAATGGTGGAACCTGGAAGTCCCAGAAAGATGAGAGATGCCTGCCATAGAAAGTAATGAAGCTCTCTGTGATAAAAATTTCACATGGGAAAGAGAAAGTAACTGGAGAACACATGGGGCTGATATAAAGGGGCCTAGTTATCAAGCCGTCTACTTTACCTGCCTTCGCCGGTCCAATACGCCCGCCTAAGCTCGCCTACCATCGCCGCCGCGGACCTGAAAAATTTCGCCTAAGTTATCAAAAAAGCTGTCAAAAAGCCGCGCACCAAGTAAGGGGCGATGAGCAGCGGACTGTGAGAGTTATCACTCATCCGATCTCGCTGCTCTTCGGCTTTTTGACAGCTTTATTGACAAGCTGTCACTAAGCACCCACACTAACTACACTGTTCTACCCCCTATACCGGCGCCCCCGGAGCCCCCCGCAACTAAATAAAGTCATTAACCCCTAAACCGCCGCTCCTAGATCCCGCTGCAACTCTTAAAAATGTATTAACCCCTAAACAGCCACTCCCGGACACCGCAGCCACCTACATTATACCTAGTAACCCCTATCCTGCCCCCCCTATACCGCCGCCCTCTATAATAAAGATATTAACCCCTATCCTGCCAATCCCAGACCCCGCCGCAACTAAATAAATAGTTTAACCCCTAAACCGCTGCTCCCGGACCCCGGCGCAACCTATAATAAACTTATTAACCCCTAATCTGCCCCCCCTACACCGTTGCCACCTATAATAAATTTATTAACCCCTATCCTGCCCCCCCCTACACCGCCGCCACTGTAATAAAATTATTAACCCCTAAACCTAAGTCTAGCACTAACCCTAACACCCCCTAACTTAAATATTATTTAAATACATCTAAATATTATAACTATTATTAACTAAATTAATCCTATTTAAAACTAAATACTTACCTTTAAAATAAACCCTAATATAGCTACAATATAAATAATAATTTATTTTGGGGGCTTTGTTATTTTATTAGGGGGCTTAGATTAGGTGTAAGTAGCTTAAAATTGTTGTAATATTTTTTAAATGTTTGTAACTTATTTTTGAATTTTTTGTAACTTAGCTTTTTTTATTTTTTGTACTTTAGTTAGTTTATTTAATTGTATTTAATTGTAGTTATTTGTAGGTAATTTATTTAATTAATTTAATGATAGTGTAGTGTTAGGTTTAATTGTAACTTAGGTTAGGATTTATTTTACAGGTAATTTTGTATTTCTTTTAGCTAGGTAGTTATTAAATAGTTAATAACTATTTAATAACTATTCTAACTAGCTAAAATAAATACAAAGTTACCTGTAAAATAAATATAAATCCTAAAATAGCTACAATGTAATTATTAATTACATTGTAGCTATCTTAGGGTTTATTTTACAGGTAAGTATTTAGTTTTAAATAGGAATAATTAATTTAATGATAGTGTAGTGTTAGGTGTAATTGTAACTTAGGTTAGTTTTTATTTTACAGGTAAATTTCTCTTTATTTTAACTAGGTAGCTATTAAATAGTTAATAACTATTTAATAGCTATTGTACCTAGTTAAAATAAAATGAAATTTGCCTGTAAAATAAAAATAAATCCTAAGATAGCTACAATAAAATTATTATTTATATTGTAGCTATATTAGGGTTTATTTTAAAGGTAAGTATTTAGTTTTAAATAGGATTAATTTAGTTAATAAGAGAAATATTATTTAGATTTATTTAATTAATATTTAAGTTAGGGGGGTGTTAGGGTTAGGGTTAGACTTAGGTTTAGGGGTTAATAATTTTATTACAGTGGCGGCGGTGTAGGGGGGGCAGGATAGGGGGTAATAACTTTATTATAGGTGGCAACGGTGTAGGGGGGGCAGGATAGGGGTTAATAAATTTATTATAGTGGCGGCGGTGTAGGGGGGGCAGGATAGGGGTTAATAGGTATAATGTAGGTGGCGGCGGGGTCCGGGAGTGGCGGTTTAGGGGTTAATACATATATTATAGTTGCGGCGGGGACCGGGAGCGGCGGTTTAGGGGTTAACATATTTATTATAGCTTGCGGTGGGCTCCGGGAGCGGCGGTTTAGGGGTTAATAACTTTATTTAGTTGCGGCGGTGTAGGGGGGACAGATTAGGGGTGTTTAGACTCGGGGTACATGTTAGGGTGTTAGGTGTAGACATCTCCCATAGGAATCAATGGGATGTCTGTCAGCAGCGAACATGAACTTTCGCTATGGTCAGACTCCCATTGATTCCTATGGGATCCAAAACCAGGTACGCTGGGCCGGAAAAGTGCCGAGCGTACCTGCTAGTTTTTTGATAACTAGCAAAAGTAGTCAGATTGTTCCGAACTTGTGTGTGGAACATCTGTAGTGACGTAAGCATCGATCTGTATCTATATTTTAGTGTATATTACTTTTCTGTTAATTAAAATTAGTATATTTTGAATTTTTAGCAAATTTCACCTGCATACAGCTGGCGAGATAAATCAGTGAGCTTACAACATTTCACAAGAATTGTGAGAGAGCTTTAGACATACACTGGGAACTCCCTTGTTTAGCCCAGGAAACTGCCCTGTCCCTCCCATTTTATGAAACTGTCAGTTTTAGTTTACAATAGATCAAATACAAAGTAACTTTGAAAACATAATCAGATTTTGTAAAATCACTGCTGGATCGAAATCTAAATGTATTAAAACATAAAACAGAAAGTACAAAGCTTAAATGCAAAATGACTGAAAAGATCCAGGGCCCGATAATCAAAAGATCTCCTATCAGGTAATATGATCTAAAATGATCCTCCAACACTGCGAGATCCCTAGTGAAATTTTCAAAAGGCAGATTTTGCTATAATTCTCCAAGGGGAATTCCCTGCATTTCTATATGTGAAGGAACGACAAGCCTAGTGCAATATAGCACTGCATGATATGACAGTTCTGCAGCATTTACACTATGCTCTGTATTTTATATTACTTTACAATTCAGATTAAATTTTATTACATTTAAACATTGCACTTTCTATTTTGTATTTTATTTTGTATACAGTAGTGTATTTAGGATTGTGATTTTACAAATTTTGATTATACTTTCACAATGGGATCATGCATTGTATACTTATGTGTATCTTTTACAATTAAATTGAAATTTCTTTTACATTTTTGTCATGTCATTGATCTGTACCTTGATCTGGATTATAAATATATATATATATATATATATATATATATAAACAACCTGAAAAACTGTCAGCTTCAGGTTCCCAGAGAGCTTCATTACTTTCTATGGGCCAGATATTGAGAATTATTGTGCAGACTTTACAGGGGCTGAAGTCACTGATTTTTGTAAGAAAAATAGCAAAACCTGGAAGTCCTATGGCCTGATATTTAAAACCTTGCCGGCATGGTGAGAAATCACACAAAGTCTTTTGGATTTATTTTAGACCTTGATTTGTTTCTACACAACGTAGCAACATAAATATTTCTCAAGATAAATTTTTTTATGTTTCTATATTCTTTTTAAGTACCTTGCCGTACTGGCGAGACTTCTTAGAATATTTAGCCTGAGCAGTGAGGTTTTTAATATCAGGCCACTAAAGAGATGAGAGATGCCTTCCAAAGAAAGTAATGAAGCTCTCTGTGATACAACATTTTACATGTGAGAAAAAAGTTAACTGGGAAACATCTGGGGCTGATATAAAGGCTCAGGGCCACATTTAAAGGGACAGTTTTCTTTATATAACTGCATGTAATAGACACTAGTATAAAGAATAATATGCACAGATACTGATCTAAAAATCCAGTATAAAGCTTTTTAAAAACGTACTTACAAACTCCCAGTCTAGCAGTGACACCCCCCCTGAAATGGACTGGAAAGCAAAAAGAGCAGACATCCCCCCCCCCTCCCCTACAAATTAAATGACCCTTTACACAAACAGGAGCAAGCTGGAGTAGGTAGACAACCGTCTACTTCTAAAACTTTGGGTCTTGGTTAGGAGTCTTAAAATAAGCACAATGTTATTTAAAAATAAACAAAACTATATATTTTTACAAAACAAAAAACCCTGTTTGGGCTATATTAATGGATTATCTACAAAACATTTATGCAATGTCCCTTTAATAAAGCCCAGGGGACAGAAATATACAAAGTATGATCCTAATTTGTTTAAGTAACACAGAAACTTTCAAAACAATCAGAATTTGTTTAATCACTGCTGCATCTAAATCGAAATGTATTAAAATATAAAATAGAAAGTGCAAAGCTTAAATCTAATAATACTGAAAGGATACAATCTGTAGTTTAAAGTAATATCAAATACAAAGCAGAAAGTGTAAGTGTAACAAAACTGTCATATTGGACAGTGCTATATTGCACTGGGCTTGTTTCTCCTTCATATACCGAAATGAGAAAGATCTTGCAGTGCAGGAGAGTTCTACCCTTTTCCTTTTTGAACATGAGATCATTCCCTGTAAAGTCTGCACTACAATTTCTCTCCAAGCTGGAGAATCATTTGATAATCAGATCCTGAGTATCGCCATCTTGAAATTGAAGTATTCTTGTGCCCTGTGACAGAGGTGACTTACAGATCAGTGATCATTTTTTCTGTGCTGCATTCTTTATGCTGTTTTTTATATTTGTTTCCTATGTTATGTTTTTTTAATGTTTATTATGTAACTTTTAAACCATGTAAAAAACTGAAAAAATGTAACTCTTCTGCTTTCTATTATGCAAGCTAATCCAAAGTAGAAGGTAAAGCTGTAAAACAGATGATAATATCCCTGATTTGTGAAAGTACGCTTCTTCTGTCACTGGATACAACAATATGTGCGTACCAATATGGCGCTGCCCAGTATAAAGATACAGAGCATTACTAATTGGCTGCTGTAATTGGGTAATTATGAGAACAGCTATAATGAGAGCTGTAGGAACTAGAGGAAAACATGGCGAGTGGTAACCATGCTACTGTAGTTGTACTCAGCAGTTTCATGTCCCTTTAAGTTTATTTAGAGTGTGTGAGTTTATACAGCTAATTGTTTTCGATTATATTACGGCAATGCGTTTTTACATTCCCTGCATGCATTTCACAGCGTTAAATATACAATTACTGTATTAATTGCGTCAGCTTTGGGTGTGGCCTTGAACTTAACTCACTTCCTGTTGACATACTGTACATAAGACGGATCATTTTACATATATGTTTTTCCTTTAGAAAATGTAAGCTGAGGTCTACCTCTGTATTTGTACCTTTGCAAAGTATGTGTTGCTCAATAGATGGTGTTGATTATGTAACTGATTATGTACTTGGTTTTGCCTTTTATAAATGTTCTGACCTGCAGTCTATGTAATTCATGACTAATCGTATCAACCTGAAATATTTTCTGTCTGTCTTGACCTGCTTCACATTCGTTAAGATATTGAATTTCACTTGGATGGAGCTGCTGTGATTTGCAGTAGATTATGTTTTGGGGATTATACAGGAACCCTACAGTTTTTGGTGGATGATGCAGTAACTACAGTTTGCACATTAAGCTCAGGCATGTGTGTTAGACCCGGTGAGTGTTTGTTACTGTGCCATTTTATTACTGTGTCGTTCATCATCAGTGGACATAAGTCCCTGTCTTACTGTGTCAGATTGCAAGAGTGAAATAAAGGCGATGAGACAATGACAAAAGACAGAAAGCAGATTGATTACTTTATTCTACAGACAGGAGACGAGTTACATGATGCAGGGTCTTGGACACAGCATCCTACAGGGATGGGACAGGAATCTCAGATTATTCTTCATTCAGACTTTTCTGGAGAAGGAAAGACAAAGAGACAGAGGGAGTAAGAATAAAGTACAGAAGGAAAATGAAGAAGATGTGTTTGTGTATGTAGATACTTAGCACAGAAGTGCTGTGTGTGATAAAGCCACCATCCTGAATTCCAATGTAATCTTTCTATGCACTTTTTCTTCCAGTATCAACATTATCATCATCATAGCTTTGTTTAATTGCAAATAAGATCTGTGTCTGTCCTTCAGGGCTTTTATTAATATTGGTGTCAGCTCATAACTATATTTCGTCCCCTTCTTAGCACCTTGTGATATTCATTTTACATCACTTGCCTTGTATACATATCATCCTATAGTTGCTATTTGTCCTTATTTAACAATTACCTTAACTTCTCTTTCCTACTTCTTGGTTTATCACTTTCCAATTGCATACACCATATTGCTTTCTGCTATTTCTAAATCAATGCTCATCAAATTCTCAGTACATCCTAATTTGCTGCCTCAGCACTCACCTTTCCACCTATCTCCCGGCTTTTGACTCTCAGTTTGTTGACCTGGGACTCTGCAATGTCTGCCCGCTCTTCAGCCTCATCCAGCTCATGCTGAACCTTACGGAACTTAGAGAGGTTTGAGTTGGCTTGTTCATCCTAAAAAAAAATAGATTTGACATTAAGAGCAGATTTAAAAAAGAAAGGGAAATAAAATATAACAGATATTAGAGCTATTATAATGCTCCTGTAAGTATAGAAGTGTCATCATTTAATATCTATGAGTAAATTATCACGTATATTCCCTAAAAACATATATTTAATATACCATGAAAATACTATACTATATGTGACATATAAAAGAAATCTACGAGTTAAATAGTTACATAAAACCAGAGGGAAGAGAACTGCACTTTGGCATGAAACGTTCTCTTGAAATAAGCCTTGACACATAAGCAAAAGGGACAGATAAGTTTATCAGGACAGATACTCACAGCCTCCTCTGCCTGTCTCTTATAAGCCTTCACTTTGAGCTGCAGCTTGTCAACAAGATCCTGAAGACGAGCCAAGTTCTTTCTGTCCTCCTCAGTCTATGGTGGAAAATAAAGATATCAGAGACACAAAAGTTTTTGTGCGAGAGAATGGAAAATATAATACATATACAGAGATGCATAGATGATATATGAAGATAAGCCTTGTGACAAATGTCTGAGTAGTAGAAAAAAGACCACACATCTTCTCATATCCAAAGTATGTTAAATCTATTTAGAACTTTTTTCATCTTGTGTGTTTATACCTTTTGATCTTTTTTTCAGTGGTTCTGTATATTGGCAAATCAAGCTGTATTCATATGTCTCAGCTTTTGCTTCTGATATTACTTTTGCAATACCTTTCAATAGTTTGCTAAATATCACCTTTTCAACCTAACCTCTATCAGCTTAACCTCTACTAGCTTCCAATCTATCAATCTTCTGTGATTGCCACCAGGACTTTTAGCAATTCCACCTGACATTCGTGTAAAATCTACTCCATCAGATGGCCTGTGTACCTGGTAGGTGAGCTCTTTAATGCGTCTCTCATACTTCCTCATGCCCTTCACAGACTCTGCATTGCGCTTTTGCTCAGTCTCCAGCTCATTGTCTAGTTCTCGAACCCGAGCCTCAAGTTTCTGAAGCTGTTTCTTTCCACCCTTCAAGGCGATTTGCTCGGCCTCATCTAGGCGCTGCTGCAAGTCTTTGATAGTTTGTTCCATGTTCTTCTTCATCCTTTCCAGGTGAGCACTTGTGTCCTGCTCTTTCTTCAGCTCCTCTGCCATCATTGCTGCCTGTAGAGGGAAAATATATATGAGACTGACAGGTATGGTCCAATTAAAAAGGCTATGGGAAGTGTGTGTTGTGCTCATACATCAGTGATGGCTTTTTTAGCTTTCTCCTCTGCGTTACGACATTCCTGTACTGCCTCCTCCACTTCTGTTTGCAGCTGTGACAGGTCAGACTCCATCTTCTTCTTTTGATTTATTAGGCTAGTATTCTGTTTGTGACACAGTACATTTGGTTACAAGTACAATACGTTTGGATGTCAAAATGTAAACAGCTTAAGCTAATTACAAGAGCATGCGTATAATTTGTTCACTGGGTGATAAAAAAAAATGACTTTTGCAATTTTAGTGCAGTTTTGGTGGTCATTATATAAATACTATATATATATTAATGTCACTTTAATGTGAAAGGGTATCTGGCTTTCAAAGGACAATCTGTTAAGAAAACAATTGTCAATGAAATAAATGATAGCACACTATCTTAAAGGGACACTAAACCCAATTTTTTTTTCTTTCATGATTCAGATAGAGCATACAATTTTAAGCAACTTTCTAATTTACTCCTATTATCATTTTTTCTTCGTTCTCTTGCTATATTCATTTGAAAAAGAAGGCATCTAAGCTAAGTAGCCAGCAAATGTTTGGTTTAGAACCATGGACAGCACTTGTTTATTGGTGCTGTCCAATCAGCAAGGACAACCCAGGTTGTTCACCAAAAATGGGCCGGCAGCTAAACTTACATTCTTGCTTTTCAAATAAACATACCAAGAGAATGAAGAAAATTTGATAATAGGAGTAAATTAGAAAGTTGCTTAAAATTGCATGCTCTATCTGAATCACGAAGAAAAAATTTGGGTTCAGTGTCCCTTTAAGAAAAGAAATAGTGACAAGATATACTTCATTATGTAGCTTTTGTATGTATTATTCATGTAACAGACCTGTGTGTGGAGGAGCTGCACTCTCTCACTGGTCTCAATAAGCTCTTGCTCTGCCAACTTGCGTGCTCGCTCTGTCTGTTCCACAAGGGACCTCAGCTCCTCTAGCTCAGCCTGTAGCAGTGTGTTTCTCCTTTCCACAATAGCAATATTCTCCTTCAGTTCCTCACTGGCTCTTATGGCATCATCCAGCTGGATCTGGGTGTCCTGACATGTTGGAGAGTGAGACTATTAAAGACAAACTACTTTTTTTTTTTTTATTCAAAATAACATCTAGGTGAGAATACAGAAGGGCCAGTTTAGCACGCAGCATGAGTCCGGTACCTTCAGGTAACCTTGCAGGTTCTTGACTTGTTTCTGTGCCTCAGTAGCTGCACGGTTAGCCTGGCTTAGCTGGATCTCCATTTCATTTAGATCTCCCTCCATTTTCTTCTTGATCCTCAATGCCTCATTACGGCTTCTGGTCTCAGCTTCTAGAGATGTCTGCAGAGTATCAACCACGCGTTGGTGGTTGCGTTTGGCCTGCTCTATCTCCTCATCTTTCTCTGCTAACTTGCGCTCAAAGTCAGCCTTCACTTGGTGCAGCTCCAGCTGTATATGTAAGATCTTGCCCTCCTCATGCTCTAATGAGGCCTAGAAAAAAGAGAGTGTGGTAGACTGATACAACAGCTATGGGTGACATTATCTATTAGGATTTTAATACTATGCTAGAGAGACAAGCAACTATAGTGCCGTATATCTTTTGTCCTTTTCATCTTCATGAATATTCTCACCTCAGCTTCCTCTAGGGCAGACTGTAATTCCATCTTTTCTTGATCTAGTTGTTTGCGGACTTTCTCCAACTCATGAATGCTTTTCCCATTTTCACCCAGCTGCTCTGTCAGATCTGAGATCTCCTCTGGAGTTAAGGTGAAAACAGAATGAAAACGAATGCCCCCTTTCTATTTGTTTTTATTATTTGTATGGGATACAGATCCCTTCACTTTAAACAGGCAGTTATGAAAGTAAATCAACAATTATTTAATGTGTTAAATTACAAGAACACACAATTTCTTACTTGCTGTGGTAATCCAAACAAGCTATTTCTAAAATAAATGTATGTTGTTATTTTTTACTCTCCTTTACCTAGATTACAAGCGCTGCCATTACGAGTTTTGGAAAAGCCGCCTTGTGCGTGCGATATGGTTGCGATAAGCTCCATACCACACAAAATCCAAGCGCTGCTTTGACGTGCTTGTGCACGCTTTCCCCATAGACATCAATGGGTAGAAAGTGTTAGAAAAAACATAATTTATGCTTACCTGATAAATTTATTTCTCTTGTAGTGTATCCAGTCCACGGATCATCCATTACTTGTGGGATATTCTCCTTCCCAACAGGAAGTTGCAAGAGGATCACCCACAGCAGAGCTGCTATATAGCTCCTCCCCCAGCTGTCATATCCAGTCATTCGACCGAAAACAAACAGAGAAAGGAGAAACCATAGGGTGCAGTGGTGACTGTAGTTTAATAAAAATTTAGACCTGCCTTAAAAGGACAGGGCGGGCCGTGGACTGGATACACTACAAGAGAAATAAATTTATCAGGTAAGCATAAATTATGTTTCCTCTTGTTAAGTGTATCCAGTTCACGGATCATCCATTACTTGTGGGATACCAATACCAAAGCTAAAGTACACGGATGATGGGAGGGACAAGGCAGGATTAAGCAGAAGGAACCACTGCCTGAAGAACCTTTCTCCCAAAAACAGCCTCCAAAGAAGCAAAAATATCAAATTTGTAAAATTTGGAAAAGGTGTGAAGCGAAGAACAAGTAGCGGCCTTGCAAATCTGTTCAACAGAGGCCTCATTTTTAAAGGCCCAGGTGGAAGCCACAGCTCTAGTAGAATGAGCTGTAATCCTTTCAGGGGGCTGCTGTCCAGCAGTCTCATAGGCTAGGCGTATTACGCTCCGAAGCAAAAAGGAAAGAGAGGTTGCCGAAGCTTTTTGACCTCTCCTCTGTCCAGAGTAAACGACAAACAGGGAAGATGTTTGACGAAAATCCTTAGTAGCTTGTAAGTAAAACTTCAAGGTACGGACTACGTCCAGATTATGTAAAAGACGTTCCTTCTTTGAAGAAGGATTAGGACACAATGATGGAACAACAATCTCTTGATTGATATTCTTGTTAGAAACCACCTTAGGTAAAAACCCAGGTTTGGTACGCAGAACTACCTTATCTGCATGAAAAATCAGATAAGGAGAATCACATTGTAAGGCAGATAGCTCAGAGACTCTCCGAGCCGAGGAAATAGCCATCAAAAACAGAACTTTCCAAGATAAAAGTTTAATATCAATGGAATGAAGGGGTTCAAACGGAACTCCTTGAAGAACCTTAAGAACCAAGTTTAAGCTCCACGGGGGAGCAACAGGTTTAAACACAGGCTTAATTCTAACCAAAGCCTGGCAAAATGCCTGGACGTCTGGAACCTCTGCCAGACGCTTGTGCAAAGGAATAGACAGAGCAGAATCTGTCCCTTTAAGGAACTAGCTGATAATCCTTTGTCCAAGCCCTCTTGGAGAAAGGACAATATTCTAGGAATCCTAACCTTACTCCATGAGTAATTCTTGGATTCACACCAATAAAGATATTTACTCCATATCTTGTGGTAGATTTTCCTGGTAACAGGCTTTCGTGCCTGTATTAAAGTATCAATGACTGACTCGGAGAAGCCACGCTTTGATAGAATCAAGCGTTCAATCTCCATGCAGTCAGTCTCAGAGAAATTAGATTTGGATGATTGAAAGGACCTTGTATCAGAAGGTCCTGTCTTAGAGGCAGAGTCCATGGTGGAAAGGATGACATGTCCACTAGGTCTGCATACCAAGTCCTGCATGGCCACGCAGGCGCTATCAGAATCACCAATGCTCTCTCCTGTTTGATTTTGGCAATCAGTCGAGGGAGCAGAGGAAATGGTGGAAACACATAAGCCAGGTTGAAGAACCAAGTCGCTGCTAGAGCATCTATCAGCGTCGCTTCTGGGTCCCTGGACCTGGATCCGTAACAAGGAAGCTTGGTGTTCTGGCGAGACGCCATGAGATCCAACTCTGGTTTGCCCCAACGATGAATCAATTGAGCAAACACCTCCGGATGGAGTTTCCACTCCCCCGGATGGAAAGTCTGACGACTTAGAAAATCCGCCTCGCAGTTCTCCACGCCTGGGATATGGATTGCTGACAGGTGGCAAGAGTGGTACTCTGCCCAGCGAATTATTTTTGAGACTTCTAGCATCGCTAGGGAACTCCTGGTTCCCCCTTGATGGTTGATGTAAGCCACAGTCGTGATGTTGTCCGACTGAAATCTGATGAACCTCAGTGTTGCTAACTGAGGCCAAGCCAGAAGAGCATTGAATATCGCTCTTAACTCCAGAATATTTATTGGAAGGAGTTTCTCCTCCTGAGTCCACGATCCCTGTGCCTTCAGGGAGTTCCAGACTGCACCCCAACCTAGAAGGCTGGCATCTGTTGTTACAATTGTCCAATCTGGCCTGCGAAAGGTCATACCCTTGGACAGGTGTACCCGAGACAACCACCAGAGAAGAGAATCTCTGGTCTCTTGATCCAGATTTAGCAGAGGGGACAAATCTGTGTAATCCCCATTCCACTGACTCAGCATGCATAATTGAGCATAATAATCTGAGATGAAGGCGCACAAATGGCACTATGTCCATTGCCGCTACCATTAAGCCAATTACCTCCATACACTGAGCTACCGAATGGAGTGAAGAACACGACAAGCATTTAGAAGTTTTGATAACCTGGACTCCGTCAGGTAAATTTTCATTTCTACAGAATCTATAAGAGTCCCTAAGAAGGAGACTCTTGTGAGTGGGGATAGAGAACTCTTGTCTTGTCCCCCCCCCTGTATCTGTGTTCAGCCTTTTATATGTGTATTGTATTTTATATATTTTTCAATTAAAGTTTTTCTATTTTTTACCTTTTTGAGTGGCGCCGATTTGGTTTTTGCAGTGCCTGCCATCTGCCCTTCTGTTTTGGTTCATTATCAGTGATGTGAGTTAATCGCTGGCTACGGCACTCTGTCAGCTTCTTTCATTGGAGGACTTTACTCTCCGTTGCCGGTTCCGGTTCCGGACGCCGATACGCCGTGCTTAGCCTCTGTGAATGCCAGCATCCCTCTTTTTTGGGAACCACAAACAGATTTGAATAAAAACCCTGTCCTTGTTCCGTCCGCGGAACTGGATGGATCACTCCCATAACTAGGAGGTCTTGCACACAGCGTAGGAATGCCTCTTTTTTATCTGATTTGCAGATAGCCTTGAAAGATGAAATCACCCTTGTGGAGGGGAAGCTTTGAAGTCCAGAAGATATCCCTGAGATATGATCTCCAACGCCCAGGGATCCTGAACATCTCTTGCCCACGCCTGGGCGAAGAGAGAAAGTCTGCCCCCTACTAGATCCGTCGCCGGATAGGGGGCCGTTCCTTCATGCTGTCTTAGAGGCAGCAGCAGGCTTTCTGGCCTGCTTGCCTTTGTTCCAGGACTGGTTAGGTTTCCAGGCCTGCTTAGATTGAGCAAAAGTTCCCTCTTGTTTTGAAGCGGAGGAAGTTGATGCTGCACCTGCCTTGAAATTTCGAAAGGCACGAAAATTAGACTGTTTGGCCTTTGCTTTGGCCCTGTCCTGAGGAAGGGTGTGACCCTTACCTCCAGTTATGTCAGCAATAATTTCCTTCAAACCAGGCCCGAATAAGGTCTGCCCCTTGAAAGGAATGTTGAGTAATTTAGACTTCGAAGTCAAGTCAGCTGACCAGGATTTAAGCCATAGCACCTTACGCGCTTGGATGGCGAATCCGGAATTCTTAGCTGTTAGTTTAGTCAAATGAACAATGGCATCAGAAACAAATGAGTTAGCTAGCTTAAGTGTTCTAAGCTTGTCAATAATTTCAGTCAATGGAGCTGTATGGATGGCCTCTTCCACGGCCTCAAACCAGAATGCCGCCGCGGCCGTGACAGGCGCAATGCATGCAAGGGGCTGTAAAATAAAACCTTGTTGAATAAACATTTTCTTAAGGTAACCCTCCAATTTTTTATCCATTGGATCTGAAAAAGCACAACTGTCCTCAACCGGGATAGTAGTACGCTTTGCTAAAGTAGAAACTGCTCCCTCCACCTTAGGGACCGTCTGCCATAAGTCCCGTGTAGTGGCGTCTATTGGAAAAAAATTTCCAAATATAGGAGGTGGGGAAAAAGGCACACCCGGTCTATCCCACTCCTTGCTAATAATTTCTGTAAGCCTTTTAGGTATAGGAAAAACATCAGTACACACCGGCACCGCATAGTATTTATCCAGCCTACACAATTTCTCTGGTACTGCAACTGTGTTACAGTCATTCAGAGCAGCTAATACCTCCCCAAGCAACACACGGAGGTTCTCAAGCTTAAATTTCCCCGAATCAGAGATGTCACCCACAGACTGAAGCTCTCCGTCCTCATGATCTGCATATTGTGACGCAGTATCAGACATGGCCCTTACAGCATCTGCGCGCTCTGTATTTCTCCTAACCCCAGAGCAATCGCGCTTGCCTCTTAATTCAGGCAACCTGGATAATACCTCTGACAGGGTATTATTCATGATTGCAGCCATGTCCTGTAAGGTAATCGCTATGGGCGTCCCTGATGTAATTGGCGCCATATTAGCGTGCATCCCCTGAGCGGGAGGCAAAGGGTCTGACACGTGGGGAGAGTTAGTCGGCATAACTTCCCCCTCGTCAGAATCTTCTGGTGATATTTCTTTTACATTTAAAGACTGATCTTTACTGTTTAAGGTGAAATCAATACATTTAGTACACATTCTCCTATGGGGCTCCACCATGGCTTTCAAACATAATGAACAAGTAGTTTCCTCTGTGTCAGACATGTTTAAACAGACTAGCAATGAGACTAGCAAGCTTGGAAAACACTTTAAACAAGTTTACAAGCAATATAAAAAACGTTACTGCACCTTTAAGAAACACAAATTTTATCAAAATTTGAAATAACAGTGAAAAAAGGCAGTTACACTAACGAAATTTTTACAGTGTATGTAACAAGTTAGCAGAGCATTGCACCCACTTGCAAATGGATTATTAACCCCTTAATACCCAAAACAGAATAATAAATGACAAAAGCGTTTTTTTCAAACAGTCACAACAACTGCCACAGCCCTACTGTGGCTTTTTACCTCCCTCAAAAATGACTTTGAAGCCTTTTGAGCCCTCCAGAGATGTCTTGGATCATGCAGGAAGAAGCTGGATGTCTGTGTCTGTAATTTTTGCTGTGCAAAAAAACGGCAAAATAGGCCCCTCCCACTCATATTACAACAGTGGAAAGCCTAAGGAAACTGTTTCTAGGCAAAATTCAAGCCAGCCATGTGGAAAAAAACTAGGCCCCAATAAGTTTTATCACCAAATACATATAAAAACGATTAAACATGCCAGCAAACGTTTTATATTACATTTTTATAAGAGTATGTATCTCTATTAATAAGCCTGATACCAGTCGCTCTCACTGCATTTAAGGCTTTACTTACATTAGTTCGGTATCAGCAGCATTTTCTAGCAAATTCCATCCCTAGAAAAATATTTTAACTGCACATACCTTATTGCAGGAAAACCTGCACGCCATTCCCTCTCTGAAGTTACCTCACTCCTCAGAATATGTGAGAACAGCCATGGATCTTAGTTACTTCTGCTAAGATCATAGAAAACGCAGGCAGATTCTTCTTCTAAATACTGCCTGAGATAAACAGTACACTCCGGCACCATTTAAAAATAACAAACTTTTGATTGACGAATAAACTAAGTATAAAACACCACACTCCTCTTACGACCTCCATCTTGGTTGAGGCTTGCAAGAAAATGACTGGATATGACAGCTGGGGGAGGAGCTATATAGCAGCTCTGCTGTGAGTGATCCTCTTGCAACTTCCTGTTGGGAAGGAGAATATCCCACAAGTAATGGATGATCCGTGGACTGGATACACTTAACAAGAGAAAAACTAACACCTGCGATCGCGGAATGAAAAGCTCCGTAACGCACACCATTGATGTCTATGGGAAAAAAGTTAAGTTTAAACCTAACACCCTAACATAAAACCCACGTCTAAACACCCCTAATCTGCAGCCCCTGACATCGCCGACACCTACATAAACTTATTAACCCCTAATATGCCGCCCCTGACATCGCCGCCACCGAAATAAATAGATTAACCCCTAATCTGCCGCTCCCGATATCGCCGCCACTATAATAAAGTTATTAACCCCTATTCCCCGCACCCCAACATCGCCCACACTATAATAAAGATATTAACGCCTATTCCGCTGCTACCCAACATCGCTGCCACTAAATAAAGTTATTAATCCTTAAACCTCTGGCCTCCCACATCACTGTCACTAAATAAACCTATTAACCACTAAACCAACAGCCCCCCACATAGCAAAAAATTAAATTAAACTATTAATTAAAGTTAACTATTAACCAAATCAACAGTAAAACCCACCACTCAACCAACCCCCCAAAATAAAAAAACTAACTCTAACCAAAACCTAAGCTACCCATTGCCCTGAAAAGGGCATTTGTATGGGCATTGCCCTTAAAAGGACATTTAGCTCTTTTTTGCCCTTAAAAGGGCATTTCGCTCTTTTAAGACAAGCCCAAACCCCAATCTAAAAAAAACCCACCCAAAAAAAGTTTAAAAAACCCTAACACTAACCCCCGACGATCCACTGACAGTTTCTGTCCGGACTACCAGGCGGCGAGAAGTCTTCATCCAGGCGGCGAGGTCTTCATCTATCCAGGTGGAGTCTTCTATCTTCATCCAGACGGCATCCTCTTCATACGGTCGCCGCCGTATACTGAATCTTCAATGCAAGGGAGCCTTTTCGAAATGGCGTCCTGTGCATTCCTATTGGCTGATTTGATTTTTGAAATTCAAATCAGCCAATAGGATGAGAGCTACTGAAATCCTATTGGCTGTTCAAATCAGCCAATAGGATGAGAGCTACTGAAATTCTATTGGCTGATTTGAATAGCCAATAGAATTTCAGTAGCTCTCATCCTATTGGCTGATTTGAACAGCCAATAGGATTTCAGTAGCTCTCATCCTATTGGCTGATTTGAATTTGGATCGTCTGGTTTTTTTTGGGTGTTTTTATTTTTAGATTAGGGTGTGGGCTTGTCTTAAAAGAGCTAAATGCCCTTTTAAGGGCAATAAAAAGAGCTAAATGCCCTTTTAAGGGCAATGCCCATACAAATGCCCTTTTTCAGGGCAATGGGTAGCTTAGGTTTTTGTTAGAGTTAGGTTTTTTATTTTGGGGGGTTGGTTGGGTGGTCGGTTTTACTGTTGGGGTCTTTGTATTTTTTTCAGGGAAAAGAGCTGATTTCTTTGGGGCAATACCCTACAAAAGGCCCTTTTAAGGGCTATTGGTAGTTTATTGTAGGCTATGGGTTTTTTATTTTGGGGAGGCTTTTTTATTTTTATAGGGCTATTAGATTAGGTGTAATTGTTTTTATTTTGGATAATTTTGTTTGTTATTTTTCGTAATTTAGTATTTTTTTTATTTTTTGTAATTTAGTATTTTTACTTTTTTTGTAACTGTAGATTTTTTTTTGGGTAGTGTTAGTTTTTTTTTAATGAGTAATTTAATTAATTGATAGTTATTTTAATTTTAATATAATAGTAATGTTAGTTTAATTTATCGTTTAAACTTAGTTTTTTTTTTTTAATTTCCCAGGTAGGTTTTTATTTATTTTAAGATAGGGATCTTGTTATTTAATTTAAAGTTAGTGGGTTGTTAGGTTTTGGGGTTAATAGTTTAATTTAGTGTTTTGCGATGTGTGGGGCTGGCGGTTTAGGGGTTAATAGGTTAATTTAGTGGCAGAGATGTGGGAGGCCAGAGGTTTAGGGGTTAATAACTTAAATTTAGTATCGGCGATGTCGGGGAGCAGCAGAATAGGGGTTAATAAATTTTATTAGTGGCGGCTTCGGTTTAGGGGTTAATAGGTAGTTTATGGGTGTTAGTGTACTTTGTAACAGTTTAGTTATGAGTTTTGTGTAACAGTTTTGTTGCGTAAAACTCATAACTACTGCTCTTAGATTGCGAAACGGATCGTGTCGGTATAGGGTGTAACGCAAGCTTTTTAGCCTGACCGCAAAACTTGTAATGGCAGCGCTATGGAAATCCCACACAAAAACGTATTTATTTTTAGTGTGGGACTGAAGTTGCATTACAGATTAAAATGCTTGCGGTACAGCTATACCGACAAGACTCGTAATGGCTGCGTTGCTGTTTTAACGCTGAAATGGCCATTTTTTTCAGCGCTAAAACACGAATGCAAATCTTGGAATCTAGGTGCTTGTGATTTATTTGGTTTCTTCCAAACGTCTTACCTTGCAGATTCTTGCTTTCTCGTTTGAAGGTCTCCAGATGCTCCAGAGACTCCTCATAGGCATTTTTTAGCTTAAATAGCTCAGTGCCCAAGGATCGAGATTCCTTTTGAGAGCACTCCAATTCTGTCTGGGATTCTTCAAACTTTTGCTTCCACTCAGCAAGGATCTATACATATAGTAGGAGAAAATATTAGAGTTTTTTTGACCCATTTCTTGACCATCCCTGATCTATTTACTTCACCTTATCAAAATTTCTCTGCTTCTTATCCATTGCAGCAGCAGCAGCATTTGACCTCTCAAGGTCTACCATTAAATCCTCAATCTCATTCTGCAAGCGGTGCTTGGTTTTTTCCAAGGAGGAGCATTTAGCATTAACAGCTTCTACAGCCTCTTCTGCATCTTGCAGCCTCTGTGCCAACTTTTTCCTGGAATATTAAATTAAAAGTAAATGTAATAAAGTAAAAGAGTAGGCATCTCAGAAAGGTTAGGCAAATGCTGTCACTAATTAATGGGTTTCTGTTAATCTAGAGCTTCTCACTTGGCCTCCTCCAACTCTTCAGTTCTCTGGATAGCATCTGTTTCATACTTGGTTCTCCACTGAGCTACCTCTGAGTTGGCTTTGGACAAGGTTCTTTGCAGTTCTGCTTTAGCCTCTTGCTCTTCTTCATATTGTTCTCTCAAAAGATCACAGTCATGACGAGCAGACTGCAGGGCATGGGCCAGTGCATTCTTAGCCTTGTAGAAACAGAATGGTAAATTGTAAGGTATTGGTCCCAAGCCACAGCTTATTCTGTAAATCTATATTGTAGCACCCTCTGCTGGTTTTGTGTTACTAATACAGGCACACATTTCCTTGAAACACAAGTTAGGTTAATAATATACCTCTTGCTGGTTTAAAGATAGTTCTTCTTACTGCATTCCCTTACATTTTGCTGCACATTCTGTCCTAGATTACAAATTGAGCTCAATTGTTACTGCTAGAATTTTAAATGTGAATGCATTTGCGAGGTTGCAATATTTGTACCTCTGGACCCTGTATTACAAGTGCAAAACGGATACTCACTCTTGTATTACAAGTTGATGGTTAATTAATCTTGACTTATTACATTACTTCTGGTTAAGTCCAAAAATCAAACAATTTTGGGGGAAGATAAAATATTGTCTATCACAAATCTTAAACCTGGATGTAGAACCGGGAATCCCACAAATCTTTTTTTTTGTTTGAGTTGGGACTCCCGTTGTAATAGATTTATACCGTTTTTGGCGTTAACGGTTGGTGATGTATCCTGAAACTTTAGATAGACCCCCAAATATTGTTACTTTAAAACAACAATTGATGACATTTTTTTTATTATTAATGAGCAATATAATAAGTTAAATGATGTCACCAATAGTATAAAAAATTTGTACAGAAATGGCAAATGTTTATAAAATCTTTGGATTATGCATTACAAAAATAAATGATTTCCCCGGTTATTAAATCTACCTTTATTTCTGTGCTGTGTTCTAAGGCATTCTTTCAATATTAGGTTTTGAATCACCTTCCTTTAGTAGACTGTGTTTTGTCTTTTTAAGATTTACAGTACTATTAGTTATTTATTATAAATGTATGTATAAAATCTATTGTTTTTAAAAAAAGTCTATTGTAAGTTTGTAAAGAAAATTTAAAGATAAACAAACTCACAGTTAACCCTTGTACTTGAGTGATAATCATATTAACACTGGAAATATTACCCAAAAGCTCTGGTAAAGTCATTGTTAAGTCATTGTTTTTAAAGGGACAGTCTACTCCAGAATTGTTATTGTTTAAAAAGATAGATAATCCCTTTATTTCCCAGTTTTGTATAACCAACACAGTTATATTAATATAATTGTTACCTCTGTGATTACCTTGTATCTAAGCATCTGCAGACTGCCTCCTTATTTCAGTTCTTTTGACAGACTTGCCTTTTGGCCAATCAGTGCTGACTCCTAGGTTACTCCACAGGAGTGAGCACAATGTTATCTATATGGCACACATGAACTAGCACTGTCTAGCTGTAAAAAAACTGTACTGAGATAAGAAGCAGCCTTCAAGGGCTTAGAAATTAGCATATGAGCTTACCTAGGTGTAGCTTTCAACAAAGATTACTAAGAGAACAAAGCAAATTTGATTGTAAAAGTAAATTGGAAAGTTGTTTAAAATTGCATGCCCTGTCTGAACCATTAAAGGGACAGTCAACCATAGAATTGTTATTGTTTTAAAAGATAGATAATCCCTTTATGACCCATTCCCCAGTTTTGCATAACCAACACAAATATATTAATATACTTTTTACCTCTGTGATTACCTTGTATCTAGGAACCTTCTTCCAGCCCCCTGATCACATGACTGTGACTGTTTATTATCTATTGTCTTAAATTTAGCATTGTTTTGTGCTAAATCTTAAATAACCCCCTGTGCCTGAACACAGTGTTATCTATATGGCCCACGTGTACTTTCTGTCTCTTTGTGTTGAAAAGAGATTTTAAAAGTATGTGATAAGAGGCAGCCCTCAAAGGCTTAGAAATTAGCATATGAGCCTACCTAGGTTTAGTTTAAACTAAGGATACCAAGAGAAAAAAGCAAATTTGATGATAAAAGTAAATTGGAAAGTTGATTAAAATTAAAAGTCCTATCTGAATAATGAAAGTATAATTTATACTAGACTGTCCCTTTAAAGTTCAATTTTGACTAGACTGTCCCTTTTTTACAAAGAACATTGCTTTTGTGCTTAGGCAAAACACACTAATTACATTTTAAGGTGTACTTAAAGGACAGTCAACACCAGAGTTGTTTTAAAAGATAGATAATCCCTTAATTACCCATTCCCCAGTTTTGCATAACCAACACTGTTGTAATAATACACGTTTTATCTCTGCAATTACCTTGTATCTAAGCATCTGCAGACTGCCCCCTTATTTCAGTTCTTTTGACAGACTTGCATTTTAGCCAATCAGTGCTCACTCCTCGGTAAATTCACGTGCATGAGCTCAATGTTATCTATATAAAACACATGAACTAATGCCCTCTAGTGGTCAAAATGCATTTATCTTAGAGGCAGCCTTCAAGGTCTAAGAAATTAGCATATGAACCTCCTAGGTTTAGTTTTCAACTAAGAATACCAAGAGAACAAAGCAAATTTGGTGATAAAAGTAAATTGGACATTTGTTTAAAATTACATGCCCTATTTGAATCATGAAAGTTTTTTTGGACTTAACTGTCCCTTTTAAGGGATATTCCAGCCAAAATTGGAAACCACGTGGGTGCATTCTGTATTGAACAGAAGCAATTTTGTAATATACATGCATTAGCAAAAATGCTTCTAATAAAAGCTATAGCTGTTTCAAAAGTGTATTTAAGTATGCACCGTGCACTAGCACTTTAAACACAATGCTTGCTCAGAGAGCCTAAGGTGCTTGTACCATCTGGTAATGACTCAATTTATTAATTGCTGACATGATACAATCCCCACTGATTATCTGAGCAGCTGCAGTATTTAAAATGCTGGTGAATATCTAGCTATGCTTCACATGCACGTGCAGAGAATTTTTTTTAACACTAAAACAGTGATAACTCTTAATAGAAGCATTTTTGCCAGTAGAAATATATTGAAAATGTGTTTCTATTCAAAGATGCAATAAATCTATGTGCATTTATATTTTAAAGGGACAGTGTAACGTAAAATGTTTCAAAATGCACAATGGTGATCCTAAAAAGCTGTGGCCATTTTTATATGTGAGCTATTGATATCCTGTACTGTAAATCTTGTTTCTAAACAAAAAAACATACCAAAACAGGGTTTTTTTTACAATAAAGAAAAACAAAATGTATAATGATCAAATTTACAGTATAATGCATATAAATTACACATCATACACACACGAACTGTAATACACACAGCTCAAATGTATGACTAGTGAATTTACAAGTTTTGTTATTCTTTTAAAATAACTCATGTAAAATGCTATTAACCTTTAATACAGTAAAAATGATCACGGAAAACTGTTGTATTGTAAGTGATAATCATGTTGAATGCTCATTGCATTAGTGATTTGCAGTTGTATAAGGTGTAACTGGTAGTTTTCCGGTAACTTCACAATGGGAATCACAGTTTACTTTTAGCTCTGGTATATTGCGCTTGATCGATACAATGGGGCCTATTTATCAAAGGTCTTGCGGACCTGATCCGACAGTGCGGATCAGGTCCGCAAGACCTCGCTGAATGCGGAGAGCAATACGCTCTACGCATTTAACATTGCACCAGCAGCTCAAAAGAGCTGCTGGTGCAACGCCGCCCCCTGCTGACTCGCGGCCAATCGGCCGCCAGCAGGAAGGTGTCAATCAACCCGATCGTACTCGATCGGGTTGATTTCCGGCGATTCCTGTCTGCCTCATCAGAGCAGGCGGACAGGGTTATGGAGCAGCGGTCTTTAGACCGCTGCTTCATAACTGGTGTTTCTGGCGAGTCTGAAGACTCGCCAGAAACACAGGCCCACAAGCTCCGTTCGGACCTTGATAAATGGGCCCCTAATACTCGAGTGGGAAATCTTTACTTTCAACTTTTCATACAAGTGCACAAATGCTCACAGTAGCAGTTTCACATGAGCACAATTTACGCTAAAACTATTAATCAAAAAAATGCTACACTTGTAATTTAGGCCTCTGTTGCCTCCTGCAAATAATAAGGGTTGATTATGGTTCATGTCAGTTAATTTCTTTGATTTACAGAATTTTTTCAAGCATGTAATTTTTTATAACATGGCTAGAGTTTTTAAAAATATGGTTCAAGGTCATCTGACATGGCTATAATAATTACAAAGTGAGCTTTCAACTTTTAATAAGCAACGTTTAATATGGTGTTTTTTCTTAGTCCAGGGATTAATAAAGGAAAATTTGTTTGTGCTGCAATGTATGTTTTTACACCATCACAATCGAATTGCTTGATGTAGTGCGGAAGTAATTTTAGTATTTGCAACTTGTTACGAATTGAAGAACAAAGGTTTTCTTCTTTGGCCACATTAAATTTTGTTAAGTGTGCAACTGTATACAAATGGGAGCCAATATAGTACTTACTAGTGGCACAGCTAGGATCGAGCGCATGGCACTATGTTACAAATGGGAGCCAATATAGTACTTACTAGTGGCACAGATAGGATCGAGCGCATGACACTATGTTACAAATGGGAGCCAATATAGTACTTACTAGTGGCACAGCTAGGATTGAGAGCATGGCACTATGTTACAAATGGGAGCCAATATAGTACTTACTAGTGGCACAGCTAGGATTGAGAACATGGCACTATGTTACAAATGGGAGCCAATATAGTACTTACTAGTGGCACAGCTAGGATTGAGAGCATGGCACTATGGGAAGAAACTAAACAGTAACATTGCACAAAGAGGGGAGAGCATAGCACAAAAGGCAGAAAGTGAGGCACAATGAGAAAATGGCTTAGATGTAAGAAAAAGGTGGCACAGTGTGGAGAGGGTGTGACACAAAATGGTGTCTGCCATGAATGTGGCACAGTAAGACACAGGAGAGAAGGAGGATGGCAGAGAGGGGAGGGGGCAGTTTGCAAAAGTATAAATTGTATCATGAAGGGAAGTCAGGATGGCACAAAGTGTGCTGTTTGCTACAAACATACCTTGGATTCCTCCTCTAGCTGTCTCTTTAGGTCTTCCATCTGCTGTGTGTAGGTCTGTTTGCCTCGGGTAAGCTGTGACACCAGTGAATCCTTCTCATCCAGTCTCCGAGATAGCTCTCCTGTAACCACATATTTATATATCAGCGAGCATGATATTCCTGATCCGTGTGTGTGTTTTGCCACAGGTCAGTGGGTGTGTGACTGGTCAGTATGTGTGTAAGCCAGAGGTTAGTGGGTATGTGTGCCACAGGTCAGTGGGTGTGTATGACACAGGTTGCTGGGCATGTCTATGGCATAGGTCAGTGGGTGACGTGTATGCCACATGTCAATCAATGGGTGTGTGCCACAGCTCAGTGTGTGTATGTGACACTTTATTGTGTGTGTATGCCCAATTAATTTGATGTGTTTGCCTCAGTTCAGTGGGTGTATTAGCCACAGATCAGTGTGTGTGTGTGTGTGTGCCACCGGTCAGTGTGTGTGTGTATACCACAGGTTGCTAGGTAGGTGTGTGTATGCCACAGGTCAGTGGGTGTGTGAGTGACTGGTCAGTGGGTGTGTATGCCACAGCTCAGTGTGTGTATGACACACTTCATTGTGTGTGTGTGTGTGTGTGTAATGGGTCAGTGGGTGTGTGTGACACAGCTCAATGTGTGTATGCACATTTTAGGTGTCTGTGCCACAGCTCAGTGTGTGTGTGTGCCCCAGGTCAGTAGATGTGTGTGCCCTAGGTTATTAGGTGTGCCACAGTTCAGTGTGTGTATGCCACACTTCATTGAGTGTGTGTGCCCCAGGTTGCTAGATGTGTGTGCCACAGGTCAGTGTGTGTGTGTCACAGCTTAGTGTGTGTATGCAACACCTCATTGGGTATGTGCCACAGGTCAGTACGTGCGTATGCCACAAGTCAGTGGGTGAGTGCCCCAGATGAGTGGGCGTGAGCCCCAGGTCAGTGGGTGTGTGTGCCACACTTCTTTTTGGGTGTGTGCCACAGGTCAGTATGTGTGTATGCCACAAGTCAGTGGGTGTGTGCCCAAGGTCAGTGTGTGTGTGTGTGTGTGTGTGTGCGCCACAGGTTGTTACGTGTGTGTGCCATAGGTCAGTGGCGGTGTGTGACAAAGCTCATTGTGTATATGCCGCCCACAATTCATTGTGTGTGTGTGCCACAGGTCAGTACTTGTGTATGCCACAAGTCAGTGGGTGTGTGCCTCCGGTCAGTGTGTGTGTGTGCCACAGGTCAGTGGGTGTGTGTGCTACAAGTAAGTGGGTGTTACCAGAGGTTAGAAAGTCTGTTAGTTCCACATACCGTTTTCAGTCTGAAGCTTGGCTCGTTGAGTGGAAAGCTCATTAACAGTCCGCTGTGTCTCCTCCGATTTTGATCGGTGCTCATTTACCTGATCCTCTAACGTACGACACATCTTCTCCAAGTTAGCCTTAGTTGTAAAGAAAATAGTGATATAAAATTAAGATATATATAAAATTAAAATAATGTAGAAGAGAGCAGACTGAATACACAAAAAGAAAACATGAATTTTCAAGGACAGAGAAAAATATCATGAGAATGCATTAAAATGTTAGAGGGAAATCAGTATAGATAGCTTCAAAACTATAACCTTAATTTACAGACAGCAAAACACAAAATAACTAGTGGGGAGGAAATGTAGGTACTCAGAGTATAGACTGATGCATTCACAGAGAGTTGCACTGTGGGAAATGTACAACTGCTGTACTATTCTTCTCAGGAAGAGTATAGAGTGCTGTATTATTGGAGAGTGCTGAAATGTGTGTTAGACACTAATAGAGAGTTTAGAGATGGAACACTGCACTGAAATGTTAGACACTCTAATAGAGAGTTTAGAGATGGAACACTGCACTGAAATGTTAGACACTCTAATAGAGAGTTTAGAGATGGAACACTGCACTGAAATGTTAGACACTCTAATAGAGAGTTTAGAGATGGAACACTGCACTGAAATGTTAGACACTCTAATAGAGAGTTTAGAGATGGAACACTGCACTGAAATGTTAGACACTCTAATAGAGAGTTTAGAGATGGAACACTGCACTGAAATGTTAGACACACTAATAGAGAGTTTAGAGATGGAACACTGCACTGAAATGTTAGACACTCTAATAGAGAGTTTAGAGATGGAACACTGCACTGAAATGTTAGACACTCTAATAGAGAGTTTAGAGATGGAACACTGCACTGAAATGTTAGACACTCTAATAGAGAGTTTAGAGATGGAACACTGCACTGAAATGTTAGACACACTAATAGAGAGTTTAGAGATGGAACACTGCACTGAAATGTTAGACACACTAATAGAGAGTTTAGAGATGGAACACTGCACTGAAATGTTAGACACACTAATAGAGAGTTTAGAGATGGAACACTGCACTGAAATGTTAGACACACTAATAGAGAGTTTAGAGATGGAACACTGCACTGAAATGTTAGACACACTAATAGAGAGTTTAGAGATGGAACACTGCACTGAAATGTTAGACACACTAATAGAGAGTTTAGAGATGGAACACTGCACTGAAATGTTAGACACACTAATAGAGAGTTTAGAGATGGAACACTGCACTGAAATGTTAGACACACTAATAGAGAGTTTAGAGATGGAACACTGCACTGAAATGTTAGACACACTAATAGAGAGTTTAGAGATGGAACACTGCACTGAAATGTTAGACACACTAATAGAGAGTTTAGAGATGGAACACTGCACTGAAATGTTAGACACTCTAATAGAGAGTTTAGAGATGAATCACTGCACTGAAATGTTAGACACTCTAATAGAGAGTTTAGAGATGGAACACTGCACTGAAATGTTAGACACACTAATAGAGAGTTTAGAGATGAAACACTGCACTGAAATGTTAGACACTCTAATAGAGAGTTTAGAGATGGAACACTGCACTGAAATGTTAGACACTCTAATAGAGAGTTTAGAGATGGAACACTGCACTGAAATGTTAGACACTCTAATAGAGAGTTTAGAGATGAAACACTGCACTGAAATGTTAGACACTCTAATAGAGAGTTTAGGAACACTAAACTACTAGTGAGCGAGATATAGAATGCTGCACTGCTTCACACCGTGGCTCGTGTACTACAAGGTTGGAGATATAGCAACATGTTGCAGTGCTGCACTGCTTAGAGGTGACATGAAACACACATTTTTTTCTTTCATGATTCAGATAGAGAATACAATTTTAAACAACTTTTCAATTTACTTCTATTATTTAATTTGCTTCCTTCTCTTGTTATCATTTGCTGAAAGGTTTATCTAGGCAAGCTCAGGAGCAAAAGAGAACCTAGGTTCTAGCTGTTGATTGGTGGTTGCATATATATATATCGATTTTGATTGGCTCACCCATGTGTTCAGTTAAAAACCAATAGTGCATTGCTACTGCTTCAACAAATGATACCAAGAGAATGAAACAGAATAGATAATAGAAGTGAATTAGAAAGTTGTTCAATATTGCATTCTCTATCTGAATCATGAAAGAAATGTTTTGGGTTTCATGTCCCTTTAAAGTGTTGCTTTGCTAGTTTTTACAGTGCTGTACTGTTAACATGCTTGGAAACAGTTTATAGTGCTTTACTGCTGGGGATAGAGACTACAATACTAAATGACTAGAGAGAAGGGGGATGAGAGTACGGGCAGAAAAAGGAGTTAAGGCTGTGACACACTGCAAGCGGAGCGACGCGCAGCCTTAAGTGTAACTGATGAGAGTGCTGCATTTTGTGATACAGATATTAGGCAGGAGCACTGCTGCTGGGAATGTTTAGAGCACCGCTGGAAGAAGCTTATAGGACTTCACAGCAGGAGTGTGAGGTTACAGGATACACTACTGATGACTGATGTTGCAGTGTTTTGATAAAACAGTCTCATTGCTGTAAAAGAAAAGCCCTACCAGTGGGTTATACTTAATAGAAAGCATTGCAATATGTTATATTATTCATCATTTTAAAATTATTTTACCATTTATATTTTTTTTTAACTTCATTTATGCAGATTCCACTACTTTCTGTCACAGCCCCTTAAGGGGACTGTGGTCTCTACAGGAAGGCAAAGGAATAGCTAGGAGATACATGCACTAGCTCCAGTCAGTTTTTTACCCATGCTCAGTAGAGGACATTTGTGGCAAAAATCATGTGACAGTAGAACTTAAATTATACAACGGGAGCTCCCTTATCTCACTGAAGGAAGTGGCTACACTGAGAATTTCGAAGTGCTTATTTTGCAAAAAAAAAAAATTCTGTTTTTAAAGGGACACTCAAGTCAAAATTAAACTTTTATGATTCAGATAGAGCATGCAATTTTAAACAATTTTCCAATTTACTTCCATTAACAAAATGTACACAGCCTTTTTACATTTACACTTTTTGATTTACCACCTCCCACAGAGCATGAGCAAGAATTCAGTGAATATACATATTTGCATTTGTGATTGGCTGATGGCTGTCACATGATACAAGAGGAGTGGAAATAAACAGTGCTATTGCATTGTCTTGTTATCATTTACTTGTTGATTATGCAAATCTACTGTATTTACTGGTCCTTTAACACAATGGGGCCGATTTAACATCGGTCTGTCCGACATGCTCCAGAGTACAGCCACACAGTTGAAAGAGAAAATATCAAAAGGAAGAAAGTAGTGCAATATGAAGAATGATGATCATGGAGCCGCAACTAACCTTGGATTTCACCACCTGTTCCATGTTGGACGCCACATCATCCAGCTCCAGTTTGAATTCACTCTTCTCCTTCTCCAGCTTCTGTTTCACTCTCTGGAGGTTGTCTATCTGCTCACTCAGCTCTGCTACAGTGTCTGCATGCTTCTTCCTTAGGGCAGCTGCTGTGGCCTCTGAATGTAAGGTGGATTCCTCCAGGTCCCTCCTTAGTTTCAGGAACTCTGCTTCCCTCTTCTTGTTCAGATCCAGTTGCACCGAGGTTGCTCCTCCAGCCTCCTCTAGACGTTCGCTGATCTCTTCCAGCTCACGTGATAGGTCAGAGCGAAGCTTCTCTACCTTGGCTCGAGCTGTCCTCTCAGCTTCTAGCTCTTCTTCCAGTTCCTCAATGCGAGCCTGGAGGAAGGAGAAAAAATAAATACTGAAATGTAATAACAGAAGTAAATCAAACTGGGATATATGGAAGGTCTTTAACCTTTTATTACAGATAAGGATAAACTACATTTTAATATAAAAATTATTGTTTGCATTTTGAATTATAATATTACTCTAAAAATAGATCTACCTGCAACTCTTTCATCTTTTTCTGTAGCTGAGCACAAATGTTCTGCTCATCTTCAATCTTTGCATTCAACTGGTTGATCTCAAAATCTTTCCTGAATAAGAGAGACAAAGATTTGAAGCACATACCGTATGATCTTAAATTACTAGAGTAGATCTAATCTGCTATTACAAAACAAATAATCAATCAATAAGAATTGTTTTCATATACACTTAGTCTGTGATGTCTCATTCATTCAATAGGTAGCTAGAAGACATCCTCTCACTTTTTTATCCTCTCATCCAGCTGCTGCTTGTCATTCTCCAGATCCATGAGACTCTCTTGAGACAATTTCAAGTCCCCTTCCAACTTTCTCTTCGCTCGTTCCAGATCCATTCGAAGTTTCTTTTCCTGCTCCAGAGAACCCTCCAGCTTTAAAATAATAAGTGGACATTAGTTATAACATTTGTGAAATGTTTATTGTTAATGAATACATATTTTGACTGTCACTTACATCATCTACTTGCTGGTCCAGCTTGGCCTTGGCTTTAGTTAGCACATTGACTTTGTCCTCCTCAACCTGGAGGTCATCTAGTGTCTGCTGGTGAGCCTCTTGGAGGGCTTTCTTTTCCTTTGTTAACCTGGCAATAATTTCATCCAAACTAGCCATTTCCTCAGTCAGATTTTTAACCTGAAAGAGAGAAATTGTTATCATAAATATTCAAACAGAGAAAAATATTTTATTGCTAGCACAAAAGTAAGCATCTTGCCTTATTCTCTGTGGCGTGCTTTTCCTTCTCCACTTTGGCCAGAGTCAGTTCCAGGTCATCAATATCCTTCTTGAGTTCAGAACATTCATCTTCCAACTTCCTCTTCTTGGCTGTCAGTTCTGCGTTCATCTCCTCCTCATCCTCCAATCTCTCTGTTTGCTCCTTTAGCTTGGCCTCCAGTTGGATTTTGTTCTTAATCAGTTGGTCACAACGCTCCTCAGCATCTGCCAAATTGTCTTGTTCCTGGAAAATAGAATATATAAGTTAATAAATTATACATATTGAACATTAATACTAGTTGTAAATTAGATTGATTTTATGTTTGCTCTGGAACACTCCTAAATATATTTCCCATTTTTTCCCCTTAGATATTTAGCAAGATTTTAATGTTGACCTAATGTCAAGTGCATTTATATGTTAATATCGTTCTTTTGTAAAGCACTATAGATTACCAAATACTCATCTCCTATTTCTGTAGTGTGTTGATTGGAAACCTCATGTTGGCATGTCTTTATGACATGGCTAAAAGTGTCTATGTGCAACGGAAAACAGATGTCTATGAGGCCTATTTACGAAATGTCTGTGCGGATCAGGTCCCACAGACATCGCTGAATGCGGAGAGCAATAAGCTCTCCGTATTCAGCATTGCACCAGCAGCTCTTGTGAGCTGCTGGTGCGACGCCGCCCCTTGCAGATTTGCGGCCAATCGGCCACTAGCAGGGGGTGTCAACCCGATCATACTCGATCGGGTTAAATTGTGGCGATCTCTGTCCGCCTGCTCAGAGCAGGCGGACAGGGTTATGGAGCAGCGGTCTTTAGACTGCTGCTCCATAACTTGCGTTTCTGGCGAGTCTGAAGACTCGCCAGAAACACGGGCCCACAAGCTCCATACGGAGCTTGATAAATGGGCCTCTATATCTCTACTCGTGGGTGTTATCATGACAAATATGGAGTTAAAATAGGCTATTATGGCCTAAATTATAAGTGGAGTGAAATCGATAAAGCAACCTTGTGCTAAGAATAGTGCACCCTCTGGTATTACAAGTCATATAACAAATATAAAAAATAAATACAAATTAGAAAATGATGTTAAAAAAAAATAGACAATACAAAACCATAGCAGATACTCAACAAGTGTAATTTTTCCCCAATAATTTGGTTATCGACCCAAAAGAACTGCCATATTGAAATAATATGATTTATAAAACAAATTATCTGTAACTGAACCTCTCTAGGAAATTATTTGATCACCTCTGTCCATTTCAAGAGGGGGTGTTAGGGTCATATTGTTCCAAATTTATGGACTAAAGTTTTCTTAACAAATTCTCCCATAATAGGGCTATGTTTAGATTTAGTTCTTAAAATTATATTCCAGTCTAAAAAGGTTTGCCATATTTATCAAAGCAACATTCTCAGAGTCATAGTTTTATTATAAAAAAAAATATATAACAATTCAGATACAGTATATATTCTGTTCATTAAACCTATTTAACCAATATCTGATCAGGCTCCAAAATCTTTGTACTTTTGGACAATTCCAGAAACAGAGTAATAAATCTGCCTTAGGAAAGTTACATCTACAACACCACTAGAGGCAGCAGACCATTTAGATAGAAAAGCCGGGGAAATATATGACCGGTGAATAATTTGGCACGTATTTGGGATTAACTCCACGCATTTGAAAATGTAGTTTTTATTACCTTCATTATGCTTTTTGAAACTTAATCTGGATCAAGATCAATTAAATCTTTTAACCATTTAGTATCATTTAATTGTATATGACCTAATTTTTGTGTCAGAAGCTTATACCATATAGAGATAGAATGAATCCCATCTTGATATAATCTGATGTCCTGGTCAATAATTCCTAGGGACCAATTTTACCAGAGAATGTTAGCTCTTCCAAGATTTTTTTAAGTGCGCCCTGTACTTTCAATGGTTAGCACAGGGTGTGCTATAATCACTCATATTACAAATAGTGAGTTATGTGTTTTGCGCAAGTGCAGCAAAAAAAAAGATAGTACTGAAACATTTTGCACATTTGAAGGCCTGGAGTAAAGTGTTAAAACTAGAATAAATGCATAACAAAACACATTTATAATATATATAGGATTGTTTTTATAATAAATGTATTAACAGAGGTTTAATGGGATATGGCACATGACAATATGCTGGACTGGGAAGAGTGTGCAACAGACATGTGCGTTTAAAGGTTTTGGATATCTCAGAATGCGGAAAAAGGCGGTCCTTTGTGCGGTCAGCTATTTTACTGAGTCATATTTATACTTGTGAAAAAGCAATACACTAAAATCTGTGCAAAGCCAGATTTAGCACACCCATACTATCTGACATACAGATACTTTAGCTCAAGCGCTAATATTTAACTTTCAACTTGTAATATGAAAGTAAAAATAGAAGTGCTATAAATTGCATTCTATCAATGTCAGCGCTAACATTTTGTGCTCCACTTGTAATCCAGGTCTATGTTTCTAGTCTATGTAGTCTATCTCAGCATCTGTGTCAGTCAGAAACACTTACAGTTTGGTTCTGCAGCTGAAGATCATTCTTCTCTTGAAGCAATGACACCATCTTTTCCTCCAACTCCTTGCGTCTTGTCTCAGACTTCTCCATAGCTTCCTTCAGCTTGTGGAATTCCTCCTTCATGGTCTGCATCTCTTTCTCAGTCTCAGCACTCTTTAGAAGGGGCTTAATCTTGAAATAAAGCTTCATCCAAGGCCAGTTTTTGACACCCATGAAGGCTCGAATGTTCCACTGGATAACAAGGAGAGAATCTCTGTGCAAAAAGGAAACAATAACCATGGAAAATTTCCTCTATTCACTATAACAGTGAGTTACAGTGAAATGTTAAGAACTAGAGAGTTATAGTGAAATGTTAAGAACTAGAGTGTTATAGTGAAATGTTAAGAACTAGAGCGTTATAGTGAAATGTTAAGAACTAGAGAGTTATAGTGAAATGTTAAGAACTAGAGAGTTATAGTGAAATGTTAAGAACTAGAGCGTTATAGTGAAATGTTAAGAACTAGAGAGTTATAGTGAAATGTTAAGAACTAGAGAGTTATAGTGAAATGTTAAGAACTAGAGCGTTATAGTGAAATGTTAAGAACTAGAGAGTTATAGTGAAATGTTAAGAACTAGAGAGTTATAGTGAAATGTTAAGAACTAGAGAGTTATAGTGAAATGTTAAGAATGTTAAGAACTAGAGAGTTATAGTGAAATTTTAAGAACTAGAGAATTACAGTGAAATGTTAAGAACTAGAAGGCTTATTGGGTCTGCCAATATTTCCTGCAGAAATGTAAGCTTAATTAGCTCTCAGGATGGCCATATACCTATTCAAGACAATCTTGAATTCCCAGCAACAATGACGATTAAAAGAAAAAGTAATGGACATATTTACTGTCACCAAAATTCTAACCAGAACCATTCATTTACATTGTAATCATATAATTCCACCCTGACTCTAACCTCCAACTCAAGACGAAGTGTAACAGTGCGCCTGCAGCCTTACTATTGTTGCAGAGCTGTACTGTGCATAAGACAATTCTGCATCTGGAACTGTTAGCGTGACTAATTGACATTGACATTTGTACCCAAAATATTTTTGCTCCTCAGATATTTGTCACATAAAATATTACTAGCAAGTGAATTACCTGCGCTCCACAATCTTTTTGAACTCTATTCTTGAAAGGACTCCCCTTGACTGAGCCTGGATGCGGGTTATTATCCTGGAGAGACGTTCATCTCGCAATTCTTCTAACTGACCCAGCAAACCAGCCTTGAAGAACACCTGCATGGGTACAAAAATGCATGTCAGAGAGTGGTCACAAGGAGTCTCTCAATCTAGCTTCCTCCTAAATTATCCTTTCTGGTACCTAAAGATGAACTAAAACAAATGGGATGCTCTCCATCTAAATCGTGCAACTAGTAAATAACTTTAATTGTGCTGGAACCCATGGGATGCCAACTAACCCCTCTCCCCTCTCTCATCTTATTCTATCCTCTCTTCTTATCTTTTTTTAGCCTTTTCTTCTTTCTCCCTTTTTTTTTTTTATCTATTTATTCATTATTATTTTTTTATTATTTTTTTTTCACCTCTTCTTTTCTGTATAATGAAGATGTCATAGGACATTCATGTATAAATTTAAATCCTGTGCTGATGTTCAAGTTTTTCTGTAAGCACTGTAATGGAGTTTGTAATTGCTAATAAAAAAACATTTCAATATAACTAGTGTTGCTGATTAGATCATCTGCAATTTCCGCTCAGGGGGCAGGACTTCTTCTGTGTGCTTAACCCCTATGTAGGGATTAATGACATAGTAGTCTAAGGTTGATAATCTTAAAACTAATGGATTACAGCAAGTCAGTTTTTACTATACTGGCCCTTTAATACCTTGGTATGCCCAAACTTGTATTGAGTGTGATCCATGTCCAGTGAGGCCAGAAGTTTCTCGGCCCCTTTCCTGCTATCTATAAATTGGCCTTCTGGGATGGCTGCAGGGTTCAGAATTCGGTAGCTTAGAAATAGAAAAAAAGTGCAAAGTCAGCAAAGGATATTAAACAGTAAATACATGCTAGACATATTGATGTATTCAAAGCAAAGATTATCCAAAGAATAATATACAGAGGGACTTATTTTTACAATTGTATCAGCTGTTTAACTATTGAATATATAAGTGTAAAGTTTTAGTTTAAATAAAGTACTTTAGTTTCTAAAAAGTAATGGCTGCTGCCATGTTTGTTTGAACTTACATTTTCTATGTATCTCTTT
Source organism: Bombina bombina (assembly GCF_027579735.1). Taxonomy (NCBI): domain Eukaryota; kingdom Metazoa; phylum Chordata; class Amphibia; order Anura; family Bombinatoridae; genus Bombina; species Bombina bombina. Next base: position 526,857,582 of record NC_069500.1, on the reverse strand, counting down.
CTCCTGCTGAGGACAATTAGGGACAGATATAAAACAGGCAATAAAAGAGTCTGTGCAAACAAGACTCTATAGAAACTCCGGGCTCGTTTCCATTGAGCCGTAATTCGGTTTGCGTGTGCTCGCAAAGCGTTAAATAAGCTGTTGGAAGCAATATCGTTCACCGACTGCTTCTAACAGCCCGTTGTAACTCAATTTCGGCAACCGTACTCTGGCTGCCAAAAACTATATTGTATCCCATACTAAGTATCAGAACGCGCTAATCTTTAAATTATACCGGTTTCCAATGCCCGCATAAACCGTTAATACACTGTTGGAGGCTGCCGATACAGTAACAAAAATTACACCCAGCTCAACTAGGTGTAAAACAGGAAAAAGGTGCTCTTTGAGACCTTTTACCTATTGAAATCTAACCCGACACGTCAAAACCCCTCTATCCGCCATCCCCCCCCACATCACAATTTATAATAAATGTATTAACCACTAAAACCGCCATGCCCCACAATGCAAACTAGCTATTAAAACTATAAACCCCTAATCTGCCATGCCCCACAATACAAACTAGCTATTAAAACTATTAACCCCTAATCTGCCATGCCCCACAACACAAACTAGCTATTAAAACTATTAACCCTTAATCTGCCATGCCACCACAACGTAAACTAGCTATTAAAACTATTAACCCCTAATCCGCCATGCCCCACAACGCAAACAAGCTATTAAAACTATTAACCCCTAATCAGCCATGCCCCACAACGCAAATAACTAATCACTAAGCCCCCTAACCTAACATCCCCTAAATTAACCCCATTACATTAATTTAAGAAATCCAAAATTACAATTAAAATAAAAAATCCTAAATTACAATTAAAATAAAAATCCTAACATTCATTTAAATATTAAACCTAAGATTAAATTACATTTATTAAATCTAAAATTACAAATTGTCAGCATTTATCATTGCACAAGCATTCCTTGTGAAATGCTTGTGCAATGCAGCCCCCTGCAGATTCGCGGCCAATCGGCCGCTAGCAGGGGGTGTCATTTAACCCAATCGTTTGCGATCAGGCAGATTGCTGTCCGCCGCCTCAGAGGTGACGGACGAATTTCCGGCGAGGTTGAAGGCTCGCGTGGAAACAGAGGCAATGGGGCCGATACAACGCTGGCCCCTATGTGCTATAGCATTGTCTTTTTTATCATGCTTTTAGTGATTATGCAAATCTGTGTTTACTGGTACTTATAAATTACAGGAAAAGGAAACAAAATAAATAATGAAAGAATATTACAAAGTTTCTTTAACTATACATAATTAATAATTTTATAATATACGCCAACTGTTTAATATCCTTTTAATGAGCGTAACGCTTATATGCATTCTGTGTGTCCGGCTATATTTGTTAATACTGACTCAATAGACTCTGTATCAGTTCTGTGAAGGTCACTCTGTGTTGGTAGGGACAGTCTCCTTTATGTGACAGCTTCTTCAGATAATATATGCACCTTTTATCAGATATTACTATGCAAACCAAATCAGTGTTAGGATTAGGAACAGATTCCCTCCATAAAATTACCATTAGGTTTCCATTTTATGACGTGAACTCACCGCTGCTTGAAGTCACCGTAAAGAATGCGGTTAGGGAATCCTTTCCTGCATATTCTGATTCCTTCCAAGACACCATTACAGCGAAGCTGGTGCATAACCAGACGGTTATCCATCACACCTGCAGTGAAAGTGGTGATTGTAACTTATTTTTTGTGTGGGGGAAAAAGGTGATGTGATGGTCTACATTGTAAGCGATGTAGCTATTGATTGCTTTCACTACCCACCTGGGGACTTAGTCTCATTTGGAATTAAGCAGCGCACAAAGTGGGGATGAGTGGAGCGTAGGTTTGTCATCAACTTATTGAGGTTCTCCTGCAGAGGAATGAGCAATTTGAGTGGAATAGAAAAATAGGTAAGATGAAACAACAATGGTAGGTGGAGACATGAAGATATATTTATCAGTCACAGTACTTATTGTTGGTAAAGTTTGCCACACACAGGTTGAAATTTGTGTATTTACCAAAAACTGTTAAAATGTTAAAATTATGTCTTCCTACTCCTGTGCTCTCCAAATGTTCTAATTTTGTGATTTTATTAAAAATAAGTGACCCCTTGTTGTCAAGTGGTTTACATGACCCCTTTATGCGCCATGGCCTCTGGTTGCATATGAATAAGAGGCTAATAAGAGTTTAAAGTTTTGAGCTGTTCAAGGGTCAGCAGAATTTTCGGTATCTAGGGCAGTGCACAAATTAAATACATCACAGTTCTGCTACATTATACCCAGTGATTGCTTAACTAGTGCAAGAGCTCATTTACACCTGGCCCTAACTGCCCTCAGCAGAAAATATAAGTTAAGAATACTTTCCAATGATTATGTGGCTGGCAGCAAAACCCTGCAAATTTTACTAACAAAAGTTGAAATGCCTGTAAAATATTTATTTTTCTGTAGATATTTTACAGTGAAATTCTTAGGGCCAGATTAATTAGTGGAGCACTATTTAATGCTCCTGCTTACACTCTAACTACGCTAGAAGTAAGTTTTTTGCGCACTCATCGGGTAGCACTCATATTACAAGTTGAAAGTAAAAGGTTTTCGCATGTTCACTAACACAATGCGAGTCATAAGCCGAACTTTGAATATCGCAATAGCATTAACATATTCCGCCATAAAAGTCAATGGAGCAAAAAAGTGGGGGAAAAACCTTACTCATGCTCAAACCCAATTGCATATTCTCAAGTGCACTAATCCGACATTAAAATATGAATATTTCACATTCCAATGTTCTTGACAAAGCAGAATATGTTCTATTTATTCATAAATAAATATTTCTACATATATCTGGTGTTATTTTGGTACAATATATCTATACCTATATATAGATGATTAAATATAGGTATATATATATATATATATATATATATATATATACAGTATATAAAAGAATATCTATTTAAAAATACATAGAACATATTCCCCTATGTGCAGAACAGTGGAATTTTAAATATTTATAGTAAATACATAGTATAACACTTTATTAAATATGAATATTGCATAAATATGTTTTTACATATTTTCATCTACTTGACTGCAATGGCTACAAATCACTTATATGTGTCTATATATGTATACATATGTATTTATGTGTTTATATGTGTATACATGTCTGTAAATTCATAAATGCACATATAAATACATATGTAAACACATATAAACATATATATATATATATATATATATATATATATACATACATATACATCTTTAGACATGTATATGTATGTATCTCTATGTTAAAGCCCTTTACAATAGGTAAGCTGCTATCTGTGTATTTGTGTCCGTGTCGACCTGGGACTCTGCTAATCCCAATAATATACATGGAAGATAGGTCCACAGCACCTTCACATTCAAGATATCTTTATTGTAGACAGATATAAGACAAAGCCACTTTTCAGGGGAAACCTCTTAATCATGCATGATTAAGGGGTCTGCCCCGAAGGTCGAAATGTTGATTTGTCTTATATCTGTCTACAATAAAGATGTCCTGAATGTGAAGATGCTGTGGACCTATATTCCTTGTATGTTAACCCCTTAATGACCACAATGTACCCTGTATGTCACTGGTTGTTAAGGTTTTTTTCAGGACATAATAGCACAAGTCTAGCAAGAACACGCTATTAATGCACTCCCTCCAGCAGGCTTTGTGGAATAGAGCAGTCTCAACGCTGGTTGCAAGACCGTGCTATAAAACAATCAAGTCCCAAAAAAAGGCCAGCGACATACAGGGTACGTCGCTGGTCCTTAAGGGGTTAAAATCCTTGCAGTCCTTTTTTTTCTAACACCTTCAACCGCATATCTTTGATTTCTTATAACTTTTTTGTGCAATTTTTCAAAAATATTTTTTATTAGATATCATTATTATGAGTGTAACTGCTCATTGTATTTTGTATGTGTTTTGTGACACTTTTTTGTTTCACAAAACAGTTAACCAGTGCTCTGAGGATGCAGTAATCATTCTAGTCTAAATCATGATTGTGGTCATGCATTCACATTTACCGTCAACTTGTAATACAAGTGCTAAACCCAACGTGTGCAAACACCCACGTAATATGGCCCTTAGTTGGTTATATTTTTTGTGTATATATATAAAAATGTCTTTCTTGTTCTTTTAATATTTAGCTCATATGCAGAAAATACTATGGCCTCTAGTTATCAAGCCGTCAACCTCAAATACGCTGGAATTCCACAGCGTATTTGTGGCGAGGCTGATTCGCCTAAGTTATCATGCCATACACACCGGCAAAAGTAGAATTCTGTGACGTAAGCTACGATCCGCCGGACTCAGTCCGACACAGATCGATTCTTACGTCACTCCAGATGTGCCGAACGCAAGTTCGGCACAATCTGACTACTTTTGCTAGTTATCAAATGACTAGCAGATACGCTCTGCACTTTTCCGGCCCAGCGTACCTGGTTTTCAATCCGCCGCCCTGGAGGTGGCGGATCCCATAGGAATCAATGGGAGTCTGACCATAGCGAAAGTTCATGTTCGCTGCTGCCCGACATCCCATTGATTCCTATGGGAGATGTCTGCACCTAACACCCTAACATGTACCCCGAGACTAAACACCCCTAATCTGCCCCCCCTACACCGCCGCCACCTATATTAAACATGTTAACCCCTAAACCGCCGCTCCCGGAGCCCACCGCCACTCTAATAAACTTATTAACCCATAAACCGTCGCTCCCGGACCCTGCCGCAACTATAATAAATTTATTAACCCCTATCCTGCCGATCCCGTACCCCGCCGCTACTAAATAAATTGTTTAACCTCTAAACCGCCGCTCCTGGACCCCGCTGCCACCTATATTAAACTTATTAACCCCTAATCTGCCCCCCCTACACCGTCGCCACCTATAATAAATTTATTAACCCCTATCCTGCCCCCCCTATACCGCCGCCATCTATATTAAACTAATTAACCCCTAAACCTAAGTTTAACACTAACCCTAACACCCCCCTAACTTAAATATTATTTTAATAAATCTAAATAAAAATTACTCTTAACTACATTAATCCTATTTAAAACTAAATACTTACCTATAAAATAAACCCTAAGATAGCTACAATATTACTAATAATTATATTGTAGCTATTTTAGGATTTATTTTTATTTTACAGGCAAATTTAAATTTATTTTAACTAGGTACAATAGCTATTAAATAGTTATTAACTATTTAATATCTACCTAGATAAAATAAAGACAAATTTACCTGTAAAATAAAAACTAACCTAAGTTACAATTACACCTAACACTACACTATCATTAAATAAATTATTCCTATTTAAAACTAAATACTTACCTGTAAAATAAACCCTAATATAGCTACAATGTAATTAATAATTACATTGTAGCTATTTTAGGATTTATATTTATTTTACAGGTAACTTTGTATTTATTTTAACTAGGTACAATAGTTATTAAATAGTTATTAACTATTTAATAACTACCTAGCTAAAAGAAATACAAAATTACCTGTAAAATAAATCCTAACCTAAGTTACAATTAAACCTAACAATACACTATCATTAAATTAATTAAATAAATTAGCTACCAATACCTACAATTAAATACAATTAAATAAACTAAACTAAATTACAAAAAAAAAAACATTACATTACAGAAAATAAAAAAAATTACAAGAATTTTAAACTAATTACACCTAATCTAAGCCCCCTAATAAAATAAAAAACAAAACAAAATAATAAAAGTCCCTACCCTATTCTACATTACAAAGTAATCAGCTCTTTTACCAGCCCTTAAAAGGGCTTTTTGCGGGGCATGCCCCAAAGTAATCAGCTCTTTTGCCTGTAAAACAAAATTACAACCCCCCCAACATTAAAACCCACCACCCACATACCCCTACTCTAACCCACCCAAACCCCCCTTAAATAAACCTAACACTACCCCCCTGAAGATCTCCCTACCTTGAGTCGTGTTCACCCAGCCGGGCCAAAGTCATCATCCAAGGGGCGCTGAAGAGGTCTTCCATCCGATAGAAGTCTTCATCCAAGGGGCGCTGAAGAGGTCTTCCATCCGATAGAAGTCTTCATCCAGGCGGCATCTTCAATCTTCATCCATCCGGAGCGGAGCCATCTTCAAACGAGCTGACGCGGAGCCATCCTCTTCAGCAGACGACTACCCGACGAATGAATATTCCTTTAAGTGACGTCTTTAAGAATGCAAGCTCAATCTGATTGGCTGATTGGACTGAATCGGATTGAACTTGAATCTGATTGGCTGATTGAATCAGCCAATCAGATTTTTCCTACCTTAATTCCGATTGGCTGATCCTATCAGCCAATCGGAATTCGAGGGACGCCATCTTGGATGACTTCACTTAAAGGAATATTCATTCGTCGGGTAGTCATCGGTAGAAGAGGATGGCTCCGCGTCGGCTCTTTTGAAGATGGCTCCGCTCCGGATGGATGAAGATTGAAGACGCCGCCTGGATGAAGACTTCTATCGGATGGAAGACCTCTTCAGCGCCCCTTGGATGAAGACTTCTATCGGATGGAAGACCTCTTCAGCTCCCCTTGGATGATGACTTCAGCCCGGCTGGGTGAACACGACTCAAGGTAGGGAGATCTTCAGGGGGTAGTGTTAGGTTTATTTAAGGGGGGTTTGGGTGGGTTAGAGTAGGGGTATGTGGGTGGTGGGTTTTAATGTTGGGGGGGATTGTATTTTTTTTACAGGCAAAAGAGCTGATTACTTTGGGGCATGTCCCGCAAAAAGCCCTTTTAAGAGCTTGTAAAAGAGCTGATTACTTTGTAATGTAGAATAGGGTAGGGACTTTTATTATTATTTTTTTATTTTATTTTATTAGGGGGCTTAGATTAGGTGTAACTAGTTTAAAATTCTTGTAATATTTTTTTATTTTCTGTAATTTAGTGTTTGTTTGTTTTTTGTAATTTAGTTCACTTTATTTAATTGTAGGTATTGGTAGCTAATTTATTTAATTAATTGAATGATAGTGTAGTGTTAGGTTTAATTGTAACTTAGGTTAGGATTTATTTTACAGGTAATTTTGTATTTCTTTTAGCTAGGTAGTTATTAAATAGTTAATAACTATTTAGTAACTATTGTACCTAGTTAAAATAAATACAAAGTTACCTGTAAAATAAATATAAATCCTAAAATAGCTACAATTTAATTATTAATTACATTGTAGCTATATTAGGGTTTATTTTATAGGTAAGTATTTAGTTTTAAATAGGAATAATTAATTTAATAAGAGTAATATTATTTAGATTTATTTAATTAATATTTAAGTTAGGGGGGTGTTAGGGTTAGTGTTAGACTTAGGTTTAGGGGTTAATAATTTTATTATAGGTTGCGGCGGTATAGGGAGGCAGGATAGGAGTTAATTAGTTTAATATAGATGGCGGCGGTATAGGGGGGCAGGATAGGGGTTAATAAATTTATTATAGGTGGCGACGGTGTAGGGGGGCAGATTAGGGGTTAATAAGTTTAATATAGGTGGTGGCGGGGTCCGGGAGTGGCGGTTTAGGGGTTAAACAATTTATTTAGTTGCGGCGGGGTCCGGGATCCGCAGGATAAGGGTTAATAACTTTATTATAGGTGGCGACAGTATACGGGGGGCAGGATAGGGGTTAATAGGTATTATGTAGGTGGCGGAGGGGTCCGGGAGCGGCAGTTTAGGGGTTAATACATTTATTATAGTTGTGGCGGGGTCTAGGAGCGGGGTTTAGGGGTTAATAACTTTATTTAGTTGCGGGGGGCTCCGGGGGTGGTGGTATAGGGGGTAGAACAGTATAGTATAGTGTGGGTGCTTAGTGACAGCTTATCAATAAAGCTGTAAAAAAGCCGAAGAGCAGCGAGATTGGATGAGTGATAACTATCACAGTCCGCTGCTCATCACCCCGTACTTGGTGCGTGGCTTTTTGACAGCTTTTTTGATAACTTTTGCGAACGTATTCAGGTCCGCGGCTGTGATGTGAGGCGAGCTTAGGCGAGCGTATTGGGCCGGCGAATGCAAGAAAATTACAGGGCTTAATAACTAGAGACCCAAGTCTCTGCTTTTCAATAAAACAATAATATATATAGAAAGTCTATAGCATATTATTATCTAGACATTAATTCACTGGGTCATGTTGTTCAGCCGAATGTTGACATTATTATTTAGTTAACAGATATCTGTTAACTCCTTATTTCTTATGGTGAATATATTCAGGGCAGCAGCACAGGGGGGTATTATGGCCTAGGCCAACAAGGCCGGTGCCTAGTGCAGCAGATTAGGGAGGGGCAGCACATCTGCCCTATCTTCTCTCTAAAAGCCAGCACACAGTACAGTGAGCGATAAAGTGCAGGCTTTTACAGAGAAGACAAGGCACGTGCACTGATTAAGGTCACTCTTTACAGGCAATGCTCCTTTAAACCGTTGCTTCATTTAGAGCTGCCGGCATATTTGCAGTGGAAGCGTTCTTGGTGAGAAACTTGCCCGGGGATATGTTTACAAGGTGAGGCTGGAAAAGACCTTGTGCCGATATGCTGCCGCCCCTTGTCAGCTGTGGTGGGTCTGGTTGCACAGTGCTTATTGCAGGTCTTAGTAACTAACAGACTGGATGCGCCTGTGCAATGCTTAGATCATCTTGTGATGTCTGATTGTAAACTCTCAGCGCTAATGTATGTTAGCTACTAATTGCTAACTTTCTCTGCATTCATGAACCCACAAAGTAAATAGTAAACGAACACTTAAAACGTTTCATTACTTGAATGATGGTAATTACTGTATGTTGTTGCATGTAAAGGGCAGTGATAGTTTTCAAAGTGTATTCTTCTTTACTTCACTTCCTCTCTCCCTTCTTTCCCTTTCTATCTCCCTCCAACTCCCTCCCGTATTTCTTTCCCTCCCTTCCTTCCTTCCTCCCTCCCTCCCTCCCTTCTTTCTCTCTTTTCCATCCCTTGCTCCCTTCTATCCCTTTCTTTCCCTCCCTTCTTTCCCTCCCCCACCTTTCTCTTCTCTCTCTCTCCCTCCCTCACTTCCTTCTTTCCTTTCCCTCCCTTTTCTCCCCTCCCCTTCTTTTCTTTCCCTTCTCTCAGGGAGAAAATGGTATGAGATGCATGCAATTCAACCCACCTGTACGCAAGTGTTTTGCTAGCCATTTTCTTTTGAATTGTTATGGGGGGAAAAAAAAATTTTTTTTACACACTGACCCAAAAAAATATTAAGGGGAAAAAAGGCCTAAAACCTTTTCCTTTTCTTGTGGCAGCGGGGGGGGCAGCAGAATTTTTAGTGCCTAGGGCAGCACAAAACCTAAATACGCCCTTGCAGCAGCATAAACTTAAATAAAGATATAGTAGTATCTAGCGCCACAAGCCAGCAGTAGCCCTAAAAAATACATATTATAAATGTAATTTTTTTAATGGGGTCAGGATTGTTAAGAACAAAAGTGAAGCTTACATACTTGTTGTCTGGCACAGGAATCAATCAAATTACAAGGGCATTGCTGGATCACTATTGAATAGTGTAAAACTGTCAATGTGAACCCTTTCCTGTCTTTAGGGTAATGGGTTTAACTGTACAAACAAATCACCTACATTTTTGTCTCTGTGCATTCGTTTAATTGTCCAATGAGCCACTTGTTTTGCCTTTAAAGCAAATGCACAGAATACAGCAAAATGAGTGGTTTGCCCAAATATGGATGTACTTTTCTATTATTATCATGTTGTAAAAATAGGGAACTTTGATTAAATTCTCGGTTACATTAGTAATTAACAGATAGTATGAATGCATTTTCTTTAAAACATAAATATAATTAGTGTGAGTTATTTGTAAAACATTGCCATGTTACATGAGACGCATGAAACAAAGACTAAACAATAGAAAGAAAGGTCAAGAGGAAAATATAGGGGAGATAAGCAGCCATAACTATAAGCAATCACTGACCCGATGTAGAGCTGATACTGTTTGGAATGAAGAACCCTTCTTTTTAGTGCCCTTTCCCTTTGCAGCTTGTTCTAGAGAATGAAACACACAGAGTGAAAATAAAGCAGAAAAACAGATGAGGGAGACAAAGAAAGAGGGGTTAGAGAACAGATAGGGCCAAACACTCAACAAGGACACAAACCTATATTCACTCAGAATGGAGAGGTTGCCTAAACCATCACAGTTATTCCTTCTCTGTTCAACCTAATGGCATCTAGAGAAGGCTGCTGGGTATTTTCTAGCAGTAGTTAATTAGGTATTCTGAATTTACAGGCACACACACAAATTAATGATTGTTTAGTTAAAGGGGCATACAATGTTTTAAATTAAGGTGAAGGGTGAGAATAAAGCAGGGAAAAAAAGAGATGAGGGAGACAGAGAAAGAGCAGATACAGAACGGATAGGGACAAGCACTCAGTGAAAATGTAGCCACACACTACTTATAACTTCAAAGAAAAATAAATAAATACATGAATATGAAACAAAGAAAAGAAAGACATTAACAGCATTAACATTCCAAGGTAAAAAAAAAATTGGATGCATTAGGAAAGGCATACATTTGTTTTTATTTGCAAAGATAACTGTAATTCTGAAATTCATTGCATGGTAAGGGCCAGGCAGACAATAAACAAGGGTAGTTAGCATCAGGGAGAGGGCAAAATAGAAAAATAAGCAGGAAACTGGTGGAGAAATTGAGATAAACTTTGAGAATCAGATATAGATATAAGACAGAGATTGCAATAAACTTTATAAACTGATACAAACTGTGGCAAGAACTTCCTTGTTTTTGTACCTGATTCAGTACCAGCGTAATTAGCAAACAAATGTGCCAGCAGCTTCATGGAGGATTTCTGGAACAGCCCCACCACTGTCTCATTAAGGGGGTCCTTGTTCTTCACCAGCCAGCCCATAATGTTATAGTCCACGGTGCCAGCATAGTGCACAAGGGCAAAGTGAGCCTCAGGCTTTCCTTTTAAGTTCCTTGGCTTCTGGAAGTTGTTGGACTTGCCCAGGTGATTGTCATACAGTTTGGCCTTGAAGGTCAAATCAGTTGCTTTTGGAAACATGCATTCCTCTTCAAGGATGGACATGATACCCATGGGCTGAGGAGAGATAAGATGTGTAGATTCTTTGTACAAGATGTATTAGTCGGCCAGCAGAATCAAGTGAGATTATATGAGAGTAACAAGGACTATATCTTAAATTCACTAATGGGGAGGTTGCCTAAACTAGCATGGCTATATATTCAACCCAATAACATCTAGAGGCTGTGCATTTTAAAGCCTTTTCTGGCAGTAGTTAATTACGTACTGTGAATTTTCAAGCAAAATCACAAAAACAATGCTTGTTTATTTAAAGAGGCATACAATGTTTCAAATTATGGTGACTATTTCATAAGCCCAAGGATAAAATAAGTCCACAGTGTATTATTTCAAAAAACATATAGATATCTAATTTGTAAGCTAATGTGATAACTTGTACGTCCACTGTGGCCTCAGTGTGTTAAACAGCAAGGGCTATTCACTGAATATTAAGTAGGCTCAGATAGACAATCTCTCCTAACATCTCCAATAACCTGTCCTGAACCCTACATTAAAATCTTGAATCTTAATAAATATTTTACAGAGAAGCAGGAAAGATAAAGCATGAAAGACAACAACTAAGAAATCAGATTCAGGGTAAGGATAGCATGTACAGGGTAGTGATAGCATGTAGAGGGTAAGGATACCATGTAGAGGGTAAGGATACCATGTAGAGGGTAAGGATAGCATGTAGAGGGTAAGGATACCATGTAGAGGGTAAGGATAGCATGTAGAGGGTAATGATAGCATGTAGAGGGTAATGATAGCATGTAGAGGGTAAGTATAGCATGTAGAGGGTAATGATAGCACGTAGAGGGTAAGGATAGCATATAGAGGGTAAGTATAGCATGTAAAGGGCAAGGATAGAATTTAGAGGTTAAGGATAGCATGTAGAGGGTAAGGATACCATGTAGAGGCTAAGGATAGCATGTAGAGGGTAAGGATACCATGTAGAGGATAAGGATAGTATGTAGAGGTTAAGGCAGGGGCATGTTTTGGCCTAGGCAAACAAGGCACTTGCTTAGGGCAGCAGATTGGGGGGGGGGGGCAGCACTTTCTGAGTCTCACTACACACTTACTACACCCACATACACCCACACATACACGCACACTGCACTACACATTTACTACATGGATACTATGTAGAGGGTAAGGATAGCATGTAACGGCTAAGGATAGCATGTAGAGAGTAATGATATAATGTAGAGGGTAAGAATATCATGTAGAGAGTAAGGATAGTATGTAGAGGTTAAGAATAGCATGTAGAGGGTATGGATAGCATGTAAAAGGTAAGGATAGCATGTAGAGGGTAAGGATAGCATGTAAAGGTTAAGGATAGCATGTAGAGGGTAAGGATAACATGTAAAGGGTAAGGATAGCAAGTAGAGGGTAAGGATAGTATGTAGAGAGTAATTATATCATGTAGAGGGTAAGGATAGCATGTAGAGGGTAAGGATATCATGTAGAGAGTAATTATATAATGTAGAAGGTATGGATAGCATCTAGAGGTTAAGAATAGTATGTAAAGGGTAAAGATAGCATGTAGAGGGTAATGATAGCATATAGAGGGTAAGTATATCATGTAAAGGGCAAGGATAGCATTTAGAGGTTAAGTATACCATGTAGAGGGTAAGGATAGCATGTAAAGGGTAAGTATAGCATGTAAAGGGTAAGGATAGCATGTAGAGGGTAAGGATAGCATGTAAAGGGTAAGGATATCATGTAGAGGGTAAGGATAGCATGTAGAGGATAAGGATAGCATGTAGAGTGTAAGGATAACATGTAGAGGGTAAGGATAACATGTAGAGGCTAAGGATATTATGTAGAGGGTAAGGATACCATGTAGAGGGTAAGGGTACCATGTAGAGGGCAAGGATACCATGTAGAGGATAAGGATAACATGTAGAGGCTAAGGATAGCATGTCGAGGGTAAGGATACCATTTAGAGGATAAGGATAGTATGAGGAGGTTAAGGCAGGGGCATATTTTGGCCTAGGCAAACAAGGCACTTGCTTAGGGCAGCAGATTGGGGGGGGGGGCAGCACTTTCTGAGTCTCACTACACACACACACTTACTACACCCACATACACCCACACATACACACACACTGCACTACACATTTACTACATGGATACTATGTAGAGGGTAAGGATAGCATGTAAAGAGTAAAGATAGCATGTAGAGGGTAAGGATAGCATGTAACGGGTAAGGATAGCATGTAGAGAGTAATGATATCATGTAGAGGGTAAGAATATCATGTAGAGAGTAAGGATAGTATGTAGAGGTTAAGGATAGCATGTAGAGGGTATAGATAGCATGTAAAGGGTAAGGATAGCATGTAGACAGTAAGGATAGCATGTAAAGGGTAAGGATAGCAAGTAGAGGGCAAGGATAGTATGTAGAGAGTAATGATATCATGTAGAGGGTAAGGATAGCATGTAGAGGGTAAGGATAGCATGTAGAGAGTAATGATATAATGTAGAAGGTAAGGATAGCATCTAGAGGTTAAGAATAGTATGTAAAGGGTAAGGATAGCATGTAGAGGGTAAGGAGAGCATGTAGAGGGTAAGGATAGCATGTGAAGGATAAGCATATCATGTAGAGGGTAAGGATAGCATGTAAAGGGTAAGGATAGCATGTAGAGGGTAAGGATAGCATGTAGAGGGTAAGGATAGCATATAGAGGGTAAGCATAGCATGTAAAGGGCAAGGATAGCATTTAGAGGTTAAGGATAGCATGTAAAGAGTAAGGATAGTGTGTAAAGGGTAAGGATAGAAGGATAGCATGCAGAGGGTAGGGATAGCATGTAAAGGGTAAGGATACCATGTAAAGGGTAAGGATACCATGTAGAGGGTAAGGATAGCATGTAGAGGGTAAGGATAGAAGGATAGCATGTAGAGGGTAAGGATAGCATGTAAAGGGTAAGGATAGTATGTAAAGAACAAGGATAACATGTAAAGGGTAAGTATAGCAAGTAGATGGTAAGGATAGCATGTAAAGGGTAAGGATAGCATGTAGAGGGTAAGGATAGCATGTAGAGGGTAATTATATCATGTAGGGGTTAAGGATAGCATGTAGAGGGTAAGGATAGCATGCAGAGGGTAAGAATAGCATGTAGGGGTTAAGAATAGCATGTAGGGGTTAAGGATAGCATGTAGAAGGTAAGGATAACATGTAGAGGGTAAGGATAACATGTAGAGGCTAAGGATATTATGTAGAGGGTAAGGATACCATGTAGAGGGTAAGGGTACCATGTAGAGGGCAAGGATACCATGTAGAGGATAAGGATAACATGTAGAGGCTAAGGATAGCATGTCGAGGGTAAGGATACCATTTAGAGGATAAGGATAGTATGAGGAGGTTAAGGCAGGGGCATATTTTGGCCTAGGCAAACAAGGCACTTGCTTAGGGCAGCAGATTGGGGGGGGGGGGCAGCACTTTCTGAGTCTCACTACACACACACACTTACTACACCCACATACACCCACACATACACACACACTGCACTACACATTTACTACATGGATACTATGTAGAGGGTAAGGATAGCATGTAAAGAGTAAAGATAGCATGTAGAGGGTAAGGATAGCATGTAACGGGTAAGGATAGCATGTAGAGAGTAATGATATCATGTAGAGGGTAAGAATATCATGTAGAGAGTAAGGATAGTATGTAGAGGTTAAGGATAGCATGTAGAGGGTATAGATAGCATGTAAAGGGTAAGGATAGCATGTAGACAGTAAGGATAGCATGTAAAGGGTAAGGATAGCAAGTAGAGGGCAAGGATAGTATGTAGAGAGTAATGATATCATGTAGAGGGTAAGGATAGCATGTAGAGGGTAAGGATAGCATGTAGAGAGTAATGATATAATGTAGAAGGTAAGGATAGCATCTAGAGGTTAAGAATAGTATGTAAAGGGTAAGGATAGCATGTAGAGGGTAAGGAGAGCATGTAGAGGGTAAGGATAGCATGTGGAGGATAAGCATATCATGTAGAGGGTAAGGATAGCATGTAAAGGGTAAGGATAGCATGTAGAGGGTAAGGATAGCATGTAGAGGGTAAGGATAGCATATAGAGGGTAAGCATAGCATGTAAAGGGCAAGGATAGCATTTAGAGGTTAAGGATAGCATGTAAAGAGTAAGGATAGTGTGTAAAGGGTAAGGATAGAAGGATAGCATGCAGAGGGTAGGGATAGCATGTAAAGGGTAAGGATACCATGTAAAGGGTAAGGATACCATGTAGAGGGTAAGGATAGCATGTAGAGGGTAAGGATAGAAGGATAGCATGTAGAGGGTAAGGATAGCATGTAAAGGGTAAGGATAGTATGTAAAGAACAAGGATAACATGTAAAGGGTAAGTATAGCAAGTAGATGGTAAGGATAGCATGTAAAGGGTAAGGATAGCATGTAGAGGGTAAGGATAGCATGTAGAGGGTAATTATATCATGTAGGGGTTAAGGATAGCATGTAGAGGGTAAGGATAGCATGCAGAGGGTAAGAATAGCATGTAGGGGTTAAGAATAGCATGTAGGGGTTAAGGATAGCATGTAGAAGGTAAGGATAGCATGTAAAGGGTAAGGATAGCATTTAGGGGTTAAAAATAGCATGTAAATGGTAAGGATAGCAGTAGTGTTGTAAGAAATGCTTGAAGCTCCAAAAGTTTGGAAAATTCTTGTTGGATAAAACAGATAATTCCACAGATTAGATAGCGTTCTAAAAAATGTGATGATGTAACAAGAGAGGGGAGAGACAAAGGTCTTGAGCAGAGTGAAGAAGAGAATATTTGTAGTCAACGACAGAGGTATGGGAGGGAACACTACACTGTTAAATCTATGGAATGGGAATAAATGCCCTGAGGCAAATGTGATGCTATAGCAGAGGGTAAAAAGGGTTGAGGTGATGCACTTTTGCCAACAGTTATTGAGATTTGATACTTAAATATTAGACAAAAGGGGGGGGGTAGATAACTAGACACTCATAGAATGCTAGGGATGCAACTGTACAAGTAGAGCACATGTCTGGTACAGACAGGCAGATTTGGGTATCATCAGCATGAAGTTAATACTGAATCACATTGGATATGGGAACTTATGAATAATGTGTTGAATGAAAAATATGGAATCAAGAACTGAGCTTTGTGGCACTATAACAGTATACAGGCAGATATGCAATGGCACAGGCTGAGTTTTTTTCCCAATTTTTGTTAATAGGTGCCAGAAGGTTGCAGGTGTAGGAGGAGAAACGATCATGGGCAGAAGTGAACTTATTGCAGACAGAGCAGGTGTTCCGTAGTGCACAAGCGAAAGGGGTTCTTGCTTTGGTTAAGCAAGGAATAGATATTAGGTTTTCTATGTTTCTATTTATATGGAATCAAACAGGTCCCAGGATTAATTGAGGTCTCTCAAGCAGCTAATAACTGCAAGATAGAGATTGACAGGAGAGTATTGGTGTTGTTTCTTTGATGTGTGTAGCTCATAAGAACTGAAGAGATGGGTCTATGAGTGTTGCAGGTGGATTGTACACATTCTGCACACACCTCTGTATAGAGTAGCTAATATGGGCCCCCAGCACTTGGGCCCTTGTGCCACTACACCTGCTGCACCAATGGTAGTTCCGCCCCTGATTACAAGTGGTTATTTAAGTGTTGCTCTTGAAGGCAATCCAAAGTACAGCTGCAACATGTAGAGCTAATTAATCCATTATCATTAATTATTGTAATATAGCACAGAATGTCACTACTTGCACACCATTGGTTTAGTGCACCCTCGTCTTAAAGCTTACGCGATTTCTGATATGAAGTTTACTGTGTGCCCACATAGAGGTCTGTTATGTAAGAGATAAAGCACACCATGCATCTGACATGCAGATATTACCACGCCCTAGACCAGGGTGTCATCAAGTGTGGCCCTCCAGAGGTTTTGGAACTGCATTTCCAATGATACTTAGCCAGCTGAAATGCTGGCTGAGCATCATGGGAAATGTATTTCCAAAACCTCTGGAGGTCCACAATTGATGAACCCTGTCATGGACTATTGCTTGAGCAATAAAACTAAAATAAATAAGCATGCATTTGTAATATGATTGCAAAAATAGAAGCTCTAATGATTGTCCTTGAGCTATGTTTGCTCAATATAGCTAAAAATGTTGCTGTCCTCTTGTAATCTAGGCCATAATAATTAATACAGATCCCCAGCTATATTTTCTCCAGACCAGTGTTGAAGGTAGGTAAAGCCTGGCAAGTCTCACCTTTTCTATGAGGTCAATGCAGGCCTGCAAGTCCATGCCAAAATCTATAAACTCCCACTCGATTCCCTCCTTCTTGTACTCCTCTTGCTCCAGCACAAACATGTGGTGGTTAAAGAACTGTTGGAGCTTCTCATTTGTGAAGTTAATACAGAGCTGCTCAAAGCTGTTAAACTGTAAAAGGGAAAAGAAAGAAGACTGGGTAAATATTTATCATTTCTATGCTAGCCAAAATATTTATATCAATAACTCTTTAGTCAGAAAAATACAGCTAGGAAATATTAACACTTTACTCCATTGTCACATTAAACATAGCTGTTACATCACTGTAACTTCAATTAAAAGGCTTAGGGCCTGATGATGTGCTCTGGCGAGAGTATCTATTAGGTCCTGTCAGGTACCTCAAACAATTATATAAAAGTACATTTTAGCTTGTGAACTGTTTATCTCACTATACAGAGTACTCAATGTAAAAAAGAGACTTCTACATTACATTACGATGCTATAATTTCTGCCCATACCGGCAAGCTTTTGATCCTTGGGCCCTTAAAGACACTCAAGTCAAAATAAACTTTTAGGATTCAGAAAGAGCTGCAGTTTTAAGACACCTTCCAATTTACTTCCATTATCACATTTTGCACAGTCTTTTTATATTGACACTTTCTGGGGAACAAGCTCCTAATGAGCATGTGCACAAGCTCGGAAAATGGGAGAAAAAATACATTTGTTGGAAAAGAAAACTACTGCTTATTTGAAATTCAGAGTAAGGGGTCAATGTATCAAGTCCCGTATGGAAACAGAAGTTATGCTCCATAAGCTGTCTGCCTGCTCTCCGGTAGAGGACATAAATCAACCCGATCGAATACAATCGGGTTGATTGACACCCCCTGCTCTGCAGGGGGCGGTATTGCACCAGTAGTTCACAAGAACTGCTGGTGCAATGATAAATGCACAGCGTATGCTGCCAGGATTTTATCGATGTGCAGCGGGCATGATATGCTACATCGTATCATGTCCGTTCGCACTTTAGTAAATTGACCGCTTTGTGTTAAATCATTGTCTTTTTATTATGCAATATCTTTTAATTATGGAATTATACTGCATTGAGTGGTCCTTTAACTACATATCTTATATCACTGCCACATTAGTCATAGGAAATACATTATTACTACCAAAACCACTACTAACTCAACTACAACTCTTATGTCATTCCATTTTCCCACAATACCTCAGTTCTGATTCTTTCTTATACTAGGTCTACACTTTCTTTTCCCAACGTCACCCTATACCAGCCTATTTACCCTGCTTCCCTATAGCTGATATAGCTTCACCTATATGCTCCTTCCTCTGTACCTACGTACATCAAAGATCTCGAATCCTGCGATATCCAGCACTCCTATGAAGTATTGTCTGGGCTGCTTGGTCTCCAGCGTGGTGTTAATTCTCACCACCATCCACAGGAACATCTTCTCATACACTGACTTGGCCAGCGCACCTATAGCGTAATACACCTGGGGAAAGATAATTAAGAGAAAAGTAATAAGTGTGACTTGTTACATCACTGGCTTACTGTGTTTCGTTGCAGTTGGGCTGACTTGCATAACTTGTGTTAAGATATATTTTTACTGGGTTTTGGTTTTGTTTCTTTTTGCATTATGATAAGCTGTGTTTGAGATTTGTATTAGATCAGTCTACTGTCATGTGCTGTTGTGTGACATTATTATCCTGCCATGTTGCTTATTGGTGATGTATTGCTGGGCTGTAGTGTTGCATAGATAGGCTGTGCTGGTGCATTAGGTGTATTGTGTTACTTAAAGGGACAGGCAATTTTAAACAACTTCCAATTCACTTTTATCTTCAAATTTGCTTTGTTCTCTTGGTAATTGTTGTTGAAAGCTAAACCTAGGTAGGCGCATATGCTACTGTCTAAGCTGTTGAAGGCAACCTCTTATCTCAGTGCATTTTGAAAAATTTTAAGTTAGACAGTGCTAGTTCACGTGTGCCATATAGATAACATTGTTCTCACTCCCATGGAGTTATTTATGAGTCAGCACTGATTTGCTAAAATACAAATCTGTGAAAAGAACTGAGATAAGGGGCAGTCTGCCGAGGCTGAGATACAAGGTATTAACAGTCGGCTAGATTACGAGTTTTGCGTTATGAGTGAAAAAGCAGCGTTATGGCTCTTTTTCACTACCGCTGCTATTACAAG
Organism: Bombina bombina; assembly: GCF_027579735.1. Taxonomy (NCBI): domain Eukaryota; kingdom Metazoa; phylum Chordata; class Amphibia; order Anura; family Bombinatoridae; genus Bombina; species Bombina bombina. Next base: position 526,837,994 of record NC_069500.1, on the reverse strand, counting down.
TCTTGCAGGTATATCTGTACCGCACACTTTTTTAGCCGTAACGCAACGCTACTGCAGCTTTCAAAAAATGGGACTTCTATGGGACTTCTATAGCGCCGGTATTACGAGTATGCCTGTCCGGCCAAAAAGTTAGCGGTACAGCCCATATCTACAAGATCCATACCGTATACTGAAAGTCAGTAGTTATGGGTTTTACGCTACAAAGCCGTAACATAAAACTCATAACTAAAGTGTCACAAAGTACACTAACACCCATAAACTACCTATTAACCCCTAAACCGAGGCCCTCCCGCATCCCAAACACTAAAATAAAAATATTAACCTCTAATCTGCCGCTCCGGACATCGCCTCCACAAAAAAAATGATTAACCCCTATTTCACCGTACTCCCGCATCGCAAACACTAGTTAAATATTATTAACCCCTAATCTGCTGTCCCTAACATCGCTGCAACCTACATTACTGTTATTAACCCCTAACCTGCTGCTCCCAAAATCGCTGCCACTATACTAAAGTTATAAACCCCTAAACCTAACCCTAAGTGTAAACATAACCCTAACACCCACTAACTTTAACATAATTAAAATAAATCTAAATAAAAATTACAATTAATACCTAAATAATTCCTATTTAAAACTAAATACTTACCTATAAAATAAACCCTAAGCTAGCTACAATATAACTAATAGTTACATTGTAGCTAGCTTAAGGTTTATTTTTATTTTACAGGCAAGTTTGTATTTATTTTAACAAGGTAGAATAGTTGTTAAATAGTTATTAACTATTTACTAGCTACCTAGTTAAAATAAATACAAATTTACCTGTAAAATAAAACCTAACCTGAGCTACACTAACACCTAATCTTACACTACAATTAAATAAATTACATTAATTAAACTTAATTAACTAAATTACAACCCCCCCCACTAAATTACACAAAATAAAAAAGAAATTATCAAATATTTAAACTAATTACACCTAATCTAATAGCCCTATCAAAATAAAAAAGCCCCCCCAAAATAAAAAAAAACCCTAGTCTAAACTAAACTACCAATAGCCCTTAAAAGGGCCTTTTGCGGGGCATTGCCCCAAAGAAATCAGCTCTTTTACCTGTAAAAAAAAAAAAAATACAAACAACCCCCCAACAGTAAAACCCACCACCCACACAGCCAAACCCCCCAAATAAAATCCTATCTAAAAAAACCTAACCTCCCCATTGCCCTGAAAAGGGCATTTGGATGGGCATTGCCCTTAAAAAGGCATTTAGCTCTTTTTCAGCCCAAACCCTAAGCTAAAAATAAAACCCACCCAATAAACCCTTAAAAAAACCTAACACTAACCCCTGAAGATCCACTTACAGTTTTTGAAGACCGGATATCCATCCTCAACGAAGCCGGGAGAAGTCTTCATTCAAGCAGCAAGTAGTCCTCAAAGAAGCCGGGAGAAGTCTTCATCCAAGTCGGCAGAAGTCTTCATCCAGACGGCATCTTCTATCTTCATCCATCCGGCGTGGAGCGGCTCCTACTTCAAGACATGCGGCGCAGAGCATCCTCTTCTTCTGACGGCTAACGAAGAATGAAGGTTCCTTTAAGGGACGTCATCCAAGATGGCGTCCCTTGAATTCTGATTGGCTGATCAGAATTAAAGGTGAAAAAATCCTATTGGCTGATGCAATCAGCCAATAGGATTGAGCTTCAATCCTATTGGCTGATCCAATCAGCCAATAGGATTGAGCTCGCATCCTATTGGCTGTTCCAATCAGCCAATAGAATGCAAGCATAATCCTATTGGCTGATTGCATCAGCCAATATAATTTTTTCACTTTTAATTCCAATTGGCTGATAGAATTCTATCAGCCAATCGGAATTCAAGGGACGCCATCTTGGATGACATCATTTAAAGGAGAATTCATTCTTGAAGATCCATTGAAAGAAGAGGATGCTCCACACCGGATGTCTTGAAGATGGAGCCGCTCCGCGCCGGATGGATGAAGATAGAAGATGCCGTCTGGATGAAGACTTCTGCCAGCTTGGATGAAGACTTCGGCCCGCTTGGTTGAAGACTTCTGCCGGCTTCGTTGAGGACTTCTGCCGCTTCATTGAGGATGGATGTCCGGTCTTCAAAAACTGTAAGTGGATCTTCGGGGGTTAGTGTTAGGTTTTTTGTTGTTGTTTTTTTTTTCCAAAAAAGAAACTTTATTGATGTAACTTTTACAATACAGTAAATATGATCAACAGAAAGTCAAAATATGGTATACATTTTACATTCAACATGTTGCATACAAATGGAACAGTAAGCTTTCAGGGGTTTGCGGGATCTGTATCTGTAAGATATGTGAAATTGCAGCAAAAACCTCTATCCAGTATGTGTGTAATTTAGGGCAAAACCACCATATGTGGAGGAGTGTACCCTCCTCTCCGCAGCCTCTCCAACAAGTGTTGCTCAGCGCGGGGAATATTTTATGAAGCCTAGATGGTGTGAGGTACCATCTGGTCAGGAACTTCAGGTGAATCTCCTGAATGGTGGCTTAAACAGAAGAGAGTTTTGTTAATAAAAGTCTCTTCTCCAAGAGTCACTGTCGATTTCATGGGACAAATCCCTGCTCCAAGCTAGTGTGTATGATGGGATAGATGTAGTGTTTATCATGGATGTGAGTTTATATACAAGCGAGATTAAATGTCTTGGGGTCGTGAGTGAGACGCATAGTCTTTCAAACTGTATGAGTTCTCTTCCAAGGTCTGTCTTAAATTTATGATGAGAGATATAATGAACGAGTTGGTTGTAGTGTATCCAATGGGAAAATTTCTCTGTGTGCTTCTTGTAGCTGTGCGTGTGTTTTAAACAATTTGTTCTCAACCGCGTACAGAACTGAACCTTCTTTTAGGTGGTATGGGTATTTAATATGGCAACTTAATGCGTTGTATGGAAGGTTCTTATTTTCAGTAATTGGGGTTAAAGGGGAAAATTTAGTTGAGATGTGAGTGGAAGTGGCAATTGTCTTATCCCATTCGGTCAAAACATTTGCTGTTATTATATATTTAGTTAGAATTTTAGGTCTGTCCTGCGGTGGAGACCAAGCCAGAGTGCCCACGTTATTAACTGACAGTATTTGTCGATCTAGATGCACCCAAGCCTTATCCATAGTGTTATGGGACCATTCCACAACCCTTTGTAATACTATAGCTTTTCTATATGCATTTAGGTTTGGGAGGCCTAAACCACCCTTATCCCTTGTAAGATACATTGTCTTTCTCGGGACTCTCGGCCTGATACCAGCCCAGATGTATTGATCAATAAGTTTCTGTAATTGATTAAGATAATTTTCCTGAAAGGGAATGGGTAAAGCCTGCATTACGTATAATATTTGGGGGAGCACATTCATCTTAATAATCCCTACTCTGCCTAACCAAGATAAGGGTTTATTTTTCCATGTGTGTAAGTCTCTCTCTATATCTTTTTTCAGAGGGATAAAATTGTGTTTGTAGAGATCTGATGGTGTTGGTGTAAGGTATATACCCAAGTATTTCAGATTGGTTTTAGCTATAGTAATATTGTGCTCAGTTTTAATTTTCTGAATACATTGGTTTTGGGTGTTAATGTTCATCTGTTCAGATTTATTAAGATTTAGTAGAAAGTTGGATACCTTCCCGTATGCTTTCAGTTCTCTCAGAAGTTCAGGGACAGAGAATTCAGCTTTTGTTAGTATAAAGAGGGCGTCATCCGCATATAATACCTGGTTTTTGTTTTTTTTTAAATACATTTTTTATTGAGGTTGTTAGAGGAAATTTAACATACATGAAATACCATAAGACATAAAAATAAAAGCAGAATCAATATTTCACAAAAGTAAGATATCGCATAATAAGAGGTCGGGTAGTGAGTCTTTTTAGGTAGGCGGTTTGAACCTCAGTTTTATATTATTATCTTAGGCGTGTTCCTCTATTGGAGCTAAGGGTTACTCTTGAACCCTTCAAACTTACATGGTGTGAGAGAGGAATTTGGCTTTGAAAATGGCCACTTTTGGACCTAGATGAGTAGAAGAGAATTAGTAACTGGAATAGGAGATGCAATAATCGAAGTTATGAGATAGAAGAGAGAGAGATGGGGGAATCAACAGGCAAGAGCTGTTTTGGTTAAAATAGGGGGGGGGGGAGAGAAAGAGGGAGGGGGGGCCCTTGTGAGAAGTACCGTATAAGTTATTCGGAGGAGAGGGAGTGACAATTAATACAATGAACACCATTTCATAATATCAATAGGGTAGATACTGTTCTAGGTCTGCAAGTGTCTGTGTATTCTGAGTTTTAAACTAAGTATAATGCCTGTTTATATTCTGTATCACCTACTGTTATCCCCGATATATTAGTGTTATTTCTGATTTTTTGGGCTAGGATCTCCATGGAGATTGCAAAGAGCAGTGGTGATAACGGGCAGCCTTGTCACGTGCCGTTACTTATATGGAAACTATTGGAAAGCATGCCATTCACCCTAACCTTCGCATTTGAGTTGGAGTATACAGCCATAGTCATATTTAAAAATTCCTTTGGAATTCCAATCTCTGTCATAGCTCGCTGTAAAAAGGGCCATCCCACCCTATCAAATGCCTTCTCCGCATCAGTGGAGAAGAGCACTATAGGTATGCTGGAGATCCTAGCGTGATTGATCAGTTGGACGACTTTGGTGGTGTTAACCCTTGCCTCTCTCTTAGGTATAAAGCCTACCTGATCGCTGTGTATTAGTCCTGAGATGTGTTTATTAAGTCTGTTGGCTAGTAGTGTTAGGTTTTTTTAAGGATTTATTGGGTGGGTTTTATTTTTAGCTTAGGGTTTGGGCTGAAAAAGAGCTAAATGCCCTTTTAAGGGCAATGCCCATCCAAATGCCCTTTTCAGGGCAATTGGGAGCTTAGGTTTTTTTAGATAGGATTTTAGGTGTAATTAGTTTAAATATTTGATCATTTCTTTTTTTTTTTTATTAAAGGGACACTGTACCCAAAATTTTTCTTTTGTAATTCAGAAAGAACATGCAATTTTAAGCAACTTTCTAATTTACTCCTATTATCAATTTTTCTTCTTTCTCTTGCTATCTTTATTTGAAAAAGAAGGCATCTAAGCTTGTTTTGGGTTCAGTACTCTGGACAGCACTTTTTTTATTGGTGAATGAATTTATCCACCAATCAGCAAGGACAACCCAGGTTGTTCACCAAAAATGGGCCGGCATCTAAACTTACATTTTTGCATTTCAAATAAAGATACCAAGAGACTGAAGAAAATTTGATAAAAGGAGTAAATTAGAAAGTTGCTTAAAATGTCATGCTCTATCTGAATTCCGAAAGGAAAAATTTGGGTACAGTGTCCCTTTAATTTAGTGTTTGTTTGTTTTTGTAATTTAGTTAATTGTATTTAATTAATGTAATTTATTTAATTGTAGTGTAAGGTTAGGTGTTAGTGTAACTCAGGTTAGGTTTTATTTTACATGTAACTTTGTATTTATTTTAGCTAGGTAGCTAGTAAATAGTTAATAACTATTTAGTAACTATTCTAACTAGTTAAAATAAATACAAACTTGCCTGTAAAATAAAAATAAAACCTAAGATAGCTACAATGTAACTATTAGATATATTGTAGCTAGCTTAGGGTTTATTTTATAGGCACATATTTAGTTTTAAATAGGAATTATTTAGGTATTAATTGTAATTTTTATTTAGCTTTATTTTAATTATGTTCAAGTTAGTGGGTGCTAGGGTTAGACTTAGGGTTAGGTTAGGGGTTAATATCTTTAGTATAGTGGCGGAGACGTTGGGGGCGGCAGATTAGGGGTTAATAAGTGTAGGTAGGTGGCGGCGATGTTGGGGGCGGCAGATTAGGGGTTAATAAGTGTAATGTAGGTGTCGGCGATGTCTGGGGCGGCAGATTAGCGGTTAATAAATTTAGGTAGGTGGCGGCGATGTTGGGGGCGGCAGATTAGGGGTTAATAAATGTAGGTAGGTGACGGCGGTGTCAGGGATGGCAGATTAGGGGTTAATAAGTGTAGGTAGGTGGCGGCGACGTTGGGGGCGACAGATTAGGGGTTAATAAATTTATGTAGGTGTCGGTGGTGTCGGGGGCGGCAGATTAGGGGTGTTCAGACTGGGGGTTTATGTTAGGGTTTTAGGTGTAAACATAACTTTTCTTTCCCCATAGGAATCAATGGGGCTGCGTTACGGAGCTTTACGCTCCTTTATTGCAGGTGTTTGGCTTTTTTTAGCTGTCTCTCCCCATTGATGTCTATGGGGAAATCGTGCACGAGCACGTAAAACCAGCTCAAAGCAGCGCTGGTATTTGAGTGCGGTATGGAGCTCAATTTTGCTCAACGTTCACTTATTGCCTGCTTACGCCGGATTTATGAAAACCTGTAATAGCAGTGCTATAGGGAGGTGAGCGGTGACAATAACTTGCAAGTTAGCACCAAGCCGCTCATAACGCAAAACTTGTAATCTAGCCAAGAGGCAATAAGTGTATTAATATAACAGTGTTAGTTATGCAAAACTGGTGAACGGATAATAAAGGGTTTATCTATCTTTTTAAAATAATAACATTTTTGGAGTAGACACCCTTTAAATGCACTTCTATTTTCAAATATACTTTGTTCTCTTGGTATTCATTGTTGACAAAGAATATGTACATATCCTACACTAGTGGGAGCTAGCTGCTGATTTGCACACATTTGTCTCTTGTAATTGACTGATTAGATGTTCAGTAGAGCATTGCTGCTCCTTCAAGAAAGGATACCAGGGGGAAAAAAGCACATTTGATAATAGAAGTAAATTACAAAGTTGTTTAAAATTGTATTTTCTATCTGACTACTGAAATAAAAATGGGTTCCGTGTCCCTTTAACCAGAGCCCTTACTTTACACTGTCACATTAGATTGCAAGCTCTTCAGAGCAGGGCTCTGCATTAGGTTTGTCTTGTCTGCTTTATGTATCTGTATTTGTTTGTGCTCTGCTATTTATGTGCACAGCACAGAATTTGGCAGCCCTGTTTTATTAAACAAATAAACAGAAATAGTAATAATTAGGCAGTGATAAAAAACACTCACCTGCTGAACATTCTGCCCTTTGGTGACATACTCATTGCCAACCTTGACCCGAGGGTGACATAAACCCTTCAGCAGGTCAGCAGAATTGAGACCCATTAGGTATGCAACTTTGTCAGCCTCTGAAACAAAAACACACGAGATACAGAGAGTTACTTCTTACACTTTTATGTATGTAATACAATGCAACCAATATAACTAGCATGTTCATTATATGAAATGGTTAAAGGAACCTGTAAAATGATATTCACCGTAATGTGTTCTCAATTACTTGTTATACCAGCTGCAGAGTATTACATGTATGGAAACATTTTCCTTTAGGTTTATTTTTGTATACAAAATAACTAGTTTTGCTAATATAAAACAACACATTTAATTGTTTGCAGAAAGCACAGACATCCTTATATTATCAATATCTCTATACACACACATTTCTTTATCTTATATATTTGTATATACACAAAGGTTGATACTTAAAGGGACATTAAACCCAACATTTTTCTTTCATAATTCAGACAGATAATACAATTTTAAACACCATTCCAATTTACTTCTATTATCTAATTTGCTTCATTCTTTATATATCCTTTGTTAAAGAAATAGCAATGCACATGGACGAGCCAATCACAGGAGGCATCTATGTGCAGCCACCAATCAGAAGCTACTGAGCCTATCTAGATATGCTTTTCAGGAAAGAATATCAAGAGAATGAATCAAATTAGATAATATAAGTAAATTAGAAAGTTGTTTAAAATGGTATTCTCTATCTGAATCATGAAAGAAAAAATTTGGGTTTAATGTCCCTTTAAAGATAACAATTGAAAAGTGACACTAAAATCAAAATTAAACTTTTGTGATTTATAGGTAGCATCCTATTTTAAAAAAAAACTTTCCAATTTACTTTCATTATCAATTTGTTCTCAGTTTTTTATGCACACTTTCTGAGGCACTAACTTCTAAAGAGCATGTGCAAGAATTCACAATGTATAAAGGAGCTTAAAGTAAACCATTTAATACAGTCCGGCAGGTAAAATGGATCATTGGGAACATATAAAAGGGGAGAACAATTTACAATACAATACCCCTTTAAATACAGTCATCAATCTGTTTTTAATTATGTTAAATATTAAAGAAACAATATAATCAGGCAAGCAGTTAAAGGGATATGAACCCCACATTTTTCCTTTCATGATTTAGATAGAGAAAAAATGGAGACAAGCGAACAGAAAATAGAGCACTCACAAAAGGAATGGCATTAGTGGCTGTGCAGTGTAGGTGTATAACACTAAAACTCTGGCTGTCTATCCACCATATGTAATTAGGTGCTGGTCACACTTTATGAGGCATTGTGCAAACTATAATAGGTTGAACCTTAGGGTCCACATTACCTTATTATTAACCTATCCTAGGTTCCTTTGCTATTAGTTTAATTGTGAGCATACCCTCTTATCCATTGGGTTTGTGTATTGTATAGTACATTATTGTTGTGTGGACCTACGCTACTTACACTTCCCCTCTCTATCATTATCACTAATTTTGTTACTAGGGATCATTTTGGACAGACTCACACCGGTCCAGTATTGCACTAGATAGTATAATACGTTTGAGGTCAATCCTCTTTTTCAGATATACAGTGTGCAATCCGTGAACCATGTTTTGGTGTGTCTCTGCCTAAAATCCCTCTTACTTAATTCTGAGTTTTATTGCTACATTTTTTGGGGCTAATGTGGATAGACAGCCATCCATTACTTGTATGTCTTTTAATCTAAGTATTAATTACTACTTAAACAGTATTTTTTAATCCATTTTTTTGCATAATAAATGTTAAGTTTTAATGTTATACACCTACACTGCACAGCCACTAATGCCATTCCTTTTGTGAGTGCTCTATTTTCTGTTCGCTTGTCTCCATTTTTTCTACATTTATTTGAACAGTGAGCACCCTCCCCTGGTCTTATTGGTTTATACTACATTATATCATATATGAGTATTATTGTCCCCAATTCGGGAGACTATATTTCTATTGCCTAATTTGTAGTAACCTAGTACCTGACGGGGAATTATCAACTACAACTTATATTATCATTATCCCTATTTCTATTTTATTACATGATTTAGATAGAGCATGCAATTTTAAGCAACTTTCTAGTTTACTCCTATTACCAATATTTATTCGTTCTCTGGTATCTTGATTTGAAAAAGCAGGATTGTAAGCTTAGGAACTGGCCTATATATTGGTTCATCACCCTGGGTAGCGCTTGCTGATTGGTGGCTACATTTAGCCACCAATCAGCAAGTGCTACCCAGGTGCTTAAACTAAAATGGCCAGCTCCAAAGCATGCATTCCTGCTTTTCAAATAAAGATACCAAGAGAACGAAGAAAAATTGATAATAGGAGTAAATTAGAAAGTTGCTTAAAATTGTATGTTCTATCTCAATCACGAAAGAATTTGGATGTCACTTCTCTTTAATGGACTTTTCAATTTACATCTAGTATCACATTTGCTTTATTCTCTTGGTATCCTTTGTTCAAAAGCATACATAGATAGGTTTAAGAGCAGTAGAGTGCTACCAGGAGCTAGTGGGGAATGGTGGCTGCACACATATGCCTTTTATCATTGGTTTACCAGATGTGTTCAACTAAGTCCCAGAAGTGCATTATTGCTCTTGATTTGACTGTGTGTTTAACCCGTTTACAGGGGTTAAATACATTGTTTTATGCGAGCAATGGTGCATTAATAAAGGGCCCTAACACATTAAAGCATTTTCTTTTTACACAGTTACAGTGGGGCAAAAAAGTATTTAGTCAGCCACCAATTGTGCAAGTTCTCCCACTTAAGAAGATGAGAGAGGCCTGTAATTTTCATCATAGGTATACCTCAACTATGAGAGACAAAATGTGGAAACAAATCCAGACAATCACATTGTCTGATTTGGAAAGAATTTATTTGCATATTATGGTGGAAAATAAGTATTTGGTCACCTACAAACAAGCAAGATTTCTGGCTCTCACAGACCTGTATCTTCTTCTTTAAGAGGCTCCTCTGTCCTCCATTCATTACCTGTATTAATGGCACCTGTTTGAACTTGTTATCAGTATAAAAGACACCTGTCCACAACCTCAAACAGTCACACTCCAAACTCCACTATGGTGAAGACCAAAGAGCTGTCAAAGGACACCAGAAAAAAAATTGTAGACCTGCACCAGGCTGGGAAGACTGAATCTGCAATAGGCAAGCAGCGTGGTGTGAAGAAATCAACTGTGGGAGCAATAATTAGAAAATGGAAGACATACAAGACCACTGATAATCTCCCTCGATCTGGGGCTCCACGCAAGATCTCACCCCGTGGGGTCTAAATGATCACAAGAATGGTGAGCAAACATCCCAGAACCACACGGGGGGACCTAGTGAATGACCTGCAGAGAGCTGGGACCAACTTAACAAAGGCTACCATCAGTAACACACTACGCTGCCAGGGACTCAGATCCTGCAGTGCCAGACGTGTCCCCCTGCTTAAGCCAGTACATGTCCGGGCCCGTCTGAAGTATGCTAGAGAGCGGATTGGGAGAATATCATATGGTCAGATGAAACCAAAGTAGAACTGTTTGGTAGAAACACAACTCGTCGTGTTTGGAAGAGAGAGAATGCTGAGTTGCAACCAAAGAACACCATACCTACTGTGAAGCATGGGGGTGGCAACATCATGCTTTGGGGCTGTTTCTCTGCAAAGGGAACAGAACGACTGATCCGTGTACATGAAAGAATGAATGGGGCCATGTATCGTGAGATTTTGAGTGCAAACCTCCTTCCATCAGCAAGGGCATTGAAGATGAAACGTGGCTGGGTCTTTCAGCATGACAATGATCCCAAACACACCGCCCGGGCAACAAAGGAGTGGCTTCGTAAGAAGCATTTCAAGGTCCTCGAGTGGCCTACCCAGTCTCCAGATCTCAACCCCATAGAAAACCTTTGGAGGGAGTTGAAAGTCCGTGTTGCCCAGCGACAGCCCCAAAACATCACTGCTCTAGAGGAGATCTGCATGCATGAATGGGCCAACATACCAGCAACAGTGTGTGACAACCTTGTGAAGACTTACAGAAAACGTTTGCCAACAAAGGATATATAACAAAGTATTGAGATGAACTTTTGATATTGACCAAATACTTATTTTCCACCATAATTTGCAAATAAATTCTTTCCAAATCAGACAATGTGATTGTCTGGATTTGTTTCAACATTTTGTCTCTCATAGTTGAGGTATACCTATGATGAAAATTACAGGCCTCTCTCATCTTCTTAAGTGGGAGAACTTGCACAATTGGTGGCTGACTAAATACTTTTTTGCCCCACTGTATGTCGTATTATTCTTGAACTTTTCCAGCATTTATTTTCTTAAAACATATACACAAACTAGTAAGTTGCAGAATCCAGAATAATTGTAGAGTATTAAAATACATCATTTTATCTCCTAAAAACAGAATTTATGTTTACCTGATAAATTACTTTCTCCAACGGTGTGTCCGGTCCACGGCGTCATCCTTACTTGTGGGATATTCTCTTCCCCAACAGGAAATGGCAAAGAGCCCAGCAAAGCTGGTCACATGATCCCTCCTAGGCTCCGCCTACCCCAGTCATTCGACCGACGTTAAGGAGGAATATTTGCATAGGAGAAACCATATGATACCGTGGTGACTGTAGTTAAAGAAAATAAATTATCAGACCTGATTAAAAAACCAGGGCGGGCCGTGGACCGGACACACCGTTGGAGAAAGTAATTTATCAGGTAAACATAAATTCTGTTTTCTCCAACATAGGTGTGTCCGGTCCACGGCGTCATCCTTACTTGTGGGAACCAATACCAAAGCTTTAGGACACGGATGATGGGAGGGAGCAAATCAGGTCACCTAGATGGAAGGCACCACGGCTTGCAAAACCTTTCTCCCAAAAATAGCCTCAGAAGAAGCAAAAGTATCAAACTTGTAAAATTTGGTAAAAGTGTGCAGTGAAGACCAAGTCGCTGCCCTACATATCTGATCAACAGAAGCCTCGTTCTTGAAGGCCCATGTGGAAGCCACAGCCCTAGTGGAATGAGCTGTGATTCTTTCGGGAGGCTGCCGTCCGGCAGTCTCGTAAGCCAATCTGATGATGCTTTTAATCCAAAAAGAGAGAGAGGTAGAAGTTGCTTTTTGACCTCTCCTTTTACCGGAATAAACAACAAACAAGGAAGATGTTTGTCTAAAATCCTTTGTAGAGTCTAAATAGAATTTTAGAGCGAGAACAACATCCAAATTGTGCAACAAACGTTCCTTCTTTGAAACTGGTTTCGGACACAGAGAAGGTACGATAATCTCCTGGTTAATGTTTTTGTTAGAAACAACTTTTGGAAGAAAACCAGGTTTAGTACGTAAAACCACCTTATCTGCATGGAACACCAGATAAGGAGGAGAACACTGCAGAGCAGATAATTCTGAAACTCTTCTAGCAGAAGAAATTGCAACCAAAAACAAAACTTTCCAAGATAATAACTTAATATCAACGGAATGTAAGGGTTCAAACGGAACCCCCTGAAGAACTGAAAGAACTAAGTTGAGACTCCAAGGAGGAGTCAAAGGTTTGTAAACAGGCTTGATTCTAACCAGAGCCTGAACAAAGGCTTGAACATCTGGCACAGCTGCCAGCTTTTTGTGAAGTAACACAGACAAGGCAGAAATCTGTCCCTTCAGGGAACTTGCAGATAATCCTTTTTCCAATCCTTCTTGAAGGAAGGATAGAATCTTAGGAATCTTAACCTTGTCCCAAGGGAATCCTTTAGATTCACACCAACAGATATATTTTTTCCAAATTTTGTGGTAAATCTTTCTAGTTACAGGCTTTCTGGCCTGAACAAGAGTATCGATAACAGAATCTGAGAACCCTCGCTTCGATAAGATCAAGCGTTCAATCTCCAAGCAGTCAGCTGGAGTGAGACCAGATTCGGATGTTCGAACGGACCTTGAACAAGAAGGTCTCGTCTCAAAGGTAGCTTCCATGGTGGAGCCGATGACATATTCACCAGATCTGCATACCAAGTCCTGCGTGGCCACGCAGGAGCTATCAAGATCACCGACGCCCTCTCCTGATTGATCCTGGCTACCAGCCTGGGGATGAGAGGAAACGGCGGGAACACATAAGCTAGTTTGAAGGTCCAAGGTGCTACTAGTGCATCCACTAGAGCCGCCTTGGGATCCCTGGATCTGGACCCGTAGCAAGGAACTTTGAAGTTCTGACGAGAGGCCATCAGATCCATGTCTGGAATGCCCACAGTTGAGTGAGTTGGGCAAAGATTTCCGGATGGAGTTCCCACTCCCCCGGATGCAATGTCTGACGACTCAGAAAATCCGCTTCCCAATTTTCCACTCCCGGGATGTGGATTGCAGACAGGTGGCAGGAGTGAGACTCCGCCCATTGAATGATTTTGGTCACTTCTTCCATCGCCAGGGAACTCCTTGTTCCCCCCTGATGGTTGATGTACGCAACAGTTGTCATGTTGTCTGATTGAAACCGTATGAACCTGGCCCTCGCTAGCTGAGGCCAAGCCTTGAGAGCATTGAATATCGCTCTCAGTTCCAGAATATTTATCGGTAGAAGAGATTCTTCCCGAGACCAAAGACCCTGAGCTTTCAGGGATCCCCAGACCGCGCCCCAGCCCATCAGACTGGCGTCGGTCGTGACAATGACCCACTCTGGTCTGCGGAAGGTCATCCCTTGTGACAGGTTGTCCAGGGACAGCCACCAACGGAGTGAGTCTCTGGTCCTCTGATTTACTTGTATCCTCGGAGACAAGTCTGTATAGTCCCCATTCCACTGACTGAGCATGCACAGTTGTAATGGTCTTAGATGAATGCGCGCAAAAGGAACTATGTCCATTGCCGCTACCATCAAACCTATCACTTCCATGCACTGCGCTATGGAAGGAAGAGGAACGGAATGAAGTATCCGACAAGAGTCTAGAAGTCTTGTTTTTCTGGCCTCTGTCAGAAAAATCCTCATTTCTAAGGAGTCTATTATTGTTCCCAAGAAGGGAACCCTTGTTGACGGAGATAGAGAACTCTTTTCCACGTTCACTTTCCATCCGTGAGATCTGAGAAAGGCCAGGACGATGTCCGTGTGAGCCTTTGCTTGAGGAAGGGACGACGCTTGAATCAGAATGTCGTCCAAGTAAGGTACTACAGCAATGCCCCTTGGTCTTAGCACAGCTAGAAGGGACCCTAGTACCTTTGTGAAAATCCTTGGAGCAGTGGCTAATCCGAAAGGAAGCGCCACGAACTGGTAATGCTTGTCCAGGAATGCGAACCTTAGGAACCGATGATGTTCCTTGTGGATAGGAATATGTAGATACGCATCCTTTAAATCCACCGTGGTCATGAATTGACCTTCCTGGATGGAAGGAAGAATTGTTCGAATGGTTTCCATCTTGAACGATGGAACCTTGAGAAACTTGTTTAAGATCTTGAGATCTAAGATTGGTCTGAACGTTCCCTCTTTTTTGGGAACTATGAACAGATTGGAGTAGAACCCCATCCCTTGTTCTCCTAATGGAACAGGATGAATCACTCCCATTGTTAACAGGTCTTCTACACAATGTAAGAATGCCTGTCTTTTTATGTGGTCTGAAGACAACTGAGACCTGTGGAACCTCCCCCTTGGGGGAAGCCCTTTGAATTCCAGAAGATAACCTTTGGAGACTATTTCTAGTGTCCAAGGATCCAGAACATCTCTTGCCCAAGCCTGAGCGAAGAGAGAGAGTCTGCCCCCCACCAGATCCGGTCCCGGATCGGGGGCCAACATTTCATGCTGTCTTGGTAGCAGTGGCAGGTTTCTTGGCCTGCTTTCCCTTGTTCCAGCCTTGCATTGGTCTCCAAGCTTGCTTGGCTTGAGAAGTATTACCCTCTTGCTTAGAGGACGTAGCACTTTGGGCTGGTCCGTTTCTACGAAAGGGACGAAAATTAGGTTTATTTTTGGCCTTGAAAGGCCGATCCTGAGGAAGGGCATGGCCCTTACCCCCAGTGATATCAGAGATAATCTCTTTCAAGTCAGGGCCAAACAGCGTTTTACCCTTGAAAGGAATGTTAAGTAGCTTGTTCTTGGAAGACGCATCAGCTGACCAAGATTTCAACCAAAGCGCTCTGCGCGCCACAATAGCCAACCCAGAGTTCTTCGCCGCTAACCTAGCCAATTGCAAAGTGGCGTCTAGGGTGAAAGAATTAGCCAATTTGAGAGCATTGATTCTGTCCATAATCTCCTCATAAGGAGGAGAATCACTATCGACCGCCTTTACCAGCTCATCGAACCAGAAACATGCGGCTGTAGCGACAGGGACAATGCATGAAATTGGTTGTAGAAGGTAACCCTGCTGAACAAACATCTTTTTAAGTAAACCTTCTAATTTTTTATCCATAGGATCTTTGAAAGCACAACTATCTTCTATGGGTATAGTGGTGCGTTTGTTTAAAGTGGAAACCGCTCCCTCGACCTTGGGGACTGTCTGCCATAAGTCCTTTCTGGGGTCGACCATAGGAAACAATTTTTTAAATATGGGGGGAGGGACGAAAGGAATACCGGGCCTTTCCCATTCTTTATTTACAATGTCCGCCACCCGCTTGGGTATAGGAAAAGCTTCTGGGAGCCCCGGGACCTCTAGGAACTTGTCCATTTTACATAGCTTCTCTGGGATGACCAAATTGTCACAATCATCCAGAGTGGATAACACCTCCTTAAGCAGAGCGCGGAGATGTTCCAACTTAAATTTAAACGTAATCACATCAGGTTCAGCTTGTTGAGAAATGTTCCCTGAATCTGTAATTTCTCCCTCAGACAAAACCTCCCTGGCCCCCTCAGACTGGTTTAGGGGCCCTTCAGAACCATTATTATCAGCGTCGTCATGCTCTTCAGTATCTAAAACAGAGCAGTCGCGCTTACGCTGATAAGTGTGCATTTTGGCTAAAATGTTTTTGACAGAATTATCAATTACAGCCGTTAATTGTTGCATAGTAAGGAGTATTGGCGCGCTAGATGTACTAGGGGCCTCCTGAGTGGGCAAGACTCGTGTAGACGAAGGAGGGAATGATGCAGTACCATGCTTACTCCCCTCACTTGAGGAATCATCTTGGGCATCATTGTCATTGTCACATAAATCACATTTATTTAAATGAGAAGGAACTCTGGCTTCCCCACATTCAGAACACAGTCTATCTGGTAGTTCAGACATGTTAAACAGGCATAAACTTGATAACAAAGTACAAAAAACTTTTTAAAATAAAACCGTTACTGTCACTTTAAATTTTAAACTGAACACACTTTATTACTGCAATTGCGAAAAAATATGAAGGAATTGTTCAAAATTCACCAAAATTTCACCACAGTGTCTTAAAGCCTTAAAAGTATTGCACACCAAATTTGGAAGCTTTAACCCTTAAAATAACGGAACCGGAGCCGTTTTTAACTTTAACCCCTTTACAGTCCCTGGTATCTGCTTTGCTGAGACCCAACCAAGCCCAAAGGGGAATACGATACCAAATGACGCCTTCAGAAAGTCTTTTCTATGTATCAGAGCTCCTCACACATGCGACTGCATGTCATGCCTCTCAAAAACAAGTGCGCAACACCGGCGCGAAAATGAGGCTCTGCCTATGATTTGGGAAAGCCCCTAAAGAATAAGGTGTCTAAAATAGTGCCTGCCGATAAATTCTTATCAAAATACCCAGATTAAATGATTCCTCAAGGCTAAATATGTGTTAATAATGAATCGATTTAGCCCAGAAAAAGTCTACAGTCTTAATAAGCCCTTGTGAAGCCCTTATTTACTATCTTAATAAACATGGCTTACCAGATCCCATAGGGAAAATGACAGCTTCCAGCATTACATCGTCTTGTTAGAATGTGTCATACCTCAAGCAGCAAGAGACTGCTCACTGTTCCCCCAACTGAAGTTAATTCCTCTCAACAGTCCTGTGTGGAACAGCCATGGATTTTAGTAACGGTTGCTAAAATCATTTTCCTCATACAAACAGAAATCTTCATCTCTTTTCTGTTTCTGAGTAAATAGTACATACCAGCACTATTTTAAAATAACAAACTCTTGATTGAATAATAAAAACTACAGTTAAACACTAAAAAACTCTAAGCCATCTCCGTGGAGATGTTGCCTGTACAACGGCAAAGAGAATGACTGGGGTAGGCGGAGCCTAGGAGGGATCATGTGACCAGCTTTGCTGGGCTCTTTGCCATTTCCTGTTGGGGAAGAGAATATCCCACAAGTAAGGATGACGCCGTGGACCGGACACACCTATGTTGGAGAAAAATTGTTTTGTTCATGTTTTCTCTCTCTTTTTTTTATTCAAGAAACTTGAGGCATAGGGCCAGATTTAACAAACAGCGGATGCTGCTGTCTCCGCCTCAAGGTTCTGGCTTGCCGGAAACTGAAGTTAAGAAGCAGCGGTCGTAAGACCGCTCCTGCATTTATCATTCCGATCCGATCGGGATGATTGACACCCCCTGTTAGCGGCCGATTGGCTTGTGCAATGTTAAATGCCAACAGCAATGTCGGACGGACATGATTTGCTACAGCGAATCATGTCCACCCAGCATTTAATAAATCTACCCCATAGACTTATCAAGAACATGTCGCACAATTACATTGCATGATCATAAAGCAGTATAAAGACAACTGAGGATAAAAAAAAAAAACATATTCCATCAAAAGGATATATTATTTAGTATTCTAGAGAAGGTTCTTAGGTTTTTTTTCTATATTTTAAACTTACAAAAAATATATTAACATATTAACTAAAACTAGTGTACTACATTTCCCCAAGATCAAACACTGATAATGAAGTGGTCCAGACCCCGACCAGCCTACAGCTCTCTGGAACTGGAACATCCATCATTTCTTCCCCCTGTCTTATTAAAAAAACTCCATTTACCACGTAGCAGCTCTTCCATAATAAATTCAGAGGTAGAGAGGGTTAGTATATTGTGTTGTAGTGGAACAGAAAGTGTATTAATTAGTATCTCCCATTTAAAAAAGAAGGTTTTTATACATATGGAGATCTCTCCTTTCACATATGCCTGTTCTATCATCAGCTGGCGATAGATCCTATTCCTTAGAACTGCAGGCCTCGGGGAGTTGTAGAAAGCCAGAGTGATAATATTAGTTTCCTAGCTAACAAAAATACAGTATTTACAAACGTTGCCTGATTATTTGTTTCTGTCACTACACAACAGGACCATAGATCATGATATAGTCACATTAAGTTGACACACCCTCTTTAGCCAGTGATCATTCCCAGAATTTACAGATCTTTGGACTAGGCTAGGGGAGGAGCATTTCTTACAAGTGTGATCTGGGGACAGGGCCACTTAGCCTATTGTTGTGGTGTGAGATAGGCCCCTATGCATTAATTTGTACTGTGTTTCACGGAGATAAGGGGACAGCCCTAACCCTCTCAAAACTCTGAGTCACTGCCTCTGTTGTGGCCTCTGGATAAACTCACCCACTTATCAGATATCTGAGTAATAAACAAATGTTTTCACCATTTTATAAACCTCTGTTTTAATAGAAACATAGATATTGACGGCAGATAAGAGCCATAGGCCCAACAAGTCTTCCCGATATTACCTAATACAGGGGCGTATTAAGGCATAGGCCAACAAGGCTGGTGCCTAGGGCAGCAGATTTTTAAGGGGCAGCAGAATTTTGAGTCCCTAGGGCCACTCTACTGAACTCAGGGCCAATTACTAATGACTTAAATGGCTGACCCGGCTATTGCTATCCTATGGGATTGTATGTGGGTGCACATGACGTGGTGACAGTCGAGGCAGAGCTCACTTGCGCAGCCTGGCCTGGACTGAGAGGGAATGTGGTATTCTTCCTGGCTCCACTGCGTGATTGAGACTCACACAGACTACACAGTGCAGTGTGCACTACAACGTGACCACTGTGAAACAGCATATGCCTTTCTCCCTTCAATACATCTTCATTAAGCATTAAAATACTTAAACGGATTAGTCCCTACATACTTGTACATTTACTGTTTGTCTATCTGTCATACATGCAAAGATTAAGTATTTATTGCTGAATCTATACAACTATGTGACTTAAAACACAACTGAAAATATGTTGTATGCATTTAATACATTCAGAAACAATACAAGTATATACTTTATTATGAATGTATCATGTGACTTTATCCCCTAGGATACAATTCCTAAACCTATCATAACTACTGTTGTATTTTTTAAGTACTTTTAAAGGCCAGTTTGTATATTCATTACATATTTATCCAAGCAGATATTTTGCTTAAAAAACTGTCAATCACCAAAGAAGATGTTTAAGGTTAAACAACTACCTACTGACAAACTATCATACAGTGAAGGATATTTTTTCTGATATAAACACTTTAATCATCTGACTTGCAAAATAATGTCTTAATATATATATATATGTGTGTGTGTGTGTGTGTGTGTGTGTGTGTGTGTGACCACAGTGAATGCAAGCCCTGGTGAACATCTACTCAAAAAGACATTTTTTTATTTTTTTACACTCTACCCCAAAAATATTATGTCTAAAAAAAGGCCTTAAACCTGGGGTGGGGTGCAGCAGAATTTTGAGTGCCTAGGGCAGCACAAAACCTAAATACGCCCCTGACCTAATAGTATAAACTTATCTAGTTTGTAGGATAGCCTTATGCTTGTACCATGCATTTTTAAAGTCCCCCACAGTGTTTGTCGCTACTACCTCTTGAGGAAGTTTATTCCATACATCAATCACTCTTTCTGTAAAGAAGTGCTTCCTCAAATTACTCCTGAATCTACTACCCTTTAGCTTGAGATCATGACCCCTTGTTCTTGAATTTTCCATTTTATGTAAAATACCCACAGCCTCAGTTTTACTAAGCCCTTTAACGTACTTGAAAGTTGCTATCATATCACCTCTTTCCCTTCTCTCCTCTAAGCTATACATATTTAGGTCATTGAGCCTATCCTGGTAAGTTTTATTTTTTAGACAATGTACCATTTTGGTAGCCCTCCTTTGCACAGATTCAAGTTTGTTAATATCCTTCTGAAGATACGGCCTCCAGAACTGCACACAATGCCTCCAGAACTGCACACAATACTCAAGATGAGGCCTAACTAATGATCTATAAAGTGACATAAGAACCTTACTATTTCTGCTGCAAATACCTCTACCAATACATCCAAGCATTCTGCTAGCCTTACTCGCTGCATTACTACATTGTTTACTAAGTTTTAAATCGTCTGAAATAATAATTCCCAAGTCCTGTTCCTCATCTGTAACAGTCAGTAAAGTGTCATTGAGTCTGTAATTAACATTTGGATTTTTCTTCCCTAAATGCATTATTTTACACTTTGCTGTGTTAAACTTTAGATCCCAGTCGTTTGTCCAATCCTCCAATTATTGTATATCACTTCTCATTTTGTCTACCCCCCCTGGAACATCCACTCTGTTACAAATGTTTGTATCATCTGCAAACAGACATACTTTCCCCTGTAGCCCTTTGCTGATATCACAGATAAATATGTTAAACAAAACAGGCCCCAGAACTGACCCCTGAGGAACACCACTAGTAACAGCCCCCTCTGCTGAATGAACTCCATTTACTAATACACTTTCCACCCAGTTCACAATTTTTAAATCTAGACCAAGGAGATACAGTTTGTGAATTAGTTTATTGTGTGGGACGGTGTCAAATGCTTTGCTGAAATCTAGATATGCTACATCAACTGCTCCACCCTTGTCTAATACTTTTGTTACATAATCAAAGAAGTCAATTAGATTAGTCTGACATGATCTCCCTGAAGTAAAACCATGCTGATTTTGGTCCTCTAAATTGTTTGTCTTTATGTAAGTCATAATTCTTTCTTTTAAGAGGCTTTCCATTAATTTCCCTACTACTGAAGTTAAACTAACTGGCCTGTAGTTACCAGATTCTTCTCTACTGCCCTTTTTATTTAGAGGTATTACATTTGCTATTCTCCAATCATCTGGGACAGCTCCTGTTAATAGTGACTGATTAAACAGATCAGTTAATGGGACAGTTAGCACTGATCAAAGTTCTTTTTAATGTCAAGGGCTAATTTTTCCTTATATTTTCAAATGCCTTGGTGGGTCTCATAAATACATGGCAACCTTGCACATCATACTGTATATCATATACTGTACCTACCAGCAGTGAAATACATTGTGTCCTTTAAAATTGTGATTTCATACACACAGTGCATCATTTTATTATCTGTATAGATTGTTTCAGGTACACCTCTGTATTACACTTGTTGTTACAGTCCTATGAGCAGCAAATATTGCAATATAAGCATATCTGTATATCTCACCCTCAGTCCCATCGGGCTCTGCTTGCTCCTCACGCTGCTTCTGCTTGAACTTCATGTTCCCAAAGTGCATGATGGCTCCTGTGAGTTTGTAGATGGAATTCTTCTCATCTTGAAAAAACCCCAGAACATCAAAGGCGCTCTGTGTAGATGGTTGAAAAAGTGCAGATATCCTATTATTTTTTTAACTTATGTCACTTATTAAATTGTAGTTATAGAAACCTGTCATATTCAGCAGCATATATTTAGGATCTAAACAAATTGAGAAGGAAATCAAACCATATATGAGCACTCACATCTGTGGCCATCAGCTCCTCGGCATCATCAATGGATGCAACCGTGGTCTCTCCCTGAGATATGTATGCATAGTCATAAGGGTTATTGGTTACCAGTAACATATCTGTAGAGATTAATAAGGGAAAAAGGATCTGATTATTACCGGCAGACACAGAGGTTTTTTAGAGTAAGAGAAATTATATACATCAGGAGTATGACCCATAAATAAAGATGATGGAGACAAATAGTGAGTGATTAATGCAACAATGTGCTAGAAAAGATGCATCTATACAGAAAATCAGAGGTTACAGTTGTACCCAGAAGCTCTGGCTTCCTATTGGACAGGATCTGGTAGAAGATATGATAATCTCTTTCAGACTTCAGCTGGAAGACGCAACGTGATTTCTCCAGGAGATCTGTGGAGGTAAGGCTGAGTGTGAGTGGTGGGAAGAAGAGAGGGCGTAAGTAGTAAGGCTATATGAGATGACAGGAAGGAAGAAACTCACAGGTCTCTATATCAGCAGACGCCAGCTTCCCAGAGGCACCAAAGTGAATTCGGATAAATTTACCCTGAGAAAGGAATGGAGAGAAATAAAAAGGCATCAGAAGTTTTTTTAAGTTATGTAATGGCACCAGTCATGGCGGTGTTCCCTCTCACCACTTATCAAAATGTTATCTAGAAAGACCATAGCACAATTTATTAGATCACAGGAGGGCATAAAGCAAATGAAGATTGGATGAAATTAGTTTTATTTTTATGCAGATGATCTGGTTCACACTACTTTAAATCTTTAGCTGCTATTAATCTTCTGCAGTATATTGTGTCTAGATATGGATGGAAATCTGAAGACAAAATAAATCTAAACCTGTGGGAAGAATCATATTTGTTCTAAAAATAAATTAATTTGGAGCTGCATTTTTCATCCTAAAGTAGCCTTGCTTCATATCCTACCACAAAATATTTGTAGAACAAAGCCTCTTATTAATGGAAGCCATACTCTCTGATGCATTCTTAAAGGGACAGTCTACCATAGAATTGTTATTGTTTTAAAAGATAGATAATCCCTTTATTACCCATTCCCCAGTTTTGCAAAACCAACACAGTTATATTAATATACTTTTTACCTCTGTGATTACCTTGTATCTAGGAACCTTCTTCCAGCCCCCTAATCACATGACTATGACTTGTTATTTTCTATTGTCTTGCATTTAGCATTGTATTGTGCTAGATCTTAAATAACCCCCTGTGCCACACAGTGTTATCTATATGGCCCACGTGTACTTTCTGTCTCTTTGTGTTGAAAAGAGATTTAAAAAGCATGTGATAAGAGGCAGCCCTCAAAGGCTTAAAAATTAGCATATGAGTCTACCGATGTTTAGTTTAAACTAAGAATACCAAGAGAAAAAAAGCAAATTTGATGATAAAAGTAAATTGGAAAGTTGATTAAAATTAAAAGTCCTATCTGAATAATGAAAGTTTAATTTATACTAGACTGTCCCTTTAAGAAGAGGCTTTTTAAAGAAGCCAGTTTAGTTCTATAATTGAGAAAGGGCATTTATGTAAAGAAACAGGGAAATGTTAACGTTAGTTCTTAAACAGAGTTTATGCTACGTACTTTAACATTACAGAATAGACTAAGAGAAATAAATTGTGACCTAATGAAGTATATTATAGGTTAAGGAAAGAGCGAGAAAATGCATTGAAAAGGAATAGTTGTCAATTGTATAGTTTTTCATGGGACAGTCCTGTTTTTTGGCTTCCTGCTAAACAAAGCCTCAATGTATGAATTGGGGAAATTACACATGTTCCAAACTGTGCTACACTATTGAGATCCCTGAGTTCATCACCCCTTGTCTCCATCCTCTCCCTGGTATTATATATCACCTGACACCTGTCTACACACGTCAACATAACACATAAGGTTTCAGAAAAAAAAATCATACAATAAGCAGAAAAAAAAATATTTTATCAGGTAAGCATACTGTACATGATGTTATTACACTTTTGTTTGTATTTAAAGGGACAGTCTACTTGAAAATTGATATTGTTTAAAAAGATAGATAATACCTTTATTACCCATTATCCGATTTTGCAGAATCATCACTGTTACATTAAAATCCTTTTTACGGTTACCTCTATGATTACCTGTATCTAAGCCCCTGCAGACTGCGCCTTGTCTGAATGCTTTTTTTTTTAGCTTTTTACAGTCTTGCATTTTAGCCAATTAGTGCTGGTTCTTGTGAACCCATTATCATTCTCCACAGGAGTAAACACAATGTTATCTATATGACACACAAGACACATGAACTAGCACTGTCTGGCTGTAGTGCAAGATTATAAAAAGCTAAAAAAAACACTGAGCTAGGGGGTGGTCTGTAGGAACTTAGAGACAAGCAATCTTAGAGGTCATCATTTTTTTAACCCATGTTAAACACCTAGTTAAAGCAGCAATACCCTCATGGGACCTAGCTGAACACATCAAATGAGCGAGTGACAAGAGGCACCAATCACCACCTAGTTCTCAGTAGTGTATTGCTGCTTTTGAACCTACCTTGGTATGCTTTTCAACAAAGGATAACAAGGGAGGGAAATACATTTGATAACAATGTAAACTGATGTCCCTTTAAATATCCCTTTTACACCCATTTCCCTCTCTCCTTGACCCAATAGAGCAAAATACATGCACAAATGTATTGTTTCAAAAATGTATGTCTGTTCACATCTTTGAGAATTAGATGTGCTACAATAATGACTGGGGTTCATAGGACACCCAGCACCCCTAGAACCATCATTAAAGTCAAGTGCGTAGGCACCATAGAGTTGCCAAAATACATTGTCTTCATCTGTCATTATCATGACGGTTAACCATGCAGCTAAGATGACTTGGCCTTTTAGCTCACATACTCACAAATCGAGAGGAGTTGTCATTTCTGAGAGTCTTAGCGTTGCCAAAGGCCTCCAGAGCAGGGTTAGCCTGGATGATTTGATCTTCCAGAGTCCCCTAGATTGAAGCAGAGAGGTCAGTAACACGTGGGATTGTGCACATCTAATTTATTTTAATCATCACAATTCTTGTGACTCACCCCATTCTTGTATATAGCTCCCACCAGAAAGCTAAAGGGTTGTATGTTTTGTTGTTTTACTTACACTATCCCTCTATTTATCCCAATTCTCTTCTTTATTATCCAACGTCTATCTCAGATAATTTGTTTATTTTTTCTTTTTCCTCAGTTTCTTGCATACAATCTATTATTAGATCACCCTCCATCCTACCTTGTTGGCACCGGCTGCATCCTTCTTTCCACCAATGGCTGCAATGCTGGCAAAGTACTGAATGACACGCTTGGTATTCACAGTCTTCCCAGCACCAGATTCTCCGCTAGAAGAAGCCAAAAAAGGACATAGAGAGTGGTGAGTAGTGAGAGAAATCATGAGCTGGATGATAGATGGGGATGTGAGTTAAAAGTGCAATCTTACGTGATCAGGATGGACTGGTTCTCACGATCTGGAAGAAAACAACAAACTCAGTATGTCCTTTATGTTTATTATCTGTTAATTCACCATTTCCACTCACCATGCCACAAAATCAAGAGTAGGGATGGGCGAATTTGCGGAAAGTGTAATTTGTTTGGTAGACCGAATATTATTGTCCAGATGACATACGTTTTGGACAATCGAATGTTACTTTCGTTTTCGAATGTTCATAATTAAATCGAATATCCACATTTAAAATTTTTAATGCAACATTCGATTTAACAAATACTATTCAGAAGTTCAATAGTTTGTGTGGTAGGGAATTTAGTAAATTGATACATAATAGATACAAATATATCAATTTGAATGTTTCTATTTTGAATATTGCATAATTCAAACATTACATTTAAAGAGAGCATTGGAAATACTATTATAAATATATTGAATATTGCATAGTTTGAATCACATTATTAGCAAAATTCTAAATGAATATTACAAGCACTAGAAATACTATTACATTAAACGAATGTTAGAATGTTGTACAAACATTCGAAATTCGAAACAAATGTGTTAAAATTCGTTTCATTTTTTTTAACGTTGCAAAATGAATATAGAAGCAGATATTCTTTACATACTAAAACATTTACGGCTAGATTACGAGTTGTGCGTTAGGTTTAAAAAGCAGCGTTAAGAGGTCCTAACGTTGCTTTTTAATGCCCGCTGGTATACAAGTCTTGCAGGTACAGGTGTACCGCTCACTTTTTTTCAGACTCGAAAATGCCGCAAATCCACTTACGTAAATTGCGTATCCTATATTTTCTATGGGACTTGCATACTAGTCTAACCAAAAGTGAGCGGTAGACCCTCTCCTGTCAAGACTGATACCGCATTTAAAAGTCAGTAGTTAGGAGTTTTATGGGCTAACGCCATAGCATAAAACTCTTAAAAGTGCTTAAAAGTACACTAACACCCATAAACTACCTATTAACCCCTAAACTGAGGGCCCCCCCCCACATCGCAAACACTAAATAAAAATGTTTAACCCCTAATCTGCCGAACCGGACATCGCCGCCACTATAAAAATATATTAACCCCTAAACCGCCGCCCTCCCACATTGCAAACACTAGTTTAATTTTATTAACCCCTAATCTGCCATCCCTAACATCGCTGACACCTAGCTACATTTATTAACCCCTAATCTGCCGCCCACAACGTCGCCGCAACTATATTAAATATATTAACCCCTAAATCTAAGTCTAACCCTACCCCCCCTAACTTAAATATAATTTAAATAAATATAAATTACTACAATTCACTAAATTATTCCTATTTAAAACTAAATACTTACCTATAAAATAAACTCTAAGCTAGCTACAATATAACGAATAATTACATTGTATCTAGCTTAGGGTTTATTTTTATTTTACAGGCAACTTTGTATTTATTTTAACTAGGTAGAATAGTTATTAAATAGTTATTAACTATTTAATAACTACCTAGCTAAAATAAATACAAAATTACCTGTAAAATAAAACCTAACCTAAGTTACAATTACACCTAACACTACACTATCATTAAATAAATTACCTTAACTAAATACAATTAAATACAATTTAAAAAAATTATCTAAAGTACGAAAGCCCCCCCCCCCCCACTAAATTACAGAAAATAATAAAATAATTACAAGTGGAAACAGATTTTACATCTGAACAGAAGATTGAACTCTGACCTGTCAGCATGTACTGATAAGCATTGTCAGAGATGGAAAATATATGGGGGGGAGCTTCACTCCTCTTCTTCCCACGATAAGCAGACACCACCTCTGCATTGTACACAGGGAGCCACTTGTAGGGATTCACTGTCACACAGAAGAGACCTGAGTATGTCTGGTGGAAATAACAAAATACAGTATGTGTTACATAGGTGTGTGTGTATATATATATATATATATGATATTCACTGTAGTTAACTGTTTAGCAGAGACAAGTTACTAGTCCAGAAAAAAAGTTACTAGTTCACTGTATGTAAATGATAGGAAAAAATACACATTTTTTTACTCATACACTGCATATTCTTACTTGTTTGGGAAAAAGTCAAAATTTCCATTTTTGTCTATCTATTTATCTATATATCATCTATCTATCTATCTGTCTGTCATATATCAATCTATCTATCTACCTATCTGTCTGTTATATATCAGTCTATCTATCTATCTTTCTATCTATCTATCTATCTATCTATCTATCTATCTATCTATCTCTCTCTGTCTGTTTATATGAAATAGAATATAGAATATAGAGGAGTGTATAATATAATACAATGTATTTTACAAGATTGCATAAGGTATTTGAGAAATTTAGAACGTTTATGTGGAACACAAATTAATATAACATGGATAAGATTACCTGAATAAAATGTATTCTCTTCTTAGCCTTTATTGTGGCTGCACACATATGCCTCTTGTCATTGTCTCACAAGATGTGTTCAGCTAGCTCTCAGTGCATGGCTGCTTTGTAGATAATTTTAACTATGTGTTTAATCTCTGTGTTTTCTTTTTTGCAGTTTTATGTGTCTTTACTATGTTCAGTAGCTCACACATTACATTAGCCTGGTGTATTGTAATGAATTAGTCAACATTTCATGTTTCAGTTTGAGATTTAGGAATCTGATTTAAAGTTAGTAAGCAATCCGCTGATTTGCATGTTAGGGATAGTTTTAGGATCAGTGTAGGAGTCACCAGAAGATAGACTCACATAGATCATCCAGGCTGCGTAACGCTCCTTGAGATTATACAACACCGCTGGCTCATTCAGGAACGTCAGCATCGCCATGTCCTCAATCTTATCGAACTTGGGTGGGTTCTGCTGCATCAGAACACTGTCCTTTAGAGTCACTGTCTACAATACAAATAGCCTGATGTCAGCTCTCATACTAAGTAAATCATATCCACAACTGGGAGCTCACACACGTGGTCATGCGGCCATGCTTACCGTGCCATGCTCAGTTTCCACTATGATCTTGTCGCCCTCACGGCTGGTTACTTTAGCCTTCACAAACTCTTCCTTGTCATCTGGTACATAAATGTCCTTCTTCATGTCAAACGGTTTGGTCTGGGCCTCTAGACGCTCCTTGTCTGACTTCCTCAGATAAGGAGCTGCTGCCCCAAACTCTGCCATATGAGCGTCACCCATCACGGTATCTGCAAAAGAGATTGTGAGCCTATGGGACAAGCACATGGTAATCACATATGGATAGCTTGTGCATAGCTGCAAAGAGCAGGGCACGTGGTCTCGCTGAACAAGCTTAGATATGTACATCTGTGTAACAGACATCATTGCTGAGCTGGACATAAAGGTGTATGATAACAAATAATATTATCATATGGAAAAAGAAGAAGCACCTACACAAACATTATTAAGCGATAAGCTGATGTTGGAATTACCTGACATATAACAATATGCACACAAACACATAGAACACAGATAAATACATTATACCACTCCGTTGTCACCTGAATGTTAGCAGTTGATGCAGATTTGGTAGACAGTTCTGCTGATAATTTTCTTGTGCATAAATATATATACACACACCTGTCTCTCTCCCCCCTCCCGTCCCACCCAGATTTGGGCTCCATTGTCTGAGAGCCGCATCCCCCATCACACCCCTGTGAACAATTGAGGGTCTCACGTCATTGTGCTGGAATCATAGGGGGGTAACGGGGGACATATGAGAGGAGAGGAACATAGCTGTGCAACATAACACTGAGCATATTTCTGTTTCCAAAGGGTAAAGGGCTTTATTTTACTCTTTCTTTGCCACAATTGCGGTTTACCCCTTCTCTTCCGAAAAGAGATGTGGATTTGTGATTAACCCCTTTGCTGCCAAAGAAAAGTACAGAGTGAGGTATTAACCCCTTCTGTTTAAGAACATACAGTGTATTTACTTATATCTTAAATACAGAATATGGATTATTTAATTCAGTACTAGAAGCAGAAAGGAACCTCTTACTGGCAGTGAGACCTAAGAATGCTGATCTGTATCCTGTAGGGACCAGCCGAATATCTCCTGCCAAGAAACACACAGATAAGTCATTAAACCCTCTCCGATTAACCCCTTTCTCTGCCATAGACCAGCAGGAATGAATATGTACATAACTAAGAAAGCACTTTAACCTGTGTGAAATGAATCTAATTGCTATTCAAGCCTTTGGAATCGCACAACTTTGCAATAACGCTTACTTTTGGGAGAGTTTGGCTTTTTTGTATGCAGATAAAATAGTTAAATATAACATTTTGATATTTCTATATTTCTATAGAAGTTGTATCACAGAGTTGAACTCTTTCATGTTTCCTTTTTTCTTCTTTGATATTCTAAAATAAAATTGTGTGCGACATGAATACTTCTCATCTTTCCGCACTTTAAGGCACAATTTTAAAGCAGCAATTTAATGGAACGGAAATCCTCCAGAGTTCAGCCTATTTACTGATCACTTGACTTTTGTGTTACTTACCGACTGAGGGCCAGATTACAAGTGGAGCTCTATTTAATGCTTCCGCTTGAGCGTTATCTGAGCTAGAAGTAAGCTTTTTGCTTGTGCCAAGTTGCGCACGTATTATGAGTTGAAAATACTGTCTTCGCTTGCGTGCTAACCTGATGTGCGTAAAAAGCCAAATTTAAGATATCGCGTGTGATAACCTATTTTCCCTTATCGTGCAAACACGATCCCATATTCCCAAGTGCGCTAACCCAACATGTAAATATGAATATTTCACATTCCAATGTTCTTCACATAGAGGAATATGTTCTATGTATTCATAAATATATATTTCTATATCTATCTGATGATTTTTTTTGCACAAATATATGTTTATACCTATATATAGATAATTATAAATAAATATAGGTATATACAGATATATAGGAATATCTATTTACAAATACATATAACATATGCCCTTATGTGAAAAACATTGAAATGTGAAATATTTACAGTAAATACACAGTATAACACTTTATTAAATAGGAATATAGCATAAATATGTTTTTACATGTTTTCATTTACTTTAAGGGACAGTCTAGTTAAACTTAAACTTTCATGAATCAGATAGGGCATGCAATTTTAAACAACTTTCCAATTTACTTTTATCATCTAATTTGCTTTGGTCTCTTGGTATTCTTTGTGGAAAGCTAAACCTAGGTAGGCTCATATGCTAATTTCTAAGCAGTTGAACTGCCTCTTATCTCATTGCATTTTGACAGTTTTTGACAGTTAGACAGTGCTAGTTCATGTGTTTCATATAGATAACATTGTGCTCACTCTTGTGGAATTATTGCAGAGTCAGCACTGATTGACTAAAATGCATGTCTGTCAAAACAACTGATATAAGGGGACAGTCTGCAGAGGTTTTTATACAAGGTAATAACAGAGGTAAAGTGTATTAAAATAACCATGTTGGTTATGCAAAACTGGGGAGGCAAACAATGGCCTGACCAGGCAATTGTTGTTAGTCACAGCTTTTTAGCATTTTTTTTGTATCCTGAATCTGTTTTTTGCTGGGGTTTTTTTAACATATACGTTGTTCGCAATTCAAATGTTTTATTTTCTGCACCAATATGTATATACCTTATACTGCTAGTAACTAGGGCATTCTTCTTTTAGCACTGTCTTAATGCTTACTATTTGATATGCTGCTAGCATTTTGTATGTTTCATTTCCTGTATTGATATGCACAATGCTGTCAGTAATTAGTGTGTTTCTCTAGAATTTTATATATATATATATATATATATATATATCACCAGCGTTTAATGTTTCTTGCATTTGACTTATTGGGGCCGATTTATTAATGCTTCAACGCTGGAATCTCACGTCAAATTAGACTCAAAGTTGATCCGCCATAGTTAACAAAGCATCAAGATCGTTAAATGTTGAAATGTGTGACGTAATATATGCTCCCGTGATATCAATCCGACGCAGATCGATGCTTGTGTTATTTGAGCGGAATACTGATCATCCGCCGTCACAATCAACTCTATTTGACCCTCTTCCATTACAAATCTAGGGGTCAATATTATTGCTCCAAATTTGGTGCAAAGTATTGCTTCAAATTTGGTGCACTAGTAGATATAAGAATAAAAATTAAATAAATACATTACATAATATAGCCAACTTCCTTTTTTTGGATAAATCTATTTGCACCATGTTTAACACATGTAATACAAGTCACACTCTCCACTTCGCACCAAATTTGACGCAACACCTTTCGCACCAAATTTGATGCAATACTCAAACTGCTAATCAACCTACAAACTAGTAAAGTTTTCTACAACTTCTTATTGGTAAATGCATAATCACGTGATTAATGAAATCAGCCAATCTGATTGAAACATACATTTTCTACTATCACTAAACAATCAAATTGCTCTATACTTGAGTCATTGATCACTCATCAGAACTTGAAAGTGCCATTTGTTACATTGTGTATTATACTTTGAAAGTATGTATATGTGAAGTTAGTATTAAAGATAAACGCTGATGATGACATTAGGCCACACAGTGTAATATTTCTGACAATAATTTTTAATACCAGAGAGAAGAAAGTATGACGTAGTAAAATCCAAGGTTTATTCACATCAATTAAAATCCAGAAGATCAACAGTGCAGCAAATGCAAAAAGCTGAGTAGTGTGAGCGTGGCACCAGTGGCTTACATGTTTTAGCAAAAAGCCGTAATCATAGCCTATGGTGCCACACCAGTGAAACATCTTTGAAAAGGTTAACAATTAATCTGATAGGTTGTGAAACCGAATAGACAATTAACAGATTAATTGTTAACCTTTTTAAAGATGTTTCACTGCGTCACTGTGCGAACAGCAGAGAACGCTGCTGTCGAGGAATCTCTTGATCTGTATGAGACAGATTCTACAGTTATCTGCATTTTTTCGCCTCTGACAGTAAACTTGAGCTATAACTGGATTGTTGCAGTGTGGAAGTACCACAAGTGGGATGAGTGTTATTTATCTGTAAGTCCCAGTTACAGGACCGGGAAGAGTTACTCCCTTGGAATTGTACATTTTATTGTAGGGGTAATCACACTAATTCTCTGCCTCTGAATAATTCTTAATAATTAAATGTTGTTTTATTCAATATAATCTTAAGCTGATAGCTCAAAGGGATAGCCCACCTAACATTAAACTGTCATGAATCAGATACAGCAGAAATTAAAATCACCTCTTTACTGTCATGCTATTTTCAGTGTTTTTCTTCCTTCTCTTGAATTTCATTTTCATTAAGAAATGTCATCTTATATTTCAGTCCATTTTTTAACACCTGAGTAGGGGTGGTGTTTTAAACTAGACTGCAATCAGGAAGGGTTACACAGGTGCAGAGAGAAAACTGGCCCAGATCGTAAAAACAGAATTTATGCTTACCTGATAAATTACTTTCTCCAACGGTGTGTCCGGTCCACGGCGTCATCCTTACTTGTGGGATATTCTCTTCCCCAACAGGAAATGGCAAAGAGTCCCAGCAAAGCTGGTCACATGATCCCTCCTAGGCTCCGCCCACCCCAGTCATTCGACCGACGGACAGGAGGAAATATATATAGGAGAAACCATATGATACCGTGGTGACTGTAGTTAGAGAAAATAATTCATCAGACCTGATTAAAAAACCAGGGCGGGCCGTGGACCGGACACACCGTTGGAGAAAGTAATTTATCAGGTAAGCATAAATTCTGTTTTCTCCAACATTGGTGTGTCCGGTCCACGGCGTCATCCTTACTTGTGGGAACCAATACCAAAGCTTTAGGACATGGATGAAGGGAGGGAGCAAATCAGGTCACCTAAACGGAAGGAACCACAGCTTGCAAAACCTTTCTCCCAAAAATAGCCTCCGAAGAAGCAAAAGTATCAAATTTGTAAAATTTGGCAAAAGTGTGCAGTGAAGACCAAGTCGCTGCCTTACATATCTGGTCAACAGAAGCCTCGTTCTTGAAGGCCCATGTGGAAGCCACAGCCCTAGTGGAGTGAGCTGTGATTCTTTCAGGAGGCTGCCGTCCGGCAGTCTCATAAGCCAATCGGATGATGCTTTTAAGCCAAAAGGAAAGAGAGGTAGAAGTCGCTTTTTGACCTCTCCTTTTACCAGAATAAACAACAAACAAGGAAGATGTTTGTCTGAAATCTTTAGTAGCCTCTAAATAGAACTTTAGAGCACGGACAACGTCCAAATTGTGTAACAAACGTTCCTTCTTTGAAACTGGATTCGGACACAAAGAAGGTACAACTATCTCCTGGTTAATATTTTTGTTAGAAACAACTTTAGGAAGAAAACCAGGCTTAGTACGCAAAACCACCTTATCTGCATGGAACACCAGATAAGGAGGAGAACACTGCAGAGCAGATAACTCTGAAACTCTTCTAGCAGAAGAAATTGCAACCAAAAGCAAAACTTTCCAAGATAGTAACTTAATATCTATGGAATGTAAGGGTTCAAACGGAACCCCTTGAAGAACTGAAAGAACTAGATTTAGACTCCAGGGAGGAGTCAAAGGTCTGTAAACAGGCTTGATCCTAACCAGAGCCTGAACAAATGCTTGAACATCTGGCACAGCTGCCAGTCTTTTGTGTAGTAAGACAGATAAAGCAGAGATCTGTCCCTTTAGAGAACTTGCAGATAATCCTTTCTCCAAACCTTCTTGAAGAAAGGAGAGAATCTTAGGAATTTTTATCTTATTCCATGGGAATCCTTTGGATTCACACCAACAGATATATTTTTTCCATATTTTATGGTAAATTTTTCTAGTTACAGGTTTTCTGGCCTGAACCAGAGTATCTATCACCGAATCTGAAAACCCACGCTTTGATAGAATCAAGCGTTCAATCTCCAAGCCGTCAGTTGGAGGGAGACCAGATTTGGGTGTTCGAATGGACCTTGAACAAGAAGGTCCTGTCTCAAAGGTAGCTTCCATGGTGGAGCCGATGACATATTCACCAGGTCTGCATACCAAGTCTTGCGTGGCCACGCAGGAGCTATCAAGATCACCGAGGCCCTCTCCTGATTGATCCTGGCTACCAGCCTGGGAATGAGAGGAAACGGTGGGAATACGTAAGCTAGGTTGAAAGTCCAAGGAGCTACTAGTGCATCTACTAGAGTCGCCTTGGGATCCCTGGATCTGGACCTGTAGCAAGGAACCTTGAAGTTCTGACGAGACGCCATCAGATCCATGTCTGGAATGCCCCATAATTGAGTTATTTGGGCAAAGATTTCCGGATGGAGTTCCCACTCCCCCGGATGAAATGTCTGACGACTCAGAAAATCCGCTTCCCAATTTTCCACTCCTGGGATGTGGATCGCAGACAAGTGGCAGGAGTGATCCTCCACCCATTGAATTATTTTGGTCACTTCTTTCATCGCCAGGGAACTCTTTGTTCCCCCTTGATGATTGATATAAGCAACAGTCGTCATGTTGTCTGATTGGAACCTTATGAATTTGGCCTTTGCTAGTTGAGGCCAAGCTCTGAGAGCATTGAATATCGCTCTCAGTTCCAGAATGTTTATCGGGAGAAGAGACTCTTCCCGAGACCATAGACCCTGAGCTTTCAGGGATTCCCAGACCGCACCCCAGCCCACTAGACTGGCGTCGGTCGTGACAATGACCCACTCCGGCCTGCGGAAGCTCATTCCCTGGGACAGATGGTCCAGGGTCAGCCACCAACGGAGTGAATCTCTGGTCTTTTGATCTACTTGAATCATTAGAGACAAGTCTGTATAATCCCCATTCCACTGTTTGAGCATGCACAGTTGTAATGGTCTTAGATGAATTCGTGCAAAAGGAACTATGTCCATTGTTGCAACCATCAATCCTATTACTTCCATGCATAGCGCTATGGAAGGACGAGGAACAGAATGAAGCACTTGACAAGAGCTTAGAAGTTTTGATTTTCTGACCTCTGTCAGAAAAATCCTCATTTCTAAGGAATCTATTATTGTTCCCAAGAAGGGAACTCTTGTTGACGGGGACAGAGAACTCTTTTCTTTGTTCACCTTCCATCCGTGAGATGTGAGAAAGGCTAGAACGATGTCCGTATGAGCCTTTGCCTTTGACAGGGACGACGCTTGTATTAGAATGTCGTCCAAGTAAGGTACTACTGCAATGCCCCTTGGTCTTAGAACCGCTAGAAGGGACCCTAGCACCTTTGTGAAAATCCTTGGAGCAGTGGCTAATCCGAATGGAAGAGCCACAAACTGGTAATGTTTGTCCAGAAAAGCGAACCTTAGGAACTGATGATGTTCCTTGTGGATAGGGATATGTAGGTACGCATCCTTTAGATCCACGGTAGTCATAAATTGACTTTCCTGGATGGTGGGTAGAATCGTTCGAATAGTTTCCATTTTGAACGATGGTACCCTGAGAAATTTGTTTAGGATCTTCAAATCCAAAATTGGTCTGAACGTTCCCTCTTTTTTGGGAACTACGAACAGATTGGAATAAAATCCCATTCCTTGTTCCTTTATTGGAACTGGGTGTATCACTCCCATCTTTAACAGGTCTTCTACACAATGTAAGAATGCCTGTCTCTTTATTTGGTTTGAGGATAAGTGAGACTTGTGGAACCTTCCCCTTGGGGGTAGTTCCTTGAATTCCAGGAGATAACCTTGAGAAACTATTTCTAGCGTCCAAGGATCCTGAACATCTCTTGCCCAAGCCTGAGCAAAGAGAGAGAGTCTGCCCCCCACCAGATCCGGTCCCGGATCGGGGGCTACTCCTTCATGCTGTCTTGTTAGCAGTGGCAGGCTTCTTGGCCTGCTTACCCTTGTTCCAGCCTTGCATTGGTTTCCAGGCTGGTTTGGGTTGTGAGGCATTACCCTCTTCCTTAGAGGATGCAGAATTAGAGGCTGATCCATTTCTGCGAAAGGGACGAAAATTAGGCTTATTTTTAGCCTTAAAAGACCTATCCTGTGGAAGGGCGTGGCCCTTTCCCCCAGTGATGTCTGAAATAATCTCTTTCAAATCAGGTCCAAATAAAGTTTTACCTTTGAAAGGAATGTTAAGTAATTTTGTCTTGGATGACACATCTACTGACCCAGACTTTAGCCAAAGCGCTCTGCGCGCCACAATAGCAAACCCTGAATTTTTCGCCGCTAATTTTGCTAATTGCAAAGCGGCATCTAAAATAAAAGAGTTAGCCAATTTAAGTGCGTGAACTCTGTCCATAACCTCCTCATATGGAGTTTCTCTACTGAGCGACTTTTCTAGTTCCTCGAACCAGAACCACGCTGCCGTATTGACAGGAACAATGCATGAAATTGGTTGTAGAAGGTAGCCTTGCTGTACAAAAATCTTTTTAAGCAAACCTTCCAATTTTTTATCCATAGGATCTTTGAAAGCACAACTATCTTCGATTGGAATAGTAGTGCGTTTGTTTAGAGTAGAAACTGCCCCCTCGACCTTGGGGACTGTCTGCCATAAGTCCTTTCTGGGGTCGACCATAGGAAATAATTTCTTAAATATAGGGGGAGGAACAAAAGGTATGCCGGGCTTTTCCCACTCTTTATTTACTATGTCCGCCACCCGCTTGGGTATAGGAAAAGCGTCGGGGGGCACCGGAACCTCTAGGAACCTGTCCATCTTGCATAATTTCTCTGGAATGACCAAATTGTCACAATCATCCAGAGTAGATAACACCTCCTTAAGCAGTGCGCGGAGATGTTTTAATTTAAATTTAAATGTCACAACATCAGGTTCAGCTTGATGAGAAATTTTTCCTGAATCTGAAATTTCTCCCTCAGACAAAACCTCCCTCATGGCCCCTTCAGATTGGTGTGAGGGTATGACAGAACAATTATCATCAGCGTCCTCTTGCTCTTCAGTGTTTAAAACAGAGCAATCGCGCTTTCTCTGATAAGTAGGCATTTTGGATAAAAGATTTGCTATGGAGTTATCCATTACAGCCGTTAATTGTTGCATGGTAATAAGTATTGGTGCACTAGATGTACTAGGGGCCTCCTGCATGGGCAAAACTGGTGTAGACACAGTAGGAGATGATGTAGTATCATGTTTACTCCCCTCATTTGAGGAATCATCTTGGGCAATATCATTATTTGTGGCAGTACTGTCCTTACTTTGTTTGGACGCTATAGCACAATTATCACATAAATTTAAATGGGGAGACACATTGGCTTTCATACATATAGAACATAGCTTATTTGAAGGTACAGACATGTTAAACAGGCTTAAACTTGTCAACAATGCACAAAAAACGTTTTAAAATAAAACCGTTACTGTCACTTTAAATTTCAAACAGAAAACACTTTATTACTGAATATGTGAAAAAGTATGAAGGAATTGTTCAAAAATTACCAAATTTTCACCACAGTGTCTTAAAGCCTTAAAAGTATTGCACATCAAATTTCAGAGCTTTAACCCTTAAAATAACGGAACCGGAGCCGTTTTTCAATTTAACCCCTATACAGTCCCAGATACAGTCTTTGCTAAGACCCAACCAAGCCCTGAGGGGAATACGATACCAAATGACGCCTTCTAAAAGCTTTTTCAGAGATTCTTAGATCCTCACACATGCATCTGCATGCCCTGCTCTCAAAAAACAACTGCGCATTAATGGCGCGAAAATGAGGCTCAGTCTATGACTAGAAAGGCCCCCTGACTGAAAAAGGTGTCCAATACAGTGCCTGCCGTTTTATAAACGTTCCCCAAGATTATAAATGTCAATTGTTAGCCTAAATTTGAATAATATGCACAAATAAAGCAATCGATTTAGCCCATAAAAATGTCTACCAGTTTTTTAGCCCATAATAAGCCCTTTATTCTGTTTGTTTTTGACTAAGAAAATGGCTTACCGGTCCCCATGAGGGGAAATGACAGCCTTCCAGCATTACACAGTCTTGTTAGAAATATGGCTAGTCATACCTTAAGCAGAAAAGTCTGCTAACTGTTTCCCCCAACTGAAGTTACTTCATCTCAACAGTCCTATGTGGAAACAGCAATCGATTTTAGTTACTGTCTGCTAAAATCATCTTCCTCTTACAAACAGAAATCTTCATCCTTTTCTGTTTCAGAGTAAATAGTACATACCAGCACTATTTTAAAATAACAAACACTTGATAGAAGAATAAAAACTACATTTAAACACCAAAAAACTCTTAACCATCTCCGTGGAGATGTTGCCTGTGCAACGGCAAAGAGAATGACTGGGGTGGGCGGAGCCTAGGAGGGATCATGTGACCAGCTTTGCTGGGACTCTTTGCCATTTCCTGTTGGGGAAGAGAATATCCCACAAGTAAGGATGACGCCGTGGACCGGACACACCAATGTTGGAGAAATATCCATTGATTGAAAATAAATACATATGATACCCTTATTACATGTTATATTCACAATTATTCTTGCTCAGAATAAATATATATTTACACTATATCCAAATAGTGGTATAAATAAACACAGAGATATGAAAGACAACATTGTTTAGAACAAAAAAAGGAATTTAGGGACATGTAAATATGTTTGAAAAAGATTTCTGACATAACACATATATATATACAAGTATGTGCAAAGATATATGTACAAATTCTAGCATTAATAATCATTTTTAAAAAAAGAATAAAAAGATGAGATAGGCATATCATGATTTATAGAAATACAAATACACATTAATCTATGGGGAAATCTCATATTTCAAGTTTTTGTATAACAAATAAATAAAAAATAACTTTCTATGAGATATTGTTTGATCAGGAATAAATCTAGCTATGTCTTGGACATTAACAGATGAAAAATAAAATATTTGCTTTAGAGAAATGTGCTTGTTCATGGACAGTTATGAAATGGTATAAATAAAGTTGGAAAAAACAAAATATCTGTGACATCAATGACTCTTATTTATCAACAGTCCGATGCTCATTGCGCCGTCCTTGATGCACGTTTTTTTGACAGACTTTTTAATAAGTAATGCCATCGTATGTAAATTTGCGGCAGTGATGTCTGGTGAGCGTATTAACTCCAGCGAATGCGTTGAGATTGACGCAATGATAAATCGGCCCCATTGTATCAACATATTTTGTATTGATACCTTGACATTTTTGAATTGTTAAAATTTTGCTCAAACAAGAGATCCTGCAATAATAATATATGGTGATAAGTGAACCCCACATTGTTTGATCTCACTGACAGACAGATATATTTATATTCCTTTTTTATAGACTTTCACTGATTGTTAGTCATTTTAATTTGGAAAAATATATTTTGTATACATGATTTTATAGCGCTGTTTTCTTTATGTTTTATATATATAGAAATATGTATTTAAGAATAAATAGAAAGTATTCTTCTATGTGAAGAACACTGGATTGTAAAATATTTATATTTCATGTCAGGTTAGCGCACTTGAGAAAACGCGGTCGGGTTTGCGTGACTTGATGAGTGTTAGTTTCCTCCCCACTTTTCAAGATCCAATGTAGTCTATGGGGAAATACAGTTGTATTCTTTCTTTTTTTGGGGGGGGTTTCAAAAGTCTTTATTAAAATTTCTCGAATACATATTCATTACATAATGTAAATCCAGCAAAGGGAAAAAAAAAAAGGTATACATATATTGTATAGTATAGTAGTGCCGCATTTACAATTAGCGCTGCTTATTGGATCAGAGCAGGGGCTTTACGTGCGAGCAAGGTCACAAACTACTGCTCCACTTGTAATCTAGCCCTAAATGTGGAGAAATGGCTGAAAATCCCAGAACATTAACATCTCAGGTGAACTTTTTAACATTTATCATGTAACATGCAACATGGCTTAATATGCCAAAAGTGATTATTCTCTTTTGCACAACACTATACAGAGGAATATTGATTTTCCATTAGAGCATGTAATTTTACAACTAACAACCCTGCAAAGGGGTTAAACACACAGTAGAAGTGCTACATGTGCAATTAGCGCTGCTGATTGGATCAGAGCAGGGTCTTAAAGTTCCATACATCATTGAAAGTTTTTTTTTTTTTTTTGCAAAAGCAAGGTAAATACATAATGAATTAGTATTAGAATATGGTTTTATTTTAATTTACAAAGAATTAAATGATAATGATGTCACTTCAAATAAATATATTAGCTTAGAAGACCCCCTGATAAAGGGAGAGGGTAGAAATGCTGCTAATATAAAAGCTGTGATTAAATCATCAAAATTAATATCCCTTAGTACATTATTGTATAAAACAAGGAGGAATAAGCACGTTGGACATGTTAAAGCATAAAAACATACTCTGAAAGAAAACCACACGCTACAGTGAGTTTTTTAATGCTTCCATGAGCTGTAATTAAAACATCAAAATCAATATTCCCCTATATATTGTTGTATGTTGCAAATGAGAATAATTTCTTCTGGCATGTTAAGCCATCTTGTATGTTACATGATAAATGTTAAAAAGTTTTCCTGGGGACTTCCGGTGGGTGGCGAACCAAGATGGCCACATATCTGTGAGGCTCTGAACATAGACTCTTCTTTATATCTACTTTATGTGGACTAATCTACAGCCATCCATACTATCCTTAACAGTATAGCTGTTCGGACACTAAAGGGATCAAGAATTGCACCACTTGGCCCCCGTGAAGTCGGTAAAAGGTTGAAGAGTGTGTGAGGTGTTCTGAGGTGGACAGGAACACACTACGCTATATGCCTTACACGGACTCCTTACTACTGCTTTGATGAAAACCGTTAAAATAATGGAAGATAGCCAGATGCAGGATATACTTTCTGCCCTGAAAATTATACTGCTCCCAGCGGTCACTAGACTGGAAAAAACTATGCAGCGTCTGCTGACTGAGACCCAAGTTCCTGAGTCGCCATCTTTCTTTCCTGAGCGTCACCCACTGCCAGAAATATTCCCCCGTGAGGCTGCTAATGCGGTTACAATACAGAGACCCCAGGGACAAGAGGAGGAAGGACAGGAAATTGATGATGCCAATGAGCCCTTCAAAACAACGGGGCCATTTCCTGTGCCCGATACGCAAATGTCAGCTATAGATTATATGAAGAGATCACCCCGGAAAAATGCGGCCAATCATGGAGGATGCCGTCTCTGGTTTAGTGATGGGGACCTGCAAAAGATGGATACAGCCCTACCCTTCTCCTCTGTGCAACTGCAGTATTGTCATCTTCCCCATATCGTGAGTCTCCTGATGCTCCCGGCATGCCCGTCACTGCACATGACAACCGACATGAGCACCATATATACAGAGCTAAAAGCCTGCCCGTACAACCAACCGGCAAACCTGGAACTGACGGGCTGGTTGATACACAGCTCTTTCTGCCTAACACTCTGTTTTTTCCCTGCAACCGTCTACATTGAGAGACTTGGCAGATAGCCTTCAGGAAGAGAGCACTAAAACCCCACTGCGCCATAGGAATCGGCTGAGATACATATTTACGAAAACATATCTGGATGCACTGTTCGAAAGCGTATAAGGTTTTCTTTCTGCATGCCGCCAGACTTAATTTGGCCTCTAATTATCATGCTGCATTTCTTTAATATGTTTGTTTATTTTCCTACACCATATCTATAATTAATAGCTCAAGCAACATAGCTAGCAGCGTTAATTGTTCTTTTTGTTCATTTGTTTTTGTTTTGTTTTCTATAATGTTCATTAAGATTAATGCTAGTCTGTTTGGGGTTTATGCTGACATCGGCATGGACTGTGGGAACATAGTGAGAAGGGATATTCATTTGTCTCATCACTAACTCATTTATACCATACCAGCAGAGATGACTAATATGGTTGCTATAGGATAACTGAATGAGTTGGTGGAGAGTTGTTATTCTCACTATGGAAAAATATATTAAAGCTGGTAGTATGCTTTACTGTCACATATCAGGCATCATACAAACTTTACATAACCATTTGACATTCTGCTCCCACTCTTCTAACATTCTAACAAAATGTCATTAGCTATTGCCATTTAGTTAATGTAAAAAATATTTATTTAGAAGCAACAGATTACTGTCTAGGTCTATTACTAGACTTGGACAGGAAGTCACATATCATATTTTCCCCTTCACATATTCAAACAACTGAGTGAGGTGAATTTTCTACAAACGTAATTATGACTCTAATTGTTTTAGCATGTTAGTCATTCATCAATATAATATAGATTAATATCTGCTCTGGTGCAAGTAGCTATCCAGATCTAGTTTTTATATAGGTTTAGTTTTATAGAACACCTATTTTATGTTACCTCAATGTACTCTAAATGACACTGTAATATTGCGTCATTGTAGTACTTTTCTTTCCTTGCACTGTGTGGCATAATGATATGTATATTGTATATTTGCACTCATTATTGGTCATATATTTTCTGTTCTATGTTTGCCCCGGGTCATATGCATAGCCTTATACAAGACTTATAGCATTTAACAGGCTTATATTAATTTGAAATGAGTGCATAGACAATTTATAAAAGGAATGTGTTATCTTCAACACAGCAGATTTTTTTTTTTTTTACCTTGCAATCTTTAGTCCCACACTTATCCCCCAGATAAATGGATATTGTCCGCACCCCTCACTAGAATTACCACACAGGGCTAAGTGATCTATCTACAATTTCATTTAACTCTTTATCAATACTATTAGGCAACTCACCCACTGAATCCCAATGGAGCATAATTATCCACGTTATTTGTAGCCTAATCTGGGTTAACCGCATGAATATAAATCTAAACGTAACACATCGACATGGCTAACACACCCCTTACCATATTTTGTGTAGCATGGAAATGGCACACTCATTCCAATTTGCTCTATTATGCCATAGTCTATATCATTGAATAAACAATGGCCATCGTCATTAAGAA
Organism: Bombina bombina; assembly: GCF_027579735.1. Taxonomy (NCBI): domain Eukaryota; kingdom Metazoa; phylum Chordata; class Amphibia; order Anura; family Bombinatoridae; genus Bombina; species Bombina bombina. The sequence goes on along the minus strand of NC_069500.1, from coordinate 526,794,931 downwards.
CATATTCTGATATTGCAATGTTTTCCTAGAGTTAATCACTGTTTGAATTTTTTTATTTTATGTTGAGATTAGTTAAATTATTTATTTTTATTTTTTTTAAATCCCAGCATTGTGGTAAAGGTGCATATCAGTTGGAACATTCTTCATTCCATTGAAAGCTCTTGTAATCACAGTTTCAACTAAGCTTTGTATTTTCATGTAAATGCAAATGTGTGCTGCCTCTTTTCATTGACTTGTCTTTCCTTTGCCTTTTAACTCACCCTGCGAGGTGTGATGACGATACACTATGTATGATTGTACCCTTTGTTGAATATAAAACATTTTTTAAAAAAAGTTTACCTGAGATGTTGATGTACAGGTGGCCCTCGTTTTACAACGGTTCAATTTACACCGTTTCAGAATAACAACCTTTTTTTCCAGTCATGTGACTGCTATTGAAAAGCATTGAGAAGAAGTGCATTTATTAAAATAGCCAGTAGGGGGAGCTTTCCGATTGTGTCGCAGCAAAGGCAAGCAAGCTGAAATTAATCAGTTTAACCAGACCTGAGCTATCGAGCAGATTTCAAAGGAACAAGATCTTCCTGTCTATAAATCAGTCCAGATTGGAATGCATAGAAAGAACTGTTTGCAGAAAAATGCAAGTGAAGTCTGTGTTGTGTGATTATTTTATTAGGTTTATAATGCTGTTTAGCAAATGTTTTTTGTTGATTTTACTTAGTTTAATTATATATTCTGTGTTGTGTGATTATTTTATTAGGTTTATAATGCTGTTTAGCATTTAAAGTCTTCATTTCAAAGCTTTAAAAATAATGTATTAGGTGTTACTTATGACAATTTTGAGAGGGGCTTGGAACCTAACTACCTCACTTCCCATTGACTTACATTATAAACTGGGTTTCAATTTACAACAGTTTCGATTTACAACCATTCCTTCTGGAACCTAACCCCGGCGTAAACTGAGGGCTACCTGTACTGGGATTATAAACCATTTCTCCACATTTAATTGAAAACAGAAGAGCAGCTACTTCCCAGGCATATACTGAAGTGAATGCTGTGACATCACAAGACCTTTAGCAAAATGGGAACTAGATATATTTTTGATAGTATTTTGACACATACTGGAAATGTAATACCAAAAAAAAGAATTGTACTTCCAAAAGAAAAAAAACAGTATTGTAATAAAAAAAAAAAAAGTGTAATTCCAAAAAAACCCCAAAAAGTGTAATTCCAAAAAAAAAAAAGTGTAATTCCAAAAATGAAGATTGTACTTAAAAAAAACAAAAACTGTATTTGAAAATTTAGATTTGTATTCATATGTCACTATTTATGTACAATGATAAAGAATCATACACACTTGCTTTTTTGACAGAAATCTTATTCCATACTGCCCCCTTTGTGACATCACCATGTGTGTATATGGTGACGACATTCCTATGAAGCCTGGGAGTGCCATTAATTATCCACAGTCTGTAGTGCGGGGGATCACCAAAAACACTGATCAGCAATAGCGCCCACATTACAAAAATCTAAATAAATAAATAAATAATACCCTATGACAATTTACAGAGGTGTCTAATATTCATTGTGCATTTGGCAAAGTATTACAGCAGGAGGTTGGAGTCGGTAATATGCCCAAAGCTCTCTGCTTGTCATATGCTGTCATTTATAGACATTTTGGTAGGCACGTGCATTCAGCAGTTTGATTAGCTGCTGTAAGTGTAAATCCAAATCTTAGTGTGTTGCACTATCACAAGCAGAAATCCGGCTCTGAAAAGAGCTGAATGATGCTGGATGCAGCCTCCATTTTCTGAATCTGGCAACTAACGAAACTGCGGAATGCACATGCCTACTTTTTGATTCAGTCTCCTATGCATCAAAATACCTAGGGTAAAAATGTCCTTTACAACTAGTATTATCAAATGTGAAATATTTAAAATATGTAATATATATATATATATATATATATATATATATATATATATATATAAATATATATACATACACTGTGGGGCCTATTTATAAAAGCGTCAACTATGAGGCATTCACCAGCGTCAATACGCTCGCCAGACATCGACAAACATCGCTGCCGCGGACCTGAATACGATGATCTTATTTATCAAAAAAGTTGGTAAAAACACGCGCGTCGAGTAAGGTGCAAAGAGCATCGGACTGGTGTTAACTAACAGTCATCGATGTCTCCGTTATTCGGGTTTTTCCCAACTTTATTTATACCATTTCATTACTGTCCATGAATAAGCACATTTCTCTAAAGCTAATCTTTTATTTTTCATCTGTTAATGTACAAGAAATAGATAGATTTATACCTCAACAAACAATATCTCATAGAAAGTTATTTTTTTATATAGTCATGATATGCTTTTATCTCATTTTTTTTTAATAAATGATTATTAATGCTAGGATTTGTACATATATCTTTGCACATACTTGTGTATATATATATATATATATATATATATATATATATATATATATGTGTGTGTGTGTGTGTGTGTTATGTCAGAAATCTTTTGCAAACATATTTACATGTCCCTAAATTCCTTTTTTTGTTCGAAACAATGTTGTCTTTCATGGGGTCGATCCGATAAAAATCGTCGCCCGCAAAAGCCGGCGACGCCAATAATTGCGCGGATTTGGTATCCTATATACGGCGTAAGCTAGAAGTTACGCGCGTATATTTCTGCCGTCGCCCGCAGTTTTTTGGGCCATAGGCAGGTATACCAAACCCGCGCAGTTTGGTATCCAATATGCAGCGTAAGGACTTACGTGGCAAAAATGGAGAAAACTTACTCCATTTTCACCTCGCCACAAAAAGCAGCCGTAAGAAGCCTTACGCTGACTATTGGAGCCCCGTAACTCCCTAAACTAACTAGAAAATAAACCTAACACCTAACGCATGCGCAATGTCTATCTCCCTGTCAACCGCGATCTGCTAAAATAAACCTAACACCTAACGCATGCGCAATGTCTATCTCCCTGTCAACCGCGACCCCCCCCCCCCCCCGAAATCCCTAATAAAGTTATTACCCCCTAAACCGCCGCTCCCGGACCCCGCCGCCATCTACATAAACTAACCCCCTACTGTGAGCCTCTAAAACCGCCGCCATCTACCTTATCTATCCCCTAATCTGACCCCTTACACCGCCGCCACCTATATAAAAATTATTAACCCCTAATCTAATCCCCCTATACCGCCGCCAGCTATATTAATATTATTAACCCCTAATGTAAGCCCCTTACACCGCCGCCATCTCTATTAAAATGATTAACCCCTAATTTAATCTACCTACCCCGCCGCCAGCTATATTATCTATATTAACCCTAAGTATATTATAGTTAATATAGTTATTACATTATATATATTAACTATATTAACCCTAAGTATATTATAGTTAATATAGTTATTACATTATATATATTAACTATATTAACCCTAATTATATTAGGGTTAATATAGTTACTATAGTATTTATATTAACTATATTAACTCTATCTAACACTAACACCCCTAACTATATTTATATTAAATTAATCTAATTAATTTATAAACTAAAATATTCCTATTTAAATCTAAATACTTACCTATAAAATAAACCCTAAGATAGCTACAATATAATTAATAATTACATTGTAGCTATGTTAGGGTTAATATTTATTTTACAGGTAAATAGTTAATTATTTTAACTAGGTATAATAGATATTAAATAGTTATTAACTATTTAATATCTACCTAGTTAAAATAATTACCCAATTACCTGTAAAATAAATCCTAACCTAAATTATAAATACACCTACACTATCAATAAATTAAATAAACTACAAACATCTATCTAAAAATACAATTAAATTAACTAAACTAAATTACAAAAAAAAAAAAACACTAAATTACAAAAAATAAAAAAAAGATTACAAGATTTTTAAGCTAATTACGCCTATTCTAAGCCCCCTAATAAAATAATAAACCCCCAAAATAAAAAAAATTCCCTGCCCTATTCTAAATTAAACAAATTTCAAAGCTCTTTACCTTACCAGCCCTTAAAAGGGCCTTTTGTGGGGCATGCCCCAAAGAATTCAGCTCTTTTGCATTCAACAAATACAATCCCCCCCCCATTACAACCCACCACCCACATACCCCTATTCTAAACCCACCCAAACCCTCCTTAAAAAAGCCTAACACTACCCCCCTGAAGATCTCCCTACCTTGTCTTCACCACACCGGGCCGAACTCCTGATCCGATCCGGGCGATGTCGTCCTCCAAGCGGCAAAGAAGAATTCTTCCTCCGGCGATGTCATCCTCCAAGCGGCAAAGAAGAATTCTTCCTCCGGCGACGTCTTCCTCCAAGCGGCAGCAAAGTCTTCATTCTTCCGGCGGCATCTTCAATCTTCTTTCTTCGCTCCGCCGCCGCGGAGCATCCATCCCGGCCGACTGCTAAACTTGGAATGAGGTACCTTTAAATGACGTCATCCAAGATGGCGTCCGCCGAATTCCGATTGGCTGATAGGATTCTATCAGCCAATCGGAATTAAGTTAAAAAAATCTGATTGGCTGATTGAATCAGCCAATCAGATTCAAGTTCAATCCGATTGGCTGATCCAATCAGCCAATCAGATTGAGCTCGCATTCTATTGGCTGATCGGAACAGCCAATAAAATGCGAGCTCAATCTGATTGGCTGATTGGATCAGCCAATCGGATTGAACTTGAATCTGATTGGCTGATTCAATCAGCCAATCAGATTTTTTTAACTTAATTCCGATTGGCTGATAGAATCCTATCAGCCAATCGGAATTCGGCGGACGCCATCTTGGATGACGTCATTTAAAGGTACATCATTCCAAGTTCAGCAGTCGGCCGGGATGGATGCTCCGCGGCGGCGGAGCGAAGAAAGAAGATTGAAGATGCCGCCGGAAGAATGAAGACTTTGCTGCCGCTTGGAGGAAGACGTCGCCGGAGGAAGAATTCTTCTTTGCCGCTTGGAGGAAGACATCGCCCGGATCGGATCAGGAGTTCGGCCCGGTGTGGTGAAGACAAGGTAGGGAGATCTTCAGGGGGGTAGTGTTAGGCTTTTTTAAGGGGGGTTTGGGTGGGTTTAGAATAGGGGTATGTGGGTGGTGGGTTGTAATGGGGGGGGGGGGTATTGTATTTCTTGTATGCAAAAGAGCTGAATTCTTTGGGGCATGCCCCACAAAAGGCCCTTTTAAGGGCTGGTAAGGTAAAGAGCTTTGAAATTTGTTGAATTTAGAATAGGGCAGGGAATTTTTTTTATTTTGGGGGTTTATTATTTTATTAGGGGGCTTAGAATAGGTGTAATTAGCTTAAATATCTTGTAATCTTTTTTTTATTTTTTGTAATTTAGTGTTTGTTTTTTTTTGTAATTTAGTTTAGTTAATTTAATTGTATTTTTAGATAGATGTTAGTAGTTTATTAAATTTATTGATAGTGTAGGTGTATTTGTAACTTAGGTTAGGATTTATTTTACAGGTAATTGGGTAATTATTTTAACTAGGTAGATATTAAATAGTTAATAACTATTTAATATCTATTATACCTAGTTAAAATAATTAACAATTTACCTGTAAAATAAATATTAACCCTAACATAGCTACAATGTAATTATTAATTATATTGTAGCTATCTTAGGGTTTATTTTATAGGTAAGTATTTAGATTTAAATAGGAACATTTTAGTTTATAAATGAATTAGATTAATTTAATATAAATTTAGTTAGGGTTAGATAGAGTTAATATAGTTAATATAAATACTATAGTAACTATATTAACTATATTAACCCTAATATAATTAGGGTTAATATAGTTAATATATATAATGTAATACCTATATTAACTATAATATACTTAGGGTTAATATAGATAATATAGCTGGCGGCAGGGTAGGTAGATTAAATTAGGGGTTAATCATTTTAATAGAGATGGCGGCGGTGTTAGGGGCTCACTTTAGGGGGTTATAGATATAATATAGCTGGCGGCGGGGTACGGGAGCGGCGGTTTAGGGGTTAATAACTTTATTAGGTTGCGGCGGGGTACGGGAGCGGCGGTTTAGGGGTTAATAGCATTTTTATTGTTAGGCTAGTGAGGGGGGATAGCGGATAGAGGGTTAGACAGTGCGGGCTATGTTAGGGAGGCGTGTTAGACAGTGCGGGCTATGTTAGGGAGGCGTGTTAGACAGTGCGGGCTATGTTAGGGAGGCGTGTTAGACAGTGCGGGTGTTTTAAACTTTAGTCAGGTTTTATAGGCGCCGGCAGTTTCTAACGTGGCGCAAGTCACTGGCGACGCCAGAAATTTGTACTTACGCAGATTTCTGGACATCGCTGGTTTGTGAGACTTACGGCACGTTAGCATCTGACGGCGACCTATATGGGATGGCTCGAGTTGCGAGCTGAAACTGCGGGCGACGCCGGTTCCCTCGCTTGCGCCGCAAACTGCGATCGATATCGGATCGCGCCCCTTATCTCTGTGTTTATTTATACCACTATATGGATATAGTGTAAATGTATTATTATTCTGAGCAGGAATAATTTCAAATACAACATGTAATCAGGGTATCATATGTATTTATTTGCAATCAATGGATATTTTAAGAATTGGGCCAGTTTTTCTCTCTGTACCTGTGTAACCCCTCTTGATTGCAATCTAGTTTTAAAAACCACCCCTTCACAGGTGTTCTAAAATGGGCTGGCATATAAGATGACATTTCTTATTGAAAAATAAAATAAAGAGAAGGAAGAAATACACTGAAAATAGCATGCCAGTAAAGAGGTGATTTTAATTTCTGCTGTATCTGAATCATGAAAGTTTAAAGTTAGATGGGCTATGCCTTTGAGCTATCAGTTTAAGATTATATTGAATCAAACATAAATTCGAATTTTAAAATTCTTGTCTAAAATATTACACTGTGTCCAATGTCAACATCAATGTTTATCTTTAAAGGGACAGTTAAGTCCAAAAAAAACTTTCATGATTCAAATAGGGCATGTAATTTTAAACAACTTTCCAATTTACTTTTATCACCAATTTTGCTTTGTTCTATTGTTATTCTTAGTTGAAAGCTAAACCTAGAGGGTAATTATGCTAATTTCTTAGACCTTGAAGGCCGCCTCTAATCTAAATGCATTTTGATAGTTTTTCACCACTAGAGGGTATTAGTTCACGTGTTTCATATAGATAACATTGAGCTCATGCAAGTGATTTTACCTAGGAGTCAGCTCTGATTGGCTAAAATGCAAGTCTGTCAAAAGAACTGAAATAAGGGGGCAGTCTGCTGAGGCTTAGATACAAGATAATTACAGAGGTAAAACATGTATAATTATAACTGTGTTGGTTATGCAAAAGTGGGGAATTGGTAATTAAGGGGTTATCTATCTTTTAAAACAACAAAAATTCTGGTGTTGACTGTCCCTTTAATACTAGTTTCACATATACATACTTTGAAAGTATAATACACAATGTAACAATACACAATGTAACAAATGGCACTTACAAGTTCTGATGAGTGATCAATGACACAAGTATTGAGCAATTTGATTTGTTAGTGATAGTTTATAATGTATATTTGAATCAGATTGGCTGATGTTATAAATCATGTGATTATGCATATTCCAATCAAAAGTGGTGGAAAACTTCACTATTGTGTGGGTTGTTTATGAGTTTTGGTGTGAAAAGTGTTGAGTCAAATATGGCTAGGGTTGCCACCTCGGCCATGTTTTCATGGACACTTATGAGTTACACATGCTGCAGGGTGTGCAGGGCGGAACATGTATTGAGCCTCTGGACATCACATGAATAGTGCTCATAAACAGCACAATACATATTCCTCCCTGCACACCCTGCAGCATGTGTAACTCATAAGTGTCCAGGAAAACATGGCCGAGGTGGCAACTCTAAATATGACGCAAAGTGGAGAGTAGGACTTGTATTACATGGCTTAAACAAGGTTCAAATAGATTTTTCCAAAAAAATAAAAAGGAAGTTAGCTATATTATGTTTTGTATTTAATTTTTATCTCTATATCTATTTTATATTTATCTCTATATCTATTAGTGCAAAGTTTGGGGGAAAAGTTTTCAATAAATTTGGAGAAATATTGTCCCCTTGCTTTGTAATGGGAGACAAAATTGTAACATAATCCATAAGTAGTAATGTATTTAATTTTTATCCCTATATCTACTAGTGCACCAAATGTGGAGCAATAATATTGTTCGATTTAGAAAGGTTATACAAGTTTAATAAAGTTTCTAATTTACTTTTATTATGTAATATATTTCATTCTCTTGCAGCATCGAATATAAGTTTTCTGTGTTTTCAGACTCCCATTGAGGTCTATGGTATCCGCGACCTCAAGGGTGGCGGATTGAAAACTAGGTACGCTGCATCGGAATACACGCAAGCGTACCTGTTAAATGTTTGATAAATTGGGAAAAGGCTCAAATAGAGTTGAATCTAAATTCGGAACATCTGTAATGACGCAAGCATCGATCTGTGTCGGATTGAGATTGCGGGATTGTATTTTACATCACAAAGTTCAACATTTGCCGATCTTGACGCTTTGACAAGAACAATCTCGTGAGAATTACGACGTAGAATTCAAGCGTATTTTCAGTTGACGCTTTGATAAATAGGCCCCTTAATATTTATATAAAAGTTAAAGTGATGGTAAACTTCCCAGTGCTTTAAATAAAAGGGATTTTCAGTCATGAAGTATAAAAAACTTCACGCTGAAAGTACCTTTATGTGCCCACGAGTTTATGCGCAACGGTCTGCATCCGGCCTCCCAGGGCCAATGCTATTTTCCCAAAGAGGTGATGTTTCCACCTCTAAGCCAATACCATGCTAGACATAATGGAGGTCAGCAACCACTCCTATTGGCTAAGAGGTTGAAACGTCACTTCATTGAAAAAATACCATTTTGCTATGGGTCACCGGAGGTGCTCAGCTCTGCATTAACTCGCAGGCAAATAAAGGTACTTTCACCGTGAAGTTTTATATACTTAACAAAAATATGAATATAAAATATGTTAAATCTTGAAATATCATGGGGTATATTTATCAATATGTGGTAAGCCAAGATTCCTAGCCAGGAAACCTGTGCACTTGGGTATGGGGCAAGTGAGCAGCATGCTTGTGCAGTTTTTCAGTCGTTCTGGACGAATTAAGCCAGGATAATTTAAGCCGGTTTGCAGGCTCTCATTGCAGTAGGAGTTTGACATAAAAGTAAATTAAATAGTTTATTAAATTGTTTTAAATATATTTGCGTGTCTGTTGTAGCTGAGTCGATCACAGGTGAAAGGTGGCAGACTCAAAAACATCTTTTATACCATAAGATTAGAGTTGCTAAGAAACTTACACTGAGATACTAATTTTCTTCCAAAAACTGCTAAGATGTTGAACATTAAAAAAAATGCATGGGTAGGGTTACACCTAACCCCTGATGATTTTTTTGTGAACTTGTAAGAAGGAGTGAGTATGTAAACTATTATTTAACATGTTAACGTCTCAGTAAACACCACCAATGTGAGTTCCCCCTGTGTGAGCCAACATGATTATTATTATTAGTAGTAGTATTCATGGTAATTGCAATGACATACAGACTTTCAAAACTACAAAGATTTCCAGTTCAGTTCTGTTAAAGAGAACCCTGAATTTACTTGACTGACGTGATTCCCCAAAAAAGCATCATGACAAAGTATAAGCTCCATTAGTGGAGAGAAACAAGACCCTCACAAGCTGGACAGGAATAAGTTAGTTCCTTCAGAAGAAAAAAAACCCACCCATTTAAAACAATACTGTAATAAAGTTTAAAGGGACAGTCGACACCAGAATTTTTGTTGTTTAAAAAGAAAAATAACCCCTTTATTACCCATTCCCCAGTTTTGCATAACCAACACAGTTATAACAATACACGTTTTACCTCTGTAATTATCTTGTATCTAAGCTTCTGCTGACTGCCCCCTTATTTCAGTTCTTTTGCAGACATGCGGTTTAGCCAATCAGTGCTCAGTCCTAGGTCACTTTACGTGCATGAGCTCAATGTTATCTATATGAAACATGTGAACTAATGCCCTCTAGTGGTCAAAATGTATTCAGATTAGAGGCAGTCTTCAAGGTCTAAGAAATTAGCATATGAACCTCCTAGTTTTAGCTTTCAACTAAGAATACCAAGAGAACAAAGCAAAATTGGTGATAAAAGTAAATTGGCCGGGAAGTTGTTTAAAATTGCATGCCCTATTTAAAACATGAAAGTTTTTTTGGACTTGACTGTCCCTTTAAATGCCTTTTTAAAAAAAAAAAAAAAAAAAAAAAAAAGAAAGAAAGAAGATAGAGAAAGGAAACATTTTCAGAACAATGTTCTTTTAACTTTGACTTGCAGAGCTATGAATGACCCCTTCACTGCCAGAGGCTAAAAGAGTGCTGTTCTGTAAATGTATTTTCCACCCCTTCTTTATTAGAAACACTGATCAATGACTTACTACAAAGTTGAAAGAAAAAAAAAAACAAGTAAATTATAATCTATTCCTAACCACTCAGACCCAAGATTCATGGTATGTTTCCTTCAACTAGATTTATGTTTAGATAAGTGTCAGCTGTCATCAAGTGTCAGATAGGCAGCAGCACATCAGAGAGATTTTTTAGAAGGTTAATATATAGGGCAAGGGTCTCTATAAATACTAAGTTAACAGCTTTCTCTGTCTGCATGTCACTGCTTTATAAGGCAGGCCAGGGCTACAGAGGTCACCTCTAATTCATTATCCAGTAATTGTTGTCAACTGCCCATTTTTATAGGATAAGACAGGATACACTAGGGGTGTGGGAAGTCTGAATATCACGGTCCTTTCTTCCTACATGCAGTATGGAAATTGGTCATTTTTCTACATTTAAGTATTCACAAAGTGGCACAGTCATGCTCAAAACAATAAACAATGAGATGAAATATGAGAGGTTTACATTTACAAACCAAAAAAGAAAAGTAAAATGACATCTGAACTCGATCTGTGTCAGTATTTGGTTATCAATAACCGGACTGTAGACTCACACAGGGGAAATTGTCTGTGAATCAGGCCTGTCCAATCTAAGGCTCTGGGGTTCACAACAGACCCTTCAGGGCTTTTTATATGGCCCCAGTGCCCACAGATTCCAAGATTAGTCAGCAGGGAGAATTATTTAGCAGCACCTTCACAGAGACTGCATGACACATGTGATGGTAATAAAGAGCACATGGTAGCATGATGCTAGGGTGAAGCGTTTTATTGTGATCCACCGTTAATCCTCTACTTTCTCCTTTTGTAACGCACTAAGTGCTCAATCAAATAAGGGATTCATGAAGATGAAAGCTGACGTTGCTCAGTTTGCTTTGTTTCTCTGAAATTGCTAATCCCTGTCCTTTCTGGGAATCTGTTGGATGTCTTTTGATCTGAGTATATATGTTAGTTTGTAGCAGGAAGGTTGCCAGGTGTCCAGTATTTAACTGGACAGTCCAGTATTTCAGCACGCTGTCCTGGAAACCAAATGTGAAAAACTTGTCAGATAACTGATTGGGTCTAACCTGAGATTTTAAAAATAATTTGACATACACACAAGTTATTTTCACACATGGGGAAATTTAAAGGGGCACTAATGTCAAAATTATAATGTCATGATAAAGAAAGAGCATACAATTAAAAAATAAAGTTTTCATTTACTTCCATTATCAAAATGGGCACAAACTTTTGAGACTGCAAGAAATGGATACCTATTTGCCAGAAATGTACATGCAATGAATGTCAACATAAACAAAAGGAAGAATGACAGATTTGTCAGCATTTCTAACTAAACATATACAAATGAAACCTCGTTTTTTTATTCTATAAACCTCCCAAATTGTTTATAGGCCACTCTTGGACCTATGTGTAATAGCTTAAGTCACTGGAGGCAAATTAGAGTGATATAAAGCCACACTTGGGCATGGTAAATTAACATATAACAATAAGCATATTATCAGTATATAGTTGAGTCCCTGCTACCAAAGGGACACTACACACAATGAAGGAGTCAGTAATCTGCAGTGGCATTTACAATAAGTATGCAAACAATAGATGGATTAGAATATGGATATAAAGCCAAAATATGTTGCTGTTGAGGGAGTAAGTAGGGCTATCCACAGATATTGCTCATATCTGTATTTCTTTCATGCAATTGGCAAGAGTCCATGAGCTAGTGACAAATGGGATATACAATCCTACCAGGAGGGGCAAAGTTTCCCAAACCTCAAAATGCCTATAAATACACCCCTCACCACACCCACAATTCAGTTTTACAAACTTTGCCTCCTATGGAGGTGGTGAAGTAAGTTTGTGCTAAGATTTCTACGTTGATATGCGCTTCTCAGCATTGTTGAAGCCCGATTCCTCTCAGAGTACAGCGAATGTCAGAGGGACGTGAAGGGAGTATCACTTATTTGAATACGATGATTTCCCTAACGGGGGTCTATTTCATAGGTTCTCTGTAATCGGTCGTAGAGATTCATCTCCTACCTCCCTTTTCAGATCGACGATATACTCTCAATTTACCATTACCTCTACTAATAACTGTTTTAGTACTGGTTTGGCTATCTGCTATATGTGGATGGGTGTCTTTTGGTAAGTATGTTTTTATTACTTAAGACACCTCAGCTATGGTTTGGCACTTTATGCATTTATATAAAGTTCTAAATATATGTATTGTACTTATATTTGCCATGAGTCAGGTTCATGTATTTCCTTCTGCAGACTCAGTTTCATGTTTGGGGAATATAAACATTTTAAGAAATTAATTTCTTACCTGGGGTTTAGTCTTTTTTTCAATTGACTACTTCTTGCTATTGCGGGTATTAGGCCCGCGGGTGCGTCAAATGCTAAACTTTATTGCGTCATTCTTGGCGCGAAAATATTTTTGGCGCTAAAAAAATAAGTTTATGACGCAACTTCGTCATTTCCGGCGTCATACGTGACGCCAAGACCTTTCACACGGCAGCGTCATTAGTGAGTGTCATTTCCGGTTATTTTTGGCACCAAAAAAGTTTACGTTACGTTGTGCGTCATAATTGGCGCCAAATCTTTTCATTATTTCAGTACCCCATTGATGTTTGCCTCTTGCTTTTTTCTCTATCAGAGGCCTATGCTTATGCATTTTTTCCCATTCCTGAAACTGTCATATAAGGAAATAGATAATTTTGCTTCATATGTTGTTTTTTCTCTTACATTGTGCAAGATGTCCCAATCTGATCCTGTTTCAGAAGTTTCTGCTGGAACATTGCTGCCTGGCATCGGTTCTACCAAAGCTAAGTGCATTTGTTGTAAAATTGTAGAAATGATTTCACCGAATGTCATTTGTAATAGTTGTCATGATAAACTTTTACATGCAGATAGTGTTTCCATCAGTAATAGTACATTGCCAGTTGCAGTTCCTTCAACTTCTAATGTGCATGATATACCTGTAAATTTTAAAGAATTTGTTTCTGATTCTATTCTGAAGGCTTTGTCTGCATTTCCACCTTCTAATAAACGTAAAAGGTATTTTAAAACTTCTCATTTAGCTGATGAAATTTCAAATGACCAACAACATAATAATTTATCCTCTTCTGATGAGGATCGATCTAAGACAGAAGATCCTTCCTCAGACATTGACACTGACAAATCTACTTATTTATTTAAAATAGAGTATATGCGTTCTTTATTAAAAGAAGTGTTAATTACTTTGGATATTGAGGTAACGAGTCCTATTGACGTTCAGTCTAATAAACGTTTAAATGCTGTTTTTAAACCTCCTGTGGTTTCTCCAGGGGTTTTTCCCATTCCTGAGGCTATTTCTGATATGATTTCTAGGGAATGGAATAAGCCAGGTACTTCTTTTATTCCTTCTTCAAGGTTTTAAAAATTGTATCCTTTACCAGCAAAATCTATAGAGTTTTGGGAAAAAATCCCCAAAGTTGATGGGGCTATTTCTACTCTTGCTAAACGTACCACTAGTCCTATGGAAGATAGTACTTCCTTTAAGGATCCTTTAGATAGGAAGCTTGAATCTTATCTAAGGAAGGCCTATTTATATTCAGGTCATCTTCTCAGACCTGCTATTTCTTTGGCTGATGTTGCGGCTGCATCAACTTTCTGGTTGGAGAATTTAGCGCAACAAGAATTGGATTCTGACATATGCTAATCATTTTATTTGTGATGCCATTTTTTATATTATCAAAATTGATGTTAGATCCATGTCTTTAGCTGTATTAGCTAGAAGAGCTTTATGGCTTAAATCTTGGAATGCTGATATGACATCTAAATCTAGATTACTATCTCTTTCTTTCCAAGGTAATATTTTATTTGGTTCTCAGTTGGATTCTATTATTTCAACTATCACTGGAGGTAAAGGAGTTTTTCTGCCTTAGGATAAAAAACCTAAGGGTAAATCTAAGGCTTCTAACCGTTTTCGTTCCTTTCATCAGAATAAGGAACAAAAACTCAATCCTCCTCCCAAGGAATCTGCTTCCAATTGGAAGCCTTCCTCAAATTGGAATAAATCCAAGCCATTTAGGAAACCAAAGTCAGCCCCTAAGTCCGCATGAAGGGGCGGCCCTCATTCCAGCTCAGCTGGTAGGATTTTTGGATAAAATCTGTCCAAAATCATTAGATTCAGAGCATTGTCTCTCAAGGGTATCGAATAGGATTCAAAGTAAGACCTCCTGTGAGAAGATTCTTCCTCTCACGTATCCCTGTAAATCCAGTAAAAGCTCAGGCTTTTCTGAAGTGTGTTTCAGACCTGGAGTCTGCAGGGGTAATCATGCCAGTTCCTCCTCAGGAACAAGGTTTGGGGTTTTATTCAAACCTATTCATTATACCAAAGAAAGAAAATTTATTCAGACCAGTTCTGGATCTGAAAATTTAGAATCGTTATGTAAGAGTACCAACTTTCAAGATGGTGACTATAAGGACTATTCTGCCTTTTGTTCAGCAAGGACATTATATGTCCACAATAGACTTGCAGGATGCATACCTTCATATTCCAATTCATCCAGAACACTATCAGTTTCTGAGATTCTCTTTTCTAGACAAGCATTACCAATTTGTTGCTCTTCCATTTGGCCTAGCAACAGCTCCAAGAATCTTTTCAAAGGTTCTGGGTGCCCTACTATCTGTAATCAGAGAACAGGGTATTGCGGTGTTTCTTTATTTGGACGATATCTTGGTACTAGCTCAGTCTTTACGTACTGCAGAATCTCACACGAATCAACTAGTGTTGTTTCTTCGGGAAACATGGTTGGAGGATCAATTTACCAAAAAGTTTCTTGATTCCTCAGACAAGGGTCACCTTTTTAGGCTTCCAGATAGATTCAGTGTCCATGACTCTGTCTCTAACAGAAAAGAGACGTTTAAAATTGGTCGCAGCATGCCGGCACCTTCAGTCCCAGTCATTCCCTTCAGTGGCTATGTGCATGGAAGTTTTAGGTCTCATGACTGCAGCATCGGACGCGATCCCCTTTGCTCGTTTTCACATGAGACCTCTACAGCTTTGCATGCTGAATCAATGGTGCAGGGATTATACAAAGATATCACAATTAATATCCTTGAATCCCAATGTACGACACTCTCTGACATGGTGGATATATCACCATTGTTTGGTTCAAGGGGCTTCTTTTGTTCGGCCAACCTGGACTGTGATCTCAACAGATGCGAGTCTTTCAGGTTGGGGAGCTGTTTGGGGATCTCTGACAGCACAAGGGGTTTGGAAATCTCAAGAGGCGAGATTACCAATAAATATTTTAGAACTCCGTGCAATTCTCAGGGCTCTTCAGTTCTGGCCTCTGCTAAAGAGAGAACCGTTCATTTGTTTTCAGACAGACAATATCACAACTGTGGCTTATGTCAATCATCAGGGTGGGACTCACAGTCCTCAAGCTATGAAAGAAGTATCTCGGATACTTGCTTGGGCAGAATCCAGCTCCTGTTTAATCTCTGCAGTGCATATCCCAGGTGTAGACAATTGGGAGGCGGATTATCTCAGCCGCCAGACTTTACATCCAGGGGAGTGGTCTCTCCATCCAGATGTGTTTTCTCAGATTGTTCAGATGTGGGGTCTTCCAGAGATAGATCTCATGGCCTCTCATCTAAACAAGAAACTTCCAGGATACCTGTCCAGGTCCAGGGATGTTCAGGCGGTAGCAGTGGATGCGCTGAAACTTCCTTGGTGTTATCATCCTGCTTACATCTTCCTGCCTCTAGTTCTCCTTCCAAGAGTGATCTCCAAAATCATCATGGAACAATCGTTTGTGTTGCTGGTGGCTCCAGCATGGCCACACAGGTTTTGGTATGCGGATGTGGTTCGGATATCCAGTTGCCTGCCTTGGCCACTTCCGTTACGGCCGGACCTACTATCTCAAGGTCCGTTTTTCTATCAGGATCTCAAATCATTAAATTTGAAGGTATGGGAATTGAACACTTAGTTCTAAGTCATAGAGGTTTCTCTGACTCAGTGATTAATACTATGTTACAAGCTCGTAAATCTGTCTCTAGAAAGATATATTATAGAGTTTGGAGGACTTACATTTCATGGTGTTCTTCTCATAAATTCTCCTGGCATTCTTTTAGAATTCCTAGAATTTTACAGTTCCTTCAGGATGGTTTGGATAAGGGTTTGTCTGCAAGTTCCTTGAAAGGACAAATCTCCGCTCTTTCTGTTTTATTTCACAGAAAGATTGCTATACTTCCTGATATACACTGTTTTGTACAGGCTTTAATTCGTATTAAGCCTGTCATTAAGTCAATTTCTCCTCCTTGGAGTCTTAATTTGGTTCTGAAGGCTTTACAGGCTCCTCCATTTGAACCTTTGCATTCTTTAGACATTAAACTACTTTCTTGGAAAGTGTTGTTTCCTTGGCTTCTTGGTTAAAACTTTTGATTCATCAAGCTTATTTGGAGTCGGGTCAGGCCCCGCCTCAGAGAATTACAGCTCATTCTACTAGATCAGTCTCCACTTTGAGGGCTTTTAAGAATGAAGCTTCAGTTTATCAGATTTGCAAAGCGGCAACTTGGTCCTCTTTGCATACAATTACTAAATTCTACCGTTTTGATGTATTTGCTTCTTAGGAAGCAGTTTTTGGTAGAAAAGTTCTTCAGGCAGCTGTTTCAGTTTGATTCTTCTGTTTTTGATTTAAGTTTTTTCTTTCAAAAATGAAAATAAACTTATTTTTTTGGGGTTGTTGATTAATTTTTTCAGCGGAATATGGCTGTTTTTATTTTTATTCCCTCCCTCTCTAGTGACTCTTGAGTGGAAGACTCCACATCTTGGGTATTGATATCCCATATGTCACTAGCTCATGGACTCTTGCCAATTACATGAAAGAAAACATAATTTATGGAAGAACTTACCTGATAAATTAATTTCTTTCATATTGGCAAGAGTCCATGAGGCCCATCCTTTTTATGGTGGATATGATTTTTTGTATAAAGCACAATTATTTCCAAATTTCCTTTGTTGATGCTTTCTACTCCTTTCTTTATCACCCCACTGCTTGGCTATTCATTAAACTGAATTGTGGGTGTGGTGAGGGGTGTATTTATAGGCATTTTGAGGTTTGGGAAACTTTGCCCCTCCTGGTAGGATTGTATATCCCATATGTCACTAGCTCATGGACTCTTGCCAATATGAAAGAAATGAATTTATCAGGTAAGTTCTTACATAAATTATGTTTTCTCGCTCAAACAAGTTTGGTTATCTGTTTGTATGCATGTAAGATGTGCTCCTGGGCATTTCCCTGGAACTATCCAGTAGTTTGTATTTATGATAACAAGAAGTATGCAAAATGCTCAGCCATCTGTCCAGTTAACTAGCCCAGTTTTAGAAAGGCTTATTAATTTGTGAAGTGTTGTTATGCTCAAAATATTGACTGATTAAAGCATACAAATGACAGGCTCTCTAGGAAAAAAAATAAACCTGCAGGATTATACATTTGTTACACATTAGTTACTCAACCTTGTTCATCAGTACTGTGTAGCTTCCATCTAGAAGGTTTACCAATAAATTGTCTGTCTTGGAAAAAGATGGGTATAATTCAAATTGAAATATAATATACCTCAACCTTTTCGCTAACTTGGTGACACCATCCTATCTAGATTAGTTATAGATTGAGATATATGAATTGTGCTAACTTAACAAAAATACAGACAATTGCAAACATACTCAGCAGGTAAACAATGCCACATACAATTGCAAACATACTCAGCAGGTAAACAATGCCACATACAATTGCAAACATACTCAGCAGGTAAACAATGCCACATACAATAGCAAACATACTCAGCAGGTAAACAATGCCACATACAATTGCAAACATACTCAGCAGGTAAACAATGCCACATACAATAGCAAACATACTCAGCAGGTAAACAATGCCACATACAATAGCAAACATACTCAGCAGGTAAACAATGCCACATACAATAGCAAACATACTCAGCAGGTAAACAATGCCACATACAATAGCAAACATGCTGTCATAAGGGCAGTTGGTGGATTCTAAAAACCTCTTATAATGTTGTAGAAGATATTATAGCAAAACATAATTCAAAGGATTACCTGTTTAGACAGCCAGGGTTATGTCCAAGTCCCCTTGTAAAGAACACATTAATAATAGGATCGAGGCTCATAAATACAGTAATCTGTATATCAATAGATCCAGAAGGTGGGTATAAACCATATTTATAATTATTACCCATAGATACTGTGGATTCTCCTAGTTAATCGGCGGATTCTGGAGATCACCTTATCAGCTTCAGAAAATGCAACCCATCATGGCCGCTGCCTGGACACGCCCCCGTGCACAATCTTTTTATATACACACTCTGAGGCACCAGCTCCTACTGATCATGCAAGAGTGAACAGTCTATGTATATGTGTTTTGTGATTAGCTGATGGCTGTCACATGCACAGAGGAGGGACATGGAATTAACTTTGAAATTCCTATTTGAAAATAAAACTGCTATTACATTATCTTTTTATCATGTATTTGTTGTTTATGCAATTCTGTTGTATTTAAAGGGACAGTCTACTTGAAAAATTGTATTGTTTAAAAATATGGATAGTCCCTTTATTAGCGATTCTCAGTTTTGCATAACCAGCACTGTTATATTAAAACACTTTTTACTGCCTCCTTATCTCAGTTCTTTTGAAAGACTTGCATTTTAGAAAAGCAGTGCTGACTCATAAATAACTCCACAGGAGTGAGCACAATGTTATCTACATGACACACATGAACTAGCACTGTACAACTGTGAAAACTGTAAAAATACAGTGAGATAAGAAATGTCCTTCAACTGTTTTCCAAACCAGTTTGTGCCTACCGACGTTTAGCTTTCAAAAAATAATACCAAGGGAATAAAACATGATGATACAAGTACATTGGAAAGTTGTTTAAATCTGAATATCCTATCTTAATCATGAAAGTTTAATTTTGACTTGACTGTCCCTTTAATGGTCCTTTAGAGTAGTAAACTAGATGTACTAACAGCCTCTCCGGCTCCTATGTATTTTATTGAACACAATCAGTGAAGCTCACACATCTCCTTTATTTAGTGAACTGGTTCTATAGAATGACATATGAACTGGTGAGATTGGAGAGGTTTGGCTATTAGTAAATCTATATTGGCACCACAAGCACTGGTAGAGTCCAGCACCCTTGTATTTTTGTGTGCACGTCACAATGGAGTATCTGACACCTCCAAAAACCACAGTCCACAAAAGATATGTGACAGCACCACAGTTATAAAACAGTGAAAAACATTATCAGAGGACCAGCGACCTCAAAAATAGCGACGTTTCAGTCCTATATGACATATGAATATGAATGACATATAAAATGGTGAGACTGGAGAGGTTTGGCTATTAGTAAATCTATGAAAACTCATGGTTTTGATGCTTCTCCCGGGAGACTGCCCTTTAATAGCGAATGTCCTCGGGACATTTATCAGTGGTTTCTCTCCTACTGCAAAGCAGTCTCGATCGGTGGCCATGCAGTGCGCGTTCCTTGCCATACTTTTTATTAAAGATTAGTGTCTTTTGTTGGTTGCTATATTTATTAGGGCAACATAGGCAATATTATTGTAGGTTGTTATGTTTATTACTACAGTATCGTATCTTTCCATGTCTTTGTAGTCTATTTTATTGTATTGTCTGACCCGGATTATCAGGTATATTATCAGTGTTCTCTCCAGGACCTTTTTAGCTGGTGCACCACCTGGCTGATTTTTGCTGACCACCCGGCTAAAATTTTAGCCAATATTAAGCTAATATTAGCTCATTTTAAAAATGTACAATTTTGATTGCACACATTATCATTTAATACATTTATGTTAAATTGTGCTTTGGATAGCAGAAAATGATATATCAGAAAATATTGCACTGCCCCCACCTAATTCATAATGCCACCCGGCTACTGCGTAATGTCACCGGGCTACTTCATAACGCCACTCAGTTACTGCATTATGCTACCCGACTACTGCGTAATGCCACCAGGCTACTTCATAATGCCACCCGGTTACTGCATAATGCCACCAGCTACTGCGTAATGCCACCCGGCTACTTCATAACGCCACTCAGTTACTGCATTATGCTACCCGACTACTGCGTAATGCCACCAGGCTACTTCATAATGCCACCCGGTTACTGCATAATGCCACCGGCTACTGCGTAATGCCACCCGGCTACTTCATAACGCCACTCAGTTACTGCATTATGCTACCCGACTACTGCGTAATGCCACCAGGCTACTTCATAATGCCACCCGGTTACTGCATAATGCCACCGGCTACTGCGTAATGCCACCCGGCTACTTTATAATGCCACCTGGCTGGCAAACTTTTCTTTGGAGAATACTGATTATAGTAGTTTAGCATCAATCAGGCTTGCTTATCTTAGGAGTTTATTGTGATTCCTTGATTATTATTTGTTACGGTACCAACAGGATACCAAGGTTAATACCAGATGAACAATGTCCTGCATAGGGAATCAGCAATTCACAACCAAGCCAGTTTTCAGGTTTAAAACAGAATGACATTTATTAAAGGCTAGATGCCTAGTATTTATACAGGTTTGACACCCCCCCAGATGGGGGTTGAAAGACTGTTGTACATTACATGGAGGGAACAAGCCCTTTGACATGATACAATAGAATTATATTACTTAAACACTTCAACCACAAGACACTCTTGGCCCTTCTTATCACTTAGGCGTTTTCTCTCTGGAGGTGATCAAACAATAGAATGCTTAGCACTAATTAGATTATAGCTGGAGCCAGCAACTCTGTCTTTAGAAATTAGTTTCTTAGCTAAACACAATTAACTCCTTCAGTCCTGACAGAAGGGTCTGTCACATATCTCCCCCGTTGTGGAACACTCCGGCAGACCCGGCTTGACCCTTTGGCGGGTCAACCTGGGGATGACCGGACTAGGAGGTGGTAGGCATGTCAGTTTGCCAGGACAATCCATCTGTATTCCCATTATGAGAGAGAATTCCTGTCCATACAAAGAAGGGTTCAACTTCCTCAGTGCCCAGACTAGGGCTAAACAGTCCTTCAAAATCCCATCAGCTTCTTTACGAGTTTTCTGTACCTGCTCTTTATAGGTATCCACAATCCCTTCATACTGACATAGGGTGCCCTTGAGTTGCTGCACCTCACTATGAGCCAGCGTCAGCTTCTCCTCAAGTGTCGCTAAGTTTGTCTTTAAGGTTTCATGTCCCACTCTCAAGCTGGTGTTTTCTGCAGTCTGTCGGTGCAGCTTGTCTAGCAGAGATTCACGTTCTAAACGTGCTTTTTCCTCTGCGCTCCTCTTCTCCTTCATCAGCGCATTGTAACGGGACCTCCACATATCAATAGCGGATAGAGATTTACTGAGCTCAGCGTCCTGGGGCTTAGCAGCAGGTGGGTCAGTCTCTGCTGCACGGATCTGGGCACGGGTAGTCACAGAGTTAACATCAGCGGGACCCATAGGAGCGTAGGCAGAAACAAGGGGGGCCAAATCATTTCCAAGAAGAACATCAGCAGGTAAGTCCTTCTTGACCCCCACATTCACAGGTCTAGCGCCCACTCCCCAATCCAAATGTACCCTGGCAACAGGTAGGCTGAACACATCGCCCCTTGCTACCCTCACAGCCACAGTGTCTCCAGTGTACTGTTTCTCAGACACCAAGTTCTTTTGAAGCAAGGTCATGGTAGCACCAGTATCCCGTAGACCACTGACCTTCTTCCCATTCACTTTAACCAGTTGCCGGTTATTCCGGTGGGCAGCTTGCACAAGGTCTGCCTCATGTAGGATGCTCCAGCATTCTTGCGCCTCTACGTAGCGGGCCGCAGGCTGAGGATTACGTGGGATTCCGCCGGCAGGTCTTCTCCAGGACTGCGCTTGGTTCGCTGCGTTTAGGGGACACTCTGGTCTTTTGTGCCCTAGTTGCTTACATCCAAAGCATCGAATCGGTTGTGAGTAGCCCCGCAAATTGAACAGGGCTCTCTGAGGGTAGTTCGTGGCCGGAGGCCGTGTGGTATAGCGGTGCGCCAGGGTTTGGTAACCGGCAGCTGCTGGGGTGACTGGGGGTCTGTACTCCACTCTAGCAGGGGGCTTAGTGGTAGCAGTGTCCAGTTTGCGGGCATCCGTATACTCATCTGCCAAGCGAGCCGCTTCCTGCAGGGTGGAGGGTTTACGGTCCCGAACCCACTCTCGAACTCCTGCGGGTAACTTGTCGAAACAATGTTCCAACAGGAATAGCTGCAGCACCTCTTCCCCAGATATGGCTTGGCACCCCGCTATCCAGTGAGCTGCTGTGCGGTGCACCTTACATGCCCACTCAAGGTAGGAATCTCCAGCTAATTTAACAGTGTCTCTGAACCGCCTCCGGTATGCCTCCGGTGTAACCGCATACCTGGAGAGCAGAGCCTCTTTTACCGTATTATAATCCCTGACTTCCTCATCTGGAATGGCCCGAAAAGCCTCTCTGGCCCGGCCGGATAATTTTCCAGATAATATCGTGACCCAGTCCTCTGCGGGTACCTTGTGTAGTGCACATTGCCTCTCAAAATCCGCAAGGTACCCATCAATCTCTCCTTCTGTTTCCAGGAAGTTTTTAAAAACTGCAAAATTTACTTTTCTCTTTTCCATCTTAGTCAGTATTGTAATAATCCCCCTCTTCCTGAGGTTACTGGCTTGTGTAGTTGCTCTTCTGGGCGATAAGGTTCATTCCGTCGCTGCCACCAATTGTTACGGTCCCAACAGGATACCAAGGTTAATACCAGATGAACAATGTCCTGCATAGGGAATCAGCAATTCACAACCAAGCCAGTTTTCAGGTTTAAAACAGAATGACATTTATTAAAGGCTAGATGCCTAGTATTTATACAGGTTTGACACCCCCCCAGATGGGGGTTGAAAGACTGTTGTACATTACATGGAGGGAACAAGCCCTTTGACATGATACAATAGAATTATATTACTTAAACACTTCAACCACAAGACACTCTTGGCCCTTCTTATCACTTAGGCGTTTTCTCTCTGGAGGTGATCAAACAATAGAATGCTTAGCACTAATTAGATTATAGCTGGAGCCAGCAACTCTGTCTTTAGAAATTAGTTTCTTAGCTAAACACAATTAACTCCTTCAGTCCTGACAGAAGGGTCTGTCACATAATTTTTTTTAGTTAAATATTTTTATTACATTTTTAAAGTCACAATTACAATGCCACAAACTTACAATATTTGAAGCATTTTGGCAAGATTTGTTTAACATTGTCGATCTTGAAATATCTAATCGTCATCTCTTGCAGATGGATTCTTCCGGCAGTTATGCAAGTGAAAGATGGAAGACGAGCAAATGAGATAGATAAATATGACTTTACGATACAAGTATAAACTGAATTTAAAAATCAACGTAAAAGGATATAAACGTATTGTACTCCTATTTGATACATCATAAAATAGTAATTAAATGTGAAAGACTCGAGGGTCGAGTCGATTAATATTCGTATTATCATTGTTTGGTCAACTCATATAAAAAATAAAATTAATCAGTGAGACACAACCACGAGACAGGATACTTCACAACAGAAACATTGCTTGTAATTCTTGGGTTTCTAGCTGTTCACATCTGATGTGCGAGATATCATTTATTGGGCACTTCACATAGCTATAAGATGTTAAAGGGACAGTATACACTCTTCATTGTAATATAAAATGTTTGATTACATAATAAAAGAACTTTGCAGTATACTTTTCCAGCCCTGAACAAACGGTAATCTCCTCCAGCCAGTGATAGTATTGAGTGAGTTTGACCACTGAAAAACAATTGCAGCAAACCTGTTAATCTGACAAAACTGTGGAAAATATAGGTAAAGTAATGTTCAATTAATTTTGTACAAAGCCCCTTAGCAACCTCATGCAGGTTTATTAATTTAGGTCATGGTGCTTTATTGCCTTTTCAATTTATATATTTTTTGGGGGTAATGATTTCTCTATTATGGTTCAATTATATTGAGGACACACTAAATTACATCATGTTTTTGTTAAAAATATAGACACTACCATGCAAGTAAAAAATAATAATAATGATAACTGAGATAACTGAGTAAAGTCAGCGATTTTCTAACATATTCAAAATGGACGTCAATGGTGTAATTGTTCTAATATTTTGGCTTATGGAATGTAGTTTCCAGGAAGTTCATTTCAAATCTCTATAGAATTCCAACATATTTGACTGGTCTGTGTAGGAGGAAGATTGTGCATTTGTAAGAGACTAAATAGAACTTTGTTTTCATGAGACGGTTGTGCTGTTTGATCATGTGTTATAGGCCTGCTAAGAACTGCTGCCTCTTTTAAGTTTCTCATTATCCAAAATTTAATGAACAAGAATATTTGCCTGGTAAGTTATTAACACACCTTGTTACAAAAACACACCTTAACAACCACAGTATATCACCACCTAGTGGTCAACTAATTATACATATATCTAGATAACAATTATACCATTAAAAACAAACTGCTGTTAGCTGTAATTTCTTATATAAATTGATATTCTATATGTTCTCATCATATGATAAATTTATTCATGCTGAATGTAACTTGTAAACAGAAGACTGGATATTACTTTTAATTTAATGTAATCTACAAGAATACTGTCATATCTATTTCTCTATTGATCCCTTTAGGGGCTAAGGTCTCCAACTTATGTATCCAAAAGGATTCTTTCCTCTTTAGTTGCAATTCCCTATTGCCACCCCTTCTATGGGGTTCCACACTGTCTATTACTTGTCACCTGAGTTGTGAAATATTGTGACCAGCTTCAAGAAAGTGACAGGCTACCGAAGCCTTCATGTCCCCACATCTTATATTTGATCTGTGTTGACTGAGCCGATCACGTATTTTCCTAACTGTCTCGCCTAAATAGATTTTGGAGCATTGACATTTTATTAAATAAATGACATGTGTGGATTCACACGTGTAAAATCTGTTAATCTTAAACCTCTTTCCTGTATGAGGATGTACAAATTCTTTACCCTGTGTGTTTTTGTAACAAGGTGTGTTAATGGTTAATATCATATGGTATTTAAGGAGCAGCTAACAGGTGTTCTGTATGAGCATGAGTAAGGGTTAACAGCCCGAAACGTTGCATTTGCTGCTGTGTGCCAATGCTTTGTATAAGCTGAAAATTGATGAATAAAAGCTATAAAGTTTGTAAAACTTTTTTCCTCATTTATTGGTGCTGTGGATGCCAGTTCTCTACATACTACAGAGAAATGTTTGCAGTGGCCCTCTACCACGTGCATCAGGTGTGTGCTGTCTGTCATTTGTGAACTGCCTGGTAAGTTAAAGAGACATGAAACCCAACATTTTTCTTTCATGATTCACATAGATAATCCAATTTTAAACAACATTACAATGTAGTTCTATTATTTAATTTGCTTCATTCTTCAGATATCCTTCGTTGAAGAAATAGCAATGCACATGGGTGAGCCAATCACATGAGGCATCTATGTGCAGCCACCTATCAGCAGCCACTAAGCATATTTAGATATGCTTTAAACAAATGATATCAAGAGAATGAAGCAAATTAGAGAATAGGAACGCATTAGAAAGTTATTTAAAATTGCATGCTCTCTCTAAATTATGAGAGAGATAAATTGGGTTTCATGTCCCTTTAACACTGGTGTCACTTGTAAATGTACAGACTGATGCGTAAAAGTGTAGTTGCTAGGGTTTTGGGAATGTATACTGCTGCTTATCATTAATATGGTTAAAGGGAGACTAAAGTCAAAATTAAACTTTCATAGTTCATATAAAGCATGCAGTTTTAAGAGCCTTTTCAATTTACTTCTATTATCTAATTGTGAACCGTCTTTTTATATGTACACTTTCTGAGGCACCAGCTACTACTGAGCATGTGCAAGAGTTCACAGTGTATACGTATATGAGTTTGTGACTGGTTGTCACATGATACAGGGGCATACAGTAAATTTTATTTATATTTTTTCAGAAAAAAAAATCTACTGCTTATTTAAAATTCAAGGTGCTAATTCATTGTCTTCTTATTATGCATTTGTTGATTAAGGGGACATGGAAGTATAAATATATTTTTAGGATTCAGATAAAGAATACAAATTTAAAAACAAACCTTTCTATTGACGTCTGTACCGTTTTATTAAAATGTAGCTCCTATCCATGACAGCATACCTAAATAGGCTCATAAGCATGCATGTGTCTTGAGCAGTTTAGGCAAGTAATGTTTGCAACAATATTTGTAACACATGCACACTCCAGAACCTACCTCAGTATGCTCTCATAAAAAGGATGTAAGTTTCAACAGAGGAAATAAATATAAATTATGCTTACCTAATAATTTCATTTCCATCGTGGGGAGGAGAGTCCACGGCTTCATTCATTACTATTGGGAATTAAGAACCTGGCCACCAGGAGGAAGCAAAGACACCCCAGCCAAAGGCTTAAATACCTCTCCCACTCCCCTCATCCCCCAGTCATTCTGCCGAGGGAACAAGGAACAATAGGAGAAACATCAGGATATAAATAGTGCCAGAAGAGAAATTAAATTTAGGTCTGCCCACCGGAGATACGGGCGGGAGCCGTGGACTCTCCTCCCCACGATGGAAATTAAATGATCAGGTAAGCATAATTTATGTTTTCCATCTAAAGGGGAGGAGAGTCCATGGCTTTATTCATTACTATTGGGAACATATACCCAAGCTCTAGAGGACAGTGAATGAAACCGGGACGGTAAAAGGCAGACCCTAATCTGAGGGCACCAGAGCCTGTAGAACCTTTCTCCCAAAAGCCGCTTCCGCAGAAGCAAAAACGTCAAATTTGTAAAACTTTGTAAAAGTATGTAAGGAAGACCAAGTAGCCGCCTTACAAATCTGCTCCATTAGAGGCCTCATTCTTGAAGGCCCAAGATGAAGTCACCTCTCTAGTGGAATGAGCCATGATCCTCTGAGGAGGCTTATGTCCCGTTGTCTCGTAAGCCAAATGGATCAAGCTCCTCAGCCAAAAAGACAAAGAAGTAACAGAAGCCCTCTGACCCCTGCACTTCCCTGAATACACGACAAAAAAGAGATGTCGATTGTCTGAAGTCCTTTGTAGCCTGAAGATAGAACTTCACGGCACGGACCACATCTAGATTATGAAGTAACTGCTCCTTCGAAGAAGAAGGGTTAGGGCACAGAGAAAGAACAACTATTTCCTGATTGATGTTACGATTGGACCCCACCTTGGGAAGAAACCCCAAGCCGGTGCGAAGAACAACCTTATCCGAATGAAAAACCAGATAAGGTGGCCCATGTTGCAAGGCCGCCAGTTCAGATACTCTGCGAGCCGATGCAATGGCCAACAGGAAAAGAACCTTCCAGGACAGAACCTTAATGTCAAGGGAATGCATAGGCTCAAACGGGACCCTTTGCAAAACCCTAAGGACCAAGTTCAAGCTCCATGGGGGAGTAGACTGCTTAAAGACAGGCCTGATTCGAGACAAAGCCTGAACAAAGGATTGTCAGGTTGCTCAGCGAGTCTCCTGTGTAACAAAACAGATAATGATGAAATCTGTCCCTTTAAGGAACTAGCGGCAAGTTATTTCTCTAAACCTTCTTGAAGAAAGGACAGAAGTCTGGAAACCCTCACCTTGAGCCAAGGGTATCCATGTCTCTCACACCAGGTCAAGTAAGTCCTCCACACCTTATGGTAGATGCGTCGAGTGACTGGCTTCCTTGCCTGAACTAGAGTGTCAATCACACTTTCAGAAAAACCTCTCTTGGCTAGGACTAAGCGTTCAATCTCCACACAGTCAGCCTCTGAGAATCGAGATTCTGATGTTGGAAAGGACCCTGAACCAGCAGATCCCTGCAACAGGGTAACCTCCACAGCAGAGAGGATGACATCCCCACCAGATCCACAAACCACCTCCTCCGCGGCCACGAAAGAGCAATCAGAATGGTCGACGCTCTCTCCTGCTTTATGCGTGCCACTATACGAGGTGGAAGTGGTAAGAGAGGAAAAATGTATGCTAGATCGAACCCCCAAGGCACCGCTAATGCATCTATCAGTTCTGCCTGGGGGTCCCTCGACCTCGACCCATAACGGGGAAGTTTGCAATTGAGTCTGGATGCCATGAGATCTATCTCCGGCGTCCCCCATCTGAGACAAATCTCCGCAAACACCTTGGGGTGAAGCGACCATTCCCCCGGATGGAATATTTGCCTGCTGAGAAAGTCCGCTTCCTAGTTGTCCACACCCGGGATGTGGATCGCCGAAAGCGAGCAGTTGTGGGCCTCCGCCCATTCCAGTATCCGAGACACCTCCCTCATTGCGAGGGAGCTCCTCGTACCCCACTGATGGTTGATGTAAGCCACTGAGGTAATGTTGTCCGTCTGAAACCTTATGAAGTTGAACGCCCCCAGGCGGGGCCACGCCTTCAGAGCATTGTAGATCGCTTAAAGTTCCAGGATATTTATCAGTAAAAGGGACTCCAGGCGAAACCATTTTCCCTTGCCATTCTGGTACCCCAAAAAGCTCCCCATGCCGCCAGACTCGCGTCCGTGGTCACAATCTCCCAGGACGGTCTCAAGAAGGATGTCCCCATGGACAGTTGTTCCAGTCGGATCCACCAGGAGAGGGAGGTCCAAGCCCATGCATCCATATATCAGCTGTGAGAGATTTGAATGATCGCTGTTCCACTGCCTCAACATGCATAACTGAAGAGGCCTGAGATGAAACCTGGCAAATGGAATGACGTCTTTGCTGGAGACCATGAGCCCGATCACCTCCAAACATTGGGCAACCGAGGGCCTCTCTGAGGATCGAAGGGCCAGACAGGAGGACGCAAGCTTCCTGCATCTCTGATCCGTGAGAAAAATCTTCATGGACCCCGAGTCTATGATTGTGCCCAGAAACTCCACCCTGGTGCTGGGTACCAGGGAGCTCTTTCCAGAGTTTATCTTCCAACCATGAGATTGAAGTAACCGGAGCAGAGACCTTGAATGGTCCACTGCCTGACTGAAGGACGGCGCCTGAACCAGGATGTCGTCTAGATAGGGCGCCACAGCAATGCCCCTGGATCTGGCTACAGCAAGCAGGGCCCGAGAACCTCCTGTGACGAAAGGCAAAGAATGGCTGGGGGATGAGGGGAGTGGGAGTGGTATTTAAGCCTTTGGCTGGTGTGTCTTTGCCTCCTCCTGGTGGCCAGGTTCTTAATTCCCAATAGCAATGAATGAAGCCGTGGACTCTCCTCCCCTTTAGATGTAAAAGATACATTTGACCACAGAATAAAATGTAAAATTGTTTTTTTAATCTTCTATCTGAATTATTAACGTTTAAGAAGAGCTCAATTTTTTTTTCTGTTTACAGGGAATGTTTGATCTGACCTCAGCTCCAGTAAAGTGTAACTGCGAGGCTGGAGGGTTTGGCTGGTACATAATACAATTGCTGTTTTTCATTGTAAAATGTTTCTAGATAAGGGCACAGTGAGTCTTTTTCTTCTATCTGTATGTCCCATTCAGGGAAGGTCACTCCAGTGTGGGAATTGCATGTTAGTACAGCTGATTGTTTCAGAATTATTAATTACTGTAGTGTGGAATCAGAGAATTTCTCAAGAAATGAACTGCCTAAAATGTTGAGAACTGTTATCATTGCAAACAAAAACAAATAAAAATGAAAAACTGAATAATTTGAATAACTGCAATTGATTATAGGCTTTATTCCTGAGGACATTTGCTTGTAAATTTATATTTAAAGCTAAAAGCTGTCTGAGAAAAAAGAAAGGGGTTGAAAACAAAGCCATTCCTGGAATGGTATCCAAGGAATTTTTCTGGGGGGAAGGGAATAAAGAAAATGCAATATATATATTTTACAAGTGGTGTTATTCTTAGTGCAGGGCTCGATAAGAAATATTGCGACCGTGCTAACTAGCGCACATATTGAAAAGTAAACAGTTGAAAGTAAACGGTTGCGATTTGAGTGCAGACAAATTTGTGCTCAATGGATTAGCGCAACTAGGAAGGGCTATGTATACATATATGTCTAAATATGTGTGTGTGTGTATATATATATATATATTTAAAAAAAAAAAAACAACCAAGCTAATGTTACAAAAAATAAAAAAATTAAAATTACAGAAAAAAATAAACAAAGCTATCCAAAATAAAAAAAATAAACCTAAACTAATACCCCTATAAAAATAAAAAATACTCCCCAAAATGAAAACACCCCCTAATCTAATACTAAACTACCAATAGCCCTTAAAAGGGCATTTTGTAGGGCATTGCCCTAAGTTAAACAGCTCTTTTACTTAAAAATAATTACCAATTACCCCATAACAGTAAAACCCCCCAACCAACCCCCCAAAATAAAAAAAATAATAAAATGTCTAAAATAACCTAAGCTACCCATTTGTATGGGCATTGCCCTTAAAAGGACATTCACCTCTTTACTGACCTTAAAAGGGCAATCAGCTCTTTGCAGCCCAAGAAACCCTAATCTAAAAAAAACGCTGCTTCTTCACATCTAAGCTACCCATTGTCCCTAAAGGGGCATTTGTATGGGCATTGCCCTTAAAAAGGACATTCACCTCTTTACTGTCCTTAAAGGGCAATCAGCTCTTTTGCAGCCCAACAAACCCTAATCTAAAAAAACCCTAATCTAAAAAAACCCTAATCTAAAAAAAAAACGCTGCTTCTTAACTCCTGTTTCCGGCGAGCCTAAAAGCTTGCGCGGAAACAGGGGTATTTGGCCCCATTCGGGCCATGATAAATCGGCCCCTATGGGTAAAAGAAGTTAATGCTGACACAATGGGGGATATTTATCAATGCGTCAACTGAAAATATGCTTGAATCCCACGTCGTATTTGTCGCGAGATTGATCCGCCGTAGTTATTAAAGCATCAAGACCGTCAAATGTTGAAATGTGTGATGAAATATACGCTCCTGCGATCTCAATCCGACGCAGATCAATGCTTACGTCATTACAGATGTTTGAAATTCATATTCGACTCTATGTGACCATTTTCCAGATTTATCAAACATTTTACAGGTATGCTAACATCTATTCCGACGCAGCGTACCTAGTTTTCAATCCGCCACCCTTGAGGCCGCAGATGCCATAGAACTTAATGGGAGTCGGAAAACACAGAAAGCTTATGTTCGATGCTGCAAGAGAATGAAATATATTACATAATAAAAGTAAATTAGAAACTTTATTAAAATAGTATACCCTTTCTAAACCAAACAATATTATGGCTCCACATTTGGTGTACTAGTAGATATAGGGATAAAAATGAAAAATACATTACTACTTATGGATTCTGTTACAACTTTGTCTCTCATTACAAAGCAAGGGGACTAGTATTTCTCCAAATGTTTTGAAAAGTTTTGCCCCAAACTTGTCGCAATAATAGATATAGAGATAAAAATGAAATAAATACACAACATAATATAGCTAACTTCCTTTTTATTTTTTTGGAAAAATCTATTTGCACCATTTTTAAGCCATGTAATACAAGTCCCACTCTCCACTTCGCACCAAATTTGATGCAACACTTTTTGCACCAATTATGATGCAAACCACCTAAACAACCCACACGCTAGTGAATTTTTCAACCACTTTTGATTGGAATATGCATAATCACATAATTTATGACATCATCCATTCTGATTCAAATATACATTTTAAACTATCATTAACAAATCAAATTGCTCGCTCATCAGAACTTGTAAGTGCCATTTGTTACATTGTGTATTATACTTTGAAAGTACGTATATATGAAATTAGTATTAAAGATAAACATTGATGCTGACATTAGGACACACTGTGTAATATTTTAGACAATGATTTTAAAATTCAAATTGATTTTTCATTCAATATAATCTTAAGATGATAGCTCAAAGGGATAGTCCACCTAACATTAAACTGTCATGAATCAGATGCAGCAGAAAATTAAAATCACCTCTTTACTGTCATGCTATTTTCAGTGTATTTCTTTCTTCTTTTGGATTTCTTTTTCAGTAAGAAATGTCATCTTATATGCCAGCCCATTTTATAACACCTGTGTAGGGGTGGTTTTTAAAACTAGATTGCAATCAGGAGGGGTTACACAGGTACAGAGAGAAAACTGTCCCAGCTCTTAAAATATCCACTGATTGCAAATAAATATATATGATTCCCTGATTACATGTTATATTCGCAATTATTCCTGCTCAGAATAATAATACATTAACACTATATACATATAGTGGTATAAATAAACACTGAGATATGAAAGACAACATTGTTTAGAACAAAAAAAAGAATTTAGGGACATGTAAATATGTTTGCAAAAGATTTCTGACATAACACACACACACACACACACACATATATACACACTTATATATATATATATATATATATATATATATATATATATATATATATATAAATATATACAGTATTTACAAGTATGTGCAAAGATATATGTACAAATTCTAGCATTAATAATCATTTATAAAAAAAAACATGAGATAAAAGCATATCATGACTTCTAGAAATACAAATACACATTAATTTATGTGAAAGTATCATATAACAGATTTTTTTTGTATAACAAATAAATATAAAAATTACTTTCTATGAGATATTGTTTGTTCAGGTATAAATCTATCTATTTCTTGGACATTAACAGATGAAACATAAAAGATTAGCTTTAGAGAAATGTGCTTGTTCATGGACAGTAATGAAATGGTATAAATAAAGTTGGGGAAAACCAGAATAACCACGACATCGATGACTGTTAGTTAACAACAGTTCGATGCTCATTGTGCCGTACTTGATGCGTGTGTTTTTGATGTTTTTTTAATAATAAGGGCATTGCATGTAGATCCGTTTCAGCGATGTCTGGCGAGCGTATTGACGCCGGCAAATGCACCGAGATTGACGCTTTGATAAATATCCCCCCATATCTGAAATCCTGACGTTAGCAAGCCTCTGGTTTCGCTCATTCGCAAATAATTTGCTTTTAGCTTGTAATACGTGCGCTCACTTGTGCACGTTAAAGGTTTACTTCCAGCTGTGCAAAAAAAAGCACTAAACATTTGATGTGGTAAATTTTGGAAACTGTGGATAAAAACATTTATCTTTATTAAAGGGTATGAAGGATTGTTATGTTTCCGTCAGTTTCCAAACTTTAGCACCTCAATGGAAACTAGGCCTGTGTTGGCTTTTTCTTTCCATGTGTGAAGTAACAGAATCATTATTTTAAAACATGTATTTTGTTATTGTATTTATCACATTTTATCCATGTGTGATTAAAGATGAGTCAGTTATCTGTAAGCTTAGCTAAATAAATGACATCTTGCACCTTCTTACTCAATGAGCTAGATTACTGAATGCTCATTATGCTATCTAGAAGTCTCGTCATTAAGATGATCATGTGTTCAACATTCACTGAGGCTTTTTTCTCCTATTTGTTTCTAGCTAATAACATTAAATAAATATCCTCTAGCAATGCTTGCTGAATAGAACAGAACATTCCGTAATCTTGAATATGTGAATGAGCGGATGACCACGAGTGTTCCAGGGGTGTTCTGCTGAAGGAGTGGTTGGATTTTATTACAAGCACAGAGACGAGTATTTTGCATTACCTTCTTTTTACTACTTATGCATGATCGTAGTGCCCATAAACTGTCCACATAGTCACAATTTCTCCTCTTTCTTTTTGCTGCTTGTGCAGATAAGTACACTCTCATTTCAATTGTTATTTATTTGTATTTATTATTATTTTTCCCTAAGGTTTTTTGGTATAAGTTTCCTTTATTCATTTTCCCAAATGAAACCCCTATTTAAACAGTTCCGTTTTTATTAATTTTC
The DNA here is from genome assembly GCF_027579735.1 of Bombina bombina. Taxonomy (NCBI): domain Eukaryota; kingdom Metazoa; phylum Chordata; class Amphibia; order Anura; family Bombinatoridae; genus Bombina; species Bombina bombina. The sequence continues at coordinate 526,760,519 of NC_069500.1, read as the reverse complement.
GTTTTCTCAATAAATGCAAATTATTTTGTTTGTCTTTTAAGTTCCTGTTCATACCGCTTGTGACAATTTCTTTTTAAGGTTTTTTTCTTCATGTCCCTTCCTTTCCTGGGATGATTTTAGTTTCAGCCGTTCTCTTTATTCTCAACCGCTCCCCTCCGACATTTTGTGTCATCCGGCACGCCCCCCCTTTCCTTCCCGCACCTTTTCCCGCACTCAAGTTTACCTCAGAGCTGACGCAGAGTCCTGTCAGTTTTTTCAGCTCAGCTGTTCCTCCATAGCTGGTCTCGTCTGCTACATTGTAAGAAATTTGTTGCACTTTTATTTCGATCCACATAATGTAATATTTATATTCTCCACTAAGTGTCCCCATATGTCTATTTTGTTTTTCAGGTTGTCAATGTTCACAACGTTTTTTCCTCAGTGACGTGCAGTAATAGGAGGCAGGGGAGGCAGCGTCTCCCCTGTCAAATCAGAGAAAAAAGTTTTTAAATCTGATTAATAATTTTTTTTTTCTGTGTTTTTTTTTTGGGCCATACCCCCCTAGGCCCCCCCACCCCACCGGCGCCACCCAATTCACATTATATTTTCTAGGCATTAAAGTCAGCATCCATTGTTGCGCAATAAGGAGGCAGTGAGCCGTTCCGCTGCTCTCCATTTATTGCAGAACCTGGATGCTGAATACTGTTCTTCGCTCAGTATGAGCTAGCGCCACCTAGTGGTGGCTCAGCGGGCCCCATACACGCTCCAATAGAGGCGGTTCTCCAAACCGCCTCTATGATGGAGCAGCTCCATCGCCAATCAGCAGCATCAGGGGGCATACCTGCTGGTCTTGGCTGAGTGACGTGACTGACGTCGCATTGGCGGGAACTGGAGACACTGACAGCAGTATGCAGGACTCAGGAGAGAGCTGCTGCGCCGTAGACGAGTCGGGAGCGGGGAGCCTCGTGTGAGACTGAGTCTGATTCTGTCACAGACCAGTCTGTCAGGTCAGTAATGAGCAAGGGGAGCGAGCCTAGCGAGGAGGAGTCCACTGTCCGGACCAGCTGGCAACTGTGAGTGACGATGAACTGTCTAGTACAACAGTACAGAGTACTAGTAAGTAGACTTTAAAAGTATTACAGTGATAACCTCCAAACCAATATTACAAAAAATAATATTACCCCTCCTTGCTTAAAAAGCCAATAAGGATTTCAGCAGCAAATGTTCTCCCCATTGCTTTAATCCATTGTGTGCTGTGATGATTAACTATGCACTGCAGGCAGCAGGTGTAACAAGTGAGATATTTTTATGATAAAAGGAGCATGAGCAGTTTGAAACAAATAAAATTAGCAACTCATTTATCAGCAAATGTTAGATTTAGTTCATGTTTCAGGAGTCTGTGTTTACTGCAGAACTGGGAGACAGCTCTCCAGGCACAGGAAGAGCAGATGTGATTGAGTTTTACTAAAACTCTTCCTTAATTCATATTAAATCTTTCAGCTAAACTCTCCCTGAAATGTCCCTGCTCCTGTCTCACATAATCTAGGAGAGAGGTGCCCTTATTTTATTTAATATGTGCTAAACTGAGCTAATTTTAATTGCATGTATCAACTTTGCTAATTAAACACTTACGGCTAGATTACGAGTCTTACGTTAGGGTTAAAAAGCAGCGTTGAGAGGTCCCAACGCTGCTTTTTAACGCCCGCTGGTATTACGAGCCTTGCAGGTACAGGTGTACCTCTCACTTTTTTTCAGCGACTCGAACATACCACAAATCCACTTACGTCAATTGCATATCCCATATTTTCAATGGGACTTGCATAACGCTGGTATTACGAGTCTTGGAAAAAGTGAGCTGTACACCCTCTTCTGTCAAGACTCGTACCGCATTTAAAAGTCAGTAGTTAAGAGTTTTATGGGCTAACGCCGTAACATAAAACTCTTAACTAAAGTGCTAAAAAGTACACTAACACCCATAAACTACCTATTAACCCCTAAACCGAGCCCCCCCCCACATCGCAAACACTTAAATAAAATTTTATTAACCCCTAATCTGCCCTCCCTAACATCGCCGACACCTAACTACATTTACTAACCCCTAATCTGCCATCCCCAACGCCGCCGCAACTATATTAAATATATTAACCCCTAAATCTAAGTCTAACCCTAACAACCCCTAACTTAAATATAATTTAAATAAATCTAAATAAAATTACTACAATTAACTAAATTATTTCTATTTAAAACTAAATACTTACCTATAAAAGAAACCCTAAGCTAGCTACAATATAACTAATAGTTACATTGTAGCTATCTTAGGGTTTATATTTATTTTACAGGCAACTTTGTATTTATTTTAATTAGGTACAATAGTTATTAAATAGTTATTAACTATTTAATAACTACCTAGCTAAAATAAAGACAAATTGACCTGTGAAATAAAACCTAACCTAAGTTACAATTACACCTAACACTACACTATAATTAAATTAATTCCCTACACCAACTACAATTAAATACAATTAAATACAATTATCTAAATTACGTAAAAAACAAACACTAAATTACAGAAAATAATAAAATAATTACAATTTTTTAAAACTAATTACACCTAATCTAATCCCCCTAATAAAATAAAAAAGCCCCCCAAAATAATAAAAATCCCTACCCTACACTAAATTACAAATAGCCCTTAAAGGGACAGTAAAGTCAAAACTAAACTTTCATGATTCAGATAGGACATGCAATATTAAACAACTTTCCAATTTACTTTTATCATTAAATTTGCTTTGCTCCCTTGGGGGTATTTTTGAAAAGCTAAACCTAGCTAGGCTCAAACTGATTTCTAAACAGTTGAAAACCGCCTCCTAGCTCAGAGCATTTTGAAAGTTTTTCACAGTTAGACTGTGCTAGTTCACATGTGTCATATAGATAACATTGTGCTCACTCCCGTGGAGTTATTTAGGAGTCTTCACTGATTGACTACACTGCATGTCTGTCAAAGGCACTTAGATAAGGAGGCTGTCTGCAAATGCTTAGATACAAGGTAATCACAGAGGTAAAAAGTATATTAATATAACTGTGTTGGTTATGCAAAAACAGGGAATGGGTAATAAAGGGATTATCTATCTTTTTAAATAGGAAAATTTTTGATGTAGACTGTCCCTTTAAAAGAACTTTTTGCGGTGCATTGCCCCAAAGTAATCAGCTCTTTTACCTGTAAAAAAAAATACAATACCCCCCAACATTAAAACCCACCACCCACACAACCAACCCTACTCTAAAACCCACCCAATCCCCCCTTAATAAAACCTAACACTAACCCCTTGAAGATCACCCTACCTTGAGACGTCTTCACCCAACCGGGCCGAAGTCCTCAACGAAGCCGGGCGAAGTGGTCCTCCAGACGGGCAGAAGTCTTCATCCAAGCGGAGCGGGTCCATCTCCAAGACATCCGACGCGGAGCATCCTCTTCTGTCTTGATCTGATGACTAAATGACGGTACCTTTAAGTGACGTCATCCAAGATGGCGTCCCTTCAATTCCGATTGGCTGATTCTATCAGCCAATCAGAATTAAGGTAGAAAAAATCCTATTGGCTGATGCTATCAGCCAATAGGATTGAACTTCAATCCTATTGGCTGATCCAATCAGCCAATAGGATTGAGCTTGCATTCTATTGGCTGATTGGAACAGAATTCTATCAGCCAATCGGAATCTAAGGGACGCCATCTTGGATGACGTCACTTAAAGAGATATTCATTCCGAAGAAGCCGTCGTTTGAAGAGGATGCTCTGCGCCGGATGTCTTGAAGATGGACCCGCTCTGTGTCGGAAGGGTGAAGATAGAAGATGCCGTCTGGATGAAGACTTCTGCCCATCTGGAGAACCACTTCTGACGGCTTCGTTGAGGACCTCCCGGTAAGTGAATCTTCGGGGGTTAATGTTAGGATTTTTTAAGGGTGTATTGGGTGGCTTTATTTTTTAGGTTAGGGCTTTGGGCAGCAATAGAGCTAAATACCCTTTTAAGGGCAATGCCCATACAAATGCCCCTTTCAGGGCAATGGGGAGCTTAAGTTTTTTTAGTTAGGCTTTTATTTGGGGGGTTGGTTGTGTGGGTGGTGGGTTTTACTGTTGGGGGGGTGTTTGTATTTTTTTACAGGTAAAAGAGCTTATTTCTTTGGGGCAATGCCCCGCAAAAGGCCCTTTTAAGGGTGGGCTTTTTTATTTTGATAGGGCTCTTAGATTAGGTGTAATTAGTTTAAAGATCTGTATTTGTTTTTTATTTTCTGTAATTTAGTGTTTGTTTTTTTGTGTGATTTAGCTAATTTAATTTATTTTAATTGTATTTAATGTAGGGAATTGATTTAATTGTAGTGTAGTGTTAGGTGTTATTGTAACATAGGTTAGGTTTTATTTTACAGGTCATTTTTTATTTATTTTAGCTAGGTAGTTATTAAATAGTTAATAACTATTTAGTAACTATTCTACCTAGTTAAAATAAATACAAACTTGCCTGTAAAATAAAAATAAACCCTAAGCTAGATAAAATGTAACTATTAGTTATATTGTAGCTAGCTTAGGGTTTATTTTATAGGTACGCATTTAGTTTTAAATAGTAATAATTAAGTTAATGATAGTAATTTTATTTAGATTTATTTAAATTATATTTAAGTTAGGGGGTGTTAGGGTTAAACTTAGATTTAGGGGTTAATACATTTAATATAGTGGTGGCGACATTGGGGGCGGCAGATTAGGGGTTAATAAATGTAGGTAGGTTGCGGCGACATTGGGGGCGGGAGATTAGGGGTTAATAAATATAATGTAGGTGTCGGTGATGTTGGGGGCAGCAGATTAGGGGTTAATAAGCATAATGTAGGTGGCAGCGATATCCGGAGCGGCAGATTAGGGGTTAATAAATATAATGTAGGTGTCGGCGATGTGTAAGATTAGGGGTGTTTAGACTCGGGGTTCATGTTAGGGTGTTTCCCCATAGGAATCAATGGGGCTGCGTTACTGAGTTTTACACTGCTTTTTGGCACTTGTTAGATTTTTTCTCAGCCGGCTCTCCCCATTGATGTCTATCGGGAAATCGTGCACGAGCACGTACAACAAGCTCACCGCTGACTTAAGCAGCGCTGGTATTGGAGTGCGGTATGGAGCTCAATTTTGCTCTACGCTCACTTCTTGCCTTTTAACGCCGGGTTTGTAAAAACCTGTAATACCAGCGCTGTAGGAAAGTGAGCGGTGAGAAAAAACTGCACGTTAGCACGGCATCTAGCCGTATATTTTTAATATTACAGACACACAAGGACAAGAAGCTGCAGAACCCAAATTAATAGCCAAATCCTTTAAGGATTAGTATGAGGAACTTTATGATCAACCAGGACGAAACAATCTCCTCCAAGCTCACGAATTAGAACAATACCTGCAGAGTACTGATTTAAATAAAATCCAAAAAACTGATATGGAAGCCTTGGAGGAACCCATCACTTTACAAGAGATACAAAAAGCTATAAATGATCTACCTTTGAACAAAAGCCCGGGCCCTGATGTTTTTTCCAACAAATACTATAAACTATATAGAGACACGTTAGCCCCACAACTTTTAGCACTTTACACACAAATAGATAAAACTGGCCAACTCAGACCTGAATGCCTTGAAGCCCATGTGTCAGTCATAACCAAGCCAGGCGAATCTCTTAAACTAACTAGCCACTATAGGCCTATCTCTCTGTTAAATACGGATTTGAAAATCTATACTAAAATATTAGCAAACAGGCTCAATACAATTTTACCTCAAATCATCTACTCGGACCAAGCAAGTTTTCTGCCTGGCAGAGAGGCCAGGGACAACACCATTAGAACACTCCAGTTATTTGATCATGCCAAATTTACTAAAACTGCGATGGTAATTATCTCAACTGATGCCGAAAAGGCATTTGATCATTTGGATTGGAAGTTTTAATTTGCCACCTTAAAAAGAGTAGGAATAGGAGAAAAAGTGCTTTGTAGAATCCAAAGTTTATATATATTGCCCACAGCGAAAGTCCGAGTAAATAGTATGGTATCCGATTCCTTCTCAATCCATAATGGTACGAGACAGGGCTGTCCCCTCTCTTCCATATTATTTATCATCAGTATGGAGGTATTAGCCCAAAGAATTAGATCCAACCCACAAATTACAGGAATAACTGTAGGACCTCTAGCATACAAGCTCTCTCTCTGCAATACGGGCAGTATTAAAAGAACTGACACAACTTGGTAACCTTTCCAATTTTATGATAAACAAACAAAAATCTGAAATATTAAACATCTCTCTTCCAAATGCCGAATTCCAATCTCTTTTACAATCCTGCCCATTTAAACATCAACCTAAAGCGATAAAATACCTTGGGATATTTCTTACTCCGCATCCAAAAACACTTCTAGATTAAAATTTTACTAATTTACTCAAAACGATTAATAATGATCTACAGTCCTGGAGAGACCGGCCGTTCTCCTGGTGGGGTAGATTACAGATCCTGAAAATGAACATCCTCCCTCGACTTTTATACGCAATTCAGGCAGCTCCAATCTTCTTACCACAATCTTTCATTATACAAATGCAAAAGACATTAAACTCATTTGTGTGGGGAATCACAAAACCTAGAGTAAAGAAACTGACTATGTATAGACCAGTCAGGGAGGGTGGGTTAGGATTACCCAATATAGAAATGTACTACCAAGCTACTTGTTTACAGATAATTATTGATTGGCATAGAAACAGTGACACAAAAGCATGGATCCCAATGGATTCACACATATTACACACTCCATCACCTGGAGCTTTGTGTTGGGTTGCGAAACAAAATAGACCGCCTTGGTTAAAAGCATACTCTATACATTCATATCTCTTTGAGTAATGGGATACTATTGTAAGAAAATATAAGGATATTTCAACACTGAGGTCTCCTATATCTCCCAAGGCCGAACTCCAAGGGGGTATTGAACTTGAATTAATTTAAACAAATGGGAAATGGGATATACGGTTCCGATTTTTTTACTGCTTAGAGAAGGTAAACTTAAAGACAGACAAGACCTTATAGATGTAATGGGAGGGGCCTTTTCTAAATGGTTGAAATATAGTCAAATACACCATTTTATTAGCACACATCCCCATAGAGATGCACTAACAAGAAACCCAAAACCTTTTGAACGCATATGTCTTATGGAGCTTCCAGCTCGACATACACTCTCATGGGCCAGAAAAATATAAATGACAGTTTAAAACCCAAACCATCCAGACTACATAGATAGATGGCACAAAAACATGGGCAAGATAATTAATGATACAGAGTGGAAACAAATTTTTAATAACATGAGGAAGTCTTCCTCATCCACCAAATTACTAGAAACCAACGTTAAACTCCTTACAAGGTGGTACCTTACCCCGACTAGATTTAAAAGCATATTCCCAGCCTCTTCAGATATGTGCTGGAGGGGTTGTGGGAAAAAAAGCACCTTAATGCACATTTGGTGGGATTGCCCCAAACTGAAAGCATTCTGGGAAACTATACAAAACTTTATAAAAAATGTAATAGGCCTAGACGCACATTTTACGTTATAACAAACAACTGCAATTCTGAACCTACTACCCAAATACAAATGTAAACTGAGACTAATTCAATTGACTCTGAATTCTGCCAGATCCTTGATTGCTAAAGCGTGGAAATCCCAATTAAGTCCCACTTTTAACACATGGCTCACACATATGGAAAACACCCTCGTAATCGAGCAATATAATTACTTCAGATCCAATAATCTAAAATTTTTCCATGATATGACAGCAGTATGCAGGACTCAGGAGAGAGCTGCTGCGCTGTAGACGAGTCGGGAGCGGGGAGCCTCGTGTGAGACTGAGTCTGATTCTGTCACAGACCAGTCTGTCAGGTCAGTAGTGAGCGAGGGGAGCGAGCCTAGCGAGGAGGAGTCCACTGTCCGGACCAGCTGGCAACTGTGAGTGACGACGACCTGTCTAGTAAACAGTACAGAGTACTAGTAAGTAGACTTTAAAAGTATTACAGTGATAACCTCCAAACCAATATTACAAAAATGAATATTACCCCTCCTTGCTTAAAAAGCCAATAAGGATTTCAGCAGCAAATGTTCTCCCCATTGCTTTAATCCATTGTGTGCTGTGATGATTAACTATGCACTGCAGGCAGCAGGTGTAACAAGTGAGATATTTTTATGATAAAAGGAGCATGAGCAGTTTGAAACAAATAAAATTAGCAACTCATTTATCAGCAAATGTTAGATTTAGTTCATGTTTCAGGAGTCTGTGTTTACTGCAGAACTGGGAGACAGCTCTCCAGGCACAGGAAGAGCAGATGTGATTGAGTTTTACTAAAACTCTTCCTTAATTCATATTAAATCTTTCAGCTAAACTCTCCCTGAAATATCCCTGCTCCTGTCTCACATAATCTAGGAGAGAGGTGCCCTTATTTTATTTAATATGTGCTAAACTGAGCTAATTTTAATTGCATGTATCAACTTTGCTAATTAAACACTTACGGCTAGATTACGAGTCTTGCGTTAGGGTTAAAAAGCAGCGTTGAGAGGTCCCAACGCTGCTTTTCAACGCCCGCTGGTATTACGAGCCTTGCAGGTACAGGTGTACCTCTCACTTTTTTTCAGCGACTCGAACATACCGCAAATCCACTTACGTCAATTGCATATCCCATATTTTCAATGGGACTTGCATAACGCTGGTATTACGAGTCTTGGAAAAAGTGAGCTGTACACCCTCTTCTGTCAAGACTCGTACCGCATTTAAAAGTCAGTAGTTAAGAGTTTTATGGGCTAACGCCGTAACATAAAACTCTTAACTAAAGTGCTAAAAAGTACACTAACACCCATAAACTACCTATTAACCCCTAAACCGAGGCCCCCCCCCACATCGCAAACACTTAAATAAAATTTTATTAACCCCTAATCTGCCCTCCCTAACATCGCCGACACCTACCTACATTTATTAACCCCTAATCTGCCGTCCCCAACGTCGCCGCAACTATATTAAATATATTAACCCCTAAATCTAAGTCTAACCCTAACAACCCCTAACAAATATAATTTAAATAAATCTAAATAAAATTACTACAATTAACTAAATTATTCCTATTTAAAACTAAATACTTACCTATAAAATAAACCCTAAGCTAGCTACAATATAACTAATAGTTACATTGTAGCTATCTTAGGGTTTATATTTATTTTACAGGCAACTTTGTATTTATTTTAATTAGGTACAATAGTTATTAAATGGTTATTAACTATTTAATAACTACCTAGCTAAAATAAAGACAAATTGACCTGTGAAATAAAACCTAACCTAAGTTACAATTACACCTAACACTACACTATAATTAAATTAATTCCCTACACCAACTAAAATTAAATACAATTAAATACAATTATCTAAATTACGTAAAAAAACAAACACTAAATTACAGAAAATAATAAAATAATTACAATTTTTTTAAACTAATTACACCTAATCTAATCCCCCTAATAAAATAAAAAAGCCCCCCAAAATAATAAAAATCCCTACCCTACACTAAATTACAAATAGCCCTTAAAAGGGCTTTTTGCGGGGCATTGCCCCAAATTAATCAGCTCTTTTACCTGTAAAAAAAAAATACAATACCCCCCCAACATTAAAACCCACCACCCACACAACCAACCCTACTCTAAAACCCACCCAATCCCCCCTTAATAAAACCTAACACTAACCCCTTGAAGATCACCCTACCTTGAGACGTCTTCACCCAACCGGGCCGAAGTCCTCAACGAAGCCGGGTGAAGTGGTCCTCCAGACGGGCAGAAGTCTTCATCCAAGCGGAGCGGGTCCATCTCCAAGACATCCGACGCGGAGCATCCTCTTCTGTCTTGATCTGATGACTAAATGAAGGTACCTTTAAGTGACGTCATCCAAGATGGCGTCCCTTCAATTTCGATTGGCTGATTCTATCAGCCAATCAGAATTAAGGTAGAAAAAATCCTATTGGCTGATGCTATCAGCCAATAGGATTGAACTTCAATCCTATTGGCTGATCCAATCAGCCAATAGGATTGAGCTCTCATTCTATTGGCTGATTGGAACAGAATTCTATCAGCCAATCGGAATCTAAGGGACGCCATCTTGGATGACGTCACTTAAAGAGATATTAATTCCGAAGAAGCCGTCGTTTGAAGAGGATGCTCTGCGCCGGATGTCTTGAAGATGGACCCGCTCCGTGTCGGAAGGATGAAGATAGAAGATGCAGTCTGGATGAAGACTTCTGCCCATCTGGAGGACCACTTCTGCCGGCATTATTGAGGACCTCCCGGTAAGTGAATCTTCGGGGGTTAATGTTAGGATTTTTTAAGGGTGTATTGGGTGGCTTTATTTTTTAGGTTAGGGCTTTGGGCAGCAATAGAGCTAAATGCCCTTTTAAGGGCAATGCCCATACAAATGCCCCTTTCAGGGCAATGGGGAGCTTAAGTTTTTTTAGTTAGGCTTTTATTTGGGGGGTTGGTTGTGTGGGTGGTGGGTTTTACTGTTGGAGGGGTGTTTGTATTTTTTTTTACAGGTAAAAGAGCTTATTTCTTTGGGGCAATGCCTCGCAAAAGGCCCTTTTAAGGGTGGGCTTTTTTATTTTGATAGGGGTCTTAGATTAGGTGTAATTCGTTTAAAGATCTGTATTTGTTTTTTGTGTGATTTAGCTAATTTAATTTAATTTATTTTAATTGTATTTAATGTAGGGAATTGATTTAATTGTAGTGTAGTGTTAGGTGTTATTGTAACATAGGTTAGGTTTTATTTTACAGGTAAATTTTTATTTATTTTAGCTAGGTAGTTATTAAATAGTTAATAACTATTTAGTAACTATTCTACCTAGTTAAAATAAATACAAACTTGCCTGTAAAATAAAAATAAACCCTAAGCTAGATACAATGTAACTATTAGTTATATTGTAGCTAGCTTAGGGTTTATTTTATAGGTAAGCATTTAGTTTTAAATAGTAATAATTAAGTTAATGATAGTAATTTTATTTAGATTTATTTAAATTATATTTAAGTTAGGGGGTGTTAGGGTTAAACTTAGATTTAGGGGTTAATACATTTAATATAGTGGTGGCGACGTTGGGGGTGGCAGATTAGGGGTTAATAAATGTAGGTAGGTTGCGGCGACATTGGGGGCGGGAGATTAGGGGTTAATAAATATAATGTAGGTGTCAGTGATGTTGGAGGCAGCAGATTAGGGGTTAATAAGTATAATGTAGGTGGTGGCGATGTCCGGAGCGGCAGATTAGGGGTTAATAAATATAATGTAGGTGTCGGCGATGTGTAAGATTAGGGGTGTTTAGACTCGGGGTTCATGTTAGGGTGTTTCCCCATAGGAATCAATGGGGCTGCGTTTCTGAGTTTTACGCTGCTTTTTGGCACTTGTTAGACTTTTTCTCAGCCGGCTCTCCCCATTGATGTCTATGGGGAAATCGTGCACGAGCACGTACAACAAGCTCACCGCTGACTTAAGCAGCGCTGGTATTGGAGTGCGGCATGGAGCTCAATTTTGCTCTACGCTCACTTCTTGCCTTTTAACGCCGGGTTTGTAAAAACCTGTAATACCAGCGCTGTAGGAAAGTGAGCGGTGAGAAAAAACTGCACGTTAGCACGGCATCTAGCCGTATATTTTTAATATTACAGACACACAAGGACAAGAAGCTGCAGAACCCAAATTAATAGCCAAATCCTTTAAGGATTAGTATGAGGAACTTTATGATCAACCAGGACGAAACAATCTCCTCCAAGCTCACGAATTAGAACAATACCTGCAGAGTACTGATTTAAATAAAATCCAAAAAACTGATATGGAAGCCTTGGAGGAACCCATCACTTTACAAGAGATACAAAAAGCTATAAATGATCTACCTTTGAACAAAAGCCCGGGCCCTGATGTTTTTTCCAACAAATACTATAAACTATATAGAGACAAGTTAGCCCCACAACTTTTAGCACTTTACACACAAATAGATAAAACTGACCAACTCCCACCTGAATGCCTTGAAGCCCATGTGTCAGTCATAACCAAGCCAGGCGAATCTCTTAAACTAACTAGCCACTATAGGCCTATCTCTCTGTTAAATACGGATTTGAAAATCTATACTAAAATATTAGCAAACAGGCTCAATACAATTTTACCTCAAATCATCTACTCGGACCAAGCAAGTTTTCTGCCTGGCAGAGAGGCCAGGGACAACACCATTAGAACACTCCAGTTATTTGATCATGCCAAATTTACTAAAACTGAGATGGTAATTATCTCAACTGATGCCGAAAAGGCATTTGATCATTTGGATTGGAAGTTTTAATTTGCCACCTTAAAAACTGTAGGAATAGGAGAAAAAGTGCTTTGTAGAATCCAAAGTTTATATATATTGCCCACAGCGAAAGTCCGAGTAAATAGTATGGTATCCGATTCCTTCTCGATCCATAATGGTACGAGACAGGGCTGTCCCCTCTCTCCCATATTATTTATCATCAGTATGGAGGTATTAGCCCAAAGAATTAGATCCAACCCACAAATTACAGGAATAACTGTAGGACCTCTAGCATACAAGCTCTCTCTCTGCAATATGGGCAGTATTAAAAGAACTGACACAACTTGGTAACCTTTCCAATTTTATGATAAACAAACAAAAATCTGAAATATTAAACATCTCTCTTCCAAAAGCCGAATTCCAATCTCTTTTACAATCCTGCCCATTTAAACATCAACCTAAAGCGATAAAATACCTTGGGATATTTCTTACTCTGCATCCAAAAACACTTCTAGATTTAAATTGTACTAATTTACTCAAAACGATCAATAATGATCTACAGTCCTGGAGAGACCGGCCGTTCTCCTGGTGGTGTAGATTACAGATCCTGAAAATGAACATCCTCCCTCGACTTTTATACGCAATTCAGGCAGCTCCAATCTTCTTACCACAATCTTTCATTATACAAATGCAAAAGACATTAAACTCATTTGTGTGGGGAATCACAAAACCTAGAGTAAAGAAACTGACTATGTATAGACCAGTCAGGGAGGGTGGTTTAGGATTACCCAACATAGAAATGTACTACCAAGCTACTTGTTTACAGAGAATTATTGATTGGCATAGAAACAGTGACACAAAAGCATGGATCCCAATGGATTCACACATATTACACACTCCATCACCTGGAGCTTTGTGTTGGGTTGCAAACAAAATAGACCGCCTTGGTTAAAAGCATACTCTATACATTCATATCTCTTTGAGTAATGGGATACTATTGTAAGAAAATATAAGGATATTTCAACACTGAGGTCTCCTATATCTCCCAAGGCCGAACTCCAAGGGGGTATTGAACTTGAATTAATTTAAACAAATGGCAAATGGGATATATACGGTTCCGATTTTTTTACTGCTTAGAGAAGGTAAACTTAAAGACAGACAAGACCTTATAGATGTAATGGGAGGGGCCTTTTCTAAATGGTTAAAATATAGTCAAATACACCATTTTATTAGCACACATCCCCATAGAGATGCACTAACAAGAAACCCAAAACCTTTTGAACGCATATGTCTTATGGAGCTTCCAGCTCGACATACACTCTCATGGGCCAGAAAAATATAAATGACAGTTTAAAACCCAAACCATCCAGACTACATAGATAGATGGCACAAAAACATGGGCAAGATAATTAATGATACAGAGTGGAAACAAATTTTTAATAACATGAGGAAGTCTTCCTCATCCACCAAATTACTAGAAACCAACGTTAAACTCCTTACAAGGTGGTGCCTTACCCCGACTAGATTTAAAAGCATATTCCCAGCCTCTTCAGATATGTGCTGGAGGGGTTGTGGGAAAAAAAGCACATTAATGCACATTTGGTGGGATTGCCCCAAACTGAAAGCATTCTGGGAAACTATACAAAACATTATAAAAAATGTAATAGGCCTAGACGCACATTTTACGTTATAACCAACAACTGCAATTCTGAACCTACTACCCAAATACAAATGTAAACAGACTAATTCAATTGACTCTGAATTCTGCCAGATCCTTGATTGCTAAAGTGTGGAAATCCCAATTAAGTCCCACTTTTAACACATGGCTCACACATATGGAAAACACCCTCGTAATCGAGCAATATAATTACTTCAGATCCAATAATCTAACATTTTTCCATGATATGAAATTCATATGGGAGGACACACAACACGAGTTGCTTCGCAACTTACAAAGTTTTTCACAAGATTCTAGTATAACATGAAGGGTCCCCCATTTCATTAACAGAAACTCTGAAAAGAATTGATTTTTAAGATCTCGTCTCCGTCCCCATCCCCATCTTCTTCTTTCCCGTCCCTTTTCCCCCTCTCCAATCCAATGTATCACATAGATATATGCCATTTTGACACGATTGAGCTGGTGAAATATTATGTTTTATATTTCTTTGCACATAGATCTGGTATTGTTTTGTTATGTTTTTGTTTTCTCATTTCTTTATTATTGAAAATGAATAATTCAGAGTGAACAGAGTTATTATCAAGAACTGAATTAGTGTTCCATGGACATAAATTGAACATAACATAACTTGACTGGAAGCTTTATGTTTTGTAACACTTTTTACTTGTATCACTTGTGAATTTAAAAATAAATATTTAAAAAAAAATTTTTTTTAATAAAGTGTGCTGATGTTTTTTTTTAAACCCAGACCGTGCCGACTGCTGAGCTGACGGCACGTGACATTGTTTGCATGTGGAGGGAGTAGATCTTAGTGTAAATGGGTGTATCTGTAAGGCAGTAACGCAGAGGTTTAAGTAGTAGCTATTTTCTTGCAGAAGTTTTTAGATCCTGCTTGGCTGCGTATCTTGGTGACAGTGAGCGTGCTGTCTGTCAGACAATACGGGATCCATTACAGAGTTCACTCAAGAGCACTTGCAGGATGACTCAGTGGTTACTTAGACCTCTGCAAAGCAGGTGGAAGCCATTATGATGATGTTCTCTAGTGTTTTCATGTAGTATGCTGGTGCACTGCTATTAACTGTGTTATAGGGAAGCATAAAAAAAAATCTTGCACCGGGGCCCTTTGGTCATTGGGTTCGCCACTGATTATACAAATAAAAGTTCTGCTTCAATTTGTAAATATCCATGCATTTTGGGTCGATTTCCAACCCAGAGCAAACAAATCAGCAAAAATTAGCAAGCTTGTTCTGTATAAATATAAAGTGCACCAAGTTTTCCACCAAATTGCACTGTTCCTGCATTCATCAGCCGGGGTAAGGGTGCGGATAGATGCAAAGCAGAACTCATGCATGCAATGAGTTGTTTGAAAGCTGATGGGAGTTATCACGTTAGAAACCGGCACTCCAGGACACAAGTCCGCCGGATATAGGGTGTAGCGTTCTGTTAGTAATGCATAAGCATAGAAAAGCAGTTCAACAATTGTCATTAACTGTATTGTGGAAATGTGTAAAACAATCTGGCACTTCAGGACTATGTCTGCCAGAAGAGAGTCTTCTCTTAACCACATTCACAGAGCCAAATTCAGATTAAATTCAATATAAGTGTACACAGAACAATCTCACCCAGAGTCCTGATGATGGATAGAGTTACAGGATCACTTCAATCCGATGACACCATCAACGCTCAGAAATTCATGATCGAATCAACAGAACAATAAGCACGACACACTGGGTCACAAGTTACAGAGTATCACTGACTAGCGTTTGACATCATATACAGTATATCATATATTTTGCTGCTCATCGCTGCAGTGTTTTGCCCTGTCTTGCGGCATGAGAACAAGGATCTCTTTGGAGCCTATGGAAGCACACTCTTGTGAGCGTAAGGCTTCTAGGCAATGCGAATGCATTGTCGCTTTCACATTGCGCCTGACTTATAATACCAGCACTTATTTACGTACGCTGGTATTACTGAGTGGAGCACAAATATTGCATTAGCGAAAGCGCAATATTGCACTCCACTCGTAATTTAGGCCTAAACAAATACTAGATAGAATGATGCATTCAAAGAAAAACTTAAATTATGTATACCTGATCATTTTCTTTTCTTCAGATGGAAAGAGTCCACAGCTGCATTCATTACTTTTGCGAATTAAGAACCTGGCCACCAGGAGGAGGCAAAGACACCCCAGCCAAAGGCTTAAATACTCCTCCCACTTCCCTCATCCCCCAGTCATTCTGCCGAGGAACAAGGAACAGTAGAAGAAATACCAGGGTGAAAAGGTGCCAGAAAAATAAAAAATAAGAGACGCCCCACAGAAAAAATACGGGTGGGGAGTTGTGGACTCTTTCCATCTTAAGAAAAAGAAATTATCAGGTAAGCATAATTTAAGTTTTTCTTCATAAATGGAAAGACTCCACAGCTGCATTCATTACTTTTGGGAAAACAATACCCAAGCTATAGAGGACACTGAATGCAAAAATGGGAGGTTACAATAGATGGCCCATTCTGAGGGCACCAGGCCTGAAAAAAACCACAACCCAACCAAACCCCGCTTTGTCGGAGACGGGCAAAAAAAAACTAGAAGGAAAAGACCTCAAGGACACTTACCCACAGATAGTCAGAAAGCCTAACTAGAGACCGCAAAGCAGACTCACTGAGCCAATACTCCTCCAGGAGAACCGTCGCCCAGTAGTCGGTCCCCACACAACCCTTACTAGTACAGTATCAAAATCCCCAAAAGGGAGAGGACAAGGGTGAGCCAAAGGGATACACAAAAGGTACAGCAAGATCCAATAAAGGAAAAACCCCCTTCAAAAGATGGCCAAGTCCACAGAGACCCGAATGGATCCCGAGAACAAAGGGAGACAACGTCCAACCCACAAGGAGCAACCGGGCATCATCAAGGAGAAGAAACATCTCCCAAACATCGTGCAACAGCACCAAAAAAGACAGCTGAAGACAAAGTCCTCAACACGTCAGAACTCAGAGACTGAGCAAACAGAAAAATTACAAGTAGCAAACTCAGAAAGATAAACATTTGAGTCCAGTAACATGCTGCCATCTGTAGGAAGACACGGAGAACCCCTATCCGTAAGGAAAAAGCGGCCAAACAAAATAGCAGATTGCCCAACCTCCCAGACAGAGGACACACTCCAGGCAATCCAGGCCTCCAGGCCTACTCACAGATCTCAAAGGGGGAGGCACATAACCTCTAAAAAAAAGGTCCACTGGCACCCCCAAGACCAGATGATAAACAACAGATCTCAGATCCTACACCTAGCCGGACCAGCCCAAGCAACGGCAGATCTGAAAGCAAGGGAACAGTAAGGAACCCCAAGACCGTACCCCAAAAGGCGGAAAAATGGACACAGCCCCTTCAACCTAGAGACAATCGAGCAGGCGATAGACCCAAGTAAAGCCACCCAACAAAAGTCTCCAGCAGCTCCCCAGATGGAAAGGAACAACTCAAAGAGCAGACCAATCCCCAAACCAGATAAAACATCTGTTCCAACCTCCTGAACACAGTAAAGGCCCCTAAAAAAAGGAACCACACCTCCGTAAGGAGGACAACGAGCCCCCTGAAGAGGAGAGCATCGATAAACACCTGCCCATAAGAAAAGAAGTCGTAGGAAAAACCGAGAGAACACAAGGCCACGTCACTGACGAACATGGAAAGAATCCCTTAAAACACCTTTGTGCAAGCACACATATCAGGCACAAGAGTGACAGATGAGCAACCGCAAACCTTCCGCTAGCTAGGCAGGAAAGCCCACCATCAGGTCACATTAGTTGGTTGTTCCAAGGGAACCGTATCGCCTGGCATAAGCCCCAAAGAGCCCCAGCTCTCAGTAAATCTGGCCAAGTTGTAAAACAAAACAGCCAGAACAAGGGCTAAGCCCAAGTACCCCAGAAACTGGAACCCCCAGGCCACTCCTAGGATCATAAGGTACGGTAACATCCCACAGCGGGATCCTCAAAGAGAACACACTGAGTAAAACCCTCGACAACTGGAAGATCAGGACAAGAAGCCCGGGCCCCACAAATGTTTAGATTAAACAATCTTCCAGGAACATAAATCCCTTGTCTGATATAAAAAAACAGACCTCCCAGGAAAAAATCCAGAATAACCCGGATAACAAGAGCAAGAAGCCCTTGCAAGCCCCAACCCAAAGGGAAGAGACCACCCCCTTGCAAGAGCCCAACACTCTAAATAGTCAAGGCCTCCAAGGCCATAAAAGGACACTAGAGCTAACAGGCGTCCAAGCAACATTAACATGATTATGCTTGAAAAGCGCAGCAAATCCCCCTTATGGACACAAGGCACTGCACATTTTATCAACCTCGAAAGGAGGAAAGGCTGAGTAGACCTCGCCGGGGATCAAACTAGCAACCCTTGGTTTGCTACAGTACAGAGTAGCCACAGAGCATTAGTATGCTGAGCCAGCTGTCCAGCTAGCCATGAGCTCCAGACACAAGGGGAACAGTGAGGACAAGTCACCCGAACAGAGCAACAGCAAGCCTCCACATCACCTCAGAATCGAAATCAGAGGACAGTAAACCATGAGTTTGGATCCCACCTGGATAGCAATGCCTAAGCCATATGAGTGGAAAATCACCAGGACCTCTTCTATCCCAAGAAGGAGGTGCAGAGCATTCCCAACACTGGCGAAGGACCCTTAGCCGGAGCCCAAAAAGACCTCACTGTCTAATGTCCCAAAAAAGGAACAACCAACTCCCGAAGGGAATCCAAGTCCTCCGAAGGTGACCCAATCCACAAGGAGAAACGGACAAAGTCCAAGAAGGTCTCAATGAAGAAGAGAACCACTAAAGGAACAAATCCAAAAAGGACAATTCCCAGGGCCTCCTAAAGGCAACACCGCCCCTACTTGTGGAAAAGAGGCGCTGAACCCTCTAACCTTCCCACCACGTAGGACGGAATACTCTAGGTTCTGAGGGTATCGGAAGCAACAGAGAGTGACGCAGCAAAATTCACTGACCCAGTCACCAGAGAGACACTATTTAAGGACTGAAACAATCCCAAGAGCTGCACGGACCTGCAAGTCCTCTTGAGAATGCTTAGCTGAAACTTGTAAAACAAATAACAAGAAACATAAATAATATAGAGAGCACTCAGCACCCCAACCTGACCAGCAAGGTATAATAGGCGCCACGTGTCTGAATAAGCCACGAGACAGAAGATCTGAACCCAAGCAGGAACAGCCTGCAACCTGGCTAAATCCGCTCTCAGAGAGGGAGGAAGCAAAACAGACAAACATGGGACTAACGTGTCCCGAACAACTTCCGTATAATTAAACAGCGAGTATCGATCCCAGAGAAAGTTCCCACAGGAGACATAGTATGAAAAATAAAATTCATCCTAACCAGATAAAATAAAATGACAGGCAACCCGAGGGTTAACGCCCAAGAAGAACAGAAAGATCCGCAGGACCAGCCTAACGGAAACCCTGTTCCTCCAACAAAACTGGGAAGGGTCTCGATAACAAGACTTAAAGGAGATTACGTCCTCCCCCCATGTCTAACGAGGTGAGCCATTCGAAGGAGGAGACTGATGAGTCCCATAAACGAGAAGGATAGGGTCCCCAAACAGCTCAAAAATGTGTCTGAGTAGAACACGAAGGCGAGCAAGCCTGTACAGAAAGGCACAAAACTCAGGAACAGTCACACCCACAGGGAACTGCACATGCCCTTCTGTGGCCAAGAGACCTGGGGCAATCGGGCACGAGCACAATCGCAAATAAACATCTGGAATTTGTAGACAAGCAAGCGCCAAAAGTATGCAAAAGCAAAAATGTGCCACAACCTCCGGGGGGAACAATCCACCCTCCGAGGAGGCAAAAACATAACCTGGGTTACCTGCATGTGTAGTAGTAGTAGTAGGGAGCAGTAGGGAAAAGCAGTTATGTTCCAAAAAGCCACAAGCCCAGTTAACACTACACATAAGCAGATTGAATCACATAACATGATTAACCCCCCCTGTTCAATAATCCCCCTCATGAGATATTAACCCTTGATTCCAAGATACTAAAGGAGTCTCACTGAGACCCTGTATTTTTCATGTGAGTTCGCAGGAACAAATGAGTTACAGTACAATCATGAAGAAGTAAAATGAAAGGCTCTATGCCGTGGAACAGGAACACGGCCCTTCAAGTGTGACGGATAGTAGACTCGCCTCCGCTATGGACTTGAGAGAAGAAAGCAGGCAGCAAAGAGAAGTTCGACAACGCTGATTGCTTGTTTAATTTTGTTAAAATGAGTCGGGATAGTTTTGCAGAAAGACTCTTCCTGCATCTTCGGACTCTAACTTTCATCAAAGCCCTCACTGAGAGACTGACAGGATTACTTAAAACTCCCGTCCCATGTTGAAGAGTACTACCCTCCATAAGAGACAAAAACAAACTTCTGACACTTCTCTGCCAACCTCCTGGGATGAAAGGTAAAGAATGACTGGGGGATGAGGGAAGTGGGAGGAGTATTTAAGCCTTTGGCTGGGGTGTCTTTGCCTCCTCCTGGTGGCCAGGTTCTTAATTCCCAAAAGTAATAAATGCAGCTGTGGACTCTTTCCATTTATGAAGAAAAGATTAGTCAGAGAATAACATGTAGATGTATTTTTTCTTAAGTTTTATTGGATATTTAAATATTGACAAAATAAGTGTAACGTTTTAGTGTCTATAAAACAATGGGAGCTGCCATGTAGTAAGTTAGGTTACCGTCTCTGTTGTGGTCAATTAGAGACAGTTATAAATAGGTCACTAGAGTGTGCAGCAAATAGCTGTGCGGAAAATAACAGTGTTCTCAAAAAGATAAAATTTGATCAGCGCAGAAGACCACACAAACAATCTAAAAAGGAACTCCCAAAAAAGCCCTTTAAAAATGACAACAGTGAAAAAATAATAATAATACATTGCGCAAAAAATGCTAAAGGTGGAAATGAAAAAATATATAAATCATATTATATATAAAAAAACTTTTAATGGGGATTCATTTAGATCCGTGCAATTTTAAATTTAAAATTGCACGGATCTAAATGAATCCCCATTAAAAGTTTTTTATATACAATATTATTTATATATTTTTTCATTTCCACCTTTAGCATTTTTTGCACAATCTAAAATAACAGTGTTCTGCACTTCCATTTCTAACAGGAACTGAAAAACTCACAATTTCATAATGGAATTACAGGAAAAGGGGACATAATAAATAATGAAAGTATATTGCAGAGTTATATATATATATATATAGATATATATTTTATGGGTAATGTAAGAAATCTGGGTAATCCTAGGATTCCCGGGAAAAACTGACATTATCCAAGCGGCTGTGGGTAAAGACCGGTGTACTGTAACTCCCCCATCTACACTATTTCTTTTGCCTCCATCTGGGGGGTTCAAGGAAGGTGCCCTGCCTATCCTCTGCCATCCACCTAAAGTAAATGAGGTTTACAAGGGGGGCTTAACTCCCCTTGAACCCCCATGGCGGAGGCAAAAAAGATAGTGAAAATGGGGGAATTACAGTGCATGCTATATATGTTTGATGCAGTGACTCTGCACTCTGGGGTCAATTTATCAAGGGACAAATGGCCTCTGATGCCCCTGTTTCCCCGCAAGCCTTCACGCCGGAAACAGCAGTTAACAAGCAGCGGTCTTAAGACCACTGCTCCTTAACTAGTCCGCCACCTCTAAAGCTGCAGAGGTGCAATCAACCTGATCAGATACAATCGGGTTGATTGACACCCCCCGCTAGCAGCCGATTGGCCGTGAATCTGCAGGGGGCGGCATTGCACAAGCAGTTCACCAGAACTGCTTGTGCAATGTTAAATGCTGACAGTGTATGCTGTCGGCATTCAGCGATGCCGGGCAGACATGCTTCGCTACAGGTAAATCGGCCCCTTTGAGTAGATATATGATCATATATTGGGCTTTACCCATAGCCGCTTGTCTGTTTTACCCGGGTAATCCTAGGCTACCCAATATCTGACTTTACCCGCAACATATACAATTTATCATTTTATATTGCCATCTCAAAGTGTTTAATGTCCCTTTAACTCTCCCCTCTCGTTTCTGATATTGGGATGGAACATTAACCAAATACATTTTTTGATACATTTTAACTTGACCTTATTTCTGAGATTTACATTTTTATGGAGATATATTTGTGTCTGAGATATATGTATATATTGTGATTCCTTTTAATGCTTAAATGGATAGTAAACCCCAAACTTTTCTTTTATGATTCAGATAAAACATTGAATTTTAAACAACTTTCCAATTTAATTCTATTACCAAATGCTCTTCATTCTCTTGTTATCCATTGCTGAGGGGACAGAATTGCACTACTGACAGGAAGCTGAAAATATCTATTTAGCCAATCACAAGAGAACAATTGTTTGCAGGCACCAATTAGCAGCAGCTCCCACTAGTGTATGATATGTGCATATTCATTTTTTAACTATGGATACTTACGCCTAGATTTAGAGTTTTGCGGCCAAAGGGGTGCGTTAGCTACGCGTGCTCAGTGGCGTCACTAGGGGGGGGCGGGCCGTACCCGGGTGACACCCTCCAGGGGGTGACACCAAAAAAAAAAAATTTTTTTTTTTTTTTTTTTTTTTTACATTTTATTGAAATTCAAAGAAATACAATGTTGAGATGCATAGATTATTTTATTAGAGGCTGGCATTTGTGAACATTAGTGGGACTGGGGAAGTTGTAGCCACACAATTTTTTTACCCCTTGAGCCAGTACTGCAATTTCAACAAATAGTTTTCCTGGCTGCTTTTGCTTGTTTGTACTTTGCTCCTCCCCTGCCCAATTTCACTATGAATGTTGTGGGTGTGCCGTGGGGCTTGCAAAGTTGCGCTGCTAGCCTAAACCTGCCTGCCTATCTGTGCTCACTGCTCAGTGACATGCGGCCCAGGGCTGTGCACTGACAGACTTGGAACAGAGTCAGAGAGCAGAATTTTCATAGTTTGTGCGCCTAAACCTTTTCTTCAGTGATTTATTTTAGAGTGCTCTGTTTATCTTTCATTTGATGTTCTGCTGAGCCAGGGAGCATGAGCATCATAATTAATGCAGTGCAGTTTACATATTTTGTATGTGTGTGTCTGAGTTTTTGTGTGTCAGTGTTTTTGTGTGTGTGTTTTTGTGTGTGTGTCTGAGTGTGTTTCCGAGTGTTTGTGTGTGCATCTCAGTATGTTTTTAAGTGTGTCTGAGTGTTTGTATGTGTGTTTGCCTGTGTTTTTGTGTGTGTCTGCTTTCTGGGGGGGGGGGGGGTGACACCATGACTTACCGCACCGGCTGACACCAACCCTAGTGACGCCACTATATTTACCGCAACTTCAACTCTCGATACCAGCGGTGCTTACGGACGCGGCCAGCTTCAAAAACGTGCTCGTGCACGATTCCCCCATAGAAAACAATGGGGCTGTTTGAGCTGAAAAAAAACCTAACACCTGCAAAAAAGCCGCGTTCAGCTCCTAACGCAGCCCCATTGTTTGCTATGGGGAAACACTTCCTACGTCTGCACCTAACACTCTAACATGTACCCCGAGTCTAAACACCCCTAACCTTACACTTATTAACCCCTATTCTGCTGCCCCCGCTATCGCTGACCCCTGCATATTTTTTTTAACCCCTAATCTGCCGCTCCGTAAACCGCCGCTACTTACATTATCCCTATGTACCCCTAATCTGCTGCCCCTAACACCGCCGACCCCTATATTATATTTATTAACCCCTAATCTGCCCCCCACAACGTCGCCTCCACCTGCCTACACTTATTAACCCCTAATCTGCCGAGCGGACCGCACCGCTATTATAATAAAGTTATTAACCCCTAATCCGCCTCACTCCCACCTCAATAACCCTATAATAAATAGTATTAACCCCTAATCTGCCCTCCCTAACATCGCCGACACCTAACTTCAAACATTAACCCCTAATCTGCCGAATGGAGCTCACCGCTATTCTAATAAATGGATTAACCCCTAAAGCTAAGTCTAACCCTAACACTAACACCCCCCTAAGTTAAATATAATTTAAATCTAACGAAATTAATTAACTTTTATTAAATAAATTATTCCTATTTAAAGCTAAATACTTACCTGTAAAATAAATCCTAATATAGCTACAATATAAATTATAATTATATTATAGCTATTTTAGGATTAATATTTATTTTACAGGTAACTTTGTATTTATTTTAACCAGGTACAATAGCTATTAAATAGTTAAGAACTATTTAATAGCTAAAATAGTTAAAATAATTACAAAATTACCTGTAAAATAAATCCTAACCTAAGTTACAATTAAACCTAACACTAGACTATCAATAAATTAATTAAATAAACTACCTACAATTACCTACAATTAACCTAACACTACACTATCAATAAATTAATTAAATAAAATATCTACAATTACCTACAATTAACCTAACACTACACTATCAATAAATTAATTAAATACAATTCCTACAAATAAATACAATTAAATAAACTAGCTAAAGTACAAAAAATAAAAAAGAACTAAGTTACAAAAAATAAAAAAATATTTACAAACATAAGAAAAATATTACAACAATTTTAAACTAATTACACCTACTCTAAGCCCCCTAATAAAATAACAAAGCCCCCCAAAATAAAAAAATGCCCTACCCTATTCTAAATTAAAAAAGTTCAAAGCTCTTTTACCTTACCAGCCCTGAACAGGGCCCTTTGCGGGGCATGCCCCAAAGAATTCAGCTCTTTTGCCTGTAAAAAAACACATACAATACCCCCCCAACATTACAACCCACCACCCACATACCCCTAATCTAACCCAAACCCCCCTTAAATAAACCTAACACTAAGCCCCTGAAGATCTTCCTACCTTATCTTCACCTCGCCGGGTATGACACCGATCCGTCCTGGCTCCAAAATCTTCATCCAACCCAAGCGGGGGCTGGCGATCCATAATCCTGCAGCTGAAGAGGTCCAGAAGAGGCTCCAAAGTGTTCATCCTATACGGGAAGAAGAGGCGATCCAGACCGGCAACCATCTTGATCGAAGCGGCATCTTCTATCTTCATCCGATGACGAACGGCTCCATCGTGAAGACCTCCAGCGCGGACCAATCTTCTTCCTCCGACGTCCAACTGAAGAATGACGGTTCCTTTAAGGGACGTCATCCAAGATGGCGTCCCTCGAATTCCGATTGGCTGATAGGATTCTATCAGCCAATCGGACATTAAGGTAGGAAAATTCTGATTGGCTGATGGAATCAGCCAATCAGAATCAAGTTCAATCCGATTGGCTGATCCAATCAGCCAATCAGATTGAGCTCGCATTCTATTGGCTGATCGGAACAGCCAATAGAATGCAAGATCAGTCTGATTGGCTGATTGGATCAGCCAATCGGATTGAACTTGATTCTGATTGGCTGATTCCATCAGCAAATCAGAATATTCCTACCTTAATTCCGATTGGCTGATAGAATCCTATCAGCCAATCGGAATTTGAGGGACGCCATCTTGGATGACGTCATTTAAAGGAACCTTCATTCTTCAGTTGGACGTCGAACGAAGAGGATGGATCCGCGCCGGAGGTCTTCAAGATCAGCCGCTCGTCATCCGATGGAACAACATAGAAGATGCGGCTTGGATGAAGATGATTGCCGGTCCGGATGTCCTCTTCTGCCCGGATAGGATGAAGATTTCTTCCCGAAGATGGACTTCTTCATTTGCCGCTTGGATCCAGACTTCAGCCGGAGGATGGACGTCACTCTTCAGCCCCTGCTTGGGCTTGGATGAAGATTTCGGAGGCTCTTCTGGACACATCGGGACCCGGTGTGGTGAAGACAAGGTAGGGAGATCTTCAGGGGCTTAGTGTTAGGTTTATTTAAGGGGGGTTTGGGTTAGATTAGGGGTATGTGGGTGGTGGGTTGTAATGTTGGGGGGGGTATTGTATGTGGTTTTTTTTACAGGCAAAAGAGCTAAATTCTTTGGGGCATGCCCCGCAAAGGGCCCTGTTCAGGGCTGGTAAGGTAAAAGAGCTTTGAACTTTTTTAATTTAGAATAGGGTAGGGCATTTTTTTATTTTGGGGAGCTTTGTTATTTTATTAGGGGGCTTAGAGTAGGTGTAATTAGTTTAAAATTGTTGTAATATTTTTCTAATGTTTGTAAATATTTTTTTATTTTTTGTAACTTAGTTCTTTTTTATTTTTTGTACTTTAGTTAGTTTATTTCATTGTATTTATTTGTAGATATTGTATTTAATTAATTTATTGATAGTGTAGTGTTAGGTTTAATTGTAGATAATTATAGGTATTTTATTTAATTAATTTATTGATCGTGTAGTGTTAGGTTTAATTGTAACTTAGGTTAGGATTTATTTTAGAGGTAATTTTGTAATTATTTTAACTATTTTAGCTATTAAATAGTTCTTAACTATTTAATAGCTATTGTACCTGGTTAAAATAAATACAAAGTTACCTGTAAAATAAATATAAATCCTAAAATAGCTATAATATAATTATAATTTATATTGTAGCTATATTAGGGTTTATTTTACAGGTAAGTATTTAGCTTTAAATAGGAATAATTTATTTAATAAGAGTTAATTTATTTCGTTAGATTTAAATTATATTTAATTTAGGGGGGTGTTAGTGTTAGGGTTAGACTTAGCTTTAGGGGTTAATCCATTTATTACAGTAGCGGCGAGATTCTTCGGCAGATTAGGGGTTAATAATTGAAGTTAGGTGTCGGCAATGTTAGGGAGGGCAGATTAGGGGTTAATACTATTTATTATAGGTTTATTGAGGCGGGAGTGAGGCGGATTAGGGGTTAATAACTTTATTATAATAGCGGTGCGGTCCGCTCGGCAAATTAGGGGTTAATAAGTGTAGGCAGGTGGAGGCGACGTTGAGGGGGGCAGATTAGGGGTTAATAAATATAATATAGGGGTCGGCGGTGTTAGGGGCAGCAGATTAGGGGTACATAAGGATAACGTAGGTAGCGGCGCTTTGCGGTCGGCAGATTAGGGGTTAATTATTGTAGGTAGCTGGCGGCGACATTGTGGGGGGCAGATTAGGGGTTAATAAATATTATATAGGGGTCGGCGGTGTTAGGAGCAGCAGATTAGGGGTACATAAGTATAACATAGGTGGCGGTCGGCAGATTAGGGGTTAAAAAATTTTTATCGAGTGGCGGCGATGTGGGGGGACCTCGGTTTTGGGGTACATAGGTAGTTTATGGGTGTTAGTGTACTTTAGAGCACAGTAGTTAAGAGCTTTGTAAACCGGCGTTAGCCCAGAAAGCTCTTAACTACTGACTTTTTTCTGCGGCTGGAGTTTTGTCGTTAGAATTCTAACGCTCACTTCAGACACGACTCTAAATACCGGCGTTAGAAAGATCCCATTGAAAAGATAGGATACGCAATTGACGTAAGGGGATCTGCGGTATGGAAAAGTCGCGGCTGGAAAGTGAGCGTTAGACCCTTTAATGACTGACTCTAAATACCGGCGGTAGCCCAAAACCAGCGTTAGGAGCCTCTAACGCTGGTTTTGACGGCTACCGCCCAACTCTAAATCTAGGCCTAAGAGAACAAAGCACATTTGAAAATAGAGCGTGTCATTTTAAGACACTTTCAAATGCACTTCTATCTGAATCATGCAAGTTTAATTTTTACTTTCCTATCCCTTTAACATAAGGTTTCTACCTTACATAATTGTCTTTTTTGTTTTCTATATAGGTTTACTCTTCAACAAAATATACCAGAAAAACATAATATATTTGACAAAAGAGGTACATTGGAAAGATGTTTAACCCCTTAATTACCACTGGCCATTAAAGGTTTTTCTGCCTATTATAGTGCGGGTCACCCTACCAGTGGCAAGAACGCGGTATTATACCCTTCCTCCTTCCTGCAGGTTTCCTGAAATAGCTATTAACAAAATAAGCCCCATAGAAAAACCAGCAACATACAGGGTATGTCGCTGGTCATTAAGGGGTTAAATCACCTTCTCTATTTAAAAAGTGTAATTTAAACATGTGCCAGTCCTGTTCGACTGATCACAATCCAAATCCTCAATACTTAACTAGAATTTGTACAGGGTCATTTTTTTATTATCTAATTCTACAGCTAAATGTTTGTGATTGTAACACTGATTTGGGCACAGGCAAAACACACTGAAAGTACCCACCGCCATATTGTATGACGTTAGGGAGCAAAATCACCAAACAGATTCACAAACTACCTACTCAATTAATTGAAGTAAAAAATAAAAATACTGTTATACGAATAAAAGTGAGCACATTCAATACTCCAGCAAACACATATGCCCACTATAGTGATAGTGCCAATGATCAAATCCCTTAAAAATAAACATACAACCATATCTCTATGGTATCAGAGCACAACAGGTTAATTGCACACATGTCCCTACACACTATTAAAAGGGTCAATAAACATAAAGGCCCTTCAACCTATGATGTAATTTTGTTTGTTCTTAATCCAAAACATTTGTTTTTTGGATTATGAAATTGGGAGATTAACAACCTGGATAAGAATTTTGTGTTGTCTTTGTGAGTTACACATTTTGAGCATTAACAGCAGATGCATTTTGGGATTATGATCACGCAAAAAAAAAAGGTAAATTGATAATACCAGTTCAGAGATCATTATCTGCCAAAAACAAGATTGTTGTCATCCCCAATATTATTTATTCAATGACAAAGAAATAAGTTGTTACAAACATAAACATAAAGATGGTAGTGGGCTATGCTCATCCTTTAAGGGACGCTGAACCCAAATTGTTTATTTCATGATTCAGATAGAGCATGCAATTTTAAGCAACTTTCTAATTTACTCCTATTATCAATTTTTCTTTGTTCTCTTAGTATTTTTATTTGAAAAAGCAGGAATGTAAGCTTACGGGATGGCCGATCTTTGGTTCAGCACCTGGGTACCGCTTGCTGATTGGTGGCTTAATGTACCCACCAATCAGCAAGTGCTACCCAGGTGTTGAACCAAAAATGGTCCGGCTCATAAGCTTACATTTCTGCTTTTCAAATAAAGATACCAAGATAACAAAGAAAAATTGATGAGTAAATTAGAAAGTTGCTTAAAATTGCATGCTCTATCTGAATCGTGAAAGAAAAAAAAATTGGGTTCAGTATCCCTTTAAATCCATGGGGTATAATGTCACAGCTGTTGAAACAAGGATATGTCTGGCATCTAACACATCCATTATTGTCTTATTTATGCTGGTACTACAGTGAAACTATAGTATGGAATAATCATTTAATAAACAAACTAGAGTATTTTAGGGATATATTTTAATTTAAAACTATATTCAGATTGTGTTAATCAGCTTCTCAAAATAAATATGTCTGAAAACTTAAATGGCCTAAGGCAAATAGATAAATCATAGTACAGTGAACTAGTCTGTAAAAACTCATTTTCTAGCTGTGAGCAGATACCAGGCATTAGTGCCAGCCCGGAATGCTGCTCTGACTTTGGGTGTAATTTAGAGCTTTAGGCTAATCGCTCTGCTTAGGGCCTTTCCGATCTGCAAACAGCACAAAGGTAACTTACTGTTCTCTAGAGAGAGGGAGAGGATTGAGGGATATTATTATTTAGATCAAAAATTAAATCAGGAATGGCTTTGATGCAGCCAGATAATAGATTTAGATTAATAGTCACATCATTCAATGTAGGTTAAGGTTTCCAATTCTAGCTGCGTTCTGGGCAATGGGTTTGGTTCAAAATAGAAGCAACCCCAAACAGGGTGAGTTGCAGATAGAAAGCTATAGACATAATGAGACTTTTTGATAAAGTCATGTTAAGCAATATGTGCAGACAGAGGCTGACACATAAAGTGTAGTGGATAAAAAAGAAAAAAAAAGAAAACAGAGTTCACTAAAACACAGCAGTAAAGTGACACATTCCTATCCAGTAACAAAGGGCAAATACTGAAGACAAAGAGAATGAGTTTCTAAATGTGGACACAACCTCTCTCCTGTCATTGATACTGTATACTTTCTGAGGACATTGATACTTTATACGTTTTGAGGACAGGCACCACTAGAAATAGAAAAGGCAGACTGAAGAGCTAAATTCTAATTCCAAAGGTCACTTATGCTTCCACGGGCAGAACTCATCAAATAATAAAGTAGGGCCCAGTGGTTAGAGAGAAAAAGCTATGGGAGAGACTATAAATTATACTATTTGGGGAAAATAAAACTAAACAGAGCATGGTAATGAGCACAACAGGCTAATTGCACAAGACACCTGTTAGCATTACTACACATTATTAAATGTGATCAATCAACATACATGACCTTTAACCTGTGGTGTAATCACTAACTTCCTGAAATTTCCATTTTGTTTGTCATTAATCCTGAACATTTGTTTTTCGGATTACAAAGTTGGGAGATTACAGGGCCATTAAACTAAATAAATTATATGCTGTCATTTACTAAAGCACCCCTAGTTCCAGGACAGCAAAAATCAAAAAGTAAGTCTAGGTATGTAAAATTAGCACATAACGATACCCATGTAGTGCCCACAAATTCACTACCTGCAGGTACACTGTGAGGAGAGCAGATATTAGAAGGGTATATTCTTTAGTTCCTCAGACATTCTTACAGTCAGACACAAGAAGACCACACTAAACTGCCATTAATATTACAGAAAAGCAAGGGGAACGCCCTTAAAGCGATAAAACAGACGGTTACTCAGCAATTACTTGCGCCTTGTGTTTTTCTGTAACTGAGTTAATGGTACATTTTAGTGTTTCATGTGGTAGCAGCGAAAACACTTTTTTTCTCATTCTTACCATCTAGCAGTGGGGAACAATGTATATTCTTTGTGTGTTTAGTTAGAAGAATGGTAGCGGTTTAAGGAAGAAAGAGAACTATAGGTGAGAGAATGAAAGAAACAGAATAATATTTGAACAAAATAAGAGCATGAACGAATAGAGGACAATGAAAATGGATCATGAAAGTAGCAAGTGCTAGTGCTATGAACAGCTGCCCTTTGTATAATCCTTCCTTGGCTCATTGATATGAGATTGTGGGTTTTATAAAAGTATCCTGACTAATCTAAATGCCAGAGATGACAATGGGCAGATGCAGGGCAGGGTAGCGTGTTTGTGTGTTTGGGGGTATTTATATCTTCTCTCTGATGTAAAACTCTAAATGTCAGTCATATAAACTATATATACAAAAGGTTTTGTCTGCAGTGATGTGTCTATTTGCTCACAGAAATGGAAAAGTTGATCAAGTGTAATTTGTTTTCCACAAATCTTTTTAATTACCCATCTGGTTTCAAATTATTCTAGATCTTTTGTAATTTTTCTTATCCCAAAACTGAATTTCTCATTTTCTTTTCTGTTTTCTCAACAGCAATAAGTCATTGTCCCCTTCTGTAAAGCACTGTTGCCTTATATTTTTCTCACCAAAAGCATCACTAATTTATAATCTATAAATAGCCGTGACTTTGCGCAATGCACATTATCAGCTGCAGCTACATATAAAGAGGTTTACATGAGGGAATAAGAGGCCCTTAGCATGTAAGAGGCGTAAGAAAATCTATTAGATGAAAGACAACGATATGCATCATCCTGAAGCGAAGCCAGAATGGCAACAGGATGCTGAAAGGCAACAAACTGCTTGGCCCAGTTGTATCTTCAAGCACTGATGTCTTGACTGGAATCATGATTTGTAAATATCAAGGGCTAGATTACAAGTGGAGAGCACTAGATAGTGCAGGATGCATTATCTTTTCTACTCTGCAGCTACTGCTGAGTCCCAGAAATGAACAACATATCACCTGCCCCTATTAAGAATATCTTTTTAATATGGTCCAGGAGGGTGCCGTGTTCCTCTGTCTGAAGTGAAAATTTCTGCATCTAGTTCACAGTAAGGGTACTTACAGTATATGCCTTGCCCTAATGTAGAAACCATTTTCCTGCTATACATATATTCCCTCAGGCTTCTTAACATGATCCTAGTCTTTACTGGTGCAACAATTGCCTATTTATTTATTTATTTTTACATTCATGTGTGGAACCTTCAGTCAAATGCCATTGCAGGATTTTTTTTCCCAGCAACCAGCTGTTTACCATGTTATTTTAAGAGCATAATACATTTCAAAGAACTGGTCTCTTAACACAAGATAGAACATTGTCTTGTAGACAAGACAAGTCAGTTAGAATTTCTTGCTAAAGCTAATAGACCTTCAGTGACTAGTATCAAACAACCATTGTTTCAAAGCTGCACTGTGCAGATTAGTAAATCTGTACCTCCTTTGTAAATACGTTTTCTTCTGCTCAGAAGGTTTTATTATTTCTGCCATCTACACAGGTTTATCTATATTTGGAGCAGGAAGTGTGTACTTATGAAGCTATACGAAACAGAAAATGGGGAAGAAATTCTCTATTAAGGTATTTTTTATATCTACAATAATACAGGTACATACTAGATAAATACAGATATTGTACAATACAAACAACAGCATATTATATCTAGATAAAGCATTACTTGAATGCTGATCAAATATAAATTACAGTATATATTTGTTCTAAAACTTACTAAACTCCCCTCCAAATGGAAAAAAAGCCAGTGTGATCCCCTCAACTAAAGTGTTATATACTGTACAGAAAGTGTTTGTATCTGCTTTTACAAATATACAGTTAGATTACGAGTTTTGAGCGCTAAAGGGAAATTAATGACCGCCACAAAAGCGGTGGTATTTCACCTCCCTATAGCCCTGCTATTACAGGTTTGAAAAAACCCGGCTTGTGCGGGCGATATGGTGGCGTTGAGCTCCATACCTCACCCAAATACAAGCAGTGTTTTGACGTGCTCGTGCATGATTTCCCCATAGGCATCAATGGGGAGAGCCGGCAAAAAAAAAGCCTAACACCTGTGATCGCGGAATGAAAAACTCTGTAACGCCGCCCCAATGATGTCTATGGGGAAAGAAAAAGTTATGTTTAAACCTACCACCCTAACAAAAAAACCACGTCTAAACACCCGTAATCTACCACCCCTGACATCGCCGCAACCTACATAATTTTATTAGCCCCTAATCTGCCGCCCTTAACATCGCCGCCACCTACCTACACTTATTAGCCCCTAATCTGCCGCCCACAATGTCGCTGCCACTATACTAAAGTTATTAACCCCTAAACCTCTGGCCTCCCACATCACTAACACTACATAAATATATTAACCCCTAAACTTAACCCTAACGTAACCCTAAGCCTAACCCAAACCCTAACACCCCCTAACTTAAATATAATTAAAATAAATCTAAATAAAACGTACAATTATTACCTAAATAGATCCTATTTAAGATCCTATTTAAAACTAAATAAATACTTACCTGTAAAATAAAACCTAAGCTAGCTACAATATTACTAAAAGTTATATTGTAGCTATCTTAGGTTTTATTTTTATTTCACAGGTAAGTTTGTATTTATTTTAACTAGATAGACTAGTTAGTAAATAGTTATTAACTATTTACTAACTACCTAGTTAAAATAAATACAAAGTTACCTGTCAAATAAAACCTAACCTGCCTTACACTAAAATCTAACATTACAATAAAATTAAATAAATTAAATTAATAAAATACAATTATCTAAATTACAAAAAACAAACAAACACTAAATTACACAAAATAAAAAACAAAATGATCAAAAATAAAAATGAATTACTCCTAATCTGATAGCCCTATCAAAATAAAAAAGCCCCCCAAAATAAAAAAAACTCTAGCCTACACTAAACTGCCAATGGCCCTTAAAAGGGCCTTTTGCGGGGCATTGCGCTAAAGAAATCAGCTCTTTTACATAGCAATTAAAAATATAAACATCCCCCCATGACGTCTGGATGAAGACTCCTGCCCGCTTCGATGAGGACTTCTGCCTGCTTGGATGGAGACTTCTTCCTGCTTCGATGAGAACTTCTGCCCGCTTTGATGAAGACTTCACTGGCTGGATGAGGATGGATGTCCGGACTTCGAAAACTGTCTAGTGGATCTTCGGGGGTTAGTGGGTTTTTTTAAGTTTTTTTTGGGTGGATTTTATTTTTAGCTTAGGGTTTGGGCACTTCATAAAAGAGCTGATTGCCCTTTTCAGGGCATGGCGAAAGGGCTAAATGCCCTTTTAAGGGCAATGCCTATCCAAATGTCCTTTTCAGGGCAAAGGTTAGCTTAGGTTTATTTACTGTAGATATAATTTTATTTGGGGGGTTTGGTTGTGTGGGTGGTGTGTTTTACTGTTGGGGGGGACATTTGTATTTTTAATTGCTATGTAAAAGAGCTGATTTCTTTGGGGCAATGCCCCGCAAAAGGCCATTGGCAGTTTAGTGTAGGCTAGGTTTTTTTTTATTTTGGGGGGCTTTTTTATTTTGATAGGGCTATTAGATTAGGAGTAATTTGTTTTTATTTTGTGTAATTTAGTGTTTATTCATTTTTTTGTAATTTAGAAATTTGTAATTTATTAATTTAATTTATTTCATTTTATTGTAATGTTAGTTTTTAGTGTAAGGCAGGTTAGGTTTTATTTTACAGGTAACTTTGTATTTATTTTAACTAGGTAGTTAGTAAATAGTTAATAACTATTTACTAACTAGTCTACCTAGTTAAAATAAATACAAACTTACCTGTGAAATAAAACCTAAGATAGCTACAATATAACTATTAGTAATATTGTAGCTAGTTTAGGATTTATTTTATACAGTTGCAAGAAAACTGTGAAACCCTTTGGAATGATATGGATTTCTGCACAAATTGGTCATAAATGTGATCTGAGCATCATCTAAGTCACAACAATAGACAATCGCAGTCTGCTTAAACTAATAACACACAAAGAATTAAATGTTGCCATGTTTTTTATTGAACACACCATGTAAACATTCACAGTGCAGGTGGAAAAAGTATGTGAACCCTTGGATTTAATAACTAGTTGAACCTCCTTTGGCAGCAATAACTTCAACCAAACGTTTCCTGTAGTTGCAGATCAGCCGTACACAACGGTCAGGAGTAATTCTTGACCATTCCTCTTTACAGAACTGTTTCAGTTCAGCAATATTCTTGGGATGTCTGGTGTGAATCGCTTTCTTGAGGTCATGCCACAGCATCTCAATCGGGTTGAGGTCAGGACTCTGACTGGGCCACTTAAGCCATTCTGTTGTTGATTTACTTCTATGCTTTGGGTCATTGTCCTGTTGCAACACCCATCTTCTGTTGAGCTTCAGCTGGTAGACAGATGGCCTTAAGTTCTCCTGCAAAATGTCTTGATAAACTTGGGAATTAATTTTTCCTTCGATGATAGCAATCCGTCTAGGCCCTGACGCAGCTAAGCAGCCCCAAACCATGATGCCACACATAGTGTTGGTGTTTCTTCCAAACAACTCAACTTTGGTTTCATCTGTCCACAGAATATTTTGCCAGTACTGCTGTGGAACATCCAGGTGCTCTTGTGCAAACTGTAAACGTGCAGCAATGTTTTGTTTGGACAGCAGTGGCTTCCTCTGTGGTATCCTCCCATGAAATCCATTCTTGTTTAGTGTTTTACGTATTGTAGATTCGCTAACAGGGATGTTAGCATTTGCCAGTGACTTTTGTAAGTCTTTAGCTGACACTCTAGGATTCTTCTTCACCTCATTGAGCAATCTGCGCTGTGCTCTTGCAGTCATCTTTACAGGACGGCCACTTCTAGGGAGAGTAGCAGCAGTGCTGAACTTTCTCCATTTATAGACAATTTGTCTTACCGTGGACTGATGAACAGCAAGGCTTTTGGAGATACTTTTATAACCCTTTCCAGCTTTATGCAAGTCAACAATTCTTAATCGTAGGTCTTCTGAGAGCTCTTTTGTGCGAGGCATCATTCACATCAGGCAATGCTTCTTGTGAAAAGCAAACCCAGAACTGGTGTGTGTTTTTTATAGGGCAGGGCAGCTGTAACCAACACCTCCAATCTCATCTCATTGATTGGACTCCAGTTGGCTGACATCTCACTCCAATTAGCTCTTGGAGATGTCATTAGTCTAGGGGTTCACATACCTTTTCCACCTGCACTGTGAATGTTTACATGGTGTGTTCAATAAAAACATGGCAACATTTCATTCTTTGTGTGTTATTAGTTTAAGCAGACTGTGATTGTCTATTGTTGTGACTTAGATGATGATCAGATCACATTTTATGACCAATTTGTGCAGAAATCCATATCATTCCAAAGGGTTCACATACTTTTTCTTGCAACTGTAGGTAAGTATATAGTTTTAAATAGGAATTATTTAGGTAATAATTGTACATTTTATTTAGATTTATTTTAATTATATTTAAGTTAGGGGTGTTAGGGTTAGACTTAGGCTTACGTTAGGGTTAGGTTTAGGGGTTAATATATTTATGTAGTGATGTGGGAGGCCAGAGGTTTAGGTGTTAATAATTTATTTTAGTATATTTCGTTTGTGAGCGGTTTAGTGGTTAATAGGTTTATTATAGTGGCGGTGTAGGCGGACGGCAGATTAGGGGTTAATAATCTTTAAATAGTGTTTGCGATGCGGGAGGGCAGCGGTTTAGGGGTTAATAGGTTTATTATAGTGACGACGATGTCGGGAGCGGCGGAATAGGGGTTAATAAAAAATTTAAGTGGCGGCTATGTCCGGAGCAGCAGATTAGGGGTTAATAATGTTATTTTATTGTTTGCGATGCGGGAGCGCCTTGGTTTAGGGGTTAATAGGTAGTTTATGGGTGCTACTGTACTTTGTGACACTTTAGTTATGAGTTTTATGCTACAGCTTTGTAAAGTAAAACTCATAACTACTGACTTCAGATGGCGGTACAGATCTTGTCAGTATAGGGTGTACTGCTCACTTTTTGGCCTCCCAGGCAAACTCGTAATACCGGCGCTATGGAAGTCTCATTGAAAAAGGACTAATTAAAAAGTGCGGTACTGAAGTTGCATGATGGCCAAAAAGGTGTGTGGTACACCTATTCTGACAAGACTTGTAATAGCGGAGTTAGGGAAAAAGCAGTGTTATGAAGGATAACGATGCTTTTTCACTCATAACGCCAAACTCGTAATCTAGCTGATAGTGTCAGTGTGTATTCACAGAAACTACGGAGAGATATAAGTCAGACCATAAAGAGATGCGCTAAAATACAAAAAACAATGCAATACTCACGCTTGAGCTCCTATTTCATCTTGTGGCTTGGAGAGATATCTGTCCCTCTGAAGCAGCTCGGACTTTATTCTGAGTAACAGTAGTGTTGGCCTGTGAGTCTGCTGACGGTCTGTGGATCCTTACGCCTGGAACATCTGAGCAGTGCCGGGGACACGGCAGTTTGCGGTTTATAGCACTAAGTGTGCTCTTCAAAATTGTGAGTTGCCATCTGTTTGTTCACTTCTCTTGGCGATAGATGTTATCACACTATGAGGCGCCTCTCTTCTGTCTTATAGGACTTTCTGCTATGTATTCACAGAAGCAGCTCATCCTTTTCCTATGTGGCTGCTGGTTCAGCCTTGCCCTGTGCTCAAATGAGGCCTGGTTTTTAATATAGTAAAATAAATTGCAATACACTTTGCAATGTTTGTTTCCATACATGAACTATTATGACTTCGGAATTTAATTTCCAAGTCTTTATAAGTGAGGGTAAATCCTAGCGTTTTTGAAACGCTAGGATTTACCAGTGCTTCAAATAAAGGGGACTTTCAGTCATGAAGTATAAAAAAACTTTGTGCTAAAAGTTTCTTTATTTGCTTGCAGCTGAGCGCCTCAGGCTACCCAAGGCAGAACGCTATTTTATCAATGAGGTTGTTAGCCAATAGCGTGCTTGCCGTCCGGCATAATGCTGGCTAAGAGGTGGAAACGTCACCTCATTGATAAAATAGCATTCTTCCATGGGCGACCTGAGGCTCTCAGCCTGGCATAAGCTGCAGACAAAAAGAGGAACTTTCAGCTTGAAGTTTTTAGTACTTTATTGCTGAAAATCCCCTTTAATTGTAGCACTGGTAAATCCTAGCGTTTCAAAAACACTAGGATTTACAAATAACATAATCTGTTTGTTTTTTGTTAAATAAATTGCTTCCTAGTACCATATGTTTAATAGTCAAAGTTGTGCTGCTGTGCCATTGCAGATGCGGATACAGCTGGTGAGCAAATATGAAGCAGGCATACATGTGCCACAGAAAGCCAAACCTCAGAAACCAGTATTGATCCAAAAGAACATGCAGATAGGCATCCTTTACGTCTATGGTCGACATATAGTGACCTAGACAAATAAAAGGAAGAATAGTCCTGATGGTTTCCATGTTAAAAAGATGGAATCCTGGGGGTAAGAGTTTGGCCGTGCAGGAACATGGCCACATAGAGCTGGAGCAATTCCTCTCCAGTACCCAATTCTGAAAACGATCCTGAGGAGAAAACAAGACTGTAATGTAGGTCACCACCTCAGGCACATAGTAGGCTTCTTAAAAGGAGCTGAAATGCCGTTTTTGCAGCAGTTAAAAAGCTGAATTCTCACCGCAGCACCGCTGTGCGACCAAGACACGACCTGAAACTGAGCTGCGCAACCCGCCCGGGACATGTACACATAAAAAAAACAGGGAGGATCTATGCAAAAAGACAGGGAAACCACAAGGTAAGAGGGGAAACAGTGAAACACAAACCAGTGTTACCATAAGAAATACCCCCTGAAGCGCACCTTTTATAATCGTCACAACTACATATTAACGTAACAGAACTGGTATATAACAGTGACACACACAAATACGACTGGAAATTGCTAACTCTTCTAAAGTCATCCCATTACCATCCCCTTTAACATAAACAGCATGGATCCTACCTGTGCGTGCGATATGGTGGTGATAAGCTCCATACCGCACAAAATCCAAGGGCTGAAAATAAGTGCTTGTGCATGCTTTCCCCATAGACATCAATGGGGAGAGAGTGTTAGAAAAAAAAACTAACATCTGAAGTGCGGAATGGATCGCCGTAACGCAACCCCATTGATGTCTATGGGTAAAAAAGTTAAGTTTAAACCTAACACCCTAACATAAGCCCCAAGTCTCAACACCCCTAATCCGCCGCCCTCGACATCGCCGACACCTAAATAAAGTTATTAACCCCTAATCTGCTGCACCCGACATCACTGCCACTAATAAGTTATTAACCCCTATTCCGCCGCTCCCCGACATCGCGGCCACTATAATAAAGCTATTAACCCCTATTCCGCCGCTCCCCGACATCGCTGCCACTAATAACAGTTATTAACCCCTAAACCTCTGGCTTCCCACATCACTGTCACTAAATAAACCTATTAACCCCTAAACTGCCAGCCCCCTATATCGCAAAAAACTAAATTAAACTATTAACCCCTAAACCTAACAACCCCCTAACTTTATATGAAAATTACAATATCCCTATCTTAAAATAAATAAAAACTTACCTTTTTTTTTAAAAAAAAAGTTTAAACTAACAATTAACCTAACATTACTATTATACTAAAACTAAAATACCTATCAATTAAAAAAACTAAATTACACATTAAAAAAAAAAACTAACACTACTAAAAAATGTAATTACAAAACACAACAAACACTAAATTATTAAAAATAACAAACAGAATTATCCAAAATAAAAACAATTACACCTAATCTAATAGCCCTATAAAAATAAAAAAGCCACCCCAAAAAAAAAAAAAAAAACCTAGCCTACAATAAACTACCAATAGCAGGGCATTGCCCTAAAGAAATCAGCTCTTTTACCTGTAAAAAAAAATACAAAGACCCCCCAACAGTAAAACCCACCACCCAACCAACCCCTCAAAATAAAAAACCTAACTCTAACAAAAACCTAAGCTACCAATTGCTCTGAAAAGGGCATTTGTATGGGCATTGAACTTAAAAGGGAATTCAGCTCTTTTTCACTGCCCGGAAAAGGGCATTCAGGTCTTTTAAAAAAGCCCAAACCCTAATCTAAAAAAAAACCACCCAAAAAAAGTTTAAAAAAAACAAACACTAACCACCGAGGATGCACTTACAGTTTTTGAAGTCCGAACATCCATCCACACCCAGGCGGTGAGAAGTCTTCATCCAGGTGGCATTTTCTATCTTCATCGAGGCGGCATCTTCTATCTTCATCCCGGTGGCATCTTCTATCTTCATCCCGTCGGGTTCAAATCAGCAAATATAATTTCAGTAGCTCTCATCCTATTGGCTGATTTGAATTTCAAGAATGAAATCAGCCAATAGGAATGCAAGGGATGCCATTTTGAAAAGGCTCCCTTGCATTGAAGATCCAGTGTACGGCGGTGACCGTATGAAGAGGACGCTCTGCGCCGGATGTCTTCAAGGATGGATCCACTCAGCGCCGCGGGGATGAAAATAGAAGACGCCGCCCGGGATGAAGATAGAATAAGAATTGTTTTTATTTTTCA
Organism: Bombina bombina; assembly: GCF_027579735.1. NCBI lineage: Eukaryota > Metazoa > Chordata > Amphibia > Anura > Bombinatoridae > Bombina > Bombina bombina. The sequence goes on along the minus strand of NC_069500.1, from coordinate 526,720,078 downwards.
TAATTTAGTGTTTGTTGTTTTGTGTAATTTACATTTTTTAGTAGTGTTAGTTTCTTTTTAATGTGTAATTTAGTTTTTTTAATTGATAGTTATTTTAATTTTAGTATAATAGTTATGTTAGGCTAATTGTTAGTTTAAACTTAGGTTTTTTTAATTTCACAGGTAAGTTTTTATTAATTTTAAGATAGGCGGTTTAGGGGTTAATAGGTTTAGTTAGTGGTGGCAGTGTCGGGAGCAGCAGAATAGGGGTTAATAACTTTATTATAGTGGCCGGGATGTGGGCAGGCGGCAGATTAGGGGTTAATAAGTTTTAAATAGTGTTTGCGATACGGGAGGGTGGCAGTTTAGGGGTTAATAGGTAGTTTATGGGTGTTAGTGTACTTTGTAACATTTTAGTTATGAATTTTGTGAAACATTTTTGTGGCGCAAAACTCATAACTACTGGTTTTAGCGGAATGGATCGTGTCAGTATAGGATGTAACACAAGCATTTTAGCCTCACCGCACAACTTTTAATACCAGTACTATGGAAATCACATGCAAAAACGTCATTTTTTTGAGTGCGGGATTGACAAGACTCGTAATGGCTGCGTTACTGTTTTTACGCTGAAATTGCCATTTTTTCAGCATTAAAACCGTAACGCAAAACTCGAAATCTAGGTGAATGTTTGGTCACTTCCTTTAGAAAAGACTATCACCTAGATTACAAGTTTTGCGCTAAACAGGGTGCGAAACTAACGCCAAAAAATTGCGTTATTTCACTCTCCATAGCGATGCCATTACGAGTTACTAAAAAGTCTCCTTGTGCGTGCGATATGGTGGCGTTAAGCTCCATACCGCACAAAAGCCAAGGGTTGAGTTTACGTGTTCGTGCACGCTTTCCCCAATAGACATCAATGGTGAGAGTGCGGAATGAAAAATCTCTGTAACGCATCTCCATTGATATCTATGGGGACAAAAAAATGACGTTTAAGCCTAACACCCTAACATAAACCCCAAGTCTAAACACCCTTAATCCACTGCTCCCAGACATCTAAATAAAGTTATTAACCCCTAATCCGCCGCCCCCGTCATCACCGGCACTATAATAAAGTTATTAACTCCTATTCTGCGACTCCCAACATTGCCGACACTATAATAAAGCTATTAACCCCTAATCTGCCACCCCCGTCATCACTGACACTATAATAAAGTTATTAACTCCTATTCCGCCACTCCCAACATCGCCAACTTTATAATAAACCTATTAACCCCTGAACCTCCGGCCTACCACATCACCGCCACTAAATAAAATTATTTACCCCTAAACCTTTCGGCCTCCCACATCGTCTCCACTAAATAAACCTATTAACCCCTAATCCTCCGGGCCTCCCACATGGCCGCCACTAAATAAACCTATTAACCCCTACACCGCCGACCCCCACATTGCTAAACACTAAATTAAACTATTAACCCCTAAACCTAAGAAACCCCAAACTTTAAATTAAAATGACAATATAACTATATTTAAATAAATGAAAACTTACCTGTGAAATAAAAATAAACCTAACATTAAACTATAAATTAACCTAACATAACTATTCTAATAAAATTAAAAAACATTTTTTTCAGGTTTTCTTCAAATTCAAATCAGCCAATAGGATGAGAGCTTCTGAAATACTATTGGCCGTTTAAAACAGCCAATAGGATGAGAGCTACTGAAATCCTATTTTTTTGGGGTGTTTTTTTTTTTTTAGATTAGGACTTTTGGCTTTTGTAAAAGTGCTGAAAGCCCATCCAAATGCCCTTTTTTATTTTGGGGGGTTGGTTGGGTGGTGGGTTTTACTTTTGGGGGGACTTTGTATTTTTTTTCCAGGTAAAAGAGCTGTTTAACTTAGGGCAATGCCCACAAAAGGCCCTTTGTAGTATATTGTAGGTTAGGGGGTGTTTTTTATTTTGGGGGGCTTTTTTATTTTTATAGGGCTATTAGATTAGGTGTAATTGTTTTTATTTTTGATAATTTTGTTTATTACTTTTTGTAAGCTTAGTGTTTTTTATTTTTAGTAATTTAGTGTTTATTATTTTTTGTAACGTTTTTTTTTAAAAATTTGTAATTTATATTTTTTTAATTGGTAGTATTTTTTTTATTTTATTAGAATAGTTATGTTAGGTTAATTTATAGTTTAATGTTATGTTTATTTTTATTTCCCAGGTAAGTTTTTATTTATTTAAATATAGTTATATTGTCATTTTATGTGGGAGGCCGGAGGTTTAGGGGTTAATAACTTTTTATAGTGTCAGTGATGTTTGGGTGCGGCGGTTTAGGGGTTAATATATTTAAATAGTGTTGGCGATGAGGGTGGGCGGCAGATTAGGGGTTAATAGTTTTATTTCATAGTTGTGATGTGGGTCGGGAGATTAGGGGATAATAAGTTTTAAATAGTGTTTGCGATGCAGGAGGGCTGCGGTTTGGGGGTTAATTGGTAGTTTATGGGTGTTAGTGTTCTTTGTAGCACTTTAGTTATGAGTTTTGTGAAACCTTTTTGCTTCGTAAAATCCCTAACTACTGCTCTCAGATGGCGGTATGGATCAGGGCGGTATAGATTGTAACGCAAGCTTTTTAGCCTGAACGCACAACCTGTAATACCGGCGCTATGGAAATCCCCCACAAAAACGTAATTTTATTGAGTGCGGAATGGACGTTGCGTTACAGGCTTAAATGCTTGCGGTATAGCTATAATATGCATTCCTGGCCATTATGCTGGAATAGCCATTTTTTCAGCGTTAAAAGCTGTACCGCAACACTTGTAATCTAACCGAATGTGAAGTAATATCCTTACATCATGCTACTCAGCCTTATCATTTATACCTAAAAACCAACAAGACTGCTGACCTCTCATTGGCCTAGATTTGGAGTTCGGCGTTAGCCGTGAAAACCAGCGTTAGAGGCTCCTAACGCTGGTTTCTTACGCACTCCGGTATTTAGAGTTTATTTACCGCGACTCAAAATACACCTAACGCTCACCTTTCTACCGCCACCTCAGACCCAGTAGTAAACATATACCGACAAAAACAACATCCACGAATCACAAAAAAAATATTACACAAAGTACACTTACACTCATACAAACACTACACTATCTTTATTTTTCATATTTATTTTGTTTTCGGTAAAATACAAATGATTAAAGTTGCGAGATCTCGGGTGTTTGAAAAAAATCCACAAAAATCCATTTTCCCATTGACTTACATGGACATACGGGAAAAGACCCTCATATACCTACATCTAACTAATAACATTATCACAAACATACACTCATCGATGCATACAAACAATATACACCACATGACATACACAAAATATGTATTTATTACAAAAAGAACACAATTTAGTTACTTTTTCACACAAGCTCATGACGTCACTCACTTTACGAGGAAAACCAGTCTTAGAAAAAAAAATTAGAAATCTTTAGAGCCTCCATTGACTTCTATTGGGAAGACGTGCTCGTGCACGCGAAACCCTCATTTCCCTAACGCACGCAAATAGCGTAGACTGAAAAACTCCAAATACCAGCGCTAGAAAATACATGATTTCATGCGTTAGACACAGCTATGATAAATAGATCAAGAAATGACTATTTCCCTATGGTGGACTTATGGTTTTTAATTATTAAATATTCACAACACCATAAATTTGTTTCACACTTTTAGATTACATCAACTACAAATCCACATCACTAGTAACACATTATTATTTCAATAAAATTACATTTAAAATTAAAATAAAATTCAATACACATTTCTGGATTCACAAACACTACACAATGGGAAACACCTCTCATTTACCTTTATTATTGCATTTCAGTTATTCAACTCATATGCTTGCAGCAACTACATATTTACATAGGCTTAACACATAATCACTCATGGATGCACATATATTACTTTTAACATTCACTCATACATGTGCATTCAAATGATGGTGGACAAACACATTACATTCTCTACAGGAATCACAAAACACAACATATGGATTTGACGGTACTTGTAACATCATTATTCCATCACAATAAACCATTAGGAATTACCTACAAAAAATACATCATTACACCAGATTACAGATGTCACTTTATGGGAAGGAATAACAATGCCAGACCGCTATATAGAAGTCAGCATATGTGGGACACAATCACAATATATACATACATGTACATAACACGTATCACCCATCACGCAACCACAAAGCACACATTTAGATTTTATTCAGCACACAATAACAATGTAGCACAATACAACAACACAATGAGGATTTCACAACTACATAGGCAGGTTAATAATATCATGACGTCATTAGAAGATTCAACCATACACATCACAGATTCACCACTGTACCGCCCCTTTAGGAACTTTAACACTCAATACTACAATACAACATATACGTAAACCACACTTTTGAACAGCATTATTATGGAGATTTCAATGGGACAATTAAGAAATATTGTCAGATCGCAAATCACTTATATATACAATACTACAGATGGCAGCCGGAAGTTATTCAGTATTAGTGCCATTTTTATGGCACGCATACAATATTGTCAGATCTAAAATCACTTATATATACAATACTACAGATGGCAGACGGGAAGTTCTGAATTATTATTGCGATTTGAAAGGGACGCATACAATATTGACAGCTCGGCAATCACTTATATACACAATACTACAGATGGCAGACGGGAAGTTCGGAATTATTATTGCGATTTGAATGGGACGCATACAATATTGACAGCTCGGCAATCACTTATATACACAATACTACAGATGGCAGATGGGAAGTTCGGAATTATTATTGCGATTTGAATGGGACGCATACAATATTGACAGCTCGGCAATCACTTATATATACAATACTACAGATGACAGCCGGAAGTTATTCAGTATTAGTGCCATTTTAATGGGACGCATACAATATTGACAGCTCGGCAATCACTTATATATACAATACTACAGATGGCAGATGGGAAGTTCGGAATTATTAGTGCGATTTGAAAGGGACGCATACAATATTGACAGCTCGGCAATCACTTATATATACAATACTACAGATGGCAGACGGGAAGTTCGGAATTATTATTGCGATTTTAAAGGGACGCATACAATATTGACAGCTCGGCAATCACTTATATATACAATACTACAGATGGCAGACGGGAAGTTCGGAATTATTATTGCGATTTTAAAGGGACGCATACAATATTGACAGCTCGGCAATCACTTATATATACAATACTACAGATGGCAGATGTTACTTTATCGTTTACAAACAATGTTGCAGCAACATTGATCGATCACATTCGATGCACATTATACACAACTATGCACTTTCATTCATGTTAGCCTGGACGTGTGCTTGTTACTATAAGATCGCGTTTCATAAATATTGATTACGCATATGAACAAACATTACAAACATGCACTGTATGTGTGATATTTGACACTTTCACATTGAGATTTATTTGCGGAAAACAACATTTCAGCCAAAAAAATACAACGCCCACTTTGAAAGCATTCGCGCCGCTCACATACAAACAAGTGAATACAATCAGCAATCATTACAAACTCAATACCATTGGACTAATCGTACTATAAATCCCCCAAACAACATGGCCAATGCATCACTTGTGATCCACATCAGATCAAGTGCTTACCTTGTTACGCTGTTTTGAAAGATGGATGACGATGACATGGTAGACGCTGCTGGTGCTGCTATTGGCGAACTAGCTGTTGGTCGAATCAGGCAGCCTCGGTGGCTCAGACCGAGACGAAGGGGTCGTCTGGTTCGAGGTCCTCGTGTCTACAGGGTGAGACCCACCTTGGAAAACATGAGCGACTTTGAGGTTTTTGATAAGTATCGGCTCGATCGCGAACAGCTCATTGGCCTTTACGATCTTCTTAAACCTCATTTGGAGCCACGTATACAAATAAGGACTGCTGTTCCCCCCATGAGTAAGATGCTAAGCTGTCTATACGTCCTGGCCTCCGGGAGTTTTCAATCCGGAGAACTGTACATGCATGGCCTGGCTCAAGGTACATTCTCTGTGGTGTTTGATACCTCCTGGACGCCATGGTACGTATCAGTAAGCAATACATAGGATTCCCACAGAATGATGGTGATTGGAGGCGCCTGAAGCGGGAATTCTTTGATATTGCTCAATTGCCCAATGTCTTGGGAGCCATAGATTGTACCCACATTGCGCTGCGTGCTCCAATTGATGACTTGCCCTTCAGAAATCGCAAACATTTTCATAGCCTCAACGTGCAGAATGTTTGTGACGCACGGATGAGGATTATGCATGTGTATGCGAATTTTGGAGGGGCTTGTCATGATGCCCGCATCCTCTCTCTGTCGTCCCTGTGGAGCCAGTTTGAGGAAAGACAAATGCCCCCTGGTTATCTCGTTGGTGAGTATTTGTGCTCAACATGGTTAATAATTTTGACAATTGGCCCTGTATTTTTTAACTGTTAGCGTCATGTTCAGCTATAGGATTAAATTTAACCATTTGTTATTTACCGACGCTAATGTCTATTTTTATTTAAATGCAGATATGTAGCATGTCTTACCTTAAGTGTTCAGATAGAGAATGCAATGTAACCATGTAGTTAGCATTTTACACAAGGTTTTTTTTCAGAACAATACGCATATGTAGCATGTCTTATCTGAAATGGGAAGCTATTATCTCATGCAATTTAACCCTGTCATTGTCTCTTTCTGCTAATGTCTAGTTTTATTTAAATGCAGATATGTAGCATGTCTTACCTTAAGTGTTCAGATAGAGAATGCAATGTAACCATGTAGTTAGCATTTTACACAAGGTTTGTTTTCAGAACAATACGCATATGTAGCATGTCTTAGCTGAAATGGGAAGCTATTATCTCATGCAATTTAACCCTGTCATTGTCTCTTTCTGCTAATGTCTAGTTTTATTTAAATGCAGATATGTAGCATGTCTTACCTTAAGTGTTCATATAGAGAATGCAATGTAACCATGTAGTTAGCATTTTACACAAGGTTTTTTTTCAGAACAATACGCATATGTAGCATGTCTTAGCTGAAATGGGAAGATATTATCTCATGCAATTTAACCCTGTCATTGTCTCTTTCTGCTAATGTCTAGTTTTATTTAAATGCAGATATGTAGCATGTCTTACCTTAAGTGTTCAGATAGAGAATGCAATGTAACCATGTAGTTAGCATTTTACACAAGGTTTGTTTTCAGAACAATACGCATATGTAGCATGTCTTAGCTGAAATGGGAAGCTATTATCTCATGCAATTTAACCCTGTCATTGTCTCTTTCTGCTAATGTCTAGTTTTATTTAAATGCAGATATGTAGCATGTCTTACCTTAAGTGTTCATATAGAGAATGCAATGTAACCATGTAGTTAGCATTTTACACAAGGTTTTTTTTCAGAACAATACGCATATGTAGCATGTCTTAGCTGAAATGGGAAGCTATTATCTCATGCAATTTAACCCTGTCATTGTCTCTTTCTGCTAATGTCTAGTTTTATTTAAATGCAGATATGTAGCATGTCTTACCTTAAGTGTTCAGATAGAGAATGCAATGTAACCATGTAGTTAGCATTTTACACAAGGTTTGTTTTCAGAACAATACGCATATGTAGCATGTCTTAGCTGAAATGGGAAGATACAGAATAATATAGAAATTTTATTTTTTGGATGTTTCTGACAAGTTTTCATATGGATTATGGTTTTTAACAAAAAAAAAATTATACAACAATATACTAGTTTAAGTATTCTGTTTGAATTATGTTCTGTTCAAAATTTATAGGTGATTCTGGGTACATGAGCCGGCCTTGGCTCATTACCCCCTTGCGTAGCCCAACTGATGTGTCTGAGGAGCGCTACAATAGGGCTCATAAGAGAACCAGGGCGGTGGTTGAAAGGATGTTCGGGCTCCTGAAGATGAGATTCAGGTGCCTGGACCGTTCTGGAGGAGCACTCCAGTACAATCCAAAGAAGGTGGCTAAGATCGTTGTAGCCTGTAGCGTCCTGCATAATATTGCACAGCGGGCTGGGATGCTGCAGGCCGTCCCGGTGGACAGAGACCTCCTCAGAGATGAGGAGGATGATCCTGTTCTAGAGGGGGAATTCCAGGACGAGGGACTTGATGTCAGAGCAGACGTCATCAACCGCCACTTTAGACGGTAAAGAATAGAAGTTAGACTGTAGTATTTTCAATAGATGTGAACTCTAGGGAAATGACAAGTAGAGAATTGTGCAAACATGTTAGTATTGATCAAATGTTAGAATAATTTTTAATTTTCATAATATAGGTGATGCTCTGGGCATTGGGTCCTATAGCGAGTCTTTGCCACCTGGTTTTTAAAGAGGACATCAGATGGTAAGTAGAAATGTATGGACTGTTGCTGGCATGATTTGTACACAAATACATCATATGGCATACATTTTAAAAAATAGATTTTTGTTTACACATTACTTAAAATGTACATAATCAGAAAGGGATACTCTAGAATGACTATGGTTCAATGTCACACAGAGGTTTTTTCTGCTCAATATGACTCATCTTCACACTTGATAGAAAATAACACAGGTTCATACACAGGCTTAGTAAGCTAGTGACAGATATTTATTATGAAATGGGGGGTGGGAGAGGGGTACAGAACTGATTCACACACTTGTATGAATTTTTTTGTTAAAATTTATTACATTAGGGAGATGACTTAATCTAAAGACTGAAAGGGAACAATTTGAAGCCTGACAGTCAAGATTGCCCAGACTGACAGTGGGGAAAAAGCCAAGATTGAAATTGAAGTATACCAATGGGATCATGTCTGGCATTATCTTTCAATTCTGCTGACCTTGAAAACCATACAAAGACATGTTCACATGGTAAGTGCAAACTATTTGATAGAATAAGGCTGTGGAGACATCCTATTGGAGACACTTAGATGATTTTCTATTTTGTAGATGGTATTTCCCAGTCCTCTATTTAATGAACTGATGAATAAGACACCTATTGAAGATCAACTGTTTACCCCTGAATTGACTTTCAAAGACCATGCATTATCCAGGTTGGTGCATGCTAGTTAAGAATCACATGAAGAATGTTGATTATTGTTAGCTTACATACATTAGTCATACTTATTTCATCATTAGATATTTAGGGATCACAATCAGAAAAAGGAATACATATTATAGTTGATATAGAGGTATTTGAATGGACATGAAATATTAGATTTATGTTCAGCATACATATATTGTTGAAATGTGATATACATTATTATGTATAATTTGAATTTTGGATAATTAAATAGAATTTTTAAGCAACAATATAATGGTGTATGTATTTCATTAATTTTAAATCAATTTAATGATTATCTTTAAAAAATGTTGATCAAAGTTAGAGCATAGACACCATATGATTTTAAATGTATTTTATGAATATTTGACAACGTGTGTATTAACTTTGTTCCATTTTTATTATTTTTCATTTCAGATTGGCATCTGATGACTTCCAGGAATATTTAATTATTTTCTATTAAATATATTTTGACATGTTAATACTAAACATTTTATTATTAAATACATTATTTTGAACAGATTCTACTAAATATCAATATAATCTGTAAATAAATCAAACTTGGACTCCCATGACTGGTAGTTGGCTATTTGACAAGCACATGCATAAGATAAAATAATGCATTAATATTAGAAAATAAAATGCTTCCGAGAATATTAAAATATATTTTATAACATTAATTGGGGAGTCAGATTCTTCAATGCTTTTATATTGAAAATGTATATATTAAAATTATTTAGGATATGTAGTAAAATTTTTATTTTTTTAACATTTAATAAGGTGAAGTGGTTCAATTACATGAAAGTGACAGTGTTGTTGAATGTAAAAATAATTGTATAAGATCATGTATCTTCCTTAGGTATCTCAAAAAATTAATAGAAAAAATATTTAAATTATTACATTTATAAATGGTAGGTCATTTAACTTGATATTTTTCAAAAATTAGTTATTGGATGCCAGGTTAATCTATGTAATTTTCTAGTGGAGTCATTTAACTATACTTAGTAATATTATGTATTTATTACAATCTTACCTCTTGGGTTAGACATCAAATATCTATATAGAATGTAAATCCCCCTTTTGTTTATTTTGTCAATGTTAAATCAAAATACAAAATGTTTGGGTCCTTAAAGGGACATTCACAAAGTATATTTTGTATAGATTTTTAAAAATATCATACAAGAATTTAAACATATTTAGAAAGTACTATAGAATTACATTCAGTCTTTAAATATACTTGTTAAAATAAAAAAAACAATGCACATATCTTAGTCAATGATATAAGGCATCTATATGCAAACAACAATCAGCATCAAAATAGCCTATGTAGAGATGTATTTAATCCAAGAATATATATAATTACAATATAATGATTGAATAACAAAACATATTAAGTTGTTCAAATATAAGAATATTATACAAAATGCATACATAACATATAGCTTAATGTCCCTCTACGCTGAAGGCTAAAAAAGACCTCATTTAATAAATATATTTCAGTCAGTGTGTAAAACAATCTAGAAGTTAATCTAAATTTGCTTTACTCATATGTTAGACTCATTTAGCAAAAGGAAGGTGCCTAGGTTTATGATATTTTAAGCATTATTGTGAAATGTTTATTTAAAGGGACATGAACTCAAAATATACTTAAAGGTAGACAGTTAAAAAATTAATGATTTATACATTCTGAATGAGTATTCTATTTGAATCAACTTTAAAACTTGTCTCATATTATGAATGCTCATTGTGATGTTGCTATCATTACTTTAAAAATAAGGCAGTAAATAGCTAATTTATTTGTACTCTGGACAGAACTTGATTGTTTGGAATAATTGATGCAACAATCGTCAAGGACAACCCAGGTTTTTATAAAACAATTGTCCGTAATATAAAATATCATTATTGATTTGCAAAGAAACATAACAAGATAACTGTTAACATTTGATAATCGGATTAAAGAATAAAGTTGATTAACATTTCATGCTCAATCACCAATGCTAAATTTGTTTGGACAGTGTCCCTTTAAGAGATTTAAAGAGTGTATTTACTTATCTTGCTATCTTGACATACTTTGCTTGAAAAGCATATCGAGATCGGCTCAGTAGATGAAGATTGGTGGATGCACAGAGATGCCTTATGTGATTGTCTCAACCATGTGCATTTAAATTTCTTCTGTTGAGGATATATAAATACTAATGGAAAATGATTCACATTTTAAAGTCTAAACAATCTTCTATCTCTACAGATCATTTGATACAATTGTTTGTAATGTCTCTTTAAAACTAAAGACGCCATTGCACAATAACATATATGAGCACTTCAGACAAATACAAGCTCGAGGTTTATTTGCGAATAACAAAGCTGTAGTTTAATATTTATAAACAGATTATCCAAGTTACTGACATTCTAACCTGAATTTTAACATTAATAAATATTGCGTGGGAAACGCATCTTGAAACACCAGATTAGCATCTTTAAACATTAGAGTCTAATGTCACGCAATAGCACACAATCAATGTGCATTATAAAGACATTTAATAGAGCAATGTCAATACTTCACAATAAATGTATTTAAAGAACAATAAAGACATACAATATGAAATGTGTATTTGTATTAAAGAAACAGACCGTTATTAAACCGAGAAATGTCTACAACATTAATAATGTGACAGTATTAGATTTTAAAGAGTATTTAATCATTAATATTTAACGGATCACGGATATTAAATCTGCGTCACACATATCCGCATGACAGGCCCATGAGTTACAAATAAGTCTACATGAAAAATGAAGTAACAGCACCACCAAGCGGTATGTGTAAGGAAGTTACTAAGATATGAAACATTAAGGAACGGCCAATCAGAGTTCATCACACAAACACAACTTGAGTCAGGATGGTCTCACAGACATTATAACAATATTTCAAACTTTTATCCAATCAGATGTACAGATAAATTGTCCCATGGTGCATCTCATGTTTACTTCACCATATAAAAGTCCATTACACGTTGCCATCTTTGTCAGTTCTCTAATGCCTGCAGGCAATATATATTATTATTATTATAATTATACAACCCAGCAGGCATGTCAGTTCCCAGGTTCACCAAGGAGGAGAGCGCTGCACTGGTCCACGCCGTCAAGGACTTTTATCCCCAGCTGTTTGGGAACAAGAGGAGGTTGACAGATGTGCCTGTTAAGAAGGCCCTCTGGGAGTCTATCACCAATGCGGTTAGATTGGTGTGTGACGTCCAGAGGACCCAGGATCAGATCATGAGGAGATTCGGAGATATGAGGTTGCGTTTATCGAAAAAAGTAAACCTCATAAGGGACTGGGTACAAGCCCGTAAAAGAGGGGGCCAAAGAAAGGCCCCGCGGAAACTGTACCTACTCCCTTATGAGGTGACTTTATGCGAGCTCCTCAATCTCCGGGTCCCCAAAAGATTTAGATCCTCGCCATCCTCGGCCTCCTCTTCTTCCCTCCCAGCTGCGGGATCTGAAAGTCCTGACGCGGGGGACAGGGCAGATGCTTCTCCGTCCGGTGGCCTGGGAGGAGATGATAGAGAATCTGAACCAGGTAATTATCCAACTTCATATAATATATATATTTTTTTTTTTTATAATCAAAATATGTGTATATAGTCAGATACTAAACCTATACAGATCTCACAACATACACTACATATGATGTTTAGATATCTGATTTTAGATTATTGACACATGAAATAGGAATGATGTTTCTTGCGCTCTACAGAATATGCGTCACAGAGCGGAAATGTAATTTCTCATCCACGTTAACATGGGTTTGCGGAAAGTGGCATTGCTTTATACATGTTGTTCAAATGACGGATGCGTAATTCCGCTTGGAATCATTGCGCAATGATCGCGAAAATGGCATTTCTCATCCACGTTAACATGGGTTTGCGGAAAGTGGCATTGCTTTATACATGTTGTTAAAAATTAAATGGGAATTCTTAGATTAGTGAAGAATACAGTATTCTTATTTTAAATATTATAGCTAATAAAAAACGAATAATACAAAACAATTATAACATATGGCCATCAATTGATGATTATGTAATAACAAGCAGATATTCTTAAAGATACAGTAAACAACACAACTGATTGAAAATAAGAGTCCAGGATATATTTATAATTAATTTAATTGAGGAAACTATTAACTCATGGGACTACCAAAGGATTAATATTTTTCAATTGATTTGTTATTCATGTAAATTTTTTAAACATGGCATGATTAGTATTAATGATATGCAATCCTCATTTAATATATTACAGATATGGATGTGGCTGCTGGATCCTCAAGCCAGGGCTTGTCACAGTATGGTATGTCTCTTTTTAATTGACATTTGTCTTAGAAACATGGACTGAACATTACATACTAAATACACATTGTTCAATATTTATATGTAATGTCTATTTAATAGATGAAAATTAAATAATTATTCGGATATCCTTAAATAACATATTACATTTTAATTGCATGCTCAATACCATTCATGACATCAACATATGGAGTAGATAATTCATTAACAACAACATTGTGGAATCAATTTAATTTTACATTAAAGGGATACTGAGCTACAATTATTAATATTGTCATTCAGATACAGTATGCAATATTAATAAACATAAAAATATAATACTATCATCATATGTGACATATTCTATTGCTAAATGTATTGTAAAATAAAGAAAGTACGTTTATGTGCATCTAAATTTTGGTTGACCAACCTGGGTTTTTATTGATGATTGGTGGATACCTTCAACAAACAATATTTATTGAATCCAATATTCCTTATCTGCCTTTAAGATTAATATCGAGCAACATTCTAATTATAATAGGAGTCAATGTTAAATGATTTTTTACAGTTTGAACATAGAAATCAATTATTTAAATTAATCATGTCAGTGTCCCTTTAAGACAAAATAGATTCATTCATCTTTACATTCTTTTTATTAAAAACTATTGATATATAAATCACATTCTCTGTTGGAGTTACTTTATAGATATCTGCATACTCTAACAGCACCATGATTACATATTTGTAATAATCAATTTTGTTTTGTATTGTGATAAATATGTGTTGTGTCCTAAACAAGATTACTGTACATTGCAAAAATGGCTCGATGTGACACATGTGTTTGTTTAGATTTGTCAACAGATGCTACTCAATATGTGGTTTGTGTGTATTCTTGTAACTTCTTAAGGACATATGACGGAATTATTCCGTCATAAAACAATTGAGCAAAGTGAAAGCCGTGTCCTTAAAGGGTTAAGAACATTGATCATTGGGTATATTTAGATATGCAATAGCAGCATCTGAGATGAATTTGATGTCTAATGTAGTCTGACATTAAACATATGTTCAATACAGATATTTTTACAGAATCCCCTTGATTCAATCAAGCATTTTCTGGTGTAATGACTGCTCTATTCTTCACATTTTAAAGTTGATTAATGTTAAAATTCTAGACAGATGTGATTTAGTGATATCCCAAATGTGTTTAATAATATATATCTATATCATTCATAGAGAGAGTTGGTGTGGTGAGCCCACAGGAATCCAGCAGTGACATAGAGACGCCTTTGCGGTCTCCTGGTAAGTCCATTGACTCATTTATATGTAATTGAAGGTGTATTGCTAATCAATATTATGATCATGATTCTGATGAAGCATAACATTATAAAAATTCAAAATATTTATCTTCTGATTATATATTAATTTATTTTTCATATTGAACGATTAATAATTTCTACTTTATTAGTCTACACATTTGTTATTCATAAGATGTATAACATATGTTTGTTTCCATTAGATTTTTTGACAACAGTCATCAAGTGATACACACATGAGAAATCTTAAATGTTCTATGTACTATGCTTTTATGAATTTAACATTAATACAAACAATACATTAAAATTAATATTCATTGACAATAACAAATCTATTGTCATTTGTATGCTCCATCAAAATGATGTAAATCATAACTTTGTGTGTGTATATCTTTAATGCAACATTGATGTGCGTATTTGAGCAACAGTAACATATGTTATAATATCTGATCTTAACGTGTACACAACATGTTATGTTTTACAGAGATTGCTGTCACATGTGGGACGGAGGAGGAAGAGGCTGCCTTGGAGTCTGATGGTATGTGAAATATATCTATCATGTTTCCAACATGTTTCTTTTTTGGAAATCATTTTATTGAAGACATTAAAAGTCTACAGCTTTTGCCCTTTAAAAAGGAATATTATTTGTCTGTTCAAATACACTACTGCCCCCTTTCTATATCAGGCAGCATGAAATTCTGCTTGTATATTTATTTTTAAAAATTTATAATTCATGCCATCATTATGTCACATGCATATTCCATGCCAAAACACAATAATAAGGTTCAAATTGTACAGACAGTCATTGATATTCATCTGAGTGCCTATATACATACCATATCCTCATTTCAGAATTGTTTAAAAATTCAAACACACTTCGAAGTATATTGAAAACATAATCAATTTGAAATGCGTTGATTTGATGTCAGGATGTATGAGATAATATATTTTCTTTACATTTTCAGATGGATCCACCACTTCTGGTCATCTGGTTTCCGCCCCTGCCCAGTCACAGACCCCTCCCCATGCACACACCCATGACCATGGCCACACCCCTGCACAGACCCAGAGCCCTTCCCATGACCAAACTCATGACCATGCCCAGACCACTGCCAGCCCTTCCCATATTTCAAATCCTGTCCCTCCCACAAAACGCCCATACACCCCCCTTCGCCGCTCTCCCCGTATTCTGGCCCGTACAGCTGCCCAGACCCAAACTCCCCACTCCCCAGCTGTACGGCCTACCCCGGAGCGGCAGCTCACCCCTCCCCAAGCCATTCACATCCCTCCCCAAGCCAATCCCATCCCTCCCCCCTGTCTCAACCTTCATTGTCCTGGGTGTCAGATTGTCCTTCCCAGGCACAGCTGTAAGTATCATTCTAAATACACTTTATAAGATACTTAAAGGTACAGTGAAGTTAAATTGGTTAAATTGTGATTCAAATCCAGCATGCAATGTTAATCAAATTTATAATTTAATACTCTTATTAATTATTCGTCATTCTCTTTATATATTTTTTTTAAAAAAGTAATTCCAATAAAATAAATCTGGCCATCATTTCTTTATTGTTGGATGAATGTATCCATCAACCAGCATGCACAAACAAAGTTGATAAACAAATATTGGCTTCCATAAAAAGCAACATTCTTGCATTCAAAATATAGCTTGAGAATTAAAACATATAATGAATATGTGTAATTTATAAAGATTTGTCATGTCATGCTCTATCTGAATGAGTCCATTAAATATTTAGGTTCAGTGTCCCTTTAATTGGATATCGCTACATATACCAAACACCACTACTTGGATCCAAAATTTTATGTACAAATGTGGATACATTATCTCTTGTCTAACCCAGTGGGAATGTAATTTCTTCTGGTTGCTATGTTTACACAGCTTGTCCTCAATGCAAAAATGTTTAAGGATAGGTGTGCCTACCACAGTCTAAATTTAATTTTTAAATTGCTGATGTAAGTACAATGTAAATCCTTTAACAAGATTTGATACACTCAAGCTGTATAAGTGGATCATCTAAAACCAATTAAAGGGGACAACATGTTTGAGTAACATGTCCCTTTAATGATTTCTGTCTGTCTGAATAACCTAATTCATGTGTAAAGAATAAATGTAAACTAATTTATGTAAATAATTATTTGTCTTTATGATGACAATGTATGTATTAAAATTTTTTAGTCTGTTGTGTAATTATCCTTAATATTTAATTTTATTTTATTTTAGGCTGTGACTCAGCATGGCTCATGCTAGAAGGGATAGCAAGAGTAGAGCAGGCCGTGTTGAGGAACGCAGCTGTCCTGAGAGGGATGAACGACACCATGCAGGCCCAGCTCCGGGTTCAGGACTTGACTCTGCGTGAAATTATGCGATTACGTTCAAGGCCTGAATCTGGAGCTGGACATGCACAGGACAATGAAGAGGATGACCAGTAAGTGGAGGATCTGGATATGCTCCATGGTGGCAGATAAGAATCCTCCGTCCACATGTTGAATTTGTATTTTTAGTGTTGCCATTTGGCCTTTTTTTCTGTTTATTGTTGTGCCTGTTGCACTCTTTTACCTTGTCATATGTCTCCAATGGGGCTATGCTGGCCCTTGGCAACTCTCTTAATGGACTGTGATGCACTGTGTTACCTTGCCATGTGTCTCCAATGGGGCTATGCTGGCTCTTGGCAACTCTCTTCATGGACTGTGATGCACTGTGTTACCTTGTCATATGTCTCCAATGGGGCTATGCTGGCCCTTGGCAACTCTCTTCATGGACTGTGATGCACTGTGTTACCTTGTCATATGTCTCCAATGGGGCTATGCTGGCCCTTGGCAACTCTCTTCATGGACTGTGATGCACTGTGTTACCTTGTCATATGTCTCCAATGGGGCTATGCTGGCCCTTGGCAACTCTCTTCATGGACTGTGATGCACTGTGTTACCTTGTCATATGTCTCCAATGGGGCTATGCTGGCCCTTGGCAACTCACTTCATGGACTGTGATGCACTGTGTTACCTTGTCATATGTCTCCAATGGGGCTATGCTGGCCCTTGGCAACTCTCTTCATGGACTGTGATGCACTGTGTTACCTTGTCATATGTCTCCAATGGGGCTATGCTGGCCCTTGGCAACTCTCTTCATGGACTGTGATGCACTGTGTTACCTTGTCATATGTCTCCAATGGGGCTATGCTGGCCCTTGGCAACTCTCTTCATGGACTGTGATGCACTGTGTTACCTTGTCATATGTCTCCAATGGGGCTATGCTGGCCCTTGGCAACTCTCTTCATGGACTGTGATGCACTGTGTTACCTTGTCATATGTCTCCAATGGGGCTATGCTGGCCCTTGGCAACTCTCTTCATGGACTGTGATGCACTGTGTTACCTTGTCATATGTCTCCAATGGGGCTATGCTGGCCCTTGGCAACTCTCTTCATGGACTGTGATGCACTGTGTTACCTTGTCATATGTCTCCAATGGGGCTATGCTGGCCCTTGGCAACTCTCTTCATGGACTGTGATGCACTGTGTTACCTTGTCATATGTCTCCAATGGGGCTATGCTGGCCCTTGGCAACTCTCTTCATGGACTGTGATGCACTGTGTTACCTTGTCATATGGCTCATATATTCCTTATTTTTACAAGATTATTTATAAACGTTGTGTATGTTTTCTTACATACTAATAAAATACAGTTTATTTCACAAATAATTGTCCTCATTCTTCCTGTTATTTTTTGAAAGCTCTAGTTTATGTTGTTGATCCTTAAAGGGACCTACCAAATATATTTGTTATACTGAAATCATATATGTAAGACAATAGTAAATGACTTTAAGATTAACATCTCCAATGTAATCTTATTATTTGCCTTTATATTATTTTCTCTTAGCTCTATCATTGCCTGATTATGATTAGCAGAGTAATTTCTTTATATATGTATATATAGATTGGTATTTGTGTATATATGTATATTTAAATGTTCAGATCCATGTGTGTATTTAGAAAGTCTGCATGAATTGATGCACCTTTACCAAATGATCTGAGTATTGATAAAATGATATAATCCCTGTAAAGTCTTCATTTTATTGAAATAGTATTGACTATGTGTATGCTCTTTTTAAAAACAAAATAATGTCCCTTTAAGTGATGTTGATCACAATTGTTAATGAATGTATTTCCATTTGTAAAGCGTTTTTGTCCTTTTTACAAGAACAAGGACATATAATTTTATTAATAAACAATCTTATTGTAATGTTGACAGCACCTGTATTTCATTTTCAAATCTATATTAGTGTAAAAGTGTAACCAAATAAATCTCTGTGTGTAATGCAAATAATTTAGATGATGAATATTAGTTAACTAATATGTTAACAAAATACATCTCCTCCCATATATGGCTATAGGTAGGCTGACAATAATTAAACCTGAATAAATGACACGTTTAATCAATACATGTATAACTATTGTTATTCAACAACAATCCAAACATATCTTAAAACATCAATGGCATATGTATTTCTCATGTGTATCTTTTAAATGTTAAAGATATACACCATAGCTATAGTTCAAGGGACAGTCAAGTCCGAAAAGATGATTCAGGATTTGTTGTCATTCCTAGATAGCAATCTACACACATACTAGTTCCTAAAATATAAATACGTTTCTTAGTGATATGCCAAGATGTCACTGAGACCTTGTATTGTCTGCGGTTTTTCAGCGATCTCGGATGCGCCATGTTGCTTAAGACGTCACCTGCCAGGCTGTCCAATGATTCCTTGTATTGACTGACGTTCTTACGTGATCAGGAATATGCCTTTTATTGGATTGCGATTTGACGCGATCAAAAATGCGCCTTTTTTTTTGGGCGTTCTTACGTGATCAATAATGTGCCTTTCATTGGATGGCGTTCTTACGTGATCAAGGAAGCGCCATGTTAAGACGGCACATGTAAAGGTAAAAAAACGTCTGATTGGATTACGTAGTCCCGCAATATTTGTGCACGTTAAAAACGTTTGTGACTGCATCCAATTTTAAAAAGCTTGCGAATATGTATTATTTGCATCATGTTACATTGTTGACCCGTAGCTGATAAAGACCACCACATTCTCTTTTGCTGTATGTCTGGTTGAATCAACGAACGAAAGAAAAATGTTTTCATGCATAGGATATTTCTAGGCAAGTGCAAATCTCTACAGTCCATGTTTAATATGTTTGTCAACAATATGTTCCTTTTTCTGAAAAAATTAATGTTGTGTTTAATGTTGAATATATCTAATTAATAAATATGCGCTATTGTGTTTGAATAAAGTAATCAATATGCATTTATCTTTATCATATGCTAAATATATGATGCCGACTTCTTCTAAATGTAATTTCGTTGTATATTTTATTAAAGGTTCATTAGACACTCACATTATAAATCAAAAGCTTGGATTTTGTCTCTAGTTAGATAGTCCATTGTTTAACCAATACGTTTATTTTTTCTTCTGTTCTAAGAAAATGTAAGTAATTTTCTTACTCCTCGCAAAGCCTCTGAGTTTCATGTGAGTACATTCTCCAGCTTTCTCCAGTTTGTGTAAAGGGTCTTTTCATATGTTAATGATGGGGTATTGTGTTGTTTTACGGTTGTAATGGGGGTTTCGTCTATATTTTCAATATAGCTAACCCTATTTTATTTTCAAGTGTTTGAAGCTTTTTAATATTGATATCAGTATATGTTAATCTTGTTGTTTGTAGTAGTGTCTATTACATACAGTTATGTTAAAAATATAGGATACTGTCCCTTGAATGCAAATGTTGTTTTTTGTATCATGTATGAGATCCACATAGTTTAATCTTCAAATATATTATTGTTAGCATATTTTCACCCCCCCCACTCCTAAAAGGACTTTAAACCATATTCATTGTTAAAAAAAAATGTCTTTACAATAAAATATTAACACAATAATGTCTCTTAAAGAAAATAGACTTTATTTAACACGTCAATATAAATGTGATTTCAATTTTTTTTTATTTGACAAAGTACATGTAGATATACCAACAAGCTTAAAATATGTGTTAGCATATGTAATGTTGTTAAAGGGACAGTTTAGAAAAAATATAATGTTTGTCATTATTCTAAAAGTCAATTATGTAATATCAAGGATATCAAATGTTTCTCAACAATTGAACATTTGTCTGGGTTTATTTAAATTTGCTATCTAAACCTATGAGGTTGGTGTGCTCATTTCTTCGATCTTGAAGAGTGCTTGTAATCATTATACAATTTGAGCACTAGAGGGCATTTGTATATCATTTGTATATGTAAAACCTTGTGCTCATACAGCATATTATTGACCATGTATTGATCATTGATATCTAAAATGTTGTTATGTCAGAACAACAAATAAGTGGTCATTTTTCATAGTCATAGATACAAGGGTAAGCACATAAGTCACACATGTATTTCTCCATGTTTTGTTGTTTCAAACTTTATAATGCGTAATACAGTGTTTTCTTTGTAATCAATAATTTTCTGACTGTCCCTTTAAGCTGTGTTATTGGCATTCAAACAGTAATATGCCATCATGGAAAATTGTTATGGTAATTTAGTTAGCGATTCGGGAAACAGTTTGGACATCACATCACAGAAACCAATCAATATCATGAACAAGGATAGGTATGTGATGATGTGGTTTTCACACACTTATAACCCACACTCTGCAAACAATCTGCCTCCATGGACCTGGTCCCATAGAAGTCGATTATATACAGAGTGTGGTCCACAAGTGTATGAAAACCACATCATCACATACCTATCCATTACACATTAAATTAAAAAAAGCAGTGAAGATGAAAAAAATACTTACTTCCTCTTCCTTCCCCTCTTCCCACGGGGCTGAGGCTCTGGGAGAGTCCTCCTTGGAGCTGTTGTGGGAGGAGTGGAAGGAAGAGTACTGGGACGACCAAGGTGAGGAGTAGATGGCTGGGGAGGAGAAGATGGATGAGGAGGAGAAGATGGCTGAGGAGGATGAGTAGATGGCTGAGGAGGAGGAGGAGTAGATGGCTGAGGAGGAGGAGGAGTAGATGGCTGAGGAGGATGAGATGGGCCGGCAGGAGGAGATGGCCCAGCAGCAAGAGGCCCAGCAACAAGAGGCACAGCAACAGGAGGTAGACCAGCATGCGCCTCCCGGAAAAAAGTGAACATTTCTTGATGAAGCTGAAATATTCTTGTTTGGCCTTCTTCTATTCGATTCAGTATGTTGATGATTTCATTTTGTCCTTGAATAATCTGATTTTGGCCATCAAGTATTCTGTGTCGTCCTTCTATATTTTCTATCCGGGAGGTACGCATCTGGTCTATGTACTCCAGTAGAACCCGCACCTCCGCTATTTCCTCTTGTTGTGCATGTTGAACCCGTGCACGGCGGGGTGCCCGTGCACGGCGGAGTGCGGGTCTTTGAGGGACCTCGGGTTCCGCGGGTTCCTCCTGTGCTTCCGGGGCCTCTTCATCATCTCCCGTGCGCTGTTCGTCACGGGGGGCCTCTTCCCTCCGAAGTGGAAATTCCTCACCACCACTCTCATCCCGGGGAGATGCAGGAGGCTGTGCTGTCTCGTCCCCAGACTCTGTATATAAAAAAATAAATAAATAAAGAAATGTATATATTAGCATATTTGCAAATAAAGGTTTAAATGACTTAGCTTACGATACAATTACAAATGCAGAATCATTAATCCACTTTGAAATCTAACAAACAATCAATACTATTTCCGCTTTTTCTAAACCGTGTTTGTGATATCTGTGGTCAATGTGAATGTTTTTGCGTTTTTTTTCAGTCTGTTTAAATGCACACCTAACCTATAGCCTAGATACTGATGTAACCGCAAAGTAATAGAATGCGTGTAAACAACGTTATAGCATTAATCTGATCCTTAACACATGAAACCCAATGTTTTATCTTTCATGATTTAGAAGCATACATTTTGTATCAACTTTCGAATGTACTTTTCTTATCTAATTCGCTTAATTCTCTGGATATTCTTTGCTGAAAAGCATATCTAAATATGCTTATAAGATGCTGATTGTTAGCTGAATATAGCTGCCTCCTGTGATTGTTTCACCGTGTGCATGGCTATTTCTTCATTAAAATATATCTCAAGAATGAATCAAATTAGGTAATATAAGTACATTTGAATGTTTTGTCAAATTGTATTCGCTACCTCAATCATGAAAGTAAATGTTTGCGTATAGTGTCCCTTGAAATACATTTGTATGTGAAATTATTGTTCAATGAGCTTACCGTCAGATGAGAGTGGCAGGTTCCCGGTATCGATTCCTCTGATACCGACTACTTCCACCTCGGAGATGCTGGGCCGCAACATTTCCTCCCATCGGCAGTACTCCATTTCAATGGCAGGGCCGCCACCGGTCCCTGCGGCATGTCGGGCCTCCAGGCTTAACTTTTTTTTCAGTTCAAGTTTACAGTCCCGGTACCGATGTTTGATAGAATCCATATCGCGGTTCCGGCCACCCACTGCATTGACTGCATTCCTGATCTCGTTCCAGAGCCTCCTCCTGTCAGTCGGGGTGGTCTTTTGGTGCTGCAGCATCCTATGCCTGGCCATATAGGCCTCTACGAGGGCCTCCTTCTCCTCCATCGAAAACCTCGCCTCCCTAGTCGCCTTGGCCTTCCCCTGTGATGATGCCCTCTGTTTCCCGGACTGTGAAGCCCTACTCTGACCGCCACTGGGCCCAGCCACTTGGTCATCTTGAACCAAGTGGCTGGGTCCACCCACCGCTTCCACCCCCGCTTCCTGCCCCCCTTCCTGCCCCCCTTCCTGCCCTGTTCCTCTCCCCCTCCCTCTACTCCCCCCTCTACCTGTCCCCTGCCTGGCCTCCATCTCTTCCCTAAACTAAACCCCAAATAATCAAACAAAAAGTGAGTGTGATGAAATTAAAGGGGGTCAAAATAAAGAACTAAAAAGACAAAAAAGGTGCTTAAAGTGTGAGAGGGATGTAAAAAACAAAGAGGGTAAGGAGTATTTAAATAAACGAAAAGAATAAGACTAAAAGGAGGATATGTAAACTAAATGTAACTAGGGTATGGGTATGGGATGGGTATGGGGTATGGGATAAGAGTAAATGGGATGAAAGGGAATGGGACTACAAGGAATGGGGGTATGGAGTGTAGTATGAGGGGGTAGGGGGTATGGAGTGTATGTAGTGTTATTGATAAGTGTATGTATGTATTGAATATGTTTGCGTGTAAATGTGTTAAGTGTACAGAAAAATCACTCGCTCGCTAACTCACACTACTTCTAATTCTCACTAACAAACACTCCCACTAACGCTCACTAACTACCACTAACTGACGCTCCCACTAACAACTCTCACTAATAACTCCCACTAACTCACTCACGCTCCCACTAACAGACTCTCTCCCACTCCCACTAACTACCACTAACTCACTCACTCTCTCACGCTAACACTACCAACTGACTCTCTCACGCTAACACTAACTCTCAAAAATTCTCAAACTCTCTATTCTTAAACCTCCAATCTCCAAAGACCCAACAGCAACACAGTCAAAGAAGCCATGCTTGTGTGGTGCTTATATACCCTGTGTAAATGTTTAATGATGTACCTATTTGCGTTGTAAATAGTGTTCAGGTGTGCTTTATTAGCAATTAATATTAGTGCAATGTGTATTAGGTGTGTGAATTTGCGCATGCTCATTTTGAGTTGGTATTTGTGGAATGTGTAGAATGCGATGATGTCATAGTGGTCGTTTTCTCTAACATTGTCCAATAGTATTCTTTTTAAATGTGATTTTGCGATGGTGTGTTCTTTGTGAAGTGTTGTATATGTATGTTTGTCATAATATATAGTGATATTGAATGCGATTTTGTTTCGAGTGTATGTATATCATTTTTAATCCTTGTTGTTATTTAGCGATTTTCCGCATCTTAAAGTATATGCGTATTCCCCGTATAAAATTTTATTAAAACATCCCCCGCTTGTGAATGTGTAATGCTTGTGTGCTTTGTTGATTGATTGTTGTTGTGACATTTGCGGCGTGTTATTGTTGTGCATGATGTGGTATGCGTCATATGACCGAGCTGTACGTATTCTCGCGAGATCGAGTGTTAGGTGAAAAAAGCAATTTTTTGCCTTTCCCATTGATCTCTATGGGAGACTGTCTTACGCGGGCAGTATTACGCGTGTGACATACACGCGTTAGGAGCATCGTTAGATGGTCTTATTTTAACTCTAAATACCGGAGTCAAACAATGCCGTGCGTTAGACATAAACACGCGTGGCGTTAACAGCCCTTTTACCGCCGAACTCCAAATCTAGGCCATTTACTGTGAACGTGATATGTGATCCTTGTTCTCGGAGCACTTCATTACCACATAGTCAGACATGAGTCTGAGTACCTACTCTACAATATATGCAGCTTTGTCATTACGCCTAAAATTGTCTGAATGAAAGTAACACTATAATCTCACTTACACTTTGATAACTATACCTCATTGCTTTACAATGGCCACCAGAAAATCTACTAAGTAAGATAAAAATGGAAAACCTTCTGCTTCCTATCTACATTTTTTGGTTCCCAAGAACAAAACAGACCAGACAATGCTGACACAACAAAAGATGAAGAACAGATAACATCACAAGCTTCACCAAATGAACAGTCCCTCACACAACAACAATTATTCTTATTGTAAGCAACTATTGAAAAACTCCCATGCAAGATAAATATTGTTCACCTTAAAATATTTATACAAACAGAACTATCAGCAGTTAAATGAGAGATTAGGCCCCAGAATAGAAGATTTAGAAGCAAACTAAGAAATCATCACCACAATGGTATCTACAACTGAATCAGGCCTATCACAACATGCATCCTTAATTCACTCACTGCAAAAGAATGTGTACGATTTCGAAAATAGGAGTAGGAGAAACAATTTAAGAATACAAGGAATTCCCGAAGATGTCACTTCTAAAAACCTCTACTCCTATCTGATTCATTTTCTCCAACATTGGTGTGTCCGGTCCACGGCGTCATCCTTACTTGTGGGATATTCTCTTCCCCAACAGGAAATGGCAAAGAGTCCCAGCAAAGCTGGTCACATGATCCCTCCTAGGCTCCGCCCACTCCAGTCATTCTCTTTGCCGTTGCACAGGCAACATCTCCACGGAGATGGTTAAGAGTTTTTTGGTGTTTAAATGTAGTTTTATTCTTCTATCAAGTGTTTGTTATTTTAAAATAGTGCTGGTATGTACTATTTACTCTGAAACAGAAAAGGATGAAGATTTCTGTTTGTAAGAGGAAGATGATTTTAGCAGACAGTAACTAAAATCGATTGCTGTTTCCACACAGGACTGTTGAGATGAAGTAACTTCAGTTGGGGGAAACAGTTAGCAGACTTTTCTGCTTAAGGTATGACTAGCCATATTTCTAACAAGACCATGTAATGCTGGAAGGCTGTCATTTCCCCTCATGGGGACCGGTAAGCCATTTTCTTAGTTAAACATAAAAGAATAAAGGGCTTCAAAAAGGGCTTAAAAACTGGTAGACATTTTTCTGGGCTAAAACGATTGCTTTACTAGGCATATTATGCAGATTCTAACTAATAATTGGTATTATAATCTTGGGGAACGTTTAGAAAAACGGCAGGCACTGTGTTGGACACCTTTTTCAGATGGGGGCCTTTCTAGTTATAGACAGAGCCTCATTTTCGCGCCATTAATGCGCAGTTGTTTTTGGAGAGCAAGGCATGCAGATGCATGTGTCAGGAGCTAAGAATCACTGAAAAAGCTTATAGAAGGCGTCATTTGGTATCGTATTCCCCTCTGGGCTTGGTTGGGTCTCAGCAAAGCATATAGCTGGGACTGTATAGGGGTTAAATGTAAAAACGGCTCCGGTTCCGTTAATTTAAGGGTTAAAGCTCTGAAATTTGGTGTGCAATACTTTTAATGCTTTAAGACACTGTGGTGAAATTTTGGTGAATTTTGAACAATTCCTTCATACTTTTTCACATATTCAGTAATAAAGTGTTTTCAGTTTGAAATTTAAAGTGACAGTAACGGTTTTATTTTAAAACGTTTTTTGTGCTTTGTTGACAAGTTTAAGCCTGTTTAACATGTCTGTACCATCAGATAAGCTATGTTCTATATGTATGAAAGCCAATGTGTCTCCCCATTTAAATTTATGTGATAATTGTGCCATAGTGTCCAAACAAAGTAAGGACAGTAATGCCACAGATAATGATATTGCCCAAGATGATTCCTCAAATGAGGGGAGTAAACATGATACTACATCATCCCCCTACTGTGTCTACACCAGTTATGCCCACACAGGAGGCCCCTAGTACATCTAGTGCGCCTATACTTATTACCATGCAACAATTAACGGCTGTAATGGATAACTCCATAGCAAATCTTTTATCCAAAATGCCTACTTATCAGAGAAAGCGCGATTGCTCTTTTTTAAACACTGAAGAGCAAGAGGACGCTGATGATAACTGTTCTGACATACCCTCACACCAATCTCAAGGGGCCATGAGGGAGGTTTTGTCTGATGGAGAAATTTCAGATTCAGGAAAAATTTCTCATCAAGCTGAACCTGATGTTGTGACATTTAAATTTAAATTAGAACATCTCCGCGCACTGCTTAAGGAGGTGTTATCTACTCTGGATGATTGTGACAATTTGGTCATTCCAGAGAAATTATGTAAGATGGACAAGTTCCTAGAGGTTCCGGTGCCCCCCGACGCTTTTCCTATACCCAAGCGGGTGGCGGACATAGTAAATAAAGAGTGGGAAAGGCCCGGCATACCTTTTGTTCCCCCCCCTATATTTAAGAAATTATTTCCTATAGTCGACCCCAGAAAGGACTTATGGCAGACAGTCCCCAAGGTCGAGGGGGCGGTTTCTACTCTAAACAAACGCACTACTATTCCTATCGAAGATAGTTGTGCTTTCAAAGATCCTATGGATAAGAAATTAGAGGGTTTGCTTAAAAAGATTTTTGTACAGCAAGGTTACCTTCTACAACCAATTTCATGCATTGTTCCTGTCACTACGGCAGCGTGTTTCTGGTTCGAGGAACTAGGAAAATCGCTCAGTAAAGAATCTTCGTATGAGGAGGTTATGGACAGAGTTCAAGCACTTAAATTGGCTAACTCTTTTGTTTTAGATGCCGCTTTGCAATTAGCTAGATTAGCGGCGAAAAATTCAGGGTTTGCTATCGTGGCGCGCAGAGCGCTTTGGCTAAAGTCTTGGTCAGCGGATGTGTCTTCCAAGACAAAATTGCTTAACATTCCTTTCAAAGGTAAAACATTATTTGGACCTGATTTGAAAGAGATTATTTCAGACATCACTGGGGGAAAGGGCCACGCCCTCCCACAGGATAGGTCTTTTAAGGCTAAAAATAAGCCTAATTTTCGTCCCTTTCGCAGAAACGGACCAGTCTCTAATTCTGTATCCTCTAAGCAAGAGGGTAATACTTCACAACCCAAACCAGCCTGGAAGCCAATGCAAGGCTGGAACAAGGGTAAGCAGGCCAAGAAGCCTACCACTGCTACCAAAACAGCATGAAGGGATAGCCCCCGATCCGGGACCGGATCTAGTGGG
Organism: Bombina bombina; assembly: GCF_027579735.1. Taxonomy (NCBI): domain Eukaryota; kingdom Metazoa; phylum Chordata; class Amphibia; order Anura; family Bombinatoridae; genus Bombina; species Bombina bombina. The sequence continues at coordinate 526,691,719 of NC_069500.1, read as the reverse complement.
GGGCAGACTTTCTCTCTTTGCTCAGGCTTGGGCAAGAGATGTTCAGGATCCTTGGGCGCTAGAAATAGTTTCTCAAGGTTATCTCCTGGAATTCAAGGAACTACCCCCAAGGGGAAGGTTCCACAGGTCTCAATTATCTTCAAACCAAATAAAGAGACAGGCATTCTTATATTGTGTAGAAGACCTGTTAAAGATGGGAGTGATACATCCAGTTCCAAAAAAGAGAACAAGGAATGGGATTTTATTCCAATCTGTTCATAGTTCCCAAAAAAGAGGGAACATTCAGACCAATTTTGGATCTAAAGATCCTAAACAAATTTCTCAGGGTACCATCGTTCAAAATGGAAACTATTCGAACGATCCTACCTACTATCCAGGAAAATCAATTTATGACTACCGTGGATTTAAAGGATGCGTACCTACATATTCCTATCCACAAGGAACATCATCAGTTCCTAAGGTTCGCTTTTCTGGACAAGCATTACCAGTTTGTGGCACTTCCATTCGGATTAGCCACTGCTCCAAGGATTTTCACAAAGGTACTAGGGTCCCTTCTAGCGGTTCTAAGACCAAGGGGCATTGCAGTAGTACCTTACTTGGACGACATCCTGATTCAAGCGTCGTCCATGTCAAAAGCAAAGGCTCATACGGACATCGTCCTAGCCTTTCTCAGATCTCACGGATGGAAGGTGAACAAAGAAAAAAGTTCTCTGTCCCCGTCAACAAGAGTTCCCTTCTTGGGAACAATAATAGATTCCTTAGAAATGAGGATTTTTCTGACAGAGGTCAGAAAATCAAAACTTCTAAGCTCTTGTCAAGTACTTCATTCTGTTCCTCGTCCTTCCATAGCGCAGTGCATGGAAGTAATAGGATTGATGGTTGCAACAATGGACATAGTTTCTTTTGCACGAATTCATCTAAGACCATTACAACTGTGCATGCTCAGACAGTGGAATGGGGATTATACAGACTTGTCTCCGACGATTCAAGTAGATCAAAAGACCAGAGATTCACTCCGTTGGTGGCTGACCCTGGACAATCTGTCACAGGGAATGAGCTTCCGCAGACCAGAGTGGGTCATTGTCACGACCGACGCCAGCCTAGTGGGCTGGGGCGCGGTCTGGGAATCCCTGAAAGCTCAGGGTCTATGGTCTCGGGAAGAGTCTCTTCTCCCGATAAACATTCTGGAACTGAGAGCGATTTTCAATGCTCTCAGAGCTTGGCCTCAACTAGCAAAGGCCAAATTCATAAGGTTTCAGTCAGACAACATGACGACCGTTGCATATATCAATCATCAGGGGGGAACAAGGAGTTCCCTGGCGATGAAAGAAGTGACCAAGATAATTCAATGGGCGGAGGATCACTCCTGCCACTTGTCTGCGATCCACATCCCAGGAGTGGAAAATTGGGAAGCGGATTTTCTGAGTCGTCAGACATTCCATCCGGGGGAGTGGGAACTCCATCCGGAAATCTTTGCCCAAATAACTCAATTATGGGGCATTCCAGACATGGATCTGATGGCGTCTCGTCAGAACTTCAAGGTTCCTTGCTACGGGTCCAGATCCAGGGATCCCAAGGCGACTCTAGTAGATGCACTAGTAGCACCTTGGACCTTCAACCTAGCTTATGTATTCCCACCGTTTCCTCTCATCCCCAGGCTGGTAGCCAGGATCAATCAGGAGAGGGTCTCGGTGATCTTGATAGCTCCTGCGTGGCCATGCAGGACTTGGTATGCAGACCTGGTGAATATGTCATCGGCTCCACCATGGAAGCTACCTTTGAGACAGGACCTTCTTGTTCAGGGTCCATTCGAACATCCGAATCTGGTTTCCCTCCAACTGACGGCTTGGAGATTGAACGCTTGATTTTATCAAAGCGTGGGTTTTCAGATTCTGTAATAGATACTCTGATTCAGGCTAGAAAGCCTGTAACTAGAAAAATTTACCATAAAATATGGAAAAAATATATCTGTTGGTGTGAATCTAAAGGATTCCCATGGAACAAGATAAAAATTCCTAAGATTCTATCCTTTCTACAAGAAGGTTTGGAGAAAGGATTATCTGCAAGTTCTCTGAAGGGACAGATCTCTGCTTTATCTGTTTTACTTCACAAAAGACTGGCAGCTGTGCCAGATGTTCAAGCATTTGTTCAGGCTCTGGTTAGGATCAAGCCTGTTTACAGACCTTTGACTCCTCCCTGGAGTCTAAATCTAGTTCTTTCAGTTCTTCAAGGGGTTCCGTTTGAACCCTTACATTCCGTAGATATTAAGTTATTATCTTGGAAAGTTTTGTTTTTGGTTGCAATTTCTTCTGCTAGAAGAGTTTCAGAGTTATCTGCTCTGCAGTGTTCTCCGCCCTATCTGGTGTTCCATGCAGATAAGGTGGTTTTGCGTACTAAGCCTGGTTTTCTTCCGAAAGTTGTTTCCAACAAAAATATTAACCAGGAGATAGTTGTACCTTCTTTGTGTCCGAATCCAGTTTCAAAGAAGGAACGTTTGTTACACAATTTGGACGTAGTCCGTGCTCTAAAATTCTATTTAGAGGCTACTAAAGATTTCAGACAAACATCTTCCTTGTTTGTTGTTTATTCTGGTAAAAGGAGAGGTCAAAAAGCGACTTCTACCTCTCTTTCCTTTTGGCTTAAAAGCATTATCCGATTGGCTTATGAGACTGCCGAACGGCAGCCTCCTGAAAGAATCACAGCTCACTCCACTAGGGCTGTGGCTTCCACATGGGCCTTCAAGAACGAGGCTTCTGTTGACCAGATATGTAAGGCAGCGACTTGGTCTTCACTGCACACTTTTGCCAAATTTTACAAATTTGATACTTTTGCTTCTTCGGAGGCTATTTTTGGGAGAAAGGTTTTGCAAGCCGTGGTGCCTTCCATTTAGGTGACCTGATTTGCTCCCTCCCTTCATCCGTGTCCTAAAGCTTTGGTATTGGTTCCCACAAGTAAGGATGACGCCGTGGACCGGACACACCAATGTTGGAGAAAACAGAATTTATGCTTACCTGATAAATTACTTTCTCCAACGGTGTGTCCGGTCCACGGCCCGCCCTGGTTTTTTAATCAGGTCTGATGAATTATTTTCTCTAACTACAGTCACCACGGTATCATATGGTTTCTCCTATATATATTTCCTCCTGTCCGTCGGTCGAATGACTGGGGTGGGCGGAGCCTAGGAGGGATCATGTGACCAGCTTTGCTGGGACTCTTTGCCATTTCCTGTTGGGGAAGAGAATATCCCACAAGTAAGGATGACGCAGTGGACCGGACACACCGTTGGAGAAAGTAATTTATCAGGTAAGCATAAATTCTGTTTTTTCAATTCACTTACCCAAACCACTACAATAACAGACTCAGCAATAGAACGAGCCCACAGAGCATTGAGACCAAGGCCCAATCCATCTGCTACTCTGAGAGACGTAATTGTTAAACTACTCCATTTTAAAGACAGAGAAAGTATTTGGTCTTCTACAAGGGCAACTCTTCCCATTAAATTCCAGGACAAAGAATTACGGATCTTTCAAGGTAAGCCCGGTTACAATAGAAAAGAGGAAATCAGATACATTTATTACATCTGTTCTACAGGAATACAAGATAAGTTACAGATGGGGATTGCCATTTAGCTTTGTTATCTCTAACGCTGGAAAACAACGTGTCTACAAAGATCCCTTAGATTTAGACACCATCTCCTAAACACATCTCTTTCAACCCTCCACCTTCCCTCACAGATGAGGACACATCCAACTTGACCTATCCCACAACTTCCACGTCTCTCTCTGAACCAACGATCCCAATGGATCACAATACCTAAGAAGAAAAAGAAGCAAATTGTTTCCTCTCAACACCATCCCTTGACCTGATGGATGACGGCCCAAACAAGTTCGGAAGATTATCAGTAGCAAATAAGTACTTTGCCATTTACTAGCTTAGCACTAAGCTATCCCTAGCCAATACAGATATTGGGTATAACTTCTCTCAAATTCATTACTGTTTAGTATCACTGAAACTAACTTACTAATTGAACATATAGGGCTAGATTACAAGTTGAACGCTAATTTATTATGCGCCTGTAAACTGACAAAAGAAAACAGCAAAAAGCATTTCTGAGGGGTTAAAGTTGATGGGTATGGGGTGTTAGAAAAAAATGTCACTAAAAAGTGCCTTTACATAGCGCTCTATGGGAACGGTATTTTCCCTGTAAATATATATGTATATGAATATATACATATATATTTATGTATTAATATGTGTTAATATGCGTGACACCCCCTTTGCAGCACTAGTTTTCATGCCATGCCTGACTGAATGAGAATGAGGCTCCTAATGGAGCCTATTGAAACGCGTCCGTGCAATGCAAACGCAAGGTCGTGTTCGCATTGCACCTAACTTGCAATACCAGCGCATATTTGCGTGCACTGGTATTACTAAGTGGAGGGCAAATATCGCTTTCGTGGAAGCAATATTTTACGCTCCACTTATAATGTAGCCCATAATCGGCCTGTAATCAACATGATTGTTGTTTATCCTCACATAACATATATCTTTATAATTTTGATATATGAGATAACCAACTTCTATAGAGGTAGTCCCACAATGTCGGTTGGAATGCAACATGATATTAAAAATACTGCTAATCTCACTCTAACAACTTAGAAATGTATTTATAAACATGAGGATTTCTTATGTACATTTACTGAAGTGCACTTGAAAAAGAAATTAATGAACATAGGTAGTGTTTTTCTTGAAGTTACTTAAGAAACTAGGCTTTGGTATTGGGGAGGAATGGATTTTTCTTTCTTTACATATTTCTTAATTGTTAATGTTATTGTTTATTGTTGCCTTGCTAGACTGGAAGAGCACTTTTTTCTTTCTATCACAATCCCACCATGACCTAAGTAACTATTACCTTAACTACCTTATCAATATAAGAAATTGCACCCCACAATACCCCCATGACCTCATAAAGAGAGAGACTCAAAAATAATAACTTCATAAATATATTAGAGGGACAGTCTAGTCAAAATTAAACTTTAATGATTCAGATAGAGCATGCAATTTTAAACAACTTTCCAATTGACTTTTATCATTAAATTTGCTTTGTTACCTTGGTGGTATTTTTGAAAAGCTAAACCTAGGTAGGCTCAAACTGATTTCTAAACCGTTGAAAACCACCTCTTAGCTCAGAGGATTTTGACAATTTTTCACAGTTAGACAGTACTAGTCCATGTGTGTCATATAGATAACATTGTGCTCACTCCCGTGGAGTTATTTAGGAGTCGACACTGATTGGCTAAACTGCATTCTTTCAAAAGCAACGAGATAAGGGGGCAGTCTGAAGAGGCTTAGATACAAGGTAATCACAGAGGTAAAACATATATTAATATAACAGTGTTGGTTATGCAAAACTAGGGAATGGGTAATTAAGGGATTATCTATCTTTTTAAACAATAAAAATTCTGGTGTAGACTGTCCCTTTAACTATCAACTCAAAGGGACTTTACTCCCCTAGAAAAAAAACAACAGCCCTAGCAGATTTCAAATGACACGCAGGAGGTATAGTACTACTACAAGATATCCATTTTTTAAAAGGAAAGACAATGGAGGGCAGAATAGCCCGTAACAAACATAAGAATTAAGCCCCTTAGGAGTGTGCTGCTGTGAAGTGGCAACAATGTTGCATTAGTGTGGGTGGGGATTTAGCTTACCTATAAGAAGCTAAGTTACAGGCCCCAGACCCTCTTTCCAGCTCGTCTTCACAGCTTGCAGGATCTTAATTTTGTCTGATACCAGTCTGCTGCATCATGGATCGCTCAGCCGGAGTACCTGTGAGGATAGAAGAGTTGGAGAAGCTGATGATAGGGGACTTTGACTCAGAGGGGGATGTCATACCGCCATCACCCTGAGACCCGGTGAGTCGTGCCCCGGTCTCTTCTTTGTATCCCAAAGTACGCGTGGTCCCCCCTCTCAGGTCCCTCCGCCTGTGTTGGTCCCCCTATCTTGCCCCCCTCCCCTTCTTCCCCTGTTCATCCGGTCGTTGGGCCCGGGGTCGTTGTCCCTCCATCCCAAATTCCCCCCTAATGTGTCAGTGGCTGGAGCTAGTGGGAGCATCTTGGCCTTACCTTCACCGTCGGTTACCTTATCCAGCGATGCAGTGTTGGCTGCGGTTGTGGTCCTTCAGTTCCTGGCATCGGTCCTATTGGGCAGTGGTCTCCCTCCGGCGGTTGCGGGCTTCAGGTCTCCTCTGCCATCTCCGGCTTGTCGGTCAGCGTCTGCGGCACGGAAATCTTCATCCATGCAGGAGGCCATGTCCGCTTCGGATGACGTAACTTCCGGCTTGGCTGTTTCCGGTGACGTCACATCCGGTGACGTCACTTCTGGTATGGCCATTCGGGAACAGGCAGCCTCTGGGGTGCCCAAGTAAGAGAGGAGTACCCGGGGGGGCGCAGCTTGCCACTGAGGATCAGCGCTCGTGTGGGGGCAATGTGATTTGTACTTTAGGGGGCCAAGGCCGCGAACCACGTGGGGACATTTTGCAGGGTAGCGAGCTTCCTGTCGGGGTCATTACTGGTGATTATAGCAGGCCGCAGGCCTGACTGGGGGTACGCCAGCTACATTGGATACGTTAGGGCCTCAGCAATTATCTAGTCAGGCCGGTGGCCACATTGCAATGCACTTGTAGAGCATCGCGGGGCGCATATGGGTCATCTGCGGGTGTGTGTCCCAGCGGGCCTCTCCGGGTGTCACTACTAGGGCCTCTGCTAAGAAGGTCTCTAGCGTTCCACCCAGCTTATGTCAGGGAGCCGTAATAAGTGCAGAACAGGGTCCTAGCAGGCAAGTTCAGTTTGCTAATGACATGTTGGATGTATAAGTGGGCAGTGTGGAGACTGCGTGTGGCGCAGGAATGATAGCCCAGGGGGGATTGATGCCATGTTTGATCGGCCCTTGTCCTCCCCAGTGGTACTCCTCTCTCTCAATTTTCATTTCAGGATACCATGGAGTCCCAAAGTGCATTGGTAGCCATGCAGCCCGGTCCAGGTGATCGAGGCGATGAGGAGCAGAGCCGTAAGCAGCCATCAACTTCCTCAGGTCCCCTGCCTGTGCAGCGTCCTCTGGGAACTGGTAAGGCCATTTTGTCTTCTGGGCATAGGGGGTTTAGTTCATCGTCTGATGATTCTGGGTCTAGAAGTGAAAAGATCACTGGGGTTGGAGGCCAAGGGTCAGAAGAGAATGTATAGGATGATGAAATGATTAGTTGAGGAAAGAAAGGCCATGGGTCTCCCCCTCTCCGCTGGTTCGTCCCACATGGAGCACCATGTTCCGTTGCCAACACCTCCCGTTACAGCGGGGGTTGCTAGCCCTGTGGCAACAACTAGACGTAAGGCGGCTATGTATGGGGATACACATCCTTGGCCCTCATTCAGCCTTCATGAGCATCTCAAATCCAAAATGGTTAGACGGATTCAGGAAGTTAATATGTCCACATGTTCGAACTCTGCCGAAGTCTATCGCCAGAAAGAAATGGCAGAGGACGGTACGGGCCCCAAGAAGTTAAAAAGGCCTGATTAGTTTGACGAGTGGCGTAAATGTTTTCAGGTGTATGCCTCATGCTATATCACTAAATTTCCCGACCAGGCATTGGATATTCTGAAATATTAGGATGCCATTAAAACCGTTTATGAATGGTATAGGGAAGGTGCATGGCGCAACTATGACTATGTTGCGGCGGAAGAAGGTTGGTAACCCTCTTCTGTCTTTCGGGGATGTAGATTCACGGCTATGGGCGCAGTTGGGGCCTGAAAAGCAGGTCATACCTGGGCAGGTGCCCACAGGACCTTCCAGCAATAGAGTCCCTCAGCATTCTCTACGGCATCCCATGGGGGTTTGCTGGCGATTCCAGAATAAGCTCTGCACCAAGGGAACAGCGTGTGTGTTCTGCCATGCTTGTAAGCACTGCGGGAGTGGCCAATCTGGTTCCGAGTGCACCAGATCCCAGGATGCCAGTCGCTCTCAGGAGCGGCCGGGTTCCGGGCTCAAGCCTTTCGTTGCTGGAAAGGGCAGCCACCCCACTGAGGGTAGCCATAATTAACAAATGGTTGCTGCTTTATCCTGATCGGGGGGCCGCCAATTTACTTGGTGCCGGTCTCTGATGGGGATGTACTATCCCCGTCAGCTCAGCAGTTGTGGGTTCCTCTATTTGTAGGAATCTGAAATCGGCAGCGTTGTGAGGGAGAAATTGGGCAAGGAGATAGCTTTGGGCCGCATGGCCGGCCCATTTGGGGAGATTCCGATTCCGGGGGTTGGTCATCTCTCCTTTAGGGGTCATTCCAAAGAAGGTAAGTTTCGGCTCATTCACCACCTTTCCTTTCCAAAGGGGCGGTCGGTTAACGATGCTATTTCTCCCAAACTTAGTTTGGTTCATTACCAGTCCTTTGAAGATGTGCTTGCGCTGGTCTGAAGGGCTGGGGCAGGGGCTCTTTTGGCGAAACTGGATGTGGAATCTGCGTTTCGGCTCCTTCCCATTCACCCCTTCTCCTTTCGCCTCATGGGGTGTTGGTTTGTGGGGAAGTATTTCATAGACAAATGCTTGCCTATGGGTTGCTCCATCTCATGTGCCTATTTTGAAGCTTTCTCGCACTGGGCCATCGTGGCGGTTGCTGGTTTCGATGGCTTGGCACACTACCTGGATGATTTCCTGCTTATAGGGCGTGCCAGGTCTCCTGACTGTGCCTTCATGATGAAGGTCACTAGATTCCTGCTGGCCAGAATGGGTGTCCCTTTTGCGGAGGACAAGACCCAGGGTCCTTGTACGTGCCTTACTTTTCTGGGCATAGAAATCGACTCAGCGGCAATGCAATGTTGCTTGCCGCAGGATACAATTGCCCGCATGTTGGGGGCTGTCAGGTCCATGAAATCGGAGCCTTACAGGTCCGTAAAGGATTTTAAGACCCTATTGGGCCTCCTGAATTTCACCGGCAAGATTATTCCCATGGGTAGGATATTCCTTCGACACCTTGAACGGCAGTTGTGTGCGGTCCCAAACGCATAAGTTCCGCGTGTCAGCTGAAATGGTTGATGACATCGCAGCATGGGAACATTTTCTGAGCCATTTTAATGGTATCTGCCTATGGCGGAAGGCCGTTTCTTCCAACTCAGTGATTCAGCTGTTCACAGACGCGACAGGGTCCCACAGGTACGGTTCATTTTTGTCTGGTCAATGAAGTGCCGGCCCGTGGCCTCGGTTGTGGGTTGAAAAGGGGCTTGTTCGGAATCTGTGTCTTTTGGAGCTTTTCCCCATTATAGTGCCCCTTGAGGTTTGGGGTGAGCAGCTCCGAGACCACAAAGTGGTATTCTGGACAGATAACATGAGCGTGATCTTTGCCATTAACAAGCTCTCGTCTGGGTCTCCTTCAGGGATGCGATACTTAAGGCGCATGGTGCGGAGGTGTCTGCACCTGAATATTGTGTTCCATGCTTAGCATGTCCCTGGTGTCGAGAAAAGGATTGCTGATACACTCTCCCGTTTTCAATGGGAAACTTTCTATGCGTTGGTTCCTCAGGCGGATACTAACAGCTACCTTTGTCCTGATTATCTATGGCAGGGACCTTTAATCGCTATAATCCGTTCTTCGCTGGCCCCTTCTACCTGGAACACTTATGTGAAGCACTGGTCTGAGTGGATCGCTTTCTGTGATAAGATGGGCCAGCAATCTTGCGATGGTAACCAATGGGGTCTTCTGGAGTGTATCACCGAGCTTAAAGGTAATGGGGTATCTAAAGGAGTGGTCGGTTCTCGACTGACCGCCGTGTCCTTCTTCTGTAAGCTATATGGCCTCGCTGGCTCTTCAAGAACCTTAGTATAGTATAGTTATAGGTAGCGGTGATTGATTGCGTGAAGCCGCTGTAGGAGTTCAGCTCCTATGCGTCCATCTCCTTTGCCAGTCAGGCTCCCCCGCAAAGTATCTATATAAACTATGAACCCCTAATCCGCCATCCCCCCACAACACAAAGTATTAATCTAATCACTTAGCCCCCTAACCTAACACCCCCTAAGTTAACCCCAATACATAAAATAAAAAAGACTATTAAACTAATATTTAAATAAAAAATCCTAACATTACATACTTAGGTTTAATTTTTTTTTTTGGATGATTTCATTTATTTTTTTATGTAATCTTAGATTTTTTTATTTTTTGTGATTTTAGATTTTTTTTAATTTTATGTAGTCTTAGATTTTGTATTTAAATTAAATAGTAGGTTTTATTTTTTATGTAATGTTAGGATTTTTTATTTAAATTTTAGATTAGGTTTTTTAATTTTGGTAGTTTAACCCCTTGAGTGCTAACGACGGCTCCGAGCCGTCACAGAGTTTCCCACTCTGGTGCTAACGACCACACTCATCGTAAACAATGACTCGTCCGCAGAGACTCACATGAACAACATTAGCAATTACCTTTTTAGTCTAAAATTACCAAAATTACCACTGTCCCAAAGAGAAAGATTAGATTAATCAATCTCAATAGAAGAAATACAATAAGTACTTCCTTCTAGCAAATCCCCTGGACCAGACGGTTTCACTTACAAATACTATACTACATTTGCAGAACAGTTATCTCCCCATTTATTTACATTCTTCAGTGCCATAGATGATTGCCATCCCTTCCCACAAACTACATTAGAAGCTCATACCCTGATATTAAAGGACTACGTAGGCGGACAGAGATATAGATTATCTCTCTGTTTGCAGACAAAATCTTATTCACATTAACAAACCCAAAGATTTGTATAACTCTCAGGTAGATTACGAGTTTTGCGTTATGGCTTTTAACACTGAAAAAATGGCAATTTGTAATGGCAGTAATGCACTATTAAGAGCGTTTTAGCCTGTAATGCAACATCCATTCCGCACGCAAAAAAATTACGTTTTTGTGTGGGATTTTCATAGCGCCGGTATTACAGGTTCTGCGGTGAGTCTAAAATGCTTGTGTTACAGCCTATACCGACACAATCCAAACCGTCATCTGAGAGCAGTAGTTATGAGTTTTGTGTAACAAAAATGTTTCACAAAACTCATAACTAAAATGTTACAAAGTACCCCATAAACTACCTATTAACCCCTAAACTGCCAACCTCCTGCATCGCAAACACTATATTAAACATAATAAGCCCTAATCCGCCGCCAACCAACATCACAACTATTAAATAAATGTATTACCCCTAATCTGCCGCCTCCCGACATTGCGACACTATAATAAAGCTATTAACCCCTAATCCGCCGCTCCCTGACATCGCCGACACTATAATAAAGTAATTAACTCCTAAACCTCCGGCCTCCCACATCGCCTCCTACATCGCCGCCACTAAATAAACCTAACGCCTAAACCTCGGGCCTCCCACATCACAAAACACTAAATTAAACTATTAACCCCTAAACCTAACACCCCGCTAACTTTAAATTAAAATTACAATATAACTATATTTAAATAAATAAAAACTTACCTGTGAAATAAAAATAAACCTAACATTAAACTATAAATTAACCTAACCTTACTATTCTAATAAAATTTAAAAAAATTACCAATTAAAAAATCTAAATTACAAATCTAAAAAAACCTAACACTACGAGAAAAATAAAAAAACCTAACTCTAAAAAAAACCTAAGATACCCATTGCCCCTAAAGGGGCATTTGTATGGGCGTTGCCATTAAAAGGGCATTCAGCTCTTTTTCATTGCCCTTAAAAGGCCATTTAGCTCTTTTTTCAAATTGCCTAAACCCTTATCTGAAAAAAAAAACACCCCAAAAAATAAAAAAAATACCTAATACTAACCCCAGAATATCTACTCACGGTTCCTGAAGTCCAGACATCCATCTCCATCCAGGCGGCGAGAAGTATTCATCCAGGCAGCGATATCTTCATCCATCGTGGGGGCGTCTTCTATCTTCATCCTGGCGGAGCGGCGAAGACATCCAGTGCAGAGCGTCCTCTTCATAAGGTCCCCGACGTACACTGAAGCTTCAATGCAAGGTAGCCGTTTCAAAATGGCTTACCTTGCATTCCTTTTGGCTGATTTGATTCTTCAAAATCAAATCAGTCAATAGGATGACAGCTTATGAAATCCTATTGGCTGTTCAAAACAGCCAATAGGATGAGAGCTACTGAAATCCTATTGGCTGATTTGAATAGCCAATAGGATTTCAGTAGCTCTCATCCTATTGGTTGATTTGAATTTGAAGAATCAAATCAGCCAATAGGAATGCAAGGTACGCCATTTTGAAACGGCTACCTTGCACTGAAGCTTCAGTGTACAGCGGGGACCGTATGAAGAGGACGCTCTGCGCTACATGTCTTCACCGCTCTGCGCCGCCAGGATGAAGATAGAATACGCCCCCGCGATGGATGAAGATATCGCCGCCTGGATGGAGATGGATGTCCGGACTTCAGGAACCGTGAGTAGATAGGCTGGGGTTAGTGTTAGGTATTTTTTTTATTTTTTTGGGGTGTTTTTTTTTTCAGATAAGGGTTTGGACAATTTGAAAAAGAGCTAAATGCCCTTTTAAGGGCAATGAAAAATAGCTGAATGCCCTTTTAAGGGCAATGCTCATACAAATGCCCCTTTAGGGACAATGGGTAGCTTAGGTTTTTTTTAGAGTTAGGTTTTTTATTTTGGGGGGATTGGTTGGGTGGTGGGTTTTACTGTTGGAGGGACTTTCTATTTTTTTACAGGTAAAAGAGCTGTTTAACTTAGGGCAATGCCCTACAAAAGGCCCTTTTAAGGGCTATTGGTAGATTATTGTAGGCTAGGGGGTGTTTTTATTTTGGGGGGGGGGCTTTTTTATTTTTATAGGGCTATTAGATTAGGTGTAATTGTTTTTATTTTTGATCATTTCATTTATTATTTTTTGTACCACTCCCAGAAAAATATCTAACTATGCTTCAATTCAATAGTGACTTCACATGGAACAAAAAACACCATAGAATAAATAAAAAAATATGTCAACACCAAAAAAAGGAGGAGGATTGGGCCTACCTAATTTGCAATATTTCTCCAGCGAATTGTGGTATATAGTAACGCTATAAACGTGGGGTAATCCTGGAATATAACATATCCCAATCATCACATATTAACCCCTTAACGACCAAGGACGTACGCCACACGTCCTCAAAAAAAATACACTTAATGACCGAGGACGTGTGGCGTACGTCCTTGGTCTGGAAAGCAGCTGGAAGCGATCCTGCTCGCTTCCAGTTGCTTTCCGGTTATTGCAATGATGCCTCGATATTGAGGCATCCTGCAATAAGCTTTTTTAGCAATCCGGTGGCCCTCTCTGCACCGGACATCACCGGCTAGTTCCGTTGGTGGGTGGGAGCCGGTTCGGGAGGCTGGTGGCGGCAATCGTTGGCCGTGATGATGTGTAGGGGGGCGGGATCGTGGGCGGGGGTGATCAGAGGGGCGCACGGGCGCGCGCACGTGCACGGGAGGGCGGGGGCGGGTGCGCGCACAGGGAGGGAGCGGGTGGGAACCGCTACACTACAGAACAATTATGTATGATAAGTTGTAAAAAATAGTTTTAGCTATGTAAAAATAAATTAGTCAGGGGGTGGGGGATTGGTCTGTGGCGGGGGGGAAGCTACACTACAGAAAAACAGGCAAAAAAACAAAAAAAAACCATTTTTTTTTGCAAACTGGGTACTGGCAGACAGCTGCCAGTACCCAAGATGGCCCCCAATAAGGCAGAGGGGGAGGTTAGAGAGCTGTTTTGAGGGGGATCAGGGAGGTTGGGGGCTAAGGGGGGATCCTACAAAGTAGCATATGTAAATATGCTAAAGATGTATTTTATTTTTTAAAAATTTTTTTTATTTTAGTACTGGCAGACTTTCTGCCAGAACTTAAGATGGCGGGGACAGTTGTGGGGTGGGGGAGGGAAGGGAGCTGTTTGGGAGGGATCAGGGGGTCTGATGTGTCAGGTGGGAGGCTGATCTCTACACTAAAGCTAAAATTAACCCTGCAAGCTCCCTACAAACTACCTAATTAACCCCTTCACTGCTAGCCATAATACACGTGTGATGCGCAGCAGCACTTAGCAACCTTTTAATTACCAAAAAGCAACGCCAAAGTCAGATATGTCTGCTATTTCTGAACAAAGGGGATCCCAGAGAAGCATTTACAACCATTTGTGCCATCATTGCACATGCTGTTTGTAAATAATTTCAGTGAGAAACCTAAAATTGTGAAAAATTTAGCGTTTTTTTTAATTTGATTGCATTTGGCGGTGAAATGGTGGCATGAAATATACCAAAATGGGCCTAGATCAATACTTTAGGTTGTCTACTACACTACACTGAAGCTAAAATTAACCCTAGAAGCTCCCTACATGCTCCCTAATTAACCCCTTCACTGCTGGGCATAATACACGTGTGGTGCGCAGTCGCATTTAGCAGCCTTCTAATTAGTAAAAAGCAAAACCAAAGCCATATATGTCTGCTATTTATGAACAAAGGGGATCCCAGAGAAGCATTTACAACCATGTATGCTATAATTGCATACGTTTTTTGTAAATAATTTCAGTGAGAAAACTAAAGTTTGTGAAAAAAATTGTGAAAAAGTGAACAATTTTTTTTATTTGATCGCATTTGGCGGTGAAATGGTGGCATGAAATATACCAAAATGGGCCTAGATCAATACTTTGGGATGTCTTCTAAAAAAAAATATATACATGTCAATGGATATTCAGGGATTCCTGAAAGATATCAGTGTCCCAATGTAACTATCGCTAATTTTGAAAAAAAGTGGTTTGGAAATAGCAAAGTGCTACTTGTATTTATGGCCCTATAACTTGCAAAAAAAGCAAAGAACATGTAAATATTGGGTATTTCTAAACTCAGGACAAAATTTAGAAACTATTTAGCATATGTTTTTTTTTTGGTGGTTGTAGATGTGTAACAGATTTTGGGGGTCAAAGTTAGAAAAAGTGTGTTTTTTTCCATTTTTTCCTCATATTTTATAAATTTTTTTTATAGTAAATGATAAGATATGATGAAAATAATGGTATCTTTAGAAAGTCCATTTAATGGCAAGAAAAACGGTATATAATATGTGTGGGTACATTAAATGAGTAAGGGGAAAATTACAGCTAAACACAAACACCGCAGAAATGTAAAAATAGCCTTGGTCCCAAACGGACAGAAAATGGAAAAGTGATGTGGTCATTAAGGGGTTAATAGATCATGTTGGACCATCAAAAACCCACAAATTCAATTACCCCATAAAAACCCAATATTATCAGAAACATTCAGGTAATGGGATACAATACTGTTCCACTTTCCACATATATCTTCTAGACCCTCTCCAATAACATCTTTAGTTGAAAATGGAGAACTTGATCTAGGTCACCAATTGTCATATACCAGCCCCCACATATATTACTGACATCCCAATCTATTGGCTCATTGGTAATGAATAAATAAAGACGCAAGAAACTCTTACACAATAGGAATTTAATTACTTCAAAAATATAAACAAGCGATTATGCTTAGACATATAGTAGAGTGGGCACATAACACCAATAACAAGACATGGGTACAAATGGACAGGAATATTTTCAAACTAAACAATGTAGCTACGTTAGCATGGACGGCACCACAGAAGAGAACCAAAAACATACGCAAGTATCTTATCACGGCAGTCATACTATCCGAATGGGATAGACTCTTAGATACTAGCACACATATCTCGTCCAAATACGCCCCGCTCGCACCACTTATCGAAAATGTAGAACTCCCATATCACCGGCTAGGAATCAGTATCTCGCAACCATATAGCTTAAGAAATGGATCCGTTCAGTTTATCTCAGATAATGGCAAGGTGAAAACGCAAGCAAATCTTACAGGGAGATTTTCTCCTCATGGCTTCATTATAACCAGTTAGTGCATTACATCTCACACAACAAAAATAAAAAAGATCTGGGAAGGGAAACTACAATTTTTGAGAAACTATGCATCCAACCTGATGCCCCAAAACATTTGATATCTAAATTATATAAAATCACAGTTACTACTGACCCCACAGGCCTCCCCTCCTATACACGCTCTTGGCACAGAGAGTAAAAAAAAAGATATTGATACAGACACTTGGATGAGAGCATTTAAACTAACTAAACGGTCCTCGGTTTCCGTGAAAGTCCAGGAAGTCCATTTGAAGTTTTTATGCCGATGGTATTTAACTCCAACACGATTACGTAGAATGTTCCCTGCCTTAAATGGTACCTGTTGGAGAGGATGTGGAGGGGAGGGCTCTCTCCTTCATATCTGGCGGACATGTCCGAGGTTGAGGGAGTATTGGACAGATGTTTTCAAAACAATGTCCAAGATTGTGGGCATTCAGATCCCTTGGGTTCCAGAAACCTTACTATTCTGTTCATTACCCAAACTTGCAGGTCTAGGCAAACAAGCACTCCTTATAATAATGTTGACAGCAGCTAAAAAACTTATATCAAGATACTGTAAAACCCCAAAAATGCCCTCTGAACAAGAATGGAAAGCTCAGGTTGTTGACCTTTTGATATTAGAAAGATATCACTACCTAAAAACCCGTAAATTAGACCATCACTAAATGATGCTAGCGATCTGGAACAAAACAATATAGAACATGGCCTGATGTACCCCTGTTCACCTTATCAGAGTTTAATTTTTTATTTTTTTTCCCCGTCCTCTCTTCTCTGTGATTTCCACTTTCCTCTCTCTCCTGTCTTTACCATCTCTAGAGTCTTTTTCTGGAGAAAAGTCTTATATATATTCAATCCTATATCAATACAGTTTCTGAAAAAATATAAAAATTGTTAAAAAAAAGTATATACTTGAGGGGGTAAAACCACTTTACAAGCGCCAAATAAGACTTACTTTGACAGGCCCCCTATTATAAAAAGGGTTTTCTTTTATTGAGTAGGCAATGTTTTTCCTTTGCTATTTACTTTACACATATTGTTAATTCATGTTATCTGATATCACCACATTGTACGGACCATGTGTCCTCGTTCCTTTCCTTTTTATGTAACATGAAACATGCATCATTGTCTATAACGTAAAACTTAATAAAGTTTACTTTAAAAATCATTTTAAAGAAAGCCCCCTCTGGGAAATATTCTATTGTATATAGAAAATTGTTAAAGAGACCTTGGAATCCTTATCCTATCACAAACAAGCTCAATGATAATTCGATCCACTTTGAAAAAACGTCCATATCCTCCGCAGATTTAGAAATACATTTAGATATACAGTTTCCACTAGACCCCTTGATTTGGTTACTAAATAAACCCCCTAAAATAAAATGTAAACCATTCATCAAATTGTTTTATATAATGTCCAATAGCATAAAATTCTTGATTGCAAAAAATTGGAAGAGTGAGGACCCAACCGGTTTAGTCACAGAGCTTCTTGAACTAGAGGAGTTATACTATTTGAAACAAGATAAGATGGGAATATATTCAGAAATGTCAGCAACATGGAAGAATCATCTTAAAAAAAGTTAACTACAAATACCTTAATAAGCCCCCTGGACTGAACTCATACACATCAATTTTGAGATACAATAGCCTCATCTTACTGCTGCTGTTACAAAAGGGGCAAATTAGAAATGAGGATTGCTGACACTTTAAACACTTTGGGGCATATTTATCAAGCTTCGTATGGAGCTTGATGCCCCGTGTTTCTGGCGAGCCTGCAGGCTCACCAGAAAAAGCAGTTATGAAGCAGCTCAGAGCAGGCGGACAGACATTGCCGGAATTCAACCCGATCGTGTACGATCGGGTTGATTGACACCCCCCCCTGCTGGCGGCCCATTGGCTGCGAGTCTGCAGGGGGCGGCGTTGCACCAGCAGCTCTTGTGAGCTGCTGGTGCAATGCTGAATACGGCAAGCGTATTGCTCGCCGTATTCAGCGAGGTCTGTCGGACCTGATCTGCATTGTCGGATCAGGTCCGACAGACCTTGATAAATATGCCCCTTTGTATCCTTTACTCTTAGTACCCGTTTAATTTTATCATCTATAGAATGTTCAATGTTATTTGCCAAAAATGAATTGGCTTTAATAGTTTACATTGTTATCTCACTGTTCAGCATCAGGAGCTGCGTCTCCTAACCTTGTACTTATTTTTTTATATAATCTAAATAAAGCTGATTAAAAAAGGAATCCTGACAAATTTAGTTCAAAATCTTTAAATCTATAACAGGCCGAAAAATTCCTTCTTTCATGGGAACTATAAAGAGATCTGAGTAAAACCCCTTCCTCTGCTCTAAAGGAGAAACTGGGACTATAACCCCTATAGATTCTAGATGTGAAATACATTGAAGAAAAGCCTGGGCTTTCACCGTGTTCCTTATCACCCTTGAAAGAAAAAAAATCTGTCTCTGGGAGGCTTTTGAATTAGAACTGAGCTAAACCATGCATCCTATTAATGCATCAAACTGTCCTCTACCAGAGATACTGGACTGGGGGCCGTACCTTCATGCTGACTTAGAAGTAGGTAAGTTTTGGACTGCAAGGACTTGTGCCAATTGCACTGCGCCTCCAGGGCTTATCTGAGCTGCTTTGATTTGGAAAAGAGGCAGCTGATTTTTTTTTGACCAGAAGTTTTAAATTTACTCATAAACTTCTTATCTTGTGGAAGAAACTAACTCTTGCCACCAGTAACTGCTAAAGTGATATTGTCCAGTTCAGACTTAAAACGTTTATTACTGTGAAAAGGAATAGAAAGAAATGTATTCTAAGAAGCTGCAACACCAAACCGAGACTTAAGCCATAAAGCACGTCTGGCAACAATAAAAAGACGCAAATTCTTAGTGCTAATTCTAATAATATCAAGAAAAGTATCACCCATAAAAGCATTAGCACATTTAAGTGTCTCTAAAAGCTTTAGGGGTTATCTCAATCAGACTCAACCAGAACATGAACAGAGAGATTCTTTAACCATTTAGAGATAGCAGCTGATACATCAGCAATATTAAAAGCAGCAAACAAGCTTTATTGTTTAAATAAAAGATGACAATACAGGAAAAAAACAACAACAATATAAGTAGTACATGTTTTCTGAGCATATAAAACAGTTGTTTGTCTCTTTCCTCCCGCACACCCTCTCCATATTGTTCTTTGAAGTTCTTAAGCAGCGCCAACAGGGCTGTTGCGCATATAAAAACAGTAATTTCCGGTAAAACCATAAACTTTGAGCTTGCAAGTTCCATTTTCACATTTTCCAATAATAACATCACCGGTATATTTCACGTGAAAGTCTGATACCATACGCAAAACATGTAGTTCAATCTTATGACCTTCGAGATTTGCTTTTAGAGGGGGGAGGGGAAAAGAAGGGAAGAAGGGTAGGTAAGGTTCCGTAAAACACATCCTGGTATGAAAAAAAAGGAAACACCTACTAAGGATGCACCTACTAATGTACTAGGCTGTTCATAGAGCACACTTGAGGGGTCAATTATGATAGCATCCTGAGGTAAATCAGATTCCCTTTCCCTCCCAAGTCACATGGTCTCATGGGTTGCAATTTTACCCAGTCTCAGGTAGTGGTATCTCTCCAGTTGCAACAGATCCCCGACCCTCCACTCCCCCACAGTTGGGGTGTTTTGTGATTTCCAGTATTTGGGCACTAGTCTTTTAGACAGTTAAGCATTATTAAAAGTAGTTGTTCTTTTGCTTCCTCAACCACTTTGGGCAAATTCCAGTAGATTAAATGGTTTTGATTGGCTGATATAGTATTATTTAGGATTTTGTTTATTTCCGAGTAGATTCCATCCCAGAAGGAGCGGATGTGTGGACAGGACCACCAAATGTGCAAAAGAGTACCCCCTTCTCCACATCCCCTGCAGCATCACACATTCATGTTTGAATAGATTTTTTGAAGCCTATGTGGGGTCACCTGCTTAAAAATGTATAATGCATCTCTTGTATCCTGGCAGAAACCAAGGGGTTTTTTTTCTCTAAAGAAAATTTTCAGCCAGTCCGCGGTCTCCAGCTCCTGTCCCAGGTCTCTGAACCATGCCTGTGTATATGATGGTAGAAATGTATTATATTTTATAAGCATAATCTTATATAGTAGAGATATCAGATGTCTTGGGGTCTGAGTGGCGGAGGAAAGTATCTCAAAGGGTGTTTTCTGGCTGGTCATTGAGGGTTTGTCTTTGTGTGTCGTATAATAGTGGATAATTTGTGCTGTATGGAACCGTGAGATAAACGTCTGCCTATCCCAGTCAGCCAGTTCGGCTTGCAATTTAATCTTCCCTTGGCGAAAGATATTTGTCACTGCTGTGTCTGTTTAAGGGTATGGGTGCTTGTATGTGTTTGGGCTACTCTGTATTCCTATGTCTGGGTTTTCCCGTATCGGTGTTGGAGATTGAGTTAAGGGTTGAAATGTTTTTCCCCAATCTGATCATATTGTCCCACTCCAGAAAAACCTTGTCAATCAATAGATAGTGTTTAACCAGCCTGGGGCGCCGTGCTGGTGTCACCCATGCAAAAGTTCACACATTTCCACATTGGAGTATAGCATTGTCTATTTGTACCCATGCTTTGTTTTGAGATGAGTGACACCACTCTGTTAGTCTCTGTAGACACGTGGCTTTTCGATATTCTTCAAGTTTGGGGACACCTATGCCGCCTCTGTCCCGTGGCAGATATATTGTTTGCCGCTTGATTCTGGGTCTCATTCCCTTCCATATATATGCCTCCATTGCTGTCTGCATTTGATGCAAGAAGTGTGAAGAGGAGCTTAAAGGTATGGCCTGCAATACATAAAGCACCCTGGGGAGGATATTAATTTTAATAACATTTATGCGACCCAGCCAAGAGATGGTTTTGTTCTGCCAATTTGCCAGATCCTTAAGAATCTCGTCTCTAATTTGTCTGTAATTGTGATCAACAATATCTCTGACCCTAGGTTTAAGAGTGATTCCTAGATATTTAAGGCTTTGTGTTGCTACTTTGAGGGGGCAGTTCCGCTGAAGCTCTCTAAAGGCCGATGGGGACTCAGATATGTTTAATATTTCAGATTTCAAAGGATTGAGGAGAAAGTCTGAGACCGCTCCATATTTTTCAAGTTCTATGAGTGACGCTGGTAATGAGTGTGTTGCGTCAGTAATAGTTAATAGGATGTCATCTGCGTACATCGCTAATTTGTGTTCCTGATGTCCAATTTTCATTCCCCATATTTTCGGGTTTGCATGAATTTTACATGCTAGAACTTCAATTGTGAGAGCAAACAGCAAGGGGGACAGAGGGCAACCCTGTCACGTACCATTAGCAATCTTAAAAGTTTTGGAAAGGAAGCTATTCACTCAGACTTTTGCATTTGGTATTGAGTAGAGTGAGAAGATTATGTTAATACATTTATTTAATTCCTAACTTGGCCAATACAGCACGCATAAATGACCAGTTAACCTGGTCAAACGTTTTTTTAGCATCCGCCAAAACTAGCATGAGGGGAATCAAATTGTTACATGAAAATTTGATTAGTTGTGAGACCTTGAGGGTGTTGTCCCAGACCTCTATGGCTGGAACAAATCCCACCTGGCCAGTTGAAACCAATTGAGGTAAGTATTTATTCAACCTCCTGGCCAGGGCTTTGGCCAGAATTTTGACATCTGTGTTGAGTAGCGATATTGGTCTATAGTTTTCGGGGCAATTTGGGGGTTTGCCTGGTTTGGGAATCCCTATTATGTGGGCCTCTAACATAGTGTTCGGTAGTCTAGGGGAATCCGCTACACTATTGAAAATATTTAATAAATGCGGTGCTAATATCTCAGAGAAAGATTTATAGTACTTGGCCGTAAAGCCATCTGGGCGGGGGCTCTTACCTATTGGTAAATATTTGATAGCTTCCAGTATTTCCTCTACAGTGATGGGTGTCTCCAAGCATTCAGTGTCTTCTGCCGAGAGTTTTGCCATTGCCACTCCAGACAGATATTCTTGTATGGCCTGGTCCAATCCCGACTGAGGATGTAATTCCCCCGCTGGATCTTCCCCAGAGTGGATGTTGTATAATGCTTCTTAGAACCCCCCAAACGCATTAGCAATTGATTTGCCATCAGTCTTTACAGATCCATTTTGATCTGCAAGCTCGTGGACATGTGCTTTGAGTTTCTTGCGTGCTATGGCTCAGGCTAGTAGACAACCTGCTTTATCTCCCGCTTCAAAGAACTGCTGTCTAAGGTATAGAGCTTTTTTCTGGTGCTCTTCCTGTAGGGATTTGAGTAATTCTGACTTAGCTTGTTCTAGATTAGTTTGTAGTGATGCGTCCCCATGGTGCTCTTTATGGGAAACTCGGTCTAAGAGTGCTTTGTAATAATCTTTTCTCTGTCTATTAAGATTTGTCTTGTGTCTTATCAGTATCCCCCGTGCAACACACTTGTGTGCTTCCCAAACAGTGAGATTATCAGATTGACCAATCCCATTTAGGCTAAAGTATTCCTCTACTGACTTCTGCATATCTATTTTTATTAGTGGATTGTTTAACATCTGATCTTCAAGTCTCCACATGTATTGTGTGATTTGATGTATAAGGCCCAGTACAGAGCATACGACAGGAGCGTGGTCTGACCAGGTGATAGGCATTATCTCGCACCTAAGCATAATTATGAGACCTATTGTGTCTAAATAGGTAATCAATCCTCATGTATTTTCTGTGAGGGTGCGAAAAAAAAGTAAAGTCCTTAGTTGTTGGGTGTAAGGTGCGCCATATGTCGTGCAATGCTAGCTCCCTTAGTGAAGTTTGTATATTTCTTAATGTCCTAAGGGGGATGCTGGAGACCCCATCTGAGGTGTCCATTTCTGGATTTAGGGAAAACATTAAAATCACCTCCCAAGAATACAGTACCCGTTTGCACTTCTAGGATTTTGCGGGCTACACCTTTGAGAAAGGAGGATTGAGATTGAATGGGGAAGTATAGGTTAACCATAGTTATTGGTTTTCCAGATAAAGTGCCGGCCAGGATCAGAAACCTGCCCTCTGGGTCTTTAATCGCTTGTGTTAGTTGAAAAGGGACTCTATCTCTGATGAGTATTCCCACTCCGTTTTTCTTTGACGGGCATGATGCAAAGTATGCTA
Organism: Bombina bombina; assembly: GCF_027579735.1. Lineage (NCBI taxonomy): Eukaryota > Metazoa > Chordata > Amphibia > Anura > Bombinatoridae > Bombina > Bombina bombina. Next base: position 526,668,612 of record NC_069500.1, on the reverse strand, counting down.
TTGGGTAATAACGATTGTACCACTTGGGTTCAGTTACAGCTTAGTTTCTGCTTGAGTACAGGGTGAATATGTTACGAGCCTCTAGGATAGACAAGGTTCAAATGTGTGACTAAACTAGGCCTCGCAAGCCACTGCCCTTTACTTTTACCTGCTTCATCCTGCCCATAAACAATGGTGCAAACATTAAACATCAACTTTGCTGAATAGCCCTCTGTCCATCTTTGCAACTTTAGTACAGGATTCAAATAGGATCAATGTCTATTTTCGACCTGGGGTCTTGAGAGAGTCAATAGAGTGCCCAGTCCCCAGCAGATATATTACAGACATCTAGGATAATCAAGGTTTAGGTGTATGACTAAACTTATCCTTGAAAACTACTACTCTTTTCTTTGACCCGTTTCATCTTACCCATTAATAACAGATCAAACATTGAACATTATAACACATTAAACATAAACTTAACTGATTAGTCCACTGTCCATCTCTGTGACTTTCGTACAGAATTCAAATAGGATCAAATGTCATCTTTTGACCTGCGATCTTGAGAGTGTCAGTAAAGTGCTGTGCCCCCAGCAGTTTCCATCTCATCTGGTATCATTAGGAGCATTTACAGCCAAGTCATCTTGACCTTGCTGCAGTCAGGGAGGCGGTATGATGCTTGTTCCAAGAGTCTTGTTGAACAAGGGAAGGTCGGCAAGTGACCTGAAGACAGCTGTGTTGTTGTCTTTTGATGCTATGATACTAGTTGGGAACCCCCATCTATAGGGGATTTGTCGCTCTTTTAATGTTGTAGTGATAAATCTCAGGTCCCTTTTCTTTTGAATAGTGGCTGGACAGAGATCTGAGTATAGTTGTATGTCAACGCCATTATACTTTAGAGGGTGTTTTGTTCTTGCATGTCTGAGGATTTCCTCTTTGTCTTTAAAGGATAAGAGTTTGATAATAATGTCTCTTGGTGGTGCACTAGAGGGTGGTTTGGGCTGAAGAGCCCTATGGGCACGCTCTATCTGAATTGCTTCCGCTGCAGGGGCATTTTTGATAACTCTGAAGAGATCTTGTAGGTAATTGTTTAGTGTTGCTGGTCATACAGACTCAGGAACATTTTCAAAGGCACAGACTATTCCTCCTGCTCCTATTTTCCAAGTCTTCAATGCGCTCCATGAGGCTCTGGACCACTATTTCCTGAGACTGTAGACAGCTGGATTGATGTTGCAAATCAGAGCAGAGATTTTCTTGTTTTTCCTCAATTTGTGAAACCCCCTTTCTCAAATCCCCAAACATAGCCTTTACATCCAGCATTGCTTCTTTTATGTCTTCCATAGAGGAAAAAAGTTTAAGGTCTTCTATGGTGATAAATTCATGTTGTGCCGGTTCAGTGTGCAGTTTCAGTGTACGGCGGAGACCATATGAAGAGGATGCTCCGCGCCGGATGTCTTCATGATGGACCCACTCCGTGCCGGATGGATGAAGATAAAAGATGCCGTCTGGATGAAGACTTCTTGTCGCCTGGAAAAGGACTTCACCGGATGGATGAAGATAGAAGAGGCCACCTGGATGAAGACTTCTTGCCGCATTGATGATGACTTCGCCGGCTGGATGGATCCTTCAAGCGGGACTTCAAGAACTGTAAGTGGATCGTCAGGGGTTAGTGTTAGGTTTTTTAAGTTTTTTTTTGGGTGGGTTTTATTTTTAGTTTAGGGTCTGGGCATGTAAAAGAGCTAAATGCCCTTTTAAGATCAATGCCCATACAAATGCTCTTTTCAGGGCAATGGGGAGCTTAGTTTTTTTTTTTAGATAGTTATTTTATTTGGGGGGGTTGTTTGTGGGGATGGTGGGTTTTACTGTTGGGGGGGGGGTTTGGTGCTGATCGTTGATGGGTGGGAGCCATTGCAGGGAAGTGGGTGGGCGGCCCATCACTGGTGAACTTCCTTCCGGCTGCTCTCTATGCTGGGTGCGCGCGGGAGTGCGCGCTGGAGGTGAGTGGCGGGTGCACCCGCAATCTAACTTCTAAGGCAGTTCCTCTGGAGTTGTTCTTGCTGGGAGAGGGTGGTGGGTGCAGAGGAGGGGTGATCTGGGGGTGATCTGGGAGGGGGAGGGTGTAGGGTATGGAGGGGGGCAGCTACACTACAGAAAAAGTTAGGTTCAGACAGCTGCCAGTACCCAAAATGGTGGCTAATAGCTAGTGGGGGGAGGGTTAGAGAGCTCATTGGGGGGGGGGATCAGGCAGGTTGGGGGCTAAGGGGGGATCCTACATAGCAGAATATGATTATTATTTTTTTAAATAATAAAAAAAAAAAAAAAATTATTTTAGTACTGGCAGACTTTCTGCCAGTACTTAAGATGGTGGGGACAATTGTGGGGTGGGGGAGGGAAGAAAGCTGTTTGGGAGGGATCAGGGGGTGGAATGTGTCAGGTGGGAGGCTGATTTATACACTAAAGCTAAAATTAACCCTTCAAGCTCCCTACAAGCTACCTAATTATCCCCGTCACTGCTGGGCATAATACAAGTTTGGTGCGCAGCGGCATTTAGCGGCCTTCTAATTACCAAAAAGCAATGCCAAAGCCATATATGTCTGCTATTTCTGAACAAAGGGGATCCCAGAGAAGCATTTACAACCATTTGTGCCATAATTGCACAAGCTGTTTGTAAATAATTTCAGTGAGAAACCCAAAGTTAGTGAAAAAGTGAACATTTTTTTTAATTTGATCGCATTTGGCGGTGAAATGGTGGCATGAAATATATCAAAATTGGCCTAGATCAATACTTTGGGTTGTCTACTAGACTACCCTAAAGCTAAAATTAACCCTACAAGCTCCCTACAAGCCACCTAATTAACCCCTTCACTGCTGGGCCTAATACAAATGTGGTGAGCAGCGGCATTTAGCGGCCTTCTAATTACCAAAAAGCAACGCCAAAGCCATATATGTCTGCTATTTATGAACAAAGGGGATCCCAGAGAAGCATGTACAACCATTTGTGCCATAATTGCACAAGTTGTTTGTAAATAATTTCAGTGAGAAACCTAATATTTGTGAAAAAGTTTGTGAAAAAGTGAACTTTTTTTTTTATTTGATCGCATTTGGCGGTGAAATGGTGGCATGAAATATACCAAAATGGGCCTAGATCAATACTTTGGGATGTCTACTAAAAAAAAAAATATACATGTCAAGGGATATTCAGGGATTCCAGACAGATATCAGTGTTCCAATGTAACTAGTCCTAATTTTGAAAAAAAACATAATATATGTAAGAACTTACCTGATAAATTCATTTCTTTCATATTAGCAAGAGTCCATGAGCTAGTGACGTATGGGATATACATTCCTACCAGGAGGGGCAAAGTTTCCCAAACCTCAAAATGCCTATAAATACACCCCTCACCACACCCACAAATCAGTTTAACGAATAGCCAAGAAGTGGGGTGATAAGAAAAAAGTGCGAAAGCATAAAAAATAAGGAATTGGAATAATTGTGCTTTATACAAAAAAAACATAATTTATGCTTACCTGATAAATTCCTTTCTTCTGTAGTGTGATCAGTCCACGGGTCATCATTACTTCTGGGATATTACTCCTCCCCAACAGGAAGTGCAAGAGGATTCACCCAGCAGAGCTGCATATAGCTCCTCCCCTCTACGTCACTCCCAGTCATTCGACCAAGGACCAACGAGAAAGGAAAAGCCAAGGGTGAAGTGGTGACTGGAGTATAAATTAAAAAAAATATTTACCTGCCTTAAAAACAGGGCGGGCCGTGGACTGATCACACTACAGAAGAAAGGAATTTATCAGGTAAGCATAAATTATGTTTTCTTCTGTTAAGTGTGATCAGTCCACGGGTCATCATTACTTCTGGGATACCAATACCAAAGCAAAAGTACACGGATGACGGGAGGGATAGGCAGGCTCTTTATACAGAAGGAACCACTGCCTGAAGAACCTTTCTCCCAAAAATAGCCTCCGATGAAGCAAAAGTGTCAAATTTGTAAAATTTGGAAAAAGTATGAAGCGAAGACCAAGTTGCAGCCTTGCAAATCTGTTCAACAGAGGCCTCATTCTTGAAGGCCCAAGTGGAAGCCACAGCTCTAGTAGAATGAGCTGTAATTCTTTCAGGAGGCTGCTGTCCAGCAGTCTCATAAGCTAAACGAATTATGCTACGAAGCCAAAAAGAAAGAGAGGTAGCGGAAGCTTTTTGACCTCTCCTCTGCCCAGAGTAAATGACAAACAGAGAAGACGTTTGTCGAAATTCCTTAGTTGCCTGTAAGTAAAATTTTAGAGCACGGACTACATCCAGGTTGTGCAGTAGACGTTCCTTCTTTGAAGAAGGATTTGGGCATAAAGAAGGAACAACAATCTCTTGATTGATATTCCTGTTAGTAACTACCTTAGGTAAGAACCCAGGTTTAGTACGCAGGACTACCTTATCCGAATGAAAAATCAAATAAGGAGAATCACAATGTAAGGCTGATAATTCAGAGACTCTTCGAGCCGAGGAAATAGCCATTAAAAATAGAACTTTCCAAGATAACAACTTTATATCAATGGAATGAAGGGGTTCAAACGGAACGCCCTGTAAAACATTAAGAACAAGGTTTAAACTCCATGGTGGAGCAACAGTTTTAAACACAGGCTTAATCCTGGTCAAAGCCTGACAAAAAGCCTGGACGTCAGGAACTTCTGACAGACGTTTGTGTAACAGAATGGACAGAGCTGAGATCTGTCCCTTTAATGAACTAGCAGATAAACCCTTTTCTAAACCTTCTTGTAGAAAAGACAATATCCTAGGAATCCTAACCTTACTCCAAGAGTAACCTTTGGATTCACACCAATATAGGTATTTACGCCATATCTTATGGTAAATCTTTCTGGTAACAGGTTTCCTAGCCTGTATTAAGGTATCAATAACTGACTCAGAAAACCCACGTCTTGATAAAATCAAGCGTTCAATTTCCAAGCAGTCAGCTTCAGAGAAGTTAGATTTTGATGTTTGAAGGGACCCTGTATCAGAAGGTCCTGTTTCAGAGGTAGAGACCAAGGTGGACAGGATGACATGTCCACCAGGTCTGCATACCAAGTCCTGCGTGGCCACGCAGGTGCTATTAGAATCACTGATGCTCTCTCTTGTTTGATTCTGGCAATCAATCGAGGAAGCAACGGGAAGGGTGGAAACACGTAAGCCATCCTGAAGTCCCAAGGTGCTGTCAGAGCATCTATCAGGACTGCTCCTGGATCCCTGGATCTGGACCCGTAATGAGGAAGCTTGGCGTTCTGTCGAGACGCCATGAGATCTATCTCTGGTTTGTCCCAACGTCGAAGTATTTGGGCAAAGACCTCCGGATGAAGTTCCCACTCCCCCGGATGAAAAGTCTGACGACTTAAGAAATCCGCCTCCCAGTTCTCCACTCCCGGGATGTGGATTGCTGACAGGTGGCAAGAGTGAGACTCTGCCCAGAGAATTATCTTTGATACTTCCATCATAGCTAGGGAGCTTCTTGTCCCTCCCTGATGGTTGATGTAAGCTACAGTCGTGATGTTGTCCGACTGAAACCTGATGAACCCCCGAGTTGTCAACTGGGGCCAAGCCAGGAGGGCATTGAGAACTGCTCTCAATTCCAGAATGTTTATTGGCAGGAGACTCTCCTCCTGACTCCATTGTCCCTGAGCCTTCAGAGAATTCCAGATGGCACCCCAACCTAGAAGGCTGGCGTCTGTTGTTACAATTGTCCAGTCTGGTCTGCTGAATGGCATCCCCCTGGACAGATGTGGCCGAGAAAGCCACCATAGAAGAGAATTTCTGGTCTCTTGATCCAGATTCAGAGAAGGGGATAAGTCTGAGTAATCCCCATTCCACTGACTTAGCATGCACAGTTGCAGTGGTCTGAGGTGTAAGCGTGCAAAGGGTACTATGTCCATTGCCGCTACCATTAAGCCGATTACCTCCATGCATTGAGCCACTGACGGGTGTTGAATGGAATGAAGGGTGCGGCAAGCACTTTGAAGTCTTGTTAGCCTGTCCTCTGTCAGGTAAATCTTCATTTCTACAGAATCTATAAGAGTCCCCAGGAAGGGAACTCTTGTGAGTGGAACGAGTGAACTTTTCTTTTCGTTCACCTTCCATCCATGTGACCTTAGAAATGCCAGCACTAACTCTGTATGAGACTTGGCAGTTTGAAAGCTTGAAGCTTGTATCAGAATGTCGTCTAGGTATGGAGCTACCGAGATTCCCCGCGGTCTTAGTACCGCCAGAAGAGCACCCAGAACCTTTGTGAAGATTCTTGGAGCTGTAGCCAATCCGAATGGAAGAGCCACAAACTGGTAATGCCTGTCTAGGAAGGCAAACCTTAGGTACCGATAATGATCTTTGTGAATCGGTATGTGAAGGTAAGCATCTTTTAAATCTACAGTGGTCATGTACTGACCCTCTTGGATCATAGGTAAAATTGTCCGAATAGTCTCCATCTTGAACGATGGAACTCTTAGGAATTTGTTTAGGATCTTTAAGTCCAGGATTGGTCTGAAAGTTCCCTCTTTTTTGGGAACCACAAACAGATTTGAGTAAAACCCCTGTCCCTGTTCCGATCGTGGAACTGGATGGATTACTCCCATTAACAAGAGCTCTTGTACGCAGCGTAGAAACGCCTCTTTCTTTGTCTGGATTGTTGACAATCTTGACAGATGAAATCTCTCTCTTGGAGGAGAGTATTTGAAGTCCAGAAGGTATCCCTGAGATATTATCTCTAGCGCCCAGGGATCCTGAACATCTCTTGCCCAAGCCTGGGCAAAGAGAGAAAGTCTGCCCCCCACTAGATCCGATCCCGGATCGGGGGCCCTCAATTCATGCTGTTTTAGGGGCAGCAGCAGGTTTCCTAGTCTGCTTGCCCTTGTTCCAGGACTGGTTAGGTTTCCAGCCTTGTCTGTAGCGAGCAACAGCTCCTTCCTGTTTTGGTGCAGAGGAAGTTGATGCTGCTCCAGCTTTGAAATTACGAAAGGAACGAAAATTAGACTGTCTAGTCTTGGCTTTGGCTTTGTCCTGAGGCAGGGCATGGCCTTTACCTCCTGTAATGTCAGCGATAATCTCTTTCAACCCGGGCCCGAATAAGGTCTGCCCTTTGAAAGGTATATTAAGCAATTTAGACTTAGAAGTAACATCAGCTGACCAGGATTTTAGCCACAGCGCCCTGCGTGCCTGAATGGCGAATCCTGAATTCTTCGCCGTAAGTTTAGTAAGATGTACTACGGCCTCCGAAATGAATGAATTAGCTAGTTTAAGGACTCTAAGCCTGTCCGTAATGTCGTCCAGAGTAGCTGAACCAATGTTCTCTTCCAGAGACTCAATCCAGAATGCCGCTGCAGCCGTGATCGGCGCAATGCATGCAAGGGGTTGCAATATAAAACCTTGTTGAACAAACATTTTCTTAAGGTAACCCTCTAACTTTTTATCCATTGGATCTGAAAAAGCACAGCTATCCTCCACCGCAATAGTGGTACGCTTAGCTAAGGTAGAAACTGCTCCCTCCACCTTAGGGACTGTTTGCCATAAGTCCCTTGTGGTGGCGTCTATTGGAAACATTTTTCTAAATATCGGAGGGGGTGAGAACGGCACACCGGGTCTATCCCACTCCTTAGTAACAATTTCAGTAAGTCTCTTAGGTATAGGAAAAACCTCAGTACTCGTCGGTACCGCAAAATATTTATCCAACCTACACATTTTCTCTGGTATTGCAACTGTGTTACAATCATTCAGAGCCGCTAACACCTCCCCTAGTAATACACGGAGGTTTTCCAGTTTAAATTTAAAATTTGAAATATCTGAATCCAGTCTGTTTGGATCAGAACCGTCACCCACAGAATGAAGTTCTCCGTCCTCATGTTCTGCCACCTGTGACGCAGTGTCTGACATGGCCCTAATATTATCAGCGCACTCTGTTCTCACCCCAGAGTGATCACGCTTACCTCTTAGTTCTGGTAATTTAGCCAAAACCTCAGTCATAACAGTAGCCATATCCTGTAATGTGATTTGTAATGGCCGCCCAGATGTACTCGGCGCTACAATATCACGCACCTCCCTCTGAGCGGGAGATGTAGGTACTGACACGTGAGGCGAGTTAGTCGGCATAACTCTCCCCTCGTTGTTTGGTGAAATTTGTTCAATTTGTACAGATTGACTTTTATTTAAAGTAGCATCAATACAGTTAGTACATAAATTTCTATTGGGCTCCACTTTGGCATTGCAACAAATGACACAGGTATCATCCTCTGAATCAGACATGTTTAACACACTAGCAAATAAACTTGCAACTTGGAAATACAATTCAATTAGAATAATATTAAAACGTACTGTGCCTTTAAGAAGCACAGAAGATCTATGACAGTTGAAAATTAATAAATTGAAACAGTTATAGCCTCAATCCTTGTAAACAACACAACTTTAGCAAAGGTTTAATCCCATTAGCAAAGATAACAAATTCTGAAAGCAGGAAACAAATTACAGAATAAACGTTTTTTATCTCAGTCAAACTATAATTCTCACAGCTCTGCTGAGAGAAATTACCTCCCTCAAAATAAGTTTTGAAGACCCCTGAGCTCTGTAGAGATGAACCGGATCATGCAGGGAATACAATGAGTTGCTGACTGAAATATTTGATGCGTAGTAAAAGCGCCAAAAAACGGCCCCTCCCCCTCACACACAGCAGTGAGGGAGAACAGAAACTGTCAGAAAACAGATTAAGCAACTGCCAAGTGGAAAAATAGTGCCCAAACATTTATTCACTCAGTACCTCAGTAAATGAAAACGATTTTACATTCCAGCAAAAACGTTAAACATAATCTCTAGTTATTAAACAGCTTTATGTATTTCTTACAGTGTAATTCTAGTGAAGTACCATTCCCCAGAATACTGAAGTGTAAAGTATACATACATGACATTATATCGGTATGGCAGGATTTTCTCATCAATTCCATTGTCAGAAAATAAAAACTGCTACATACCTCTATGCAGATTCATCTGCCCGCTGTCCCCTGATCTGAAGTTTACCTCTCCTCAGATGGCCGAGAAACAGCAATATGATCTTAACTACTCCGGCTAAAATCATAACAAAAACTCTGGTAGATTCTTCTTCAAACTCTGCCAGAGAGATAATAACACACTCCGGTGCTATTTTAAAATAACAAACTCTTGATTGAAGATATAAAACTAAGTATAATCACCATAGTCCTCTCACACATCCTATCTAGTCGTTGGGTGCAAGAGAATGACTGGGAGTGACGTAGAGGGGAGGAGCTATATGCAGCTCTGCTGGGTGAATCCTCTTGCACTTCCTGTTGGGGAGGAGTAATATCCCAGAAGTAATGATGACCGTGGACTGATCACACTTAACAGAAGAAATCATAACCACCACAAAAAAGGGTGGGCCTCATGGACTCTTAAATGAATTTATCAGGTAAGTTCTTACATAAATTATGTTTTCTTTCATGTAATTAGCAAGAGTCCATGAGCTAGTGACGTATGGGATAATGACTACCCAAGATGTGGATCTTTCCACGCAAGAGTCACTAGAGAGGGAGGGATAAAATAAAGACAGCCAATTCCTGCTGAAAATAATCCACACCCAAAATAAAGTTTAAATGAAAACATAAGCAGAAGATTCAAACTGAAACAGCTGCCTGAAGTACTTTTCTACCAAAAACTGCTTCAGAAGAAGAAAACACATCAAAAATGGTAGAATTTAGTAAAAGTATGCAAAGAAGACCAAGTTGCTGCTTTGCAAATTTGATCAACCGAATCTTCATTCCTAAACGCCCAGGAAGTAGAAACTGACCTAGTAGAATGAGCTGTAATCCTCTGAGGCGGAGTTATACCCAAAGAAATGGCAGAAACTTTCTGGCCTTTTCTAGAACCGGAAAAGATGACAAATAGACTAGAAGTCTTTCGGAAAGTCTTAGTAGCTTCAACATAATATTTCAAAGCTCTAACAACATCCAAAGAATGCAATGATTTCTCCTTAGAATTCTTAGGATTAGGGCATAATGAAGGAACTACAATTTCTCTACTAATGTTGTTGGAATTCACAACCTTAGGTAAAAATTCAAAAGAAGTTCGCAACACTGCCTTATCCTGATGAAAAAGAAAGAGCAGACAATTCAGAGACTCTTCTGGCAGAAGAGATGGCCAAAAGGAACAAAACTTTCCAAGAAAGTAATTTAATGTCCAATGAATGCATAGGTTCAAACGGAGGAGCTTGAAGAGCCCCCAGAACCAAATTCAAACTCCAAGGAGGAGAAATTGACTTAATGACAGGTTTAATACGAACCAAGGCTTGTACAAAACAATGAATATCAGGAAGATTAGCAATCTTTCTGTGAAAAAGAACAGAAAGAGCAGAGATTTGACCTTTCAAGGAACATGCGGACAAACCTTTATCCAAACCATCCTGAAGAAACTGTAAAATTCTCGGAATTCTAAAAGAATGCCAGAAAAAATGATGAGAAAGACACCAAGAAATATAAGTCTTCCAGACTCTATAATATATCTCTCTAGATACAGATTTACGAGCCTGTAACATAGTATTAATCACAGAGTCAGAGAAACCTCTTTGACCAAGAATCAAGCGTTCAATCTCCATACCTTTAAATTTAAGGATTTGAGATCCTGATGGAAAAAAGGACCTTGCAACAGAAGGTCTGGTCTTAACGGAAGAGTCCACGGTTGGCAAGAGGCCATCCGGACAAGATCCGCATACCAAAACCTGTGAGGCCATGCTGGAGCTACCAGCAGAACAAACGAGCATTCCTTCAGAATCTTGGAGATTACTCTTGGAAGAAGAACTAGAGGCGGAAAGATATAGGCAGGATGATACTTCCAAGGAAGTGATAATGCATCCACTGCCTCCGCCTGAGGATCCCGGGATCTGGACAGATACCTGGGAAGTTTCTTGTTTAGATGAGAAGCCATCAGATCTATTTCTGGAAGTTCCCACATTTGAACAATCTGAAGAAATACCTCTGGGTGAAGAGACCATTCGCCCGGATGCAACGTTTGGCGACTGAGATAATCCGCTTCCCAATTGTCTATTCCTGGAATATGAACCACAGAGATTAGACAGGAGCTGGATTCCGCCCAAACCAGAATTCGAGATACTTCTTTCATAGCCAGAGGACTGTGAGTCCCTCCTTGATGATTGATGTATGCCACAGTTGTGACATTGTCTGTCTGAAAACAAATGAACGATTCTCTCTTCAGAAGAGGCCAAGACTGAAGAGCTCTGAAAATTGCACGGAGTTCCAAAATATTGATCGGTAATCTCACCTCCTGAGATTCCCAAACCCCTTGTGCTGTCAGAGACCCCCACACAGCTCCCCAACCTGTAAGACTTGCATCTGTTGAAATTACAGTCCAGGTCGGAAGAACAAAAGAAGCCCCCTGAACTAAACGATGGTGATCTGTCCACCACGTCAGAGAGTGTCGTACAATCGGTTTTAAAGATATTAATTGAGATATCTTTGTGTAATCCCTGCACCACTGGTTCAGCATACAGAGCTGAAGAGGCCGCATGTGAAAACGAGCAAAGGGGATCGCGTCCGATGCCGCAGTCATAAGACCTAGAATTTCCATGCATAAGGCTACCAAAGGGAAAGATTGTGACTGAAGGTTTCGACAAGCTGATATCAACTTTAGATGTCTCATGTCTATCAAAGATAGAGTCATGGATACTGAATCTATCTGAAAACCTAAAAAGGTTACCTAAGTCTGAGGAATCAATGAACTTTTTGGTAAATTGATCCTCCAACCATGATGTTGAAGAAACAACACAAGTCGATTCGAATGAGATTCTGCTAAATATGAAGACTGAGCAAGTACCAAGATATCGTCCAAATAAGGAATACCACAATACCCTGTTCTCTGATTACAGACAGAAGGGCACGAGAACCTTCGTAAAAAAATTCTTGGAGCTGTAGCTAGGCCAAACGGCAGAGCCACAAACTGGTAATGTTTATCTAGGAAAGAGAATCTCAGAAACTGATAGTGATCTGGATGAATCGGAATATGCAGATATGCATCCTGTAAATCTATAGTAGACATATAATGCCCTTGTTGAACAAAAGGCAGGATAGTCCTTACAGTTACCATTTTGAATGTTGGTATCTTTACATAACGATTCAATATTTTTAGATCCAGAACTGGTCTGAAGGAATTTTCCTTCTTTGGTACAATGAAGAGATTTGAATAAAACCCCAGTCCCTGTTCCAGAACTGGAACTGGCAAAATTACTCCAGTCAACTCTAGATCTGAAACACATTTCAGAAATGCTGAGCCTTCGCTGGGTTTACTGGGACACGGGAAAGAAAAAATCTCTTTGCAGGAGGCCTTATCTTGAAGCCAATTCTGTACCCTTCTGAAACAATGTTCTGAATCCAAAGATTGTGAACGGAATTGATCCAAATTTCTTAGAAAAAACGTAATCTGCCCCCTACCAGCTGAGCTGGAATGAGGGCCGCACCTTCATGTGGACTTAGGAGCTGGCTTTGATTTTCTAAAAGGCTTGGATTTATTCCAGACTGGAGATGGTTTCCAAACTGATACCGCTCCTGAGGATGAAGGATCAGGTTTTTGTTCCTTGTTGTGACAAAAGGAATGAAAACGATCATTACCCTGGAAAGAAAGGGAAAGCAGAGTAGACTTAGAAGACATAACAGCATTCCAAGTCTTAAGCCATAAAGCTCTTCTAGCTAAAATAGCTAGAGACATATACCTGACATCAACTCTAATGATATCAAAGATGGCATTACAAATAAAATTATTAGCATGTTGAAGAATAAAAATGCTATGAGAATTATGATCTGTTACTTGTTGTGCTAAAGCTTCTAACCAAAAGATGAAGCTGCAGCAACATCCGCTAAAGATATAGCAGGTCTAAGAAGATTACCTGAACACAAGTAAGCTTTTCTTAGAAAGGATTCAATTTTCCTATCTAAAGGATCCTTAAGGAAGTACCATCTGCCGTAGGAATAGTATGCTTAACAAGAGTAGAGACAGCCCCATCAACTTTAGGGATTTTGTCCCAAAACTCTAATCTGTCAGATGGCACAGGATATAATTGCTTAAAACGTTTAGAAGGAGTAAATGAATTACCCAAATTATTCCATTCCCTGGAAATTACTTCAGAAATAGCACTAGGGACAGGAAAAACTTCTGGAATAACTACAGGAGATTTAAAAACCTTAACTAAACGTTTAGATTTAGTATCAAGAGGACCAGAATCCTCAATTTCTAATGCAATTAGGACTTCTTTAAGTAAAGAACGAATAAATTTCATTTTAAATAAATATGAAGATTTATCAGCATCAACCTCTGAGACAGAATCCTCTGAACCAGAAGAACCATTATCAGAATCAGAATGATGATGTTCATTTAAAGATTCATCTGAAAAATGAGAAGTTTTAAAAGACTTTTACATTTACTAGAAGGAGGAATAATGTTCTGAATCCAAAGATTGTGAACGGAATTGATCCAAATTTCTTAGAAAAAACGTAATCTGCCCCCTACCAGCTGAGCTGGAATGAGGGCCGCACCTTCATGTGGACTTAGGAGCTGGCTTTGATTTTCTAAAAGGCTTGGATTTATTCCAGACTGGAGATGGTTTCCAAACTGATACCGCTCCTGAGGATGAAGGATCAGGTTTTTGTTCCTTGTTGTGACAAAAGGAATGAAAACGATCATTACCCTGGAAAGAAAGGGAAAGCAGAGTAGACTTAGAAGACATAACAGCATTCCAAGTCTTAAGCCATAAAGCTCTTCTAGCTAAAATAGCTAGAGACATATACCTGACATCAACTCTAATGATATCAAAGATGGCATTACAAATAAAATTATTAGCATGTTGAAGAATAAAAATGCTATGAGAATTATGATCTGTTACTTGTTGTGCTAAAGCTTCTAACCAAAAGATGAAGCTGCAGCAACATCCGCTAAAGATATAGCAGGTCTAAGAAGATTACCTGAACACAAGTAAGCTTTTCTTAGAAAGGATTCAATTTTCCTATCTAAAGGATCCTTAAGGAAGTACCATCTGCCGTAGGAATAGTATGCTTAACAAGAGTAGAGACAGCCCCATCAACTTTAGGGATTTTGTCCCAAAACTCTAATCTGTCAGATGGCACAGGATATAATTGCTTAAAACGTTTAGAAGGAGTAAATGAATTACCCAAATTATTCCATTCCCTGGAAATTACTTCAGAAATAGCACTAGGGACAGGAAAAACTTCTGGAATAACTACAGGAGATTTAAAAACCTTAACTAAACGTTTAGATTTAGTATCAAGAGGACCAGAATCCTCAATTTCTAATGCAATTAGGACTTCTTTAAGTAAAGAACGAATAAATTTCATTTTAAATAAATATGAAGATTTATCAGCATCAACCTCTGAGACAGAATCCTCTGAACCAGAAGAACCATTATCAGAATCAGAATGATGATGTTCATTTAAAGATTCATCTGAAAAATGAGAAGTTTTAAAAGACTTTTACATTTACTAGAAGGAGGAATAACAGACATAGCCTTCTTAATGGATTTAAAAACAAAATCTCTTATATTATCAGGAACACTCTGAGTATTAGATGTTGACAGAACAGCAACAGGTAATGTAACAGTACTTAAAGGAAATATTATCTGCATAAACAGTTTGTCATGACAAAACAGTACAAACAACAGCTGGAGGAACAGATACCATAAGTTTACAGTAGATACACTTAGCTTTGGTAGCACCAGCCCCAGGCAGGGATATTCCAGAAGTATCTTCTGACTCAGCTTCAACGTGGGACATCTTGCAATATGTAATAGAAAAAACAACATATAAAGCAAAATTGATCAAATTCCTTAAATGACAGTTTCAGGAATGGGAAAAAAATGCCAGTGAATAAGCTTCTAGCAACCAGAAGCAAAAAATCAATGAGACTTAAATAATGTGGAGACAAAAGTGACGCCCATATTTTTTTGCGCCAAAAAAGACGCCCACATTATTTGGCGCCTAAATGCTTTTGGCGCCAAAAATGACGCCACATCCGGAACGCCGACACTTTTGGCGCAAAAGAACGTCAAAAATGACGCAACTTCCGGCGACACGTATGACGCCGGAAACAGAAAATAATTTTTGCGCCAAAAAAGTCTGCGCCAAGAATGACGCAATAAAATGAAGCATTTTCAGCCCCCGCGAGCCTAACAGCCCACAGGGAAAGTCAAATTTTTTAAGGTAAGAAAAAAATGAATTATTCATATGCATTATCCCAAATATGAAACTGACTGTCTGAAATAAGGAATGTTGAACATCCTGAGTCAAGGCAAATAAATGTTTGAATACATATATTTAGAACTTTATATAAAAAGTGCCCAACCATAGCTTAGAGTGTCACAGAAAATAAGACTTACTTACCCCAGGACACTCATCTACATGTAGTAGAAAGCCAAACCAGTACTGAAACGAGAATCAGTAGAGGAAATGGTATATATAAGAGTATATCGTCGATCTGAAAAGGGAGGTAAGAGATGAATCTCTACGACCGATAACAGAGAACCTATGAAATAGACCCCGAACAGGATATGTGTGCAACAGAGTGACACACAACCGGGCGCTAACTTAAAATAAAATAAGGAAAAAATCAAGCCTGAATATCAAATAGTACTAAATGACACAATATGCATACACTAGTACATAAAAAAATTACAATTATACAAATAATTCAATGGATGTTTTAAATAAAAACTTCAGTCCATCCTATGTAGAAAAGATCATATATATATATAGTCCGTTTTGATGAATTACTTACAGTCTTTGCATATCAGGAGTATTAAATAATATATTATCAAATAAGGTGAATGGTCGCTGCTCCTCCAAAGTAGGGGTAGACTCCAGGGTCCCCAACAAGATAAACTGTAAACGATAAAAGGGAAAGAGCGCAGACTCAAGTGCAGTATTTAAAGTTTTTATTCAAGTAACAGACGAATAACAAATTGAACACTCACAAGATGGTGCATAAGTCTATGCATATAATAGCCGATTGCTAAGTCCCAAAAGCCGATCCCTTATGGCAGTACTTCCAGGGATGTATGACAGGTCAGTTCACTTTGCCGGCTTTACAAACGAACACACCCGCTCTGCAGTCGCGGGGTTAATGACGTTTCCTGTAGCCGTCTGAAGGAGTGCTGGATCACTGACAACTCATGGACTACGGATCCCGCCGGGGATCAAAAAAGCTAAGCAAATTCTACGTGTTTCGTCTCGTATCGTCGAGACTTTGTCAAGAATGCTTAGCTACACTTCTTTGCGCATTATATACCCATGGTGGGATAAAAATAATTGATCCCAACTAATTAATATATATTGTATATAAGGGTATATAAAGAGCACAGAATATCGGACAGTTAATACAATTATAAATACATAGTAATTGATTAAAACATTTTCTAAAAAATGGCATTAAATATAGCAGCAAAAATATCTAGTTCTATATTGATAATACAACATTTCCAATTAATACATCTACACTAAATTTAAAATATATGCAAAAGGCTAAAAAACATGAACACAAATTAATAATACTCCAAAATGAATAAATATATATATGTAATTGTTAAAATACATAGAACCACCACAACGATTAAATATCATAAAAAGAATTGTTGATTTCATAAAAAAGCCTGGAGATCTAATTCTATATTTAACCCTTTGGGTTCCAGACAGTCTAGTGTTTTTATCCAAAAGGTTTCCCTTTGCCTTAACTTCAGCAATCTGTTACTATCCCATTTATCTGGTGCAACCCATTCTATAATTTTAATACTAAGATCATTAGGGTTCTGATTGTGACATACTTTAAAATGATAAGATACACTATGATTATCAAAACCTGACTCTATGTTCCTAATATGTTCTCTCAATCTATACTTTATTTTTCTTTTTGTTCTTCCTACATAGATTTTGCCACATTTGCAAGTGAGTAGGTATACTACATACGTAGAGTGGCAAGTACATCTATATTTGCATTTGAAAGTGTGATTACCATCTGAGTTTGAGAAACTAGTATGTTGTGCATCTATGAGAGGACACATGACACACTCTATAGCTTTACAAGGATACAGCCCTACTTGTCCCCCACACCAATTAGTCAATGTTCCATTGTTTGCTTTATGTCTAAGTTTAGTGGGAGCTAGATAATTTTTAATATCCTTGCTTTTTTTGAAAATGACCTCTGGTTTATCCCCTAAAACATTATGAAGCACAGGATCTAATTTTAATACTTCCCAGTGTTTGCCCAAGATTCTTTTGATTTGTTGATGTTGATTATTATATCTAGTAATAAATTTAACATTCCCTTCCTCATAGTTATTCCTAGCTTTGCTCTTATTCTTATTTTGTCCTTTTATAAGTTGTGTCCTGTCCATTTGCAGGACCTTTGCTTTCGCATTGTCTAGTAGTTGTTTATCATATCCTTTTTCCAAAAAAATTTTTGTCAAATATTCAGCTTCATTATTAAAATCTTCTAAGTAAGTACAGTTGCGTCGAATTCTTTGGTACTGACCCAGTGGTACATTATTCTTCCACTGTTTATAATGCCCACTTTTTGCGTTAAGTAAACTGTTTCTATCAGTGGGTTTGTGAAAGTTCTTTACACACACTTTATTAGTTTGTGCATCGTGATATAATACCAGATCTAAAAAAGGAATTGATTCAGGGGAACTCTCATATGTAAATTTCAAATTATAAATATTAGAATTCATATGGGCTATAAAATCTTTAATTTGATCTTTTGGACCCTGCCAAATAATTAAAATATCGTCTATGTATCTAAAATACTTTAAAAAATTGTTATAAAACGGATTATTGTTCCAAATAAAATTATTTTCAAATATAGACATGTATATATTTGCATATGATGGGGCAAATGTAGGAATGAGGAATGCAGGTATAAAGAGCAGCTGCATCGCAGGTTATCCATGTGTAGTTTTCATTCCATTCTATTCCTTCCATCTTATCTATAACATCTATTGTGTCTCTGAGATAGGCTCTACTATACCTGCATTCCTCATTCCAAAGGGATAGCAGCTATTAGAGAATCTTTAATGAACACTCATTTACCTACATTACAAAGGAAATTTATTGAAGATGCTATTTTATTTGTTCTTACACACAATTATTTTTTATTTGAAGGCATTTTTTATCAACAAGTACAGGGTACTGCGATGGGGACTACATTTGCCCCATCATATGCAAATATATACATGTCTATATTTGAAAATAATTTTATTTGGAACAATAATCCGTTTTATAACAATTTTTTAAAGTATTTTAGATACATAGACGATATTTTAATTATTTGGCAGGGTCCAAAAGATCAAATTAAAGATTTTATAGCCCATATGAATTCTAATATTTATAATTTGAAATTTACATATGAGAGTTCCCCTGAATCAATTCCTTTTTTAGATCTGGTATTATATCACGATGCACAAACTAATAAAGTGTGTGTAAAGAACTTTCACAAACCCACTGATAGAAACAGTTTACTTAACGCAAAAAGTGGGCATTATAAACAGTGGAAGAATAATGTACCACTGGGTCAGTACCAAAGAATTCAACGCAACTGTACTTACTTAGAAGATTTTAATAATGAAGCTGAATATTTGACAAAAATTTTTTTGGAAAAAGGATATGATAAACAACTACTAGACAATGCGAAAGCAAAGGTCCTGCAAATGGACAGGACACAACTTATAAAAGGACAAAATAAGAATAAGAGCAAAGCTAGGAATAACTATGAGGAAGGGAATGTTAAATTTATTACTAGATATAATAATCAACATCAACAAATCAAAAGAATCTTGGGCAAACACTGGGAAGTATTAAAATTAGATCCTGTGCTTCATAATGTTTTAGGGGATAAACCAGAGGTCATTTTCAAAAAAAGCAAGGATATTAAAAATTATCTAGCTCCCACTAAACTTAGACATAAAGCAAACAATGGAACATTGACTAATTGGTGTGGGGGACAAGTAGGGCTGTATCCTTGTAAAGCTATAGAGTGTGTCATGTGTCCTCTCATAGATGCACAACATACTAGTTTCTCAAACTCAGATGGTAATCACACTTTCAAATGCAAATATAGATGTACTTGCCACTCTACGTATGTAGTATACCTACTCACTTGCAAATGTGGCAAAATCTATGTAGGAAGAACAAAAAGAAAAATAAAGTATAGATTGAGAGAACATATTAGGAACATAGAGTCAGGTTTTGATAATCATAGTGTATCTTATCATTTTAAAGTATGTCACAATCAGAACCCTAATGATCTTAGTATTAAAATTATAGAATGGGTTGCACCAGATAAATGGGATAGTAACAGATTGCTGAAGTTAAGGCAAAGGGAAACCTTTTGGATAAAAACACTAGACTGTCTGGAACCCAAAGGGTTAAATATAGAATTAGATCTCCAGGCTTTTTTATGAAATCAACAATTCTTTTTATGATATTTAATCGTTGTGGTGGTTCTATGTATTTTAACAATTACATATATATATTTATTCATTTTGGAGTATTATTAATTTGTGTTCATGTTTTTTAGCCTTTTGCATATATTTTAAATTTAGTGTAGATGTATTAATTGGAAATGTTGTATTATCAATATAGAACTAGATATTTTTGCTGCTATATTTAATGCCATTTTTTAGAAAATGTTTTAATCAATTACTATGTATTTATAATTGTATTAACTGTCCGATATTCTGTGCTCTTTATATACCCTTATATACAATATATATTAATTAGTTGGGATCAATTATTTTTATCCCACCATGGGTATATAATGCGCAAAGAAGTGTAGCTAAGCATTCTTGACAAAGTCTCGACGATACGAGACGAAACACGTAGAATTTGCTTAGCTTTTTTGATCCCCGGCGGGATCCGTAGTCCATGAGTTGTCAGTGATCCAGCACTCCTTCAGACGGCTACAGGAAACGTCATTAACCCCGCGACTGCAGAGCGGGTGTGTTCGTTTGTAAAGCCGGCAAAGTGAACTAACCTGTCATACATCCCTGGAAGTACTGCCATAAGGGATCGGCTTTTGGGACTTAGCAATCGGCTATTATATGCATAGACTTATGCACCATCTTGTGATTGTTCAATTTGTTATTCGTCTGTTGCTTGAATAAAAACTTTAAATACTGCACTTGAGTCTGCGCTCTTTCCCTTTTATCGTTTACAGTTTATGAAATAGACCCCGTAGAAGGAGATCACTGCATTCAAATAGGCAATACTCTCCTCACATCCCTCTGACATTCACTGCACGCTGAGAGGAAAACCGGGCTCCAACCTGCTGCGGAGCGCATATCAACGTAGAATCTAGCACAAACTTACTTCACCACCTCCATAGGAGGCAAAGTTTGTAAAACTGATTTGTGGGTGTGGTGAGGGGTGTATTTATAGGCATTTTAAGGTTTGGGAAACTTTGCCCCTCCTGGTAGGAATGTATATCCCATACGTCACTAGCTCATGGACTCTTGCTAATTACATGAAAGAAAAATGATTTGGAAATAGCAAAGTGCTATTTGTACTTATTGCCCTATAACTTGCAAAAAAAGCAAAGAACATGTAAATATTGGGTATTTCTAAACTCAGGACAAAATTTAGAAACTATTTAGCATGGTTGTTTTTTGGTGGTTGTAGATGTGTAACAGATTTTGGGGGTTAAAGTTAGAAAAAGTGTGTTTTTTTCCATTTTTTCCTCATATTTTATAAAAAATTTTATGGTAAATTATAAGATATGATGAAAATAATGGTATCTTTAGAAAGTCAATTTAATGGCGAAAAAAACGGTATATAATATGTGTGGGTACAGTAAATGAGTAAGAGGAAAATTACAGCTAAACACAAACACCGCAGAAATGTAAAAATAGTCCTGGTCCTTAAAGGGACAGTAAACCTAAAAAATAATGTTATATAATTCTGCACATAGTGCAGAATTATATAACATTATTTTAGTGCTATAGTTATAAAAGCCTTTTTCCCCTTTTAATATTTAAAAAATATGCCGCTTTTACAGACCCGCTCTCTGCTCTCTGCTGAGCGGGTCTGTTTTTTTTAGTCAGCGCCACGGGCCAGCTGTATAGTCACAGCCCGGCCCGACCGCGCCATAACATTAAGTGAAGCTCGCTCCTGCTGTCAGACAGAGCAGGAGCGAGCTGCACTTAGTCTTATGGCAGAGTCGGGCCTGGCTGTGACTATACAGCTGGCCCGATGCGCTGATTAAAAAAAACAGACCGGCTCAGCAGAGAGCAGAGAGCCGGTCTGTAAAAGCGGCATATTTTTTAAATATTAAAAGGGAAAAAAGGCTTTTATAACTATAGCACTAAAACAATGTTATATAATTCTGCACTGTGTGCAGAATTATATAACATTATTTTTAGGTTTACTGACACTTTAAGGGAAAGAAATTGAAAAATGGCCTTGTCCTTAAGGGGTTAAATAGTGTTTTTGATGTGGGAGGGCGGCGATTTAGGGGTTAATAACTTTATTATAGTGGCAACGATGTTGGGGATCGGGGGAATAGGGGTTAATAAGTTTATTATAGTGTTTGCGATGCAGGAGGGCTTCGGTTTAGGGGTTAATAGGTAGTTTATGGGTGTTAGTGTACTTTGTGTCATGAGATGCAGGACATATGCAGGACACAGCAATGATGGTACAACTCTATTTTATAACCGAACATAGCAATTCACATCTAGTCAGGTTGATTGTACTAAAACTAACTGCGACACAGACACCGGATCTAAGCCCCGCCCCCAAACTAGTGACATCACATCCTGCTCTCAACACATCTTCCCCTTTTTCAAAGGCGAAGCATACATTTGCATATAACAGATAACAAGGTACACCCACAGAGTATACAACAACATTTTTGTTTTTGAACATTATAAAAACAAATAGGTTAGAAAACATGAACAAATAAATTACATCCTGACTTGGACATCGGGGTAGACTACCCTAGTCCACAGCGACCATGGGATTATTCTGCCCATACTTCCAGTCACTGTTCTAGCTAAAGTCAGTCCCTATATCGGGCCGGAAGTTTCACCACTCTTCCGCTTGATGTAACTTTGCAAGAACTGTCCTCTGATACAGAAGATGGTGAATTAGAGTCTGCTGGAGGCAAAGATATATCCCCGCTGTGATCTTGCTGAGGGGAAGGCACCTCTCTTAGAACAGGGGATCCCACCAGCGGTGGTACTGAGGTATCCGGTTCCAGACTCTCAGGTACAGGCTGAAGATGTCTTCGGTTATGGCGTGTAACCGTCCCTCCCTCTGTAAGGACTGTGTAAGACCTTGGTTCTGGAGAGCGGCCCACTACCGTAGCAGGCGTCTTCCATTTCTTCTCATCATCCAGTTTAATTCTGACACTTTGGCCCGCTTTCAGTTCCTGCAAAGGCCTGACAGAATATCTCCTGTCGTAGAAGAAACGATAACCCTTTTTGGCCTCTTCATCCCCCCGAAGGACTTCGTCCCAAGGAACAGGGCCAGGCGGCTTGAAGACACCCACTGAGGGTAAAGTGGTGCGAATCTGGCGTCCTAGCATTAGCTGTGCCGGGCTAAACCCGGTGGTTTGAATGGGCGTCGCCCTGTATGACAAGAGGGCTAGGTACGGCTCAGATTGCTTTAGAATGAATTTTGTTGTTTGAACTGCCCTTTCAGCCATTCCGTTGGCCTGCGGATAATGTGGACTTGACGTGGAATGTACAAAATCATATTCCCTGCTGAAAGCACTGAACTCTGTAGAAGCGAACTGCATACCATTATCACTCACCAGCTCCATTGGAATGCCCCAGCGGGCAAACAAGCTCTTCAGGCGAATGATAACGGCCTGACTTGTGATATCATTCAGGGGTGCAATTTCCTAAATACCTGGAATAGTAGTCGATCACAACAAGAAACTTTTTCCCGTGCAGTTCACACAAATCAGCAGCTATTTTCTGCCACGGCCCCGCAGGCAGCGGAGTAGACATCAAGGGCTCCCTTCTCTAAGTAGGCCAGCGTTCCCGGCAAAAGGCACATTTAGACACGTGATTTGCAATGTCGGAGCTGATCCCAGGCCACCACACAGCTGTAGCTGCCCTTTCTCTGCACTTTGTAATGCCTAAGTGGCCATCGTGAATCCTGTTTAACATCTCCTTCCTCATGCTGACAGGAATTACAATGCGGTCTTGGAACAGCACCAACCCCTCCAGCTCCGTGAGCTGCGACCTCTCTGGCTGGTAAGCATTTAAAGACATCCAGGCTGCCCGGCTCTCGGGCCAGCCTTCTTTTATGTACCTTATAACTTCTTGCAGATCTGTGTCCAAATATGTCTCTTTCTTTATCTCTTCCAGTTTCCTTGAAGAAATGGACTTAGAGGCCAGAACTGAATCAACATACACTTTCACATCCGATTCCGTGGAGGATTCTTCAGCAGCAGCCAGCGGGAGCCTGGATAGTGTATCTGCCACAACCAGTTGTTTCCCCGGCACATGCACTGCCTGAACATTGAACCTGAGCAGTCTCATTAGAAGTCTCTGGCATCTCAAGGGTGTTTTGTCAATGTCATAAGAATTGATTAGATGGACTAGCGGTTTGTGGTCAGTTTCCAGACTAAATTTCTCCAAACCCACTAGATAACGCTGAAAGCGCTCAAAGGCCCAAACTGCAGCCAGGCACTCTTTCTCAATTTGAGCGTATTTTGACTCCGCAGCCGTCAGTGTGCGGGAACAGTAGGCGATAGGCTGTAGTTTGTTGTCATTCAGCTGCAGGAGTGCAGCCCCCAACCCATAACTGCTTGCATCGGCACTAACCACAGTCTTTTTTGAAGGGTCATAGAACCCCAGCACTGGGGCAGACCCCAGCAGGGACTTGGCATGCAGAAAAGCTTTTTCTTGTGAAGGTCCCCAGACCCAGGCAACGTCTTTCTTAAGCAACTCTGTGACAGGGTGTAAAACTGTTGATAAATCTGGAAGAAACTTGCCCACGTAATTTACAAGGCCCAATATCTGTCTCAGCTCATGTACATCAGAAGGGCTTTTCATCTGTTCAATAGCACAAATTTTCTCGGGGTCTGGCTTGATGCCATCCCCGTTGATGATATGCCCAAAGTAGCATAATTCAGTTTTCCTAAAATGACATTTTTCTTTATTCAGCTTCAGCCCAGACTCTTTGATAGCCTGTAGCACACAACTTAAACGCTGATCATGCTCCTCCACTGTAGATCCATACACTAGAATGTCGTCCATGACGACCGCTGTGCCCACGTGGTCACTCAGGAGAGAACTCATTTCCCTTTGAAAGATTTCAGGAGCGGAGGATATCCCAAAGGGGAGTCTGCAGAAGCAGAATCGACCTACCGGTGTGATAAAGGTAGTCAGTTTGCGGCACTTTGGATCCAGGGGGATCTGCCAAAAGCCGCTAGAAGCGTCTAATGTGGAAAAGAACTTCGCCCCAGCCAAATTTGGAGCTATATCTTCTAATGTTGGCAGCACAAATCTCTCTCTCTTCACTGCTTCATTCAACCTTTTCAGGTCCACACAGATGCGCACCTTTCCGTTTTTCTTTGCAACTGGAACAATGGGGGCACACCAATCAGTCGCTTCAACAACCTCTTCAATAACCCCCATAGACTTCATGCGCATAAGCTCTTTCTCCACTTGAGGCATGAGCGGGAACGGGATTCTACGAGGGGTAGAAATACTGTATGGGACTGCGTCACTTTTACGTGCTATACGGACAGGTTTGCAGTTCAGTAGGCCCAACTCGCCAAACATATCTTCGGAAATCTCATTCACTCTGGCCACGAGGCCCAAGTCACAGGCTGCTTTTCTGCTCAATAAACTGTTAACACACTGACCTCGGATCACATGCACCCACATGGTGAACTTCCTTTGCTTGTACTCACAGCTGGCAAGAAATTTCCCCACACAATCAATGCGGCCACCAGGACTATGGACATTTGTAGTAACCTTCGCCAGCTGGGGCTGTCGAGGCAGTTTCATAAATTCAGCAAAAGACATTACAGTGATATCTGCTCCTGTGTCAATCTTAAAATCAACTTTGGCTCCCATTACAGTAAAAGTAACTTTCCAATCTTCCTCTGAGCTTGTCCGTTCCACAACAGACCCCACAAAAGACACTTCCTGACCCTCCTGGTCACTGTCCACCTTCATCTCCTTAATGTATTCAGTTTTACACACCACTTCAAAATGGCCTATTCTGTTACATTTTCTGCATCTTTTATCTCTGGCCGGGCATATAGCACTCTGATCATGAGCCCGGTAGCACCGCGTGCATCGGCCATGTTGCGCCCATCCACTTCTAGGCCTTTCCAGTACTTTAGATCTACCGCTCACACTGTGCCTTTCACTAGCAGTTTTCCTAGACTGTTGCACTTCATCCACAATACTCTCAGACCTCAGATCAGCACTTTGCTTTTTCACCAGTTCACTCTGGCGGGCCATCCTAATAGCCCCGTCTAACGTTAAATCAGGCTCTAACTGCAGCTTCAGGGAGACTTCAGCATCTTCAATTCCAATAACTATTCTGTCTCTGATTTGCTCTTCTTTAGCAACACCAAACTCACAGAATTCAGCTAATTCATACAGGCTGCGCACAAATGACTCCACAGATTCTCCCACATGCTGATTACGTTTGTGAAAACAGGCTCTCTCATGAATCACATTTCTTTTGGGCACAAAGTGGGCACTGAGTTTATCCATAACTATATCAAAGTAAAATTCTTCCCCTTCTTCAAAAGTAAAAGCATTGAACACTGGCTCCACATCTTTCCCCATAGAGTATAAAAGAGAATTAACTTGTACTTCACCACTCTCCTTGTTCAGTTTGGAAGCAATCCTGAAGCGCTGAAACCGCTGACGCCATGTGGGCCAAGCTGCAGGCTGAGAGAAGTCAAAAGGCTCAGGTGGGGTAAACTTTGACATTGCAATCGATCAGGAACAGAAGCGCAGTCCAGAACTTCTGACACCATGTCATGAGATGCAGGACATATGCAGGACACAGCAATGATGGTACAACTCTATTTTATTACAGAGCATAGCAATTCACATCTAGTCAGGTTGATTGTACTAAAACTAACTGCGACACAGACACCGGACCTAAGCCCCGCCCCCAAACTAGTGACATCACATCCTGCTCTCAACACACTTTGTAACACTTTAGTTATGAGTTTTATGTTATAGCTTTGTAGCGTAAAACTCATAACTGCTGACTTTAGATGGCGGTATGGATCTTGTGGTTATAGGCTGTACCGCTCACTTTTTGGCCTCCCAGGCAAACTCGTAATACCGGCGCTATGGGAGTCCCATTGAAAAAGGACTTTTTTAAAAGTGCGGTACTGACGTTGTGTGACAGGCTAAAAGGTGTGCGGTACATCTATACCGACAAGAATCGTAATAGCAGCGTTAAGGAAAATGAAGCGTTATGTGCCATAACGCTGCTTTTTCACTCATAACGCCAAACTCGTAATCTAGCTGAATGAGAATGAGAAATACCAGCATTAATAAATGGTAAATTAGACACTGACCTTTTCCTTTAACATGGCAGGGGGAAGGCAGTCAACAGATCTGTGATTGCAGACTTTATGCACTTCCCTCAAACAAGGAGGGTTGTCTAGTTGTCCCTGTAAAGAACAGACATAATAAGAGACAATCCTTTAGAAGCCAAAGATGCAATAAATTGGTTACAATGCATACATTTTTTATGACAAATATTACACAATTGAGCAGACGGGAGAACCTCAGCCTGTTTGCATAAAACACATTTTAAAATAATTAAAAACTGCTTATCTGGAAAGACTTCCAATTCTGAATTAGGCCCAGTTGGGGAACTCACACCAACCACCCAGTAGCCTAACTACTACTAATGGTAGCGACCACAGCAACCAGAACACCTAAATAAGCAAAAATCGCGGCAAATGTTCTAGTGCATTCACACACACATACACCCTCGGGGGCACGCACGCAAACACATGCAAATACATACACCAAGCACCAAAAAAAGGTCGCAAACAAGAAACATTTCCTAATATATATATATATATATCAGAGCTCAAAGAATATGTGCTAATTAAACTAGCACAAGTAAGCTGGCCAAGGGCATTCCTTATAGTTTCCACCATGAGATACAGTTGCCCCCAAAACAGAAACCTACCTCAAAAGCTTTTACCCTAGTACTGAGAATGTTATCAGTAGAAAAATTTAAGCATGTCCTGGAGTAAAAAGCCAAATAAGTGCAAAGGATTTTTCCTGCACTAAATGTCGGAAAATAATATCTTTATTCTTTTAAATAAAAAGGATAAAGATAAGCTTAATACTCCAAATATGTCCCACATGACAAAAGCAGTACTAAAGAGGGGACCTCAAGGGTCCTAACCAGAAACCCTAAAATAAAATAACAATCTTGCACATCTTCATTCTTCACCTACCTCCAACAGAGGTAAAGATAAGACTGATCACCATAGAGACGGGAGGGTTTATATAGAGCTCTGAGGTTTGGAATCTTTGCCTCCTCCTAATGGCAGGAAAGGTAATTCCCAGAAGTAATGGATCATGGACTCTTATCACCTATATGAAAGAAAAAAAATGTTTGGGTTTCATATCCCTTTAAGAAACTCACAACTGATTTAAAGGATTAGAAAAGTCAACCTTAAGACTTTTCTTAACTGCAAATGTTTAAGTAATACAAGTAAATGTGAATGAACTTACAATTTTTTGAAAATTAAGCTTCTGTCATGTTTTAAATCTATATTTTATTTTTATTTGACGTCATAATTTCCAGCCCCCTACAACGGGCGGGCTTGCAATCTCTAATACACGCATGTATTATCTTGCTACATTTATATATTTACACACCCAACGAGTGCGCATTTGCAATAATTTTCACACGCTCCAAGTCAGGAATGACTGCAGTCATATGACCACTGACATCGGCGATGGTATCCGATGATAAAATGCGCATGCGTTACAATTTTGCTCATCAGAGCGCATGCATTAGCTTCATTCAAGTACTCGGAAATGCAGTTAAGGGAGAACTTAGGTTGCCCACCGTGATTGGCTAATGCAAATTAGCCTCACGGTGGGTTTGGAAATCTGTCTTTTTTTAGCCCCCAATAGCTTGTGAACGGAAAAAAAAAGCGCAGGGTAAGGTATTTGAGGAACATTTTAAATATATTAATACTCTTTAGAGATTAATAGAAAATTTCTGACCTTACCATCCCTTTAAGGCCTTGTTTTGTCATTCAATTTCATGTAATTCAGTGATTTAATCCTGTGATTTACAAATTGTCCCTGTTTAAATTGTTTAGCATGTTTAAAGGCTATAATTTGTTTCCTAAAGAGAATATTTCATAGTCATATAAGACTGAGTGACCTAGCAACATCCCATATTTTTTATAGAATAGGACTTTGATCACAACATGAGCATAATACCCACTTTTTGAAATTCAGGTTTCTTTCTAGACAGCTAGAGTGTGAAAAGGCAGTTAGGCTTTAAAGTACTTGTGTGTGTTAAAAGCACACAAAGTAGTTCATAAAAAGACCAGTAGATGGCATCATAATGCTGCAATGTTCTTGTGTGTTGCAAAAATATATATAAAAAAAAAACCCTAGCAGCGTTTCACTGGTGAGACTGATTGCAAAGAGGAAGGACTTGCATATACTTAAGAGATGTAATAACTTTAAAAAATTACTATATCCCTGATAGAACATAATGCTGCACTAGCAATAATATACTCAGAATACATGAGAAACAGATGGTTGGGACACATAACTACTGCATCGTTACTAAGAAAAGCAATTGGCTCAAGCACTTCCTCATGGAAACTGTTCACAACATTATGATGTATAGAGAAAGAAAGTTAGATAACCCAAAGTATTGATCTAGGCCCATTTTGGTATATTCCATGCCACCATTTCACCGCCAAATGCGATCATATAAAACAAATCATTAACTTTTTCACAAACGTTGGGTTTCTCGCTGAAATTATTTACATACCGCTTGTGCAATGCTGACACAAATGATTGTAAAAGCTTCTCTGGGATTCAGAAATAGCAAACATATATGGCTTTGCCATTGTTTCTTGGTAATTAGAATGCCGCTAATTGCAGCTGCCCACCACACTTCTATTATTCCTAGCAGTGACGGGGTTAATCAGGTAGCTTGTAAGGTTAATTTTAACTTTAGTGTAGAGATTACCCACCCACCTGGCACCTCCCACCCCCTGATCCCTCCCAAACAGTTTTTTTCCCTCCCTCACCCAACACTGGTTTACAACCATCTTAGGTACTGGTAGACAGTCTGCCAGTTTGCAGTTTAGGTGTTTTTTTTACAATTAATATTATTATTATTTTTTATTAAAAAAAATCTGCAGTGTAGTGATCTTCCTCAACCCTCCCACTTACTTGATCCCCCCCAAATTAGCTCTCTAACCTTCCCTCTCTCACTAATGGTGGCCATCCCTATAGATACATTTGTTTTCCTGTAGTGTAGTGATCCCCACAACACGCCCTCCAGCGATCATTATGTCCCTCTCCCTTCTTTTTTTTCTGCAGCCTAGGGCCCATCCCACCCCCCCCTTTCGCCTTCCCTCCCACACCTCTCGTCGGCACCAGAAAATGATTGTTACAGACGGTGACACACACACAGTGTCACTGTATGTGACGATCTGGTATCTGCCTTTATATAAAACCAGAGCCTCAAGCTCAGGAACTCCAGCTCTCAGCTGTAACTTAACAGTTGAGACTGCTGGAGCTTCCTGCAGCTCAGACGTACAGTGAATATAAAAAGTCTACACACCCCTGGTAAAATGTCAGGTTTCTGTGATGTAAAAAAATGAGACAAAGATAAATCATTTCAGAACTTTTTCCACCCTTAATGTGACCTATAAACTGTACAACTCAATTGAAAAACAAACTGAAATCTTTTAGGTGAAGGAAAGTAAACAAAAAAACTAAAATAATGCGGTTGCATAAGTGTGCACACCCTATAACTGTAGATGTAGCTGTGTTCAGAATTAAGCAATCACATTCAAAATCATGTTAAATAGAAGTCAGCACAAACCTGCCATCATTTAAAGTGCCACTGATTAACCCCAAATAAAGTTCAGCTGTTCTAGTAGGTCTTTCCTGACATTTTGTTAGTCGCATCCTACAGCAAAAGCCATAGTCCGCAGAGAGCTTTTAAAGCATCAGAGGGATCTCATTGTTAAAAGGTATCAGTCAAGAGAAGGGTACAAAGAATTTCCAAGGCATTAGATATACCATGGAACACATTGAAGACAGTCATCATCAAGTGAAAAATATGGAACAACAGTGACATTACCAAAAACTAGACGTCCCTCCAAAATTGTTAAAAAGACGAGAAGAAAACTGGTCTGGGATGCTGCCAAGAGACCTACAGCAACATTAAAGGAGCTGCAGGAATATCTGGCAAGTACTGGCTGTGTGGTACATGTGACAACAATCTCCCATATTCTTTATATGTTTGGGCTATGGGGTAGAGTGGCAAGACAGAAGCCTTTTCTTATGAAGAAAAACATTCAAGCCCAGCTAAATTTAGCAAAAACACATCTGAAGTCTCCCAAAAGCATGTTGCAAAAGGTGTTCTGGTCTGATGAAACCAAGGTTGAACTTTTTGGCCATAATTCCAAAAGATATGTTTGGCGCAAAAACAACACTGCACATCACCAAAAGAACACCATACCCACAGTGAAGAATGGCGGTGGCAGCATCATGCTTTGGGTCTGTTTTTCTTCAGCTGGAACTGGGGCCTTAGTCAAGGTAGAGGGAATTATGAACAGTTCCAAATACCAGTCAATATTGGCACAAAACCTTCAAGCTTTGCTAGAAAGCTGACCATGAAGAGGAACTTCATCTTTCAGCATAACAACAACACAAAGCATACATCCAAATCAACAAAGGAATGGCTTCACCAGAAGGAGATTAAAGTTTTGGAATGGCCCAGCCAGAGCCCAGACCTGAATCCGATCGAAAATCTATGGGGTGATCTGAAGAGGGCTGTGCACAGGAGATGCCCTCGCAATCTGACAGATTTGGAGTGTTTTTGCAAAGAAAAGTGGGCAAATCTTGCCAAGTCAAAATGTGCCATGCTGATAAACTCATACCCAGTGCTGTAATAAAATCAAAAGTTGCTTCAACACAGTATTAGTTATGCAACTATATTTTTTTATTATTATTTTTACTTCCCTTCACCTAAAAGATTTCAGTTTGTTTTTCAATTAAGTTGTACAGTTTATAGGTCACATAAAAGGTGGGAAAAGTTCTGAAATGATTTATCTTTGTCTCATTTTTTTTACATCACAGAAACCTGACATTTTAACAGGGGTGTGTAGACTTTTTATATCCACTGTATATATACGGAATACGGTAAGATGAGCTTCGTACCGCATGACATATATATATATATACACATCAGATTGGGTCAAGGGGCTAACCGCTGAGCCATTTTCACCCATGCTCAGCTGTTTTGGAGTCTTTAGATGCTGCTCACATTTAAAGGGACATTATACACTCGTTATTTCTTTGCATACATGTTTTGTAGATGATCTATTTATATAGCCCATAAAGTTTTTTAGTTTGTTTTTTTTAAATGGATGGTTTTGCTTATTTTTAAATAACATTGCTCTGATTTTCAGACTCCTAACCAAGCCCCAAAGTTTTAGAAGAATACCGGCGTATACCTACACCAGCTTGCTTCTGTTTGTGTAAAGGGTCTTTTCATATGCAGAGGAAGGGGGAGGAGGGAGTGTCTGATATTTCCCACTTGTAGTGGGTGTTTCAGCTACCTTTTAAACAGAGCTAAACTGGAAGCTTCTAAGGACGTTTTTAAACTGTTTTATACTGGATTTTTATATCAGTATCTGTGCATATTCAGCCAGATTACGAGTTTTGCGTTATGAGCGGCTCGGTAATAACTTGCAAGTTATTTCCACCGCTCACCTTTAATAGCGCTGCTATTACAGGTTTGCAAAAAACCCGGCGTTAGCAGGCAATATGGCAGCGTTGAGCTCCATACCGCACACAAATACCAGCGCTGCTTTGAACTGGTTTTACGTGCTCGTGCACGATTTCCCCATAGACATCAATGGGGAGAGCCAGTTAAAAAAAAGCCTAACATCTGCAATAAAGGATCGTAAAGCTCCGTAACGCAGCCCCATTGATTCCTATGAGGAAAGAAAATTTATGTTTAAACCTAACACCCTAACATGAACCCCAAGTCTAAACACCCTTAATCTGCTGCCCCCAACATCGCCGACACCTACATTACACTTATTAACCCTTAATCTTCCACCCTTGATATCGCTGCCACCTACCTACACTTATTAACCCCTAATCTGCTGCCCGACATCGTCGACACCTACATTACACTTATTAACCCCTAATCTGCCGTCCCCAACATCGCCGCCACCTACCTACACTTATTAACCCCTAATCTGCTGCCCCTGACATCGCCGCCACCTACATTACACTTATTAACCGCTAATCTGCCGCCCCCGACATCGCCGCCACCTACCTACACTTATTAACCCCTAATCTGCTGCCCCCAATGTCGCCGCCGCCACTATACTAAAGTTATTAACCCCTAAACCTCTGGCCTCCCACATCACTAACACTAAATAAATATATTAACCCCTAAACCTAACCCTAAGTCTAACCCTAACACCCCTAACTTTAATATAATTAAACTAAATCTAAATACAAATTACTATTATTACCTAAATAATTCCTATTTAAGACTAAATACTTACTTGTAAAATAAACCCTAAGCTAGCTACAATATAACTAATAGTTACATTGTAGCTATCTTAGGTTTTATTTTTATTTTACAGGTAAGTTTGTATTTATTTTAACTAGGTAGAATAGTTAGTAAATAGTTATTAACTATTTACTAGCTACCTAGTTAAAATAAATACAAATTTACCTGTAAAATAAAAGCTAACCTGTCTTACACTAAAACCCAACATTACATTAAAAATAAATAAATTAAATTAACAAAATACATTTATCTAAATTACAGAAAATAATAAACACTAAATTACACAAAATAAAAAAGTAAAAATATTTAAACGAATTACACCTAATCTAATAGCCCTATCAAAATAAAAAAGTCCCCCCCAAAATAAAAAACCCTAGCCTACAATAAACTGCCAATGGCCCTTAAAAGGGCCTTTTGCGGGGCATTACCCCAAAGAAATCAGCTCTTTTACCTGTAATAAAAAAATACAAACAACCCCTCAACAGTAAAACCCACCACCCACACAACCAACCCCCCCCCAAAAAACTTTGATGGTTCTTGAACAATGAAGGTTCCTTTAAATGACGTCATCCAAGATGACGTCCCTTGAATTCTGATTGGCTAATAGAATTCTATCAGCCAATCGGAATTAAAGGGTAAAAAATCCTATTGGCCGATTGGATCAGCCAATAGGATTGAGCTTGCATTCTATTGGCTGATTGGAACAGCCAATAGAATGCGAGCTCAATCCTATTGGCTGATCGCATTCTATTTTCGCATTTTTTACCCTTTGATTCTGATTGGCTGATAGAATTCTATCAGCCAGTCACAATTCAAGGGACACCATCTTGGATGACGTCATTTAAAGGAACCTTCATTGTTCAAGAACCATCGAAAGAAGAGGATGCTCCGCGTTGGATGTCCTGAAGATGGAGCTGCTCCCCGTTGAAAGGATGAAGATAGAAGATGCCGTCTGGATAAAGACTTCTGCCCGCCTGGAGGACGACTTCTTGCCCGCTTGGATGAAGACTTCTCCCAGCTTCGTTGAGGACTTCTTGCCGCTTGGATGAAGACTTCTCCCGGCTTCATTGAGGATGGATGTCTGGTCATTAAAAACTGTAAGTGGATCTTCGGGGGTTAGTGTTAGATATTTTTACGGGTTTATTGGGTGGGTTTTATTTTTAGATTAGGGACTTTGGGCAACGTAAAAGAGCTAAATGCCCTTTTAAGGGCAATGCCCATCCAATGGGGAGCTTAGGTTTTTTTAGGTAGTTTTTTTTTGGGGGGGGGGGGGGTTGGTTGTGTGGTTGGTGGGTTTTACTGTTGGGGGGTTGTTTGTATTTTTTTATTACAGGTAAAAGAGCTGATTTCTTTGGGGCAATGCCCCGCAAAAGGCCCTTTTAAGGGCCATTGGTAGTTTATTGTAGGCGGCTAGGGTTTTTTTATTTTGGGGGGCTTTTTTATTTTGATAGGACTATTAGATTAGGTGTAATTAGTTTAAATATTTGATTTTTTTTTTAACTTTGTGTAATTTAGTGTTTTTTATTTTCTGTAATTTAGAAAAATTTATTTTGTTAATTTAATTTTAGTGTAATGTTAGGTTTTAGTGTAAGACAGGTTAGGTTTTATTTTACAGGTAAATTTGTATTTATTTTAACTAGGTAGCTAGTAAATAGTTAATAACTATTTACTAACTATTCTACCGAGTTAAAATAAATACAAATTTACCTGTAAAATAAAAATAAAACCTAAGATAGCTACAATGTAACTATTAGGGTTTATTTTATAGGTAAGTATTTAGTCTTAAATAGGAATTATTTAGTTATTAATAGTAGGTTTTATTTAGATTTATTTTAATTATATTAAAGTTAGGGGTGTTAGGGTTAGACTTAGGGTTATGTTTAGGGGTTAATATATTTATTTAGTGTTAGTGATGTGGGAGGCCAAAGGTTTAGGGGTTAATAACTTTAGTATAGTGGTGGTGACATTGGGGGCAGCAGATTAGGGGTTAATAAGTGTAGTTAGGTGGCGACGACATTGGTGGCAGCAGATTAGGGGTTAATAATATTTAACTAGTGTTTGTGATGCGGGAGTGCGGCAGTTTAGGGGTTAATATGTTTATTATAGTGGCGGCGATGTCCGGAGCGGCAGATTATGGGTTAATAAATTTATTTTAGTGTTTGCGATGCAGGAGGGCTAATTTAGGGGTTAATAGGTAGTTTATGGGTGTTAGTGTACTTTGTGACACTTTAGTTATGCTACAGCTTTGTAACGTAAAACCCATAACTACTGAGTTTCAGTTTACGGTATGGATCTTGTAGTTATGGGCTGTACCGCTCACTTTTTGGCCGGACAAGCAAACTCGTAATACCGGCGCTATGGAAGTCCCATTGAAAAAGGACTTTTTAAAAAGTGCGGTAGTTACGTTGCGTGACAGACAAAAAAGTGTGCGGTACAGCTATACCTACAAGACTTGTAATAGCAGTGGTAGTGAAAAAGAGCCATAACAATGCTTTTTCACTCATAACGCAAAACTCGTAATCTAGCCGATTATTCTTTATAGTAGTGTCTATTACATGCAGTTATATGAAAATTGGTGCATACTGTCCCTTTGCGCTACTTTAGAACATTGTTCAGAGAGAAATCCACACATATTATATATTGGGGGGGTTCAGCAGATCCAGCAGATTCAAACTATACCATTATGTTATGTCTCTATCATGACATGTAAGAACTCTACATAATTTTTTTTATTTTTATTAAAATTTTAATAAACACGATTGTAAAAAAATGTGTGTGTTTCTGATTTTTTCTAAGCAATACAGTTAAAGAAGAAGGGGTTATAATCATATAAATAAGATAAAGTTATAGAACTTTAATGTGCACATTGGAACTCCCATGAGCCTCTAATCATATAAATGCACATTTATTCACTCCAGGTGATTACTATTACCACAGTGATGAGCTGGCTGTTAAAGGGATAATAACAATTTGAGATGGTGATATAGAATGATAAAAACGCATAGTTGCCAACTGTCCCGTGTTTGCCGGGACAGTCCTGGAATTAGGGACCCACTCCCGACCATTTAAATGTCCCGGCAAAATGAGTAGCAGCTAGCGCGATGTGTGCTGGATATTAGACATTGATACTAGCATCGTATGGGTATCAGTGCCAATACGGAGCATTTGCACGAGTACTTGTACTCGTGCACAATGCTCCGATACCAACACCGATACTTTTGGCCAGGTGCCTACCACCCTACTCTGCCTACTCTGTTACAGCGCGCCTACTCTAGTACAGGGAGGAAGGATGGACGGAACACGCAATGAAAACTGGGAGCCAGAAATTACGTCACTCCGGCCTGGCATCATAATACAGGTGCATTAGGGAGCAGTGTGCTGTATGTGCCCCACATAAGCAGCACTGAGGATCACTTCACAGGCCAGCTACAGATTAGGTAGGCAATCAGCATTCAATTGATTTAAGTCAACAAATGTATTAAAATTTGACCCAATACAAGCTTAACACCAGCCGGTATCTATGATGATGAGCATTGCAATATAGGGGTGCACTGTTTCATCATTCTGAATGCTAATGCTTAGCCAGGATGCCTGTCGCACCCATACCCAGTTAAATAGTTGATGCCTGCTGTAACCATTCCTAGGATGGAATGAATGACTGCATAGTTACCCATGCCTAGCCAGGGATGCCTAACATTTTTCTGCCTATGTACTGAATTCTTCACCTCAAATATATAAGACTACCCTCATAAATAAAAATTAAATATACTTGAGAAACATTATGGCCAGATCATTTAAAGTGCACCCAAAGCATACCCAGAGTACATGGTAAAACATACAAAAGCAAACAAAGTTTAATTCCTCTCCTGACTTGTTAAGTCCTGCTCAGTTGTTTTCCATAACTTGAGAGCAATCAAGCACATGATATAAAGGGTTGACAAAAGTCCTGACTCCTGATAAAAGATAATGACTTATTGAGCGAGCTTGTATTCAGGTAATGCAGATATTTGATTAACCATATAGCTTGTTGAAGAACAAACACTGGTTGAGTAATTTCTCAGCAGTAATTTTATTTAGTTTAAAACAAAAAACAAAATTTTTTATATATATCAGGATTACCAGCAACGGCTGTGGCATCCAATCTTATCATCTGGGGCCGCCACACTATAAGTGAGTTTTAGAAATTTAGAATCCATGATCCTGAAGTTGAACAGATACTAATAAATCTTGATCACTGCAGCAGTGTTACCACTGCTGCTTCAGTTACTCCATTAAAAATAATTGGCCCAGATTATTGAAAACTATCCATAAATTTTATCAGCTCCCATTACGTGATTGAGTCAAATTGCTTTTTAAATAGGATTTTAGCCATTAAGGAATTAAAATGGCAGATGTCTGCCACATATGAGTGACGTTCCTATGGTGCAACTCCTGTAGCAATGCTAAATTGGATGGGGATTTTATTGTAGTGAAAAGTAATGGCATATGTGCATACATTTTCCTTTTGCTCCCATTTCTTTCATTAATTCCATTCCGTACATCTTCTATACCTTTTAGTTTCATATTTTAATTTATATATATATATATATATATATATATATATATATATATAATCTGCACCATAATAAATAGGCGGAGTTAAATTATGCTAATTATGTGGGTTTGGCAAAGTGGGCAGAACTTTAGAGCAGGGGGTGTGGTAAAAATGTTCATGAAGGTAATTGATAGCTGCAGTGTCCCTGGAATTTTTTTTTTCAATTGTTGCCAACTATGAAAACGTATATATAAATAAAATTCTGCAAAAAAAAATTCATTATTTATTTTGACTCCTTTTCATGTAGTTAGTTTCTGAAATTGTAAGCATTTCAGTTCCTGTTAGAAATAGAAGTGTAGCACACTTATATTCCACACAGCCATTGGCTGCACATTCTAGTGAACTATTTATAACTGTCCCTAATAGGCCACAGCAGAGAAAGTAAACTAAGTTACAACATGGCAGCCCCCATTGTTTTATGGACATTAAAACTTTAAACTTATTGTCTCACTATTTAAACAACTAATTAAACTTTAAAAAATTCCTCTATATGTTATTCTCAGACTAATCTTTTCTTTGAATGCATCATTCTATCTAGCATTTATTTAGTACTTAATATCCCTTTAAGAGAGCTGAGACTGAGGGGTTTGAATATTTACCCCTTCATCCAGCTCCCTTAAAGGAACAGTATACTGTAAAATAGTTTTTCCCTTAAAGGGACACTAAACCCAAATGTTACTCCTATTATCAATTTTACTTTGATCTCTTGCTAAAATTTCTTAAAATTGCATGCTCTATCTGAATCATGAAAGAAAAAAAATTGGGTTCGGTGTCCATTTAAAGTGTTTCCAATTACTTTTTAACCAGCTGCAGAGTATAAAAGGTATGAGAATTAGCTTTTTAAGGTTTATTTGTGTATATGAAGTAGCTAATTTTTTGTTTTGAAGCCACAACCTAATAAAATGGGTTGAGCTTGTAGATATATTCAGAGCTCATTACTTTATCAAATTGTGTACTAATACAAGCTTCTTTATCTTATATCTGCTCATAAACCAATAACCAATACTTGGAGAGAACAATGGAAAATTAATATTTTATTACCCTATCTCTTCTATAACCCACTGGGAGTGTAATTTCTTCTACTGGCTGTGTTTACACAGCTTGGCTTTGAGACCAAAAACTTTCAGAATAGGTGCGGATACCATAGGCTAAGTCAACTATTTCAAATGCTGATATAATGGTAATGGAAATACTTGTAAACAATTTAATATACTCCAGCAGGTAAAGTGGATAATTGGAAACAAATTAAAGGGGAGAATCTTTTTGAGTAAACTGTCCCTTTAAACTCCCTTACTGCCGCCTACACTTCTGGGTCTTTGGGGCTGCTGACATCACCCATGCGAGGTAACATCACTGGCATCCCCGGATTCCCCCAGGATGCTGCACCACTTGCCCACCTCATATGGGGAGTAAGTGTGTGTGGAGGCGGCACAATTAGCTCAGAAAGCAGCCCCCTACAGATGACAATATTTGGTTGTCATCCCCCTAAAGACATAGGGCTCGTTTCCAATGAGCCGTAATTCAGTTTGCGTGCACTCACAATTCGTTAAAAAAAACTGTCGGAAGCGATATCATTTGACGACTGCTTCCAACGGCCCGTTATAACTCAATTTCGGCAACCGGACTCCGGCTGCCGAAAACATTATCGTCTCCCATACAAAGTATCAGAAGCCGCTAATCTTTAAATTATACCCGGTTTCCAATGCCCACGCAAACCGTTAATACACTGTCGGAGGCTGCCGATACAGTAACAAAAATTACACCCAGCTCAACTAGGTGTAAAACAGGAAAAAGGTGCTTTTTGAGACCTTTTTCCCATTGAAATCTAACCCGACATGTCAAAATCCCTCTATCCGCTATCTCCCCCACATTGCAACTTATAATAAATGTATTAACTCCTAATCCGCCATGCCCCACAATGCAAACTAGCTATTGGGGGCATGGCGGATTAGGGGTTAATAGTTTAAATAGCTAGATTGCGTTGTGGGGGCATGGCTGATTAGGGGTTAGTTTAAATAGATACTTTGCGATATGGGGGTTGGCAGATTAGGGGTTAATAGTTAAAAAAAATACTTTGTGATAAGGGGGTTGGCGGATTAGGGGTTAATACATTAGTTATTGCGGTGGGGGGTTGCGGTTGAGAGGTAGATATTGCGCATGCATTAGGTGTTTGATTTTATTTTAACAGCGAGCGACGGGTAAAATATATATGCGCCGTACCTGCATGCGGCGCCGTATATACGGTTGAGTGTAGTGTAAGGTCGGGTTACCATAGTAACCTATTAATGTTTTAGAAATCCGGCATTGGGTGGAAGCGTTAACATAACGCTAACTTACACCTCCACGAAAAGAGTGACTGCACACAAAGCGGAAACTTTTTCAATGTAAACCTGGTACTAAAATGGAGCCGTAAATTACTTTTAGCTGTCGGCCGCTTCTGTAGTTTACGGCTCTATTTTTAACGGCTCAATGGAAACGAGCCCACAGTGGGCACGTTAAATTAGCACTCCCCTTGTAATCTAGCCCACAATGGTTAACACAAGTTTATCTGGTAAAGAAGAACAAATATGTTTCCATTTGCTAGTACATGAGATTCCAGTTTTTGTGGGGTACACAAAATGGCCCAAAATAGACACATGAATCTAAACAAATAGATATTTATAGCTTTAATATCCATGCATTTATATATTTACATTAAAGCAAGTGACAAGTTTTATTTCAAAAAGATCACTTTGTTCATCATGTGAACACATACTCTGCTTCATATAATGAGAGGTCTCAACCGTGTCTGTATGATGGTTTATTTTTAGTAAAAAGGGTGGTGCCGTTTCCTTAACTAATCAATTTTATCTTTCAGAATTTAGTGTCTAGTAGACTAACATTTACCATTGTCCTAATTAACCATGTGATATCTAAAGTGTCATGTTACTCTTCCTTTATGGTATCATGGATATATGGATTTCATTTTTGCAAGAAATAGTTTCTGCACCCACCCTCTTCTATTACTTTAAATATGGCGTGTAATGGTTAAAGAAATTGCAATTTTTACATCAGCCACATGCTATCTAGACAGACATGTGACTCTTTCTTTGAAGAGAATATTTACATATGTTAAGTAGGTGATTTTATGGATGTTTTATGTTTTTTTAGGGCTGAGATAAATATATAGGGCCAGATTACAAGTGGAGCGGTATTTA
The DNA here is from genome assembly GCF_027579735.1 of Bombina bombina. Lineage (NCBI taxonomy): Eukaryota > Metazoa > Chordata > Amphibia > Anura > Bombinatoridae > Bombina > Bombina bombina. The sequence goes on along the minus strand of NC_069500.1, from coordinate 526,627,977 downwards.
GCGCTCCCGTTTGCGCTCTAACTCTGCTAAAAGTAAGCTTTTGCGCGGCTGGGTAGCGCTGTTATTAGAAGTTGAAAGTAAACTGTTTTTGCACGAGCAATAACCTGAATGTTGTTCAGATAGCAGAATATGTTCTATTTATTCATAAATTCATATTTCTACATACATCTGATAGTATTTTGGTACAATATATCTATATTTATACAGTATATATATATAAAAAAAAAAAAGAGTCAGCTTTCGAATCCCCAAATTACATAAACCACCCTCAAAGACCTCTAAAAAGGCAAATAGACCAAATAGAAAGAGAGGATGTAGAGGAGGAAAAAATAAACAAAGGAAAAAAAAACAAGTGTTAACAGATAAACTGGTTAATGACAAACTAGCCACCCAAGAAACAATAAAAATTTTCAACCTTTCTAGCCCTCCCTTGTCCTCTGAAGAAGAAAACCTTCTAAAGAAAGCGCTGCGGAATCTGTTAGCGCTGCGGAATCTGTTAGCGCTGCGGAATCTGTTACGGCTGCGGAATCTGTTAGCGCTGCGGAATCTGTTGGCGCTCTACAAATAACCGATAATAATAAAGAAAGGTCTATCTTTCGCTCCAACTAATAAACCCAATTCTTTTGATCTATTTATAGATACTAGTAAATACATTAGAAAATTGACACTTCAAAGACATTTTGCTAAAACAGAAAAAGTAAATAAAGAAATGGATAACCAAATAAAACTCACACAGGGAGATTCTGAAACTCTAACTAACTTATTAGAATTACAAGATGAGTCAAATGCCACACATATTGTATTGAATACCAATAGTGTCATGAATAGTGAAATACCTTTCAAACACAGTTCACTGAAACCATAATCCATCTTCTATCCAGTACATTCAAAGGGCAAACAATTAGTCATTTTTGAAGAACTAGTGAAAAGGGATATGGAAAAACTATGTAGCACCTTTAATGTAAAGAAAAGAAACCTCACCTTTAAAGAAAGAGCCGCACTAAAACAACTAAGTGAAGATAAAGATGTAGTGTTTAGACAAGCGGACAAGGGAGGAGGTATAGTGGTCCAAGACTATGGGGACTATTTATTAGAGGCCAATCGTATTCTCTCTGACACACAAACATATGAAGTGCTCAAATCAGATCCAACTGACATTTTCTTAGACCAGTATCTTGATCTAATTAGACAAGCTAAGAGAGATAAAATTCTCAATACAGACGAATTTGAGTTTTTAAAGTATGAAACTCCCAAAACTGCGGTCTTTTATCACCTCCCCAAGATCCATAAGGATGTTAAACCCCCCCTCCCGGGAGACCCCTATAATTTCGGGTATAAATAGTCTAACAAGCCATTTATCCGAATATATAGATAATTTTTTAGGACCCATAGTGCCGAAATTAAATTCTTACCTACGTGACACTCCCCATTTATTGTTCCTTATTGACAATCAATCTTGGAAAGAAAACTACCATTTTGCATCTTTGGATGTCACCTCACTCTACACTGCAATCCCACATGAGAAAGGGATTGCTAGTGTACGCTTTTTTCTGGAAAAGAGTAATGAAATGAATCAAACACAAATTGAGTTCATTTGTAATTCAATTAAATTCATTCTAGGTAAAAACTACTTTTCCTTTGATAACAAAATGTTTCTCCAAAAATGGGGAACCGCAATGGGGACAAAATTTGCCCCAAATTTCGCCAACCTCTACATGGGGAAATTTGAAGAAGAATATGTGTTTAACAACAACCCTCATTTAAGTAAAAATAAATTCTGGAAAAGATTCATTGACGATATCATCCTTATATGGGAAGGTGAAGAACAGGAGTTTAATATATTCACTGACCATTTAAATTTAAATAACATGAATCTCTCGTTCACGAAAACTTGGGGAGACCAATCTCTTGATTTTCTAGATGTCACTATCTTTTGTGAAAACAATGAGATACACACCAAAAACTACACTAAACTGACTGACACTAATGGCTACCTTCATGCAGTCAGCTGCCATCACCCAAACTGGATAAACAATATACCTTATGGGCAGTTTCAGAGAATAAAGCAAAGATGAAGACTTTGAAAAAGCAGCAGTTTCTCTAAAAACCAAATTTAAAAATAAACTATATTCTGAAACTACAGTCAGTGAAGCATATGAGAAGGTAAAAAGTACTGACAGAAATAGCCTTTTAAATAAAAAAGATAGTGAGTATAAAAACAAACAACAAGACACTAACACCAGATTTATCACCACCTACAATAGTGGAGCTAAACAGATTGAGAAAATTCTAAAAAGACATTGGGGGATTTTACAAAAAGACCCTATACTGGAGCACATATTAACAGAACCACCAAAAGTTATACACAGAAAGAACACATGCATAAAAAACATCCTTGCACCAACAATATTAAAAAGAACAAAGAACAAAGCAAAAACCCCTCCAATAAAAGGATTTTTTTAAATGCGGCAGAAAAAAACTGTATATGTTGTAGTCACACAAATAAAACCAAAGAAGAGAATAAATTGATCATAAATAATGACAAAGAAAAATTAGCAATAGAAAGTTTTCTGAACTGTAAGTCAGAATTTGTTGTGTACTTACTAGAATGCTCATGTCAGAGAATTTACATTGGGCGCACGAAAAGGAGTCTAAAAAGACGGACTTTAGAACACATTAATAACATAAAAGAAGCGGACTCTGAATATGGCATAGGGAAACATTTTGAGCAGTTTCATAACAAAAACAGCGATAATTTTTTCAACAAAGCTATTGAACAAATACCAGATACAAAAGGCAAAGAGAGACTACTTGAATTACGAAAAAGAGAGACCTATTGGATTCATCGCCTGGGATCACTCCAACCAAGAGGTCTAAACAAAGACATAGACCTTGCTGCTTTTTTGTGATCCATAAAACAGTATCATAAAATTACCCTGCAACTTTAAACCACAAAAAAAAAAAAAAATTGAAAAATTTGAAGAATTTGAAAACCGTAAACACATAGGTAAAGTTGGAGCAAAAAATGCTACAAATCACAGACTATTTGCCTGTTTTCAGTCTAACAAGAAGGAAATCAGATAAACAGTTGAAATAATAGTCAGTTGTTCTTAAAACAAAAGTAGACAATAATTAAAACCAATTAAATAAGTACTACTAACTTAGTAAGAAAACTTTTCCCACTTCAAATAAGCAGGGATCCCTAGTGTAAAAGGAAAGAACCCCCCCTTGTTTATAGTTATGTCTAATCCAAACATTCACAAATGAAGCGCTATTGAGGCCTCTATGTCATCATAAAAAAAAAAAAAAAACCTCCATAGTTAAAGGCTGCATTTGAAATTGTAACATTAACCTTTTTTCATGTTTTTGTTCCAAATTAAGGTGGAATAGTACATCTCTTGTTTTTTACAATCATATCTAATCCATACATTTACAAATGGAGCGGTTTTTGAAGCCTTTTTTCATTATATAACAAAATAAATACATAGTTAAAAGCTGCACTTGCAGTTTCAGCACTGGTTTTTTTTTTCCAAATAAAGAAGGAATAATATATCTCTTGCTCCAATGAGTAGGACAAATTACCAATATTAATTCTTAAGTGAGTTAATAACAACAATAATAATGCAGCAATTAACTTCCTCAATAGAAAGGACTATAAGTAACACTGCAATAACATCTGTGGGCATACCCTCTGATGAAGTAAAGACAGTTTCACGAAACGCGTAAGGGCACGCCCACTTGTGACATCACTTCCGGTCCGGCGAGACCGCAACTCTTCAGATCACTTGTGAAGCACAAGTGTATCCAACGCCATCCTAAGACAGGAAAGACCTGTGGAGGTTAAAAAACACCTCACATCGTCTACAACCCACACAGGAACCTTCAGGAATCATTATTTTCTAAAAACTGAACTTTTAATTTTTTGCAAAAAAAAAAAAAAGAGAGTAACCAACAGGGATCATCAAGGAATCCTCTATACTGCTTATGCAATTTCTGGGCAACAACCATCACAGCCTGTTTGGGAAGGAAAGTACCCCAAAATCTTGCATAAACCTTATACTTAACACCATCCGGAGACAAAGATCTTCAAGGAATCCTCTACACTGTTTGTGCATAATCAAGGCGACAACCATCACAGCCTGTTTGGGAAGTTAAATACCCCAAATTTTTGCACAAAGTTTTTACTAAACAACACCAAGAGACTTTTAATTCACCAGCACAAACACTGGTTTGTTTTTGTGCTAAAATAAAGGAGATTTTATTTGCACTAATCACTGGCATTTCCTTCATTTATTTACTTCATTGAAAGGCATCTACCATACCCCTGAGAGGGGAAACTTGTCACCCAACCCCCTTCTAACAGGGAGATTTTATTTCTTGAAAAGAAATACCTCAATTGGCACCACACAGATTCCAATTATCTTTGATTTCTAAATACTACCGTACTCTACAGAGGAGAAGCAGAGACACTACACAGACTTCTCAGCAAAAAGGTGAGCCACAAAAAAGTTTTTTTATACCTTACTGTAAATCAGTACTTTTGTGTTACACCTTACAACTGTGCTCCCCTTTATGTTACTCCCTTTCTACAAGCGCTATAGTCTGGTACCCCCTAGATACTATATATATATATATATATATATATATATATATATATACACACACAGATATATATATATATGAATATCTATTTATAAATACATAGAACATATTCTGCTATTGAACGTTGGACTGTGAAATATTTACAGTAAATACACACTATAACATTTTATTAAATATGAATATTGCATAAAAATGCTTTTACATGTTTTCATCTATTTTACAGCAAACGGCTCCAATGCACTTCTATATATGTCTTTGCAGCCTGAAAATAAAGACAGACACAGTTTTGTTTATCCAGTTGTAATTACTCAGTGCAACTTATAACATCCAAATGAAAGATATAACATGAACATGTCAGACAAAAATAAAGACAATTCAAAAACAGAATCACTGAGTTGGAAAAAGGATCACCCCCTCCTAAAATTACTTGTAAACTCAATCAGGTGTAGCTAATCACCTTCTCAAAGGCACACACAAAGCCATTTGACCTTCAACTGTGATCAGCTGTAGGCATATTGATTAGCTCAGCATGAAAAGAGCTTTCCTGGCGCATCTCAGTCTTTGGTAGTGCAACTAAAGCAAACAATCAACTATGGGTGGCAAGGCACTGTCAAAAGATCTCTGGGATAAAATTGTGGACAGGCACAAGTCAGGAGATGGATACAAGAAAATATCAAAGGCTTTATCAATGCCTAGAAGCACAGTGAAGTCTATTATTAAGTGAAAGGTATTTGGTACAACACAGACCCTTTCTAGATCAGGACGTCACTCCAAACTGGATGAAAGAGCCAGGAGGAATCTGGTCAGAGAGGCTACCAAGAGGCCCACAACAACTTTGAAGCAGTTGCAGGAATTTATGACAAAGAGTGGTCATGGTGTGCATGTGACAACAATATCACAAATTCTCCACAAATGTGGCTTGTATGGGAGAGTTGCAAGAAAAAAGCCACTCCTCAAGACAGGCCACATGCAGTCATGACTGAGCTTTGCCATAACACACCTAGGAGATTCTGAGGCCACATGGAAAAAAGTGTTATGGTCAGATGAGACTAAAATTGAATTATTTGGCCTCAACACCAAAGATATGTCTGGAGGAAATCCAATACAGCTCATCATCTAAATAACACCATACCTTCAGTAAAGCATGGAGGTGGTAATATCCTGTTATGGGGGTGTTTCTCTACAACAGGCACTGGAGCACTTGTCAGGATAGAAGGAATAATGGATGGGGCAAAATACCGTCAAATTCTTGAGGAAAATCTGCTGCCCTCTGCCAGGAAGTTGTCAATGGGAAGGTTTACCTTCCAATATGACAATGACCCAAAGCACACTGCAAAAATGACCACACAGTGGTTGAAGGAGAAAAAGGTGAATTTCCATGCATGGTCTAGTCAGAGCCCACCCCATTGAATATCTGTGGCATGACTTGAAGACTGCAGTCTACAAATGGTCACCATCAAATGTAAGGGAACTGGAGCAGTTCTGCAAAGAAGAGTGGGCAAATATTGCAGAGTCTTGATGTGCAAAGTTAGTAGAGACATATCCCAATAGACTAAAGTATGTAATTAAAGCAAAAGGTGGCTCAACAAAATACTGACACAAGAGGGGTGATCCTTTTTCCAACTCAGTGATTCTGTTTTTGAATTGTCTTTATTTTTGTCTGACATGTTGGTGTTATATCTTTCACTTAGATTATATAATTTGCACTGAGTAATTACAAATGGATAAACAAAAACTGTGTCTGTCTTTATGTAATGCTGCAAAGCAACAAAAACATAATTTATGTAAGAACTTACCTGATAAATTCATTTCTTTCATATTAGCAAGAGTCCATGAGCTAGTGACGTATGGGATATACATTCCTACCAGGAGGGGCAAAGTTTCCCAAACCTTAAAATGCCTATAAATACACCCCTCACCACACCCACAATTCAGTTTAACGAATAGCCAAGAAGTGGGGTGATAAGAAAAAAGTGCGAAAGCATATAAAATAAGGAATTGGAATAATTGTGCTTTATATAAAAAAATCATAACCACCACAAAAAAGGGCGGGCCTCATGGACTCTTGCTAATATGAAAGAAATGAATTTATCAGGTAAGTTCTTACATAAATTATGTTTTTTTTTCATGTAATTAGCAAGAGTCCATGAGCTAGTGACATATGGGATAATGACTACCCAAGATGTGGATCTTCCACACAAGAGTCACTAGAGAGGGAGGGATAAAATAAAGACAGCCAATTCCTGCTGAAAATAATCCACACCCAAAATAAAGTTTAATGAAAAACATAAGCAGAAGATTCAAACTGAAACCACTGCCTGAAGTACTTTTCTACCAAAAACTGCTTCAGAAGAAGAAAACACATCAAAATGGTAGAATTTAGAAAAAATATGCAAAGAGGACCAAGTTGCTGCTTTGCAAATCTGATCAATCGAAGCTTCATTCCTAAATGCCCAGGAAGTAGAAACTTACCTAGTAGAATGAACTGTAATCCTTCGAGGCGGAATTTTACCCGACTCGACATAGGCATGATGAAATAAAGATTTCAACCAAGATGCCAAAGAAATGGCAGAAGCTTTCTGGCCTTTTCTAGAACCGGAAAAGATGACAAATAGACTAGAAGTCTTTCGGAAAGACTTAGTAGCTTAAACATAATAATACAAAGCTCTAACAGCATCCAAAGAATGCAATGATTTCTCCTTAGAATTCATAGGATTAGGACATAATGAAGGAACCACAATTTCTCCACTAAGGTTGTTAGAATTCACAACCTTAGGTAAAAAAATTCAAAAGAAGTTCGCAGCACCGCCCTATCCTGATGAAAAATCAGAAAAGGAGACTCACAAGAAAGAGCAGATAATTCAGAGACTCTTCTGGCAGAAGAGATGGCCAAAAGAAACAAAACTTTCCAAGAAAGTAAAATAACGACCAAAGAATGCATGGGTTCAAAAGGAGGAGCTTGAAAAGCCCCCAGAACCAAATTCAAACTCCAAGGAGGAGAAATTGACTTAATGACAGGTTTTATACGAACCAAAGCTTGTACAAAACAATGAAATATCAGGAAGATTAGCAATCCTTCTGTGAAAAAGGAACAGAAAGAGCAGAGATTTGTCCTTTCAAGGAACTTGCGGACAAACCTTTATCTAAACCATCCTGAAGAAACTGAAAAATTCTCGGTATTCAAAAAGAATGCCAAGAAAAAATGATGAGAAAGACACTAAGAAATATAAGTCTTCCAGACTCTATAATATATCTCTCTAGATACAGATTTACGAGCCTGTCACATAGTATTAATCACAGAGTCAGAGAAACCTTCTTTGACCAAGAATCAAGCGTTCAAACTCCATACCTTAAAATTTAAGGATTTGAGATCCTGATGGAAAAAAGGACCTTGCGACAGAAAGTCTGGTCTTAACGGAAGAGTCCACAGCTGGCAAGAGGCCATCCGGACAAGATCCGCATACCAAAACCTGTGAGGCCATGCTGGAGCTACCAGCAGGACAAACGAGCATTCCTTTAGAATCTTGGAGAATACTCTTGGAAGAAGAACTAGAGGCGGAAAGATATAGGCAGGATGATACTTCCAAAGAAGTGATAATGTATCCACTGCTTCCGCCCGAGGATCCCGGGATCTGGACAGATACCAGGGAAGTTTCTTGTTTAGATGAGAAGCCATCAGATCTATTTCTGGGAGTTCCCACATTTGAACAATCTGAAGAAATACCTCTGGGTGAAGAGACCATTCGCCCGGATGCAACGTTTGGCGACTGAGATAATCCGCTTCCCAATTGTCTATACCTGGGATATGAACCGCAGAGATTAGACAGGAGCTGGATTCCGCCCAAACCAAAATTCGAGATACTTCTTTCATAGCCAGAGGACTGTGAGTCCCTCCTTGATGATTGATGTATGCCACAGCTGTGACATTGTCTATCTGAAAACAAATGAACAACTCTCTCTTCAGAAAAGGCCAAGACTGAAGAGCTCTGAAAATTGCACGGAGTTCAAAATATTGATCGGTAATCTCACCTCCTGAGATTCCCAAACCCCTTGTGCCGTCAGAGACCCCCACACAGCTCCCCAACCTGTAAGACTTGCATCTGTTGAGATTATAGGCCAGGTCAGAAGAACAAAGAAGCCCCCTGAACTAAACGATGGTGAACTGTCCACCATGTCAGAGAGTGTCGTATAATCGGTTTAAAGATATTAATTGAGATATCTTTGTGTAATCCCTGCACCACTGGTTCAGCATACAGAGCTGAAGAGGTCGCATGTGAAAACGAGCAAAGGAGATCGCATCCGATGCGGCAGTCCTAAGACCTAAAATTTCCATGCATAAGGCTACCAAAGGGAATGATTGTGACTGAAGGTTTTGACAAGCTGATATCAATGTTAAACTTCTCTTATCTGACAAGGACAGAGTCATAGACACTGAATCTATCTGGAAACCTAAAAAGGTTACCCTTGTCTGAGGAAACAATGAACTGAATGGTAAATTGATCCTCCAACCATGATCTTGAAGAAACAACACAAGTCGATTCGTATGAGATTCTGCGAAAATGTGAAGACTGAGCAAGTACCAAGATATCGTCCAAATAAGGAAATACCAAAAACCTGTTCTCTGATTACAGACAGAAGGGCACCGAGAACCTTTGAAAAAAATTCTTGGAGCCGACGCTAGGCCAAACGGTAGAGCCACAAAACTGGTAATGCTTGTCTAAAAAGAGAATCTCAGAAACTAAAAGTGATCTGGATGAATCGGAATATGCAGATATACATCCTGTAAATCTATTGTAGACATATAATGCCCTTGCTAAACAAAAGGCAGGATAGTCCTACAGTTACCATCTTGAATGTTGGTATCCTTACATAACGATTCAATATAGATAGATCCAGAACTGGTCTGAAGGAATTGACCTTCTTTGGTACAATGAAGAGATAGAATAAAACCCCAGCCCCTGTTCCAGAACTGGAACTGGCATAATTACTCCAGCCAACTCTAGATCTGAAACACCTTTCAGAAATGCTGAGCCTTTGCTGTGTTTACTGGGACACGGGAAAGAAAAAAAATCTCTTTGCAGGAGGCCTTAACTGAAGCCAATTCTGTACCTTTCTGAAACAATGTTCTGAAACTAGAGATTGTGAACGGAATTGATCCAAATTTCCTTGAAGAAAACGTAAACTGCCCCATACCAGCTGAGCTGGAATGAGGGCCGCACCTTCATGGGTATTTAGGAGCTGGCTATAGGTTTCTATAAGGCTTGGATATATTCCAAACTGGAAATGGTTTCCAAACTGAAACCGCTCCTGAGGATGAATGATCAGGCTTTTGTTCCTTGTTGTGAGGAAAGGAACGAAAAATTATTATTAGACCTAAATTTACCTTAGATTTTTTTATCCTTTGGTAAAAAAGTTCCCTTCCCTCCAGTAACAGTTGAGATAATAGAATCCAACTGAAAATCGAATAATTTATTACCCTGGAAAGAAAGGGAAAGCAAAGTTGACTTAGAAGACATATCAGCATTCCAAGTTTTAAGCCATAAAGCTTTTCTAGCTAAAATAGCTAGAGACATATACCTGACATCATCTCTAATGATATCAAAAGATGGTATCACAAATAAAATTATTAGCATGTTATAGAAAAATAATAATGCTATAAAATTATGATATGTTACTTGTTGCGCTAAAGCTTCTAACCAAAAAGTTGAAGCTGCAGCAACATCCGCTAAGGAATAGTAGTACGTTTAGCAGGAGTAGAGACAGCCCCATTAACCTTAGAGATTTTGTCCCAAAACTCTAATCTGCCAGATGGCACAGGATATAATTGCTTAAACGTTTAGAAGGAGTAAATGAATTACCCAAATTATTCCATTCCCTGGAATTACTTCAGAAATAGCATCAGGGAGAGAAAACACTTCTGGAATAACTACAGGAGATTTAAAAACCTTATTTAAACGTTTAGATTTAGTATCAAGAGGACCAGAATCCTCTATTTCTAATGCAATTAATACTTCTTTAAGTAAAGAACGAATAAATTCCATCTTGAACAAATACAAAGATTTATCAGCATCAACCTCTGAGACAGAAACCTCTGAACCAGAAGAACCATTATTAGTATCAGAATGATGATGTTCATTTAAAAATTCATCTGAAAAAAGAGAAGTTTTAAAAGACTTTTATGTATACTAGAAGGAGAAATAACAGACATAGCCTTCTTAATGGATTTAAAAAATAAAATCTCTTATGTTATCAGGAACACTCTGAAAATTAGATGTTGACGGAACAGCAACAGGTAATGTAACAGTACTAAAGGAAATTTTATCTGCATTAATAAGTTTGTCATGACATGCAATACAAACAACAGCTGGAGAAACAGATACCAAAAGTTTATAGCAGATACACTTAGCTTGGTAGCTCCAGCACTGGGCAGCTATTTTCCTGAAGTATCTTCTGACTCAGTTGCAACGTGGAACATCTTGCAATATGTAAAAGAAAAAACAACATATAAAGCAAAATTGATCAAATTCCTTAAATGACAGTTTCAGGAATGGGAAAAAAATGCCAGTGAACAAGCTTCTAGCAACCAGAAGCAATAAATAATGAGACTTAAATAATGTGGAGACAAAAATGACGCCCATATTTTTTAGCGCCAAAAAAGACGCCCACATTATTTGGCGCCTAAATGCTTTTGGCGCCAAAAATGACGCCACATCCGGAACGCCGACACTTTTGACGCAAAAAAAAACGTCAAAAAATGACGCAACTTCCGGCGACACGTATGACGCCGGAAACAGAAAAAAAAATTTGCGCCAAAAAAGTCAGCGCCAAGAATGACGCAATAAAATGAAGCATTTTCAGCCCCCGCGAGCCTAACAGCCCACAGGGAAAAAGTCAAATTTTTTAAGGTAAGAAAAAATGATTGAAACAAATGCATTTATCCCAAGTATGAAACTGACTGTCTGAAAATAAGGAATGTTGAACATCCTGAGTCAAGGCAAATAAATGTTTGAATACATATATTTAGAACTTTATAAAAAAGTGCCTAACCATAGCTTAGAGTGTCACAGAAAATAAGCTTACTTACTTACCCCAGGACACTCATCTACATGTTGTAGAAAGCCAAACCAGTACTGAAACGAAAATCAGCAGAGGTAATGGTATATATATAAGAGTATATCGTCGATCTGAAAAGGGAGGTAAGAGATGAATCTCTACGACCGATAACAGAGAACCTATGAAATAGACCCCGTAGAAGGAGATCATTGCATTCAAATAGGCAATACTCTCCTCACATCCCTCTGACATTCACTGCACGCTGAGAGGAAAACCGGGCTCCAACCTGCTGCGGAGCGCATATCAACGTAGAATCTAGCACAAACTTACTTCACCACCTCCATAGGAGGCAAAGTTTGTAAAACTGAATTGTGGGTGTGGTGAGGGGTGTATTTATAGGCATTTTAAGGTTTGGGAAACTTTGCCCCTCCTGGTAGGAATGTATATCCCATACGTCACTAGCTCATGGACTCTTGCTAATTACATGAAAGAAATGTGATTATTTTCAGAGGCGGGTGATTATTTTCAATACCCACTGTATGCATTTGCGGCCACCGGACCCTGGAGATCCACCACTTAGAACTCCCAGCAGGCAGCACTTTCCCTCTTAGGTGCCACTGTAGTGCTGGTATAAGCTCCTCCTCCAGACCATCCGGTCCCTAAAGCGCGGCGCTCTCGCCACTCTGTCAACTCTCACTCTCACCAGACCGACCCACCACTTATCCCTCTTGCTTGGCTCTTTCATCCTGATCCCGGGCTGGCACAGTGAGAGATCAGCTGAGCAGACAGTGTGTGTATGTGTCCTCAGCAGTCCGCACCTGTCCGGTTATTGGGGGCTAAGTTCAAGATAGCGTGCCGTGTGTGTGTCACCCTGACCCGCTCTAGCGCTCCTCAATCCTTCCTTGGCGGGCACTCTCGACTCTCCTCTGTAACTGTTAGTACCGGGTTGGCAGCCTTTAAGCAGAGTTTTTTTTTGTCAAGGATGGGATAGCTTAGCATTAGCAGTTTAACGTCATATTGCAGCCACAAAGACTAACCCTGATCCTAACCCTTGCACTATTGTTAGCCCTAATGCTAAGACTTACCCTAGCTTTAAATATCAATACCAGCATGCTATAGTATATATATATATATATATATATATATATATATATATATATATATATATATGAAACAAACGAGTGTCCGGACAAGATGCTCAAAACAGGTTCATTTATTGAAGAAATAGCGCATATAAAACACACACAGCGGCCTGCAAAATATCATGTAGAGTATTAACTTGCAGGCATTGAAAATAACATGGCCAGATAGATGAGGGCTCTTAGGAGCACAGGTGGTGGGCTATGTCTGACGCGTTTCAGCTCCTATAGAGCCTTACTCATAGACTGCATATATATATATATATATTGTATGTATATATAACATAATTTATGCTTACCTGATAAATTTATTTCTCTTGTGATGTATCAAGTCCACGGATTCATCCTTACTTGTGGGATATTCTCCTCCCCTACAGGAAGTGGCAGAGAGAGCACCCACAGCAGAGCTGCCTATATAGCTCCCCCCTTAGCTCCACCCCCCAGTCATTCGAACGAAGGCTAGGAAGAAAAAGGAGAAACTATAGGGTGCAGTGGTGACTGAAAGTTTAAAAATAAAAATATATATGCCTGTCTTAATTAACAGGGCGGGCCGTGGACTCGATACATCACAAGAGAAATACATTTATCAGGTAAGCATAAATTCTGTTTTCTCTTGTAAGATGTATCGAGTCCACGGATTCATCCTTACTTGTGGGATACCAATACCAAAGCTTTAGGACACGGATGAAGGGAGGGACAAGACAGGGACCTTAAACGGAAGGCACCACTGCTTGTAGAACCTTTCTCCCAAAAATAGCCTCCGAAGAAGCAAAAGTATCAAATTTGTAAAATTTTGAAAAAGTATGAAACGAAGACCAAGTCGCCGCATTACAAATCTGTTTAACAGAAGCCTCATTTTTAAAAGCCATGTGGAAGCCACAGCTCTAGTAGAATGAGCAGTAATTCTTTCAGGAGACTGTTGGCCAGCAGTCTCATAGGCCAAACGGATGATGCTTTTCAGCCAAAAGGAAAGAGAGGTAGCCGTAGGCTTCTGACCTCTCCGCTTACCAGAATAAACAACAAACAATGAAGATGTTTGACGGAAATCTTTAGTTGCTTGTAAGTAGAACTTTAAAGCACGAACCACATCAAGATTGTGCAACAGACGTTCCTTCTCTGAAGAAGGATTAGGACACCATGAAGGAACAACAATCTCTTGATTGATATTCTTATAAGAAACAACCTTAGGAAGAAACCCAGGTTTGGTAGGCAAAACCACCTTATCTGCATAAATAAGATAAGGGGAATCACACTGTAAAGCATATAACTCAGAAACTCTTCGAGCCGAAGAGATAGCTACTTAAAACAAAACTTTCCAAGATAGAAGCTTAATATCCATGGAATGCATAGGTTCAAACGGAACCCCTTGAAGAACTTTAAGAACTAAATGTAGGCTCCATGGTGGAGCAACAGGTTTAAATACAGGCTTGATTCTGACCAAAGCCTGACTAAATGCTTGAACGTCTGGGACATCTGCCAGACGTTTGTGTAGAAGAATAGACAAAGCAGATATTTGTCCTTATAAGGAACTAGCTGATAATCCCTTCTCCAAACCTTCTTGGAGAAAAGACAATATTCTAGGAATCCTAATCTTACTCCACGAGTAACCTTTGGATTCACACCAATAAAGATATTTGCGCCAAATCTTATGATAGATCTTCCTGGCGACAGGCTTTCTAGCCTGAATCAGGGTATCAATGACCGACTCAGAGAAACCACACTTTGATAGAATCAGGCGTTCAATCTCCAAGCAGTCAGACGCAGAGAAATTAGATTTGGATGCGTGAACAGACCTTGGATTAGAAGGTCCTGCCTCATTGGCAGAGTCCATGGTAGAACCGGGGACATGTCCACTAGGTATGCATACCAAGTCCTGCGTGGCCACGCAGGTGCTATCAGAATCACTGAAGCTCTCTCCTGCTTTATTCTGGCAATCAGACGTAGAAGGAGAGGAAATACATAGGCCAGATTGAAGGACCAAGGCACTGCAAGAGCATCTATCAGTACCGCCTTGGGATCCCGGGAAATGGACCCGTAACGAGAAAGTTTGGCATTCTGATGGAACGCCATCAGATCCAATTCTGGTGTGCCCCATAGCTGAATCAGCTGGGCAAATACCTCCGGATGAAGTTCCCACTCCCCCAGATGAAAAGTCTAACGACTTAGGAAATCCGTCTCCCAGTTCTCTACTCCTGGGATGTGGATTGCTGAGAGATGGCAAGAGTGATCCTCTGCCCATCGGATTATTTTGGTTACCTCCATCATCGCTAGAGAACTCCTTGTTCCTCCTTGATGATTGATATAAGCTACAGTCGTGATGTTGTCCGACTGAAACCTGATGAATTTGGCCGCAGCAAGCTGAGGCCATGCCTGAAGCGCATTGAATATCGCTCTCAGTTCTAGAATATTTATCGGGAGAAGAGATTCATCCCGAGACCATAAGCCCTGTGCTTTCAGGGAGTTCCAGACTGCATCCCAGCCTAGCAGGCTGGTATCTGTCGTTACAATGAGCCACTCTGGCCTGCGGAAACACATTCCCTGAGACAGGCGGTCCTGAGACAACCACCAGAGAAGAGAATCTCTGGTCTCCTGGTCCAGATGCAGTTGAGGAGACAAATCTGCATAATCCCCATTCCACTGTTTGAGCATGCATAGATGTAGTGGTCTGAGGTGTAGGCGGGCAAAAGGAACTATGTCCATTGCAGCTACCATGAGTCCGATTACCTCGATATACTGAGCCACTGATGGCCGAGGAATGGAATGAATAGCTTGGCAAGTGGTTAAGAGCCTTGATTTTCTGACCGCCAGCAGAAATATTTTAATTTCTACCGAGTCTATCAGAGTCCCTAGGAAGGAAACTCTTATAAGAGGGAAGAGAGAACTCTTTTTTATGTTCACCGTCCACCCGTGAGATCTCAGAAAAGCCAACACAATGTCCGTGTGAGACTTGGATAGCTGGAAAGTTAACGCCTGAAATAAGATGTCGTCTAGATAAGGCGCCACTGCTATGCCCCGTGGTCGTAGAACCGCCAGAAGGGACCCTAGCACTCTTGTGAAAATTCTGTGAATAGGGATGTGTAGATACGCATCTTTTAAGTCCACAGTGGTCATATATTGACCCTCCTGGATCAGAGGTAGAATAGACCGAATAGTCTCCATCTTGAATGATGGAACTTTGAGGAACTTGTTTAGAATGTTGAGATCCAAGATTGATCTGAAAGTTCCCTCTTTTTTGGAAACCACAAACAGGTTTGAGTAAAAACCTAGCCCCTGTTCCTCTTTTGGGACTGGGCGGATCACCCCCATGGTATGTAGGTCTTCTACACAGCATAAGAACGCCTCTCTCTTTGTCTGTTTACAGACAATCGAGAAATGTGAAAAGTCCCCCTTGGAAGAGAGCCTTTGAATTCCAGAAAATATCCCTGGGACACAATTTCTAAAACCCAGGGATCGTGAACATCTCTTGCCCAAGCCTGAGCGAAGAGAGAGAGTCTGCCCCCTACTAGATCCGGTCCTGGATCGGGGGCTACACCTTCATGCTGTCTTAGAGGCAGCTGCAGGCTTCTTGGCCTGTTTACCCTTGTTCCAAGCCTGGTTAGGTCTCCAGACTGACTTGGATTGGGCAAAATTCCCCTCTTGCTTTGCAGCAGAGGAAGCTGAAGCGGGACCACTCTTGAAATTCCAAAAGGAACGAAAATTATTTTGTTTGGTCCTTATCTTATTTGATCTATCCTGAGGGAGGGCATGACCTTTCCCTCCAGTGATGTCTGAAATAATCTCTTTCAGTTCAGGCCCGAATAGGGTCTTTCCTTTGAAAGGGATGTTCAAAAGTTTAGTTTTAGATGACACATCAGCAGACCAGGATTTAAGCCATAATGCCCTGCATGCTAAAATGGCAAAACCTGAATTCTTTGCCGCTAATTTAGCCAGTTGAAAAGCGGCATCTGTAATAAAAGAATTAGCCAATTTAAGGGCCTTAATTCTGTCCAAAATTTCTTCTAATGGAGTCTCCATCTGAAGAGCCTCTTCTAGAGCCTCAAACCAGAAAGCAGCTGCAGTAGTTGCAGGAACAATGCACGCAATAGGTTGAAGAAGAAAACCTTGATGAACAAAAAATTTCTTCAGGAGACCCTCTAATTTTTTATCCACAGGATCTTTGAAAGCACAACTGACTTCAATAGGTATAGTTGTACACTTAGACAGAGTAGAAATAGCTCCCTCCACCTTAGGAACTGTCTGCCACGAGTCCCGCATGGTGTCAGATATGGGAAACATTTTCTTAAAAACAGGAGGGGGAATGAACGGAATACCTGGTCTATCCCACTCCTTAGCAATAATATTCACAATCCTCTTAGGGACTGGAAAAAAACATCAGTGTAAACAGGAACCTCTAAGTATTAATCCATCTTACACAATTACACGTTACTGGTTGTGACATTTGGGGAGAGCTAGATGCTAAACCCTCATCTACTTCTGACTGAGAATCATCTATTGCTCTATTTTTAAGTGCTAATATATGTTCGTTATAGTTTATAGACATATCAGTACAATTGGGACACATTCTAAGAAGGGGTACCACAATGGCTTCTAAACATATTGAACAAGGATTTTCCTTGGTGTCAGACATGTTAAACAGGCTAGTAATGTAACATGCAAGCTTGGAAAACACTGTAATCAAAGTAAATAACACTTAGAAATGAACGATACTGTGCCTTTAAGAGAAAAAAGCTGCACAAATTCTGCAAAACAGTGTAAAAAAGCAGTAAACATAACAACATTTTTACAGTAGTATCATATAGCCTTAGTAACTTTGCACAGCTATGCAAATAAACAATTAACCCCTTAATGGCAAAAACCGGATTGAAAAAAAAAAATACACACAGCTGTTAAGAATTTATATTCAGTTGAGAAAAGTTAACATAAGCTCTAACAGGGCCTGCCACCCACACACACCTTCTTATCTTTTCCTGGTTAGGGATATTGTTATTAAGTTAAAAGTTATTCTGTTCATTATTACCCATGTATACTTAACTCAGGTAAATTGTCAACTAAAGAGACTTTGTTTAAAAAGATTGCAATGTATAATACAAATTGCATATAAAAGCTGTAGTCGTTATCCACATGTCATTGCTGCCTTTGTCCTTTGTTTGCTGCTGTTTTATATTGGTATCTCCTTTGCATAAGGTAAGTCCCGGCTCTCTCCCGCAGAATCATAAAATCTGTATCCTCACACATAGGGTTCCTTTCATGACACACTACCAGTGGCACTTCAAGCTTTACAAAGATAACACATTATCTAGTCGCACACTAGATAAAGAATTCTTTAAACCCTTTAAATGTCTATTAAAATAATCTCACATAACGTCAGAGGCCTTAATTCAGATATCAAACGGAAAAAGGCAATCACTGCATACAAATCATTACAGGCCCAAATAGTCATGCTACAAGAGACCCACTTTACTAAAAAGTTCACACCGCAATACTGGGACAAAATATACCCAATACAATACCATGCTGTAAGTGGGAAAAAGAAATGTGGGGTCACAGTGCTTTTACACTCTTCCTTAAATTTCAAAGAAGATGAAATAATAAGAGATAAGGAAGGCAGATTCTTACTAATAAAGGGCTTAATCCAAAATACACCAATACTACTGGTCAATGTCTATGCCCCTAATGAACAGCAAGCACCCTTCATAACAAAATTAAGCAAACTACTGACACAATGGAAAAGATACAAAATTATTATGGGGGGTGACTTTAATCTTTCGCTGGATCAGAAATTAGATAGAACAACAGTGAAGACTTCACAATCCAGATCCTCTGGCTCCCTTTTGAATGTCTTAAAAGACTTCTCCCTAGATCATAATTTAATTGACAGCTGGAGAGCCTTAAACGGGAAAGATAGGGATTACACTTATTTCTCCCCAATGCATCACACCCAATCTAGGCTGGATTACATTTTTATGAGTCAAATTATGCTTCCCCTCCTAACTACTGCAAGAATTTTAAACTGTCCCTGGTCAGATAACTCTATGGTGGAAGCAACCATTTCTGGAGTTTTAAATCCCAATAGAACTAAATTGTGGTCCCTTAATACTAGTTTGTTACAAGATCCCTTAATACTACAAAAACTCAAACAACAAATAGCGGAATTTATTAGCTTTAACACAGGTAGCACACCCAATCCAATTCATGTTTGGGGAGCACTAAAAGCCTACATTAGAGGGAATTTGATAGCAGAATCAGGTAAATGCAATAAACAACAGAAAGCTAGATTATCACAGCTACAACGCGAAGCTAGCGAGCTGCGCTCTCATACCAGTGCTAATACTAGCAAAAAGCACAGAACAAAACTGAGATGCATAAACGACGAGATAAATAAACTATTAAACAGAGAGGCAGCCAGGTCTATAATACAGATAAATACTGATTACTACATATACGGGAATAAGCCAGACAAAATGTTAGCCAATAAACTCAAGGAAATCACCAGAAACACTACAGTCCCACAACTTCAATTACCTGATAATAAGAGCACTAATGACCCTCTTCAAATTGCCAATATATTTGCCGATTTCTATCACAACCTCTACAATCTTCCCACACACAAGACAGATGGGCACAGATCCGGAGATTTAGACAAATTTCTAGGCCCCAGCACACTTCCCACAATCTCAGAGGAAGAGCGTTGTAATCTGAACGCCCCTATATCTCAGGATGAGATAAAATGGGCCATAAAAACCATAAAGAGCTCCAAGACACCGGGACCAGATGGGTACTCAGGTGCCTTTTATAAAACATTGCAGGATGTAATAGCCCCCCAGCTTTCTCTAGTGTTTAACTCTATTATGCAAGGTAAAGAAATCCCTAAAGAAATGCTCATGGCCAGAATCGCAGTTATTCCAAAACCGGGAAAGAACAAACAGCATTGCCAAAATTATAGGCCCATATCATTGATAAATCAAGATGTAAAATTTTTGACAAAAATCCTGGCAAACAGACTTAACCCCATTCTCAAAAATTTAATTCACCCAGACCAAGTGGGGTTCATCAAAAATAGAGAAGCCCCAGACAACACATGCAAGATTATTGACCTGATTAACGTGGCCACGATTGAAAAAACGCCTTCTCTGTTTCTCACTTTGGACGCAGAGAAGGCGTTTGATAGAATTAATTGGGATTACATGTTTGCTGTACTAAAAAAAACAGGTATCACTGGAGCTTTTAGTGACGCCCTTTCCACCCTTTACTCACATCCCTCGGCCTTTGTTAAACTCTCAGGATACCAATCTAAACAAATCAAGAATGGGACACGACAGGGTTGCCCTCTGTCTCCGCTCTTATTTGCGCTATGTATTGAGCCACTAGCTACCCAATTAGAAATGACCCTGACATATCCGGACTTAGAATAGGAACCAATGAATACAAAGTCTCGTTATTCGCGGACGATATAATATTATCTTTAACTAGACCATTTCTCTCTCTTCCACCATTATATGCTATGCTACACCAGTATGGAATAATGTCTGGATATAAAATAAACAAGGATAAATGTGAAGCGCTTAGCATTAACTTACCCCTACACACAAAAAAGTTACTAGAACTTAATTTCTCCTTTAAATGGGCTCAAAAAAAATTAAAATATTTAGGAACATACCTCCCAGCCAATATTTTCTCTCTATATCAAACAAATTATATTCCCATGTTTGCACACATCAGGAACCTAATTACGAAATGGCTAAAGCTCAAGATGTCTTTCTATGGCAGGATTGTCTCCACTAAAATGACTCTGCTACCGAAACTACTATATTTATTTCGATATTTACCGATCTCTATTCCACTTGCCGAGCTCAGTGCTCTTCAGAGAGATATCTTGCGTTTTGTCTGGCAGGAAAAACAAGCTAGAATTAACAAAAAGATTATGAGTACACATAGAAGGGATGGAGGGGTGGGCCTCCCACATTTGATCTCCTATTATTATTCGGCACGCATGGCCCAGACGACACAACAACCACTATGGGCACGGATTGAATCAGAGATAGTTAACACAGACCAGATTTCTAGAATATTATGGACCCCAAAAAAGTATATTCAACCTGCGATATATAAACATGTAGCGATTTCACATACTATATTTCTATGGAATAAGTTGATCACTAAATACCCTCTACTCCAGGATAAATCTAAATTAACACCTTTAGTGCTTCCACAGACCTCAATAGACTTAAACGTACAACAGAAATGGGCAAACAAAGGACTTTATAGAATTGCTGATGTATATATAAATAACAGTTTCTTCTCATTTGAGCAATACAGAGACATTGATCCCAACGACAGAAACATATGGTTCCACTATCTACAACTAAAATCCAGAGCTCTTGAGGTGATGGGTATTTCCAGAACACCGTTAACCACTACATTTGAGGCTTTATGCTTAACTAAAGATCTGACACATGGTGCAATTTCTCTATTGTATCCTATATTTAATAATTGTTTTGGAGAGACCAAATCACCAACTATTCTGAAATGGGAACAGGACCTGAATAGGACCTGGCCTATTAAGACATGGAACTCTAACCTAGCCAAGGGCCTTTCCTTCTCACATAATGCTGTACTGAAAGAGAACTATCTCAAAGTAGTCTTCAGAATGTATCTCCATCCAACTAGATTTGGATGTTCCGAAGGCTCAACACCAAAACTTTGTTATAGAGGCTGTAGTGATAGAGGAACATATATGCATATGTGGTGGCAGTGCGATAAAATCAAAGAGATTTGGGAGCAGACCTCAGGTCTCCTCAGTACTATTTTCCAGAAACAAATCACTTTATCTCCTGAACAAGCGCTGCTGCACTTCCCAATTCCTACCATTCTAAAACAACATAAAAAACTAGTTATGACAATATGTACAGTTGTTAGGATCAGTTTGGCACAATATTGGAAATCCACACCCCCTAGTTTCGCACTTATTGAAAAAAAAGTTAACACATCACTATGAAATGACAAGCCTAGCAGCGGAAACCTTAAACACTAGGGATGATTTTGTCACACAGTGGGAACCATTCATTATGTATTATGAAGCCAAAACAAGAAGAGGAATTGAAACCTCATAATAGAAACAAGACAAATGTCAGGGAACTTAACGGAGAGCCGGGACCTAAGACCTAGGACCTAATACCTATTATTTATAACTTATTGTCTCTTTTTCCTTTACCATGACTGGTGTCCACACCTTCAAGATGCAATATTCATTAGGATGACAATGAGAGATCTGAGGAATTCAGAGTAAGAATAATTGTACTACAGAATTGTTAATGTCCACACAAAGTGGATATAAATGGAAATTGCTTGACAAACTTGATAACCTGATTATGTACGCGTGTATATTGTATTTATTTCATATAAATTCAATAAAAACTCTTTCAAAATAAAATGTTGTGTGAATCAAAGCCCTATAGAATTCCTTTCTGTACTGAAAAGTGCGTACAGTATGGCCGAAGACTACCCCATATTTTAAAGCTCAGAATTTGTAAATTTATTTTTCGAAGCATTGCCCACGCACATCAAAATTAATTTAGCTAGATATTTTGATGAGCACTGCTCATTGGACTGGCTAATCAAATAGTCGAAGAGCAAATCTCTTTAGCTAATGGCTGTTCCATTATGATGAACGCCGACAGCTACAAGAACTCCTGATGGAGTACAAGGATATTTTTGCTAGGGATTCTTACGACTGTGGAACTACAGACTTGCACATTGCAAGAATCCAAACAGATCCCAATGCACCACCTGTCTTTGTTAAACAATACAGACTTCCTTTAGCCTCATATGATTCTCTTGCAGAAATCATAAGGAACTTGGAAGAAAGAGGTATTATCAGACAGGTGCATAGCTCTTATAACAATCCTATTCTAGGTGTTCTTAAGCCCAATGGACAATGGTGTTTGTGTGCTGACTTAAGACAGCTAAACAAACACGTGTACATGTCTGGCTGGCCTGTGCCATACATTGACCAGTGCCTAGCACAGATGCAGGGATCCAAAATATTCACTGCCATTGATTGTGCACAGGGATATTGGACCATAAGCTTGCATTCTCGTTCCAAAAGGTCCAGTATGCATTCCAAAGACTCCCGTTTGGATACATAAATCCAGGACATGAATTTGCTGTATGCCTGATGCACTGGAAAGGGGGACCTTATCTTATAAGCAATAACTCTATCATTACTAGAACTTACAGAAAGCCTACTGCAGGCAACACTATCCTGCATGCAAAGTCACAACACCCACAACATCTAATTGACTCTATCCCTAAATCCCAATTCTTAAGGATTAGACGAAATACACGGTCTGATGAAATCTATGAGGAACAATCGATTGAACTAAGAAATAGGTTGGTTAAAAGGGGTTATAAACCTAAAAAAACTGGAGGATGTGAGAAACACAGTTAAACATCTAGATACAAACATGAATGTTAAAAAACAGGATTTAGACACCAATTTTGACGATGCAATTGTGTTTTCCACACCCTTCAGTCAACAATATAATGAAGTAGTTAAAATAATAAAAAAGCATCTTAATCTATTAAAATCAGATGAAACATTACAGCCATACATCAAAAATTGTAAATTTGTGCCGAGAAAATCTAAAACTTTGGCACAAACTTTGTCACCAAGTTTGGTAAAATTAGACACTACACTTCAATCAACTACATGAATAAATAAAAAAGGTAGTTTTAAGTGTGGTACAAGAAGCTGTTTAGCATGTTCTAATATCCTTCAACAGGATTATTTTTTGTGTCAAGTTAATAAGAAGATTTATCCACATGATTTCTATGCCAACTGTGGTGCAAAATTTGCTATATACTTACTCACTTGTAACCTCTGTTCTTTACAGTACGTAGGTAAGACTACTCGTACTGTGAGGACACGTTACAATTAACATGTAAGAGATGTAAAAAATTACAGTAAAGATTCTACAGTAGCGGACCATTTTAACAATATTCATTTAACAAATAAAGCTAGTCTATCATTTCAAATTATAGATATTGCTAAAGTACCACCTAGAGGTGGAGATAGGGATAAAATCTTAGAGAAAAAAGAACTCTATTGGATTCTGAAATTGTGCACACGTCTACCAAATGGAATGAACCGAGAATGTGATATTAATTTTTTTATCGATACTTAGTATATATGTTATTGATATATTTTGATATATTTTAGTAACAATTGATCAGACTATTATATATACTTAAATGCATCTAACATCATATAAAGTAGTCACATTATTCGGTTATTATCATCTTAAATATAAGAAAAATGTTTTTATGCATTTGGTGGCCTTTCTATAATAATTTTGCAATGTTGACACCTACTTAACATAATAATGTTTAATCTTCTTTTATATAATCAGGATTCTATACAATATTTGTCTTTTGACATAAGATATTAAGTGGAAATATTATGTAGGTTGTTAATTTATATCATTATTTTTACATTATCATTTATTTAAAATTCTAAATTTTCTTATGCCTTTATTATTATTTTCTCACTTTTTTGTCTTGCTTTGTAAATTTATATTTATATAAGTAATATGTTTCATCTTAGGAAGTCAAGGTCTATGTATACTTATACTTAATGTAACTAATAGCTATGATTATACAGTGTCTCACTAGGATATTGTTTTTACTCTTTTTCACCCTGCTTAGACCTGAAGGGGTTAATCTTTATTGCCTCTTTGGCCTATAAAGGGTTAGAGTATAGACATAGACGTCAGTCTATGAGTAAGCGCACCTGGAGGCGCGAAACATGTTAGACTTTTAGTCTCCTTCACTGCCTGTCTGCATGTGCTGTTTTTACATGGAACTTCAATAAAGCATTGTATTTGTTTTTAATACTCACCGGTTTGGAGTAGTGCCTGCCTATCTTTTCTACTTGTGCGGACCTTATCTTATGTTGATGATGTTTTAATCAAAAGCACAGACTTTGAAAAACACATCACAAAGCTTAAACATGTCCTCAGCCAACTTAAAAGGGCAGGTGTCAAATTATCCCTACAAAAAGCTCAATGGTGCCGCACTCGTGTAAACTTCTTGGGACATGAAGTTACTTCTGAAGGGTTAAATCCTCAGAAGAAAAAGGTGGAAGCTATAATAAATTCTAAGAACCCAACTAACTTAAAGGAATTGAGATCATTCCTGGGTATGACGAATTATTCTCGCAAATTTATTGATATTTATGCAGAATTAGCTAAACCACTGCTACTTCTTCTAAAGAAGGATGTGAAATGGCACTGGAGTGAGACTCAAGAGACAGCCATCAAGGAGCTGAATAGAAAACTCACTCAAGCACCTTGCTTAGCATACCCTGAAGGGGGTAAACCTTTCTTTTAGAGACAGGCTATTCCTTTGAATATCTGGTAATGTCTTCTGCCTCTGTTTACCTGGCTGCTGTTAAATGTCCCTTTAATTCCTGTTTGAATATCTGGTAATGTCTTCTGCCTCTGTTTACCTGGCTGCTGTTAAATGTCCCTTTAATTCCTGTTTGAATTTCTGGTAATCATTTGCTCTGTCTCCATCTTGTCTACCTGTAATCATTTTATCATATACTTTGTATAATTGTAATGCCTCCTGCCACCCTCCACCCCCCCTCTAATTTGCAAGTGTGTAATTCCTGGCTAACCCAACTACTTTTAATCAGCTGCACAGAATTATTCCATCACACTCATTTCTTTATATTGCAAGTCACAAGCTCATTTTTGAGCCTTGGCTCTCTGAGTCTAAAGTGGCTCTTTGATTAAAAGTCGCAGAGTTAATCACTGGAGTTAGAAACTGGAGGTTGAAACTGCAGACCAACTAACAGGTAAACTTAATACCTATACACATACACAATGCTCTCCATGTCATTTCTGCTCTCTCTGTCTGCCCTTCTCCTAAAAATCACTGTATGTCCCTAAAACAACCCCCACACTATCTATATCTCACCCTCCCTTCTCTCATCCCCTATGCTGTCCTCTCATAAACTACTCTGTTTCCTTAGAAATACTTCCCCCTCTAACTCTCCTGTGTCTAGTCATACGCGCTCCTACAAATCTCACTCTCACCTTCTGTCACTCTCACTGCTACTACTGCTTGCTGCTGGTGATGTCTCTCCTAACCCTGGCCCTGCAGCAATCACCACACTTTTACACTCTCGCTCCGTCTCCCACAGCAAAAATTCAAGGTCATGCAATACCAACAATCTCATGTCCATTAACCCACAGCACCTATCCCCTCTCTTTTTTTGTGCCCTCTGGAATGCTCACTCTGTCTGCAACAAACTTACAACTGTTCATGACCGGTTTGTTTCCAATGCTGTTAACCTTTTAGCAATTACTGAAACCTGGCTATCTTCCTCTGACACTGCTTCCTTTGCTCTCACTCATGGTGGTCTTCACTTTAGCCATACACCTAGACCAGGTGAGAGACATGGTGGCGGTGTTGGCATCTTACTCTCCCCCTCCTGCTCCTATCAGTACCTATCTCCATTTCCATCTCTCTCCTTTTCTTCCTTTGAAGTCCACTGCATCCGCCTGTTCTCCCCCCTCTCTCTCAGAGTGGCAGTTATCTATCGCCCCCCTGGACCAACCTCCCAATTCCTTGACAACTTTGCTGCCTGGCTTCCTCACTTTCTCTCTACAAATACACCTACCCTAATTCTGGGGGACTTCAACATCCCCATTGACAACCCATCTGCCCCTGCTGCCTCTAAACTTCTCTCACTCACTAACTCCTTTGGCCTCTCACAATCCACCCTATTCCCTACCCACCGTGATGGACACTCTATTGATCTGGTATGCTCTCTCTCTGATGTTGCCTGTCAACCATTTCCCATCTCTGACCACCATCTGCTCATCTTTAATCCCAATATAGATGCTAAACATACTTCCCGCTCTCGCCCCCGCACCAGTAGAAATCTGCACACTGTGGACCCTTTAAAACTCTCCAATCTTATTCATATACCCCTCTCCCACACTTCCACGTTATCCTGCCCTTGCTATAACCCACTATAACAATACTCTCTCTGCTGCACTTGACACTCTCGCTCCGCCTCAACTTCGCAAAGCCCCACATCGTCAGCTCCAGCCCTGGCACTCCCAACAAACACGCTACCTACAAAAATGCTCATGCACTGCTGAACGTGCCTCCCACACCTCCAGTCATTCTCTTTGCCTGTGTTAGTAATAGGAAGAGGTAAAGTGAGGTGTTAGTTTTAGATTCTTCAATCAAGAAGTTTTTTATTTTAAATGGTACCGGTGAGTACTATTTTCATCAGGGAGGTATAGAATGAAGAAGATTTCTGCCCTGAGGTTGATGATCTTAGCAGATGTAACTAAGATCCACTTTGGTTCCCACAGAGCTTCTGAAGGTAGTGCAGGAGAAATCTTCAGTGTGGAGAACGGTGTCATGCTACAAGCAGCATTGAGGTATGTTCAGTCTTTTATTTCTGAGGAGACTTGGTATATCAGAACTGGCTGACATTTTTCCCTGCAAGGGAAGGGGTAAGCAGTAGACCTGTATCACTGAGGGTGTTACTGAAAATCCTGTGTTTCATACATATTTCTTTGACACTGTATTGGGGTTGGACACTGGGAGAGGCAGCTTGACATTTTATATTTTATTCAAAGTCAGTAGGGCTGCAGTTCTTGTTAAGAGATTTTAAGGTGATCACATGGCTTTATTTTTCAAACCGCTTCCCATGCGGTTAAACAGACTGTTAAGAAGACGTCCATGATGGGTGGGGCCTATTTCACGCGCTCAGACGCGCAGTTTACTCTGACTGAGAAGGCAGCAGGCATTAGCTCCGGTGGGGCCTAAAGTTGTGTTCTGTTCACCGGATCGTTGTCGAGTCATTTTGCAGTACCCTGGGGGCAGGTAGGCGCCACAGCAGAGCTGTGGCGAGGTGCAGGGGTCATTTTTTAAGATATATTTTTTTTATTAAAATGTCTCTTAGAGGGTAAATTCACCTTTTACTTATAGGGTGCAATAATTTTTGGCTCAATTGAATTATTATATTTAATTGTGTTGCGTTTTTTAAACGTTTTAGGCAGTTTGAGAAAAAATTGTTGCGCTTTTTATTTCTTAAAGGCGCAGTACACATTTTTCTAAAAGTTGTTTGAATCAATAAATGAGATGATCTACGACTATTGTGGTTATTACTAGTCTGTTCAACATGTCTGACATTGAGGAAACTAATTGTTCTATGTGTTTAGAAGCCATTGTGGAACCCCCTCTTACTTTGTGTACCTCTTGTACTGAAAGGGCCTTACAATGTAAAAAGCATATTTTAGGTAAAGAAAGCGTGCCTAAGGATGATTCTCAGTCTGAAGAGAATCAGTATATGCCATCTAATTCTCCCCAAGTGTCATAACCTTTAACGCCCACACAAGCGACGCCAAGTTCATCAAATGCGTATAATTCTTTTACTCTGCCGGATATGGCTGCAGTTATGTCAACTACCCTTACAGAGGTATTATCTAAGTTACCAGTGTTACAGGGTAAATGTAGTAGGACAGGAATTAATGTGAATACTGAGTCCTCTGATGCTTTGTTGGCTATTTCCGATGTACCCTCACAGGGCTCTGAGTTGGGGGGTCAGGGAATTTTGTCTGAGGGAGAACTTTCAGACCCAGGAAGTATGTTACCTCAGACAGATTCGGACGTCATGTCCTTTAAATTTAAGCTTTGTTACTTCGGGAGGTTTTAGCGACTCTGGATGATTGTGACCCTATTGTGATACCACCAAAGAAATTGTGTAAAATGGACAAATATCTAGAAGTACCTACTTACACTGATGTTTTTCCGGTTCCTAAAAGAATTTCGGAAATTATAAAGAAGGAATGGGACAGACCGGGTATACCGTTCTCTCCTCCTCCTAATTTCAAGAAAATGTATCCCATATCAGACACAATTCGGGACTCTTGGCAATCGGTCCCTAAGGTGGAGGGAGCTATATCTACCCTGGCTAAGCGTACAACTATTCCTATTGAAGACAGTTGTGCTTTCAAAGACCCTATGGATAAGAAGTTAGAGGGTGTTCTAAAGAAATTATTTATTCATCAGGGTTTCCTTTTACAACCAACAGCTTGCATTGTTCCAGTTACTACTGCAGCAGCTTTTTGGTTTGATGCTCTAGAAGAGTCTCTGAAGGTTGAGACCCCTTTAGAGGACATTTTAGATAGAATTAGGGCTCTCAAGCTAGCTAATTCTTTTATTACAGATGCCGCCTTTCAAATTGCTAAGTTGGCGGCGAAAAATTCAGGATTTGCCATTTTGGCGCGTAGAGCGTTATGGTTAAAATCGTGGTCTGTTGATGTGTCATCTAAATCAAAGCTCTTAGCTATGCCTTTCAAGGGTAAGACCCTATTCGGGCCTGAGTTGAAGGAAATCATTTCTGACATTACTGTAGGTAAAGGTCACGCTCTACCTCAGATGAGGGGTAAACAAAATAATTTTCGTTCCTTTCGAAATTTTAAAGGAGTACCCTCTGCTTCCTCTTCCTCCACAATGCAGGAAGGGAGTTTTACTCAGGCTAAGTCCGTCTGGAGACCCAACCAGGCTTGGAACAAGGGTAAGCAACCCAAGAAGACCGTTGCTGCTACAAAGACAGCATGAAGGGGCGGCCCCCGATCCGGGTCCGGATCTAGTAGGGGGCAGACTTTCTTTCTTTACCCAGGCTTGGGTAAGAGATGTTCAGGACCCCTGGGCACTGGAAATCGTGACCAACGTGTATCAAGAGGGAGATTTCTTCTTTTACAATTGTCTATAAACCAGATAAAAAGAGAGGCGTTCTTACGATGTGTAAAAGACCTCTATACTATGGGAGTAATTCGTCCCGTTCCAAGATTAGAACAGGGACAGGGATTTTACTCAAATCTTTTCAAAGTTCCCAAAAAAGAGGGAACGTTTCGACCTATTTTAGACCTCAAGAGTCTTAACAAGTTTCTCAGAGTTCCATCCTTCAAGATAGAGACCATCCGAACAATTTTACCAATGATCCAGGAGGGTCAATATATAACTACCGTGGACTTGAAGGATGCATACCTTCATATTCCTATCCACAAGGATCATCATCAGTTCCTAAGGTTTGCCTTCCTGGACAAACATTTTCAGTTTGTGGCTCTTCCCTTCGGGTTGGCCACAGCACCCAGGATCTTCACGAAGGTTCTAGGGTCCCTTCTGGCGGTTCTCAGGCCGCGGGGCATAGTAGTGGCGCCTTATCTGGATGATATTTTATCATCTGACGAAATCTCATACAGACACAGTGTTGTCCTTTCTGAGAACTCACGGATGGAAGGTGAACCTAGAAAAGAGTTCACTAGTTCCACAGACAAGGGTTCCCTTCTTTGGAACTCTGTTAGATTCTGTAGATATGAAAATATTTCTGACGGAGGTCAGAAAGTCAAAAAATCCAAAATACTTGCGGAGCCCTTCCGTTCAATCCTCGGCCATCAGTGGCTCAGTGTATGGAGATAATTGGATTAATGGTAACGGCAATGGACATCATTCTGTTTGCTCGTTTTCATCTCAGACCACTGCAGCTGTGCATGCTCGGACAGTGGAATGGGGACTATGCAAATTTATCTCCTCTGATAAATCTGGATCAAGAGACCAGAGACTCTCTTCTTTGGTGGTTGTCACCGGATCATCTGTCCCAGGGGACGTGTTTCCGCAGACCCTTGTGGGTGATAGTGACAATGGATGCCAGCCTTCTGGGCTGGGGTGCAGTCTGGAATTCCCTGAAGGCTCAGGGTGTATGGACTCAGGTAGAGTATCTACTTCCAGTCAATATTCTGGAGTTGAGAGCAATATTCAATGCGCTTCAGGCATGGCCTCAGTTGGCTTCGGCCAAATTCATCAGATTCCAGTCGGACAACATCACAACTGTGGCTTAAATCAATCATCAGGGGGGAACGAGGAGTTCCTTAGCGATGACAGAAGTATCCAAGATAATTTGATGGGGGGAGGCTCACTCTTGTTATCTGTCAGCAATCTACATCCCAGGAGTAGACAACTGGGAAGCGGATTTCTTAAGCCGACAGGCCTTTCACCCGGGGGAGTGGGAACTCCATCCGGAGGTATTTGCCTCACTGATTCTCCAATGGGGCAGACCGGAATGGGATCTGATGGCATCTCGACAGAATGCCAAGCTTCCAAGATACGGATCCAGGTCGAGGGATCCTCAGGCCGAACTGATAGATGCCTTGGCAGTTCCTTGGTCGTTCAGCCTAGCTTATGTGTTTCCACCGTTTCCTCTCCTTCCCCGCGTGATTGCTCGGATCAAACAGGAGAGAGCTTCAGTAATTCTTGGTACGCGGATCTAGTGGACATGTCCTCTCTGCCACCGTGGAAACTTCCATTGAGACAGGACCTTCTCATTCAAGGACCTTTCCGACATCCAAATCTAAATTCTCTGCAGCTGACTGCTTGGAGATTGAACGCTTGATTTTATCTAAGCGGGATTCTCCGATTCGGTCATCGATACTTTGATTCAGGCACGTAAGCCTGTCACTAGAAAGATATATCATAAGATATGGCGTAAATATCTTTTTTGGTGTGAATCCAAGGGCTACTCATGGAGTAAAGTTAGGATTTCCAGGATTCTGTATTTTCTCCAAGAAGGATTGGAGAAAGGGTTATCAGCGAGTTCCTTAAAGGGACAGATTTCTGCTTTGTCAATTTTGCTACACAAACGTTTGGCAAATGTTCCAGATGTTCAGTCTTTTTGTCAGGCTCTATTCAGAATTAAGCCTGTCTTTAGACCAATTGCTCCACCCTGGAGTTTGAATTTAGTCCTTAGTATTCTTCAAGGGGTTCCGTTTGAACCCATGCATTCCATAGATATTAAATTGTTATCTTGGAAAGTTTTGTTTTTGGTTGCTATTTCTTCTGCTCGTAGAGTTTCTGAGCTTTCAGCATTACAATGTGACTCGCCTTATCTTATCTTTCATTCTGATAAGGTGGTTTTACGTACCAAACCTGGATTCCTTCCTAAGGTTGTTTCAAATAAGAATATTAATCAGGAAATTGTTGTTCCTTCCTTGTGTCCTAATCTTTCTTCTAAGAAGGAGCGTCTGTTACATAACTTGGACGTGGTCCGTGCCTTGAAGTTTTACTTGCAGGCGACTAAGGATTTCCGTCAATCATCTTCATTATTCATTGTTCTTTCTGGAAAGCGTAGGGGTCAGAAAGCTATGGCTACCTCTCTTTCTTTTTGGCTGAAGAGAATCAATCGCCTGGCATGAGACTGCTGGACAGCAGCCTCCTGAAAGAATTACAGCTCATTCTTTCATCCGTGTCCTGTAGCTTTGGTATTGTATCCCACAAGTAAGGATGAAATCCGTGGACTCGTCGTATCTTGTAGAAGAAAAGTAAATTTATGCTTACCTGATAAATTGATTTCTTCTACGATACGACGAGTCCACGGCCCTCCCTGTCATTTTTTAGACAGATTTAGATTATGTTATATTTTTTATAAACTTCAGTCACCTCTGCACCTTTGGCTTTTCCTTTCTCTTCCTAACTTCGGTCGAATGACTGGAGGTGGAGGGAAGGGAGAAGCTATATATACAGCTCTGCTGTGGTGCTCTTTGCCACTTCCTGTTAGCAGGAGGTTAATATCCCACAAGTAAGGATGAAATCCGTGGACTCGTCGTATCGTAGAAGAAATCAATTTATAAGGTAAGCATACATTTACTTTTCCTGCACTATAAGTTCACTCTTTCCTCTTACACCTCTGCCCTTCACTTAGCTAAGCAAACATACTTCTCTTCTCTTATATCCACTCACTCTTCAAACCATAAAAGACTCTTCTCCATCTTCAACTCTCTCCTCTACCCACCTGCACCTCCCCCTCATCTGCATTCAGTGCTCAAGACCTTGCTTACTATTTTTTCAATAAAACACTTGCCATCTGAAGAAACATCCCAACACAAACCTGCAATCTCCCAACTTCACTCCCAGTCACCCCCTCTGCCACTCTCTGCACCCTCCTCCCAACCACTGAGAGCGAAGTGGCTTCCCTTTTGTTTTCCTCTCACCTCACTACCTGCCCACTTGACCCTATTCTTTCACATCTAATTCCCCCTCTGTCTCCCACCCTCACTCCGGCTCTTACTCACATATTCAACCTATCCCTTTCTACCGGCTCATTCCCTGCCTCCTTCAAACATGCAAAGGTCACCCCCATCTTCAAAAAACCCTCCCTTGACCCTAACTCCCCTGCAAACTACCGCCCCATATCACTGCTCCCACTAGCTTCAAAATTACTTGGAAAACTAGTTTTCAATCGCCTAACCCAATTCCTGTCCTCCAACTCATTGCTCGACCCCCTGCAATCTGGCTTCCGTCCCCAACACTCAACTGAGACTGCCCTCAACAAGGTTACTAACGATCTCCTTTCTGCTAAAAACAAAGGCTACTACTCTA
The DNA here is from genome assembly GCF_027579735.1 of Bombina bombina. Classification (NCBI taxonomy): domain Eukaryota; kingdom Metazoa; phylum Chordata; class Amphibia; order Anura; family Bombinatoridae; genus Bombina; species Bombina bombina. The sequence goes on along the minus strand of NC_069500.1, from coordinate 526,594,723 downwards.
TACTTATCTTACTGGACCTCTCTGCTGCTTTTGACACTGTTAATCATCCCCTTCTCCTACAGACTCTCAGCTCTCTTGGGGTCTGTGACCCTGCCCTCTCCTGGATTCACTCTTATCTCTCTAACAGATCCTTCTCTTCTGCTGGTGACTCCTCCTCTCTTTTGCCTCTGTCTGTTGGAGTACCTCAAGGCTCTGTCCTGGGTCCTCTACTCTTCTCTATTTACACTTCTTCACTGGGTAAACTTATCAACAGCTATGGCCTCAGCTATCATCTTTATGCTGACGATACCCAGATCTACCTTTCCACCCCTGCTCTCTCTCCTTCTGTCAATTCTCACATCAGCGACTGCTTATCTGGCATTTCCTCCTGGATGGCCTCTCACCACCTAAGTATAAACATGTCCAAGACCGAACTACTTCTAATTCCCCCCTCTAACTCTACTCCAGTTTCTAATTTTTCCATCTCTGTTGGAGGCACCACTATCTCTCCATCACCCCAAGTCCGCTGCCTTGGAGTCACGCTTGACTCAAATCTGTCCTTCATTTCCCACATCCAATTGCTCTCTTCATCCTGCCGCAACCACCTACGCAATATCTCCAAAATTCGTCCATTTCTAAGTGCTGAAACTACTAAACAGCTAATCCACTCCCTGGTAATTTCCTGACTTGACTACTGTAACAACTTACTAACTGGCCTTCCTCTCTCCCCTCCAATCCATCCTTAATGCATCTGCCAGACTAATCCACCTCTCTCGACGCTCTGTTTCTGCTGCACCTCTCTGTGAGTCCCTTCACTGGCTCCCCATTCACAACAGAGTTAAATTCAAAATTCTCACCCTGACCTACAAAGCCCTCACCAATGCTGCCACACCCTACCTGTCCTTACTTATCAACAAATACACTCCTGTCCGCTCCCTAAGATCCAACAATGACCTGCTTCTTGCGTCCTCTACCATCACCTCCTCTCATGCTAGACTACAGGACTTCTCTCGGGCGGCACCAACCCTCTGGAACACACTTCCTCATGCTGTCAGACTTGCTCCTAACCTCTCCTCCTTTAAACGTTCCCTAAAAACCTTTCTGTTCAGGGAAGCTTATCACCTGACTTATTAACATACTAACTTCACTTAACTAACAGCTGCCCTCTATCTCCTCACTAATATCATTCTCACCTTTGCAGTCCCCACCTCCTGTTTCCCATCCTACCCATCTAGATTGTAAGTTCCCACGGGAATAGGGCCCTCAATTCCCCCTGTAAAATTTTGTCTTATCGTATTGTTTCTCCATTGTACTGTTATCCTTGTACCCATTGGCAGCGCTGCGGAATCTGTTGGCGCTTTATAAATAAATAATAATAATAATATAAGCATGAGTGCTGTTTTATACCAAAAGCATGATAATTTAAGCAAAGGCATTGCTTGTGCGAGCAAAACTCTATCCCCAGTAGAAATAAAATTTAGCGATTGCGAAAAAGCCCTCTTATCTACGGTATGGGCTCTACAAAATTTACGCAGCTATATACAGGGTGAGAAAATTATTGTAGAAGCGGCCCACAAGCCTTTGCTATATCTGCAAAGTGAGAGAATAAGAGATGGAAATTTGTCTAATAGCCACATAACAGCTCGGACTCTTTCCTTACAAGGCTGGTCTTTAGAAATTCGCAATAAGCAAAATAAAAAGAATCCAGTCACACAGGGGCTTGCTGAGCTCCACGAATGTACTGCTAAGGATCATGTGGAAGAGTTATTAGAAGATGATTTCCTGGAGGAACAATTGCTTTCCCCGTATAAGATATACAATGAGGACCATTGTCAGACATTACCTTGGGTATATGTTGATGATTGTTCTTACCATGCCACTATTGATAATGAGCGCAGATTAGTCGCTGACATTGGTATAACTTGGGCAAGTGGATTCCCAAATATTTCTGTTGGTTTTAACATTGTACCAAGATCCAGTAAAGTTGCAGAACTCACTGCTGTTCTAAAAACCATTGAAATAGCTATTGAACAGGATATTCATGTATTTGTGATCATTACTGACTCAAATTACGTGCGTGACAGTTTTGTTGAATATCTGCCAACTTGGAAAAGAAATGGCATGCAGAAAACTAACAACAAACCAGTCAAACATGGCAAGTTGTTCTGCGAGATTGATTATCTAGTGATGTCCAATGATTTAACCATACACTGGAAAAAGACCAAGGGTCATCCCAGGATTCTAGGTCCTGAAAAGGAAGGCAATGATCTTGCGGATTCATTAGCCAAACAAGGAGCCATAACTGGAGAACTCCTTAATATTGACCACCTAATGGGTGCAATTCAGGTAGAAGCCATTACCAGAAACCAGGCTAAACAACAGAGTGAGCCTAAACTGGTACAATGGAGTCAGGATTCTCCTAGTGAGGAGTGGATCACTAGTCAAAAAGAAGACCCCCATTGTAGGCATCCTCTATAAACACATAGAAGATCCTGAAAGCAACCCCGTCTAAAAAGAGGACGGTATTGGCAAAGAAGATCTTAGAATCATAATGAAATCCAAATCACAATTCAAGTTACAGGATGGTTTGTTAATTAGAATCTCCAAAACTGGCATCCAGCAATGGGTGGTACCTACAAAGTTCAGAGGTCTAATGCTTCAACATGCCCATGATGCCCCCACATCTGGTCATCGTGGCGCCAAATTAACGTATGAAATATTACGTGACAATGCTTTTTGGCCGCATATGTTGAAGGATGTTCAAACCTACTGTCAAGGTTGTTTAATCTGTCCACAGTTCCAACCCACTGCACCAACGCATAGAGCGCCAGTGCAGAAAAGGGGGATGGTAATGCCATGGTCAGATATACAAATTGATTTTATTGGTCCAGTAACAAGGTCATCTAGAGGTAACAAATACATGTTAACAGTGACATGCCTATTCACTAAATGGGTAGAGTGCATCAGTGCACCTAACAATAGTGCTGAAACATGAGCAGCATTGCTCATCAACCACGTGTTTTCCAGATTTGGTTTACCCCAGAGAATCGAATCCGATCGGGGAACCCACTTCACTAGCGAAGTGATGACAAAGATGTGGAAAATACTAGGGGTCAAAAGAAAGCTGCCTCAAGTGGTGGTGTAGAGTGTTACAACCAGTCCATTGTGAAAATCCTCAGAAAGTTTGTGAGTGAAACGGGTAAAGACTAGGATGTAAAATTACCTCTAGTCCTAATGGCATTAAGAGCAACTCCAAGTAGTGCTACTAAGATGTCACCTTTTGATTAGATGACTGGTAGAAGAATGGTTCTACCTCAGCATCTACTGTACCGTACCTCAGACCAGAACTTGATAAACGCTGTCAATACGCATCAATATGTGGAGAACTTAAGGAAGCACCTGCTTTGCATTTGCTTAAAGGAACATAGAGAAAGCTGTAACTGCCACTAAAACCTATTATGATCTCAAAACGTCCAAGAAGGAATATGAAATAAATGATAACGTTTATCTTTATAACTTTGGAAGAGGTTAAGGAGAAGAAATTCCTTCCATCATGGAAGGGTCCTTTTGTCATTACTGATAAAATATCTCCAGTCACCTATAAAAATTAGGATACCTAAAAATTATACTTTTATGGATAAATAGGTCCATATTAATCAGTTGCAAGCGTGCCATCCTAGATCCCAACTACAAGTCATAGAGGGATAATGAAGTATCATATCCCCAAATGCACTAAGGAAATAGGTGGTTTAAAGATGCCAAACTAACGAGCATGAGGGCTCAAAAATAACAGACTCTCTTCATAGAAGGCTGTCTATGATGCATACTGTCAAAACACTCACCAAGTACCACTGACTTTAAGCCAATTCAAATACATGCATCCTACATCTATTTAAAATTGGAAGGAGGAATTATGTCAGGGTATCTGTGAAGTAACTCTAAATAAACTACAGATGTATCATGGAATCTAATATTTCATTTTTTTTTCTTTTTATAATCTAATTTGACATGAATTGTGTGGGCTGTAGCCATGGCAGACCAACCCCCACTTCTTCTTGGTTATATATTAGGATGCATCGCAGGCCTTTGTTCCAAATTCATCAAAAGAATTGTTTAGTTATCTTAGAAAGAACAAAAGGTTTAGACCTTTGTATAAGATAAGGGCAGTGGGCCACTTCAAGGTAAATATTAGCAGTTTGGAGACAAGAGTCTGTGAATAAGTCAGATAAGCAAACACTAAGGCCCAGGAATATAGTAATTAGCACAGATCTGTTAATTGCCCCTGGACCTCGGATACACATCTGTGCTGGCTAACAGAAACACATGTTGCATTATAGCTGTTAAATTAATTTTAAAATACAACTGGGATAATTTTCAATACTGTATAAAATATATAATTCCATGTATCTGAGAAATGCATTTCAGGTTTGTAATAAATTTGATGGATAACATATTCTTATATTTTTCAGGCATCTAATAAGTGCATATGTGGTTTGTGTTTTAAATAGTGTCATGTGTGTTATACACTCAGCAAGAAATATGCAGATATGAAATATTTATATGGATAGTAATACATATGAAACCACATATGATTGCTTATCTCAAGGTATGTATGTGATGTTAAGATGATGGCTGAGATATTAATTGGATCCATGCTAAAAGTATTAAAATCCTTTTAAATAACCATATATTTTAAATGTATAAGAATTTATTTCTATTATGAGAAATATATCATATCTGGTCTTGAAATGCTCAGGATGAGTGGTGTGACGTGGTCCACTACACATGGAACATGTGACTTATTAATACTAGAAAATATGATACATTGTAAAAATATATACAAATCTATATTAAACTGTAGCAGCATTGATGGTAAAACTGCATTTCTGGCTATCTGCTGCCACCTTTAGTTCAAAAATGGTATTACAACCAAAAGGCATTTGGCTACTTTTGAGATTCCCAAAATAACCTATGAGATGTTCAGATCCAAGGGCCTATCAAAATCTTGTGGGAATGATTAAAATAAAGGGTGTCACACACTCTAAGACAGAGAATACAGACAGACTCAAAGAAGCATTAACTTTTGGAGAGAAAAATACATAGGCTTTTAGGTGCCAAGTATATTCTCTGCCATTTTTGGGGACACTTTCTTGAACAAAGAAAGATTAACAATTCTTGAGGTCTATACCTTTGCATATTGTGAGTAAACCCTCCATAGATGACTCACAAGAAACTCTGGGAGCTGAAATATTGATTTGCTTATTTGGGTACAGTATAAAAAAGTATATATCGGCTAGATTACGAGTTTTGCGGTAAGAACGGCTCGGTGCTAACTTGCAAGTTATTTCCACCGCTCACCTCCCTATAGTGCTGCTATTACAGGTTTTCATAAATCCGGCGTTAGCAGGCAATATTGCAGCGTTGAGCAAAATTGAGCTCCATACCGCACTCAAATACCAGCGCTGCTTTGAGCTGGTTTTACGTGCTTGTGCACCATTTCCCCATAGACATCAATGGTGAGAGCCGGCTAAAAAAAAGCCTAACACCTGCAATAAAGGAGCGTAAAGCTCCGTAACGCAGCCCCATTGATTCCTATGGGGAAACAAAAGTTATGCTTACACCTAACACCCTATCATAAACCCCGAGTCTAAACACCCCTAATCTGCTGCCCCCGACATCGCCGACACCTAAATTACACTTATTAACCCCTAATCTGCTGCCCCCTACACCGCCGCCACCTACATTATACTTATTAACCCCTAATCTGCTGCCCCCAACGTCACCGCCACTATACTAGTTATTAACCCCTAAACCTAACCCTAAGTCTAACCCTAACACCCACTAACTTTAATATAATTAAAATAAATCTAAATAAAAATTACTATCATTAACTAAATAATTCCTATTTAAAACTAAATACCTACCTGTAATATAAACCCTAAGCTAGCTACAATATAACTAATAGTTACATTGTATCTATCTTAGGTTTTTTTTATTTCACAGGTAAGTTTGTATTTATTTTAACTAGGTAGGCTAGTTAGTAAATAGTTATTAACTATTTACTAGCTACCTATTTAAAATAAATACAAATTTACCTGTAAAATAAAACCACAAACCAATCATTAAGCTGCGCTTCTCATACTCTTACAGACATATAACCCTATAAGCTGTGTATATCTTAAAAGGGACTGATTGTACAACTCGGATTATAAGTGTGCCCCTCTGAAAAAGTCGGGTCGTAACCCGAAGAAACGCGTAGAGTTTGTTTCAGCTGTTACATGTCACTATCTTCTGGCAGTCTCCGCCTGTGAGGTTGTGACGGTCCGTGCTCCAAAGGATCCTGGTATCGTAGCCGCTTCCTGTGGCGTCCCGGAAACCAGACACTCACTTGGAAGTGTTTTGAATAATCAAGACTATATTCATCTACCTGCTGGTGGAGGACATTACCTGTGGTTATATCTTAGTGCCTGCTTTTCTTTGATACAGTGTACGTGTGTTTTATATGTGCGCTTTAGCACTCTGTAATAAACGGTTTTACACTTAGAGTGGTTTGCGCTCTGTTTTCTTCTTGTGTTACCTGTAAAATAAAACCTAACCTGTCTTACACTAACACCTAACGTTACACTACAATTAAATAAATTACATTAATTAAAGGTACATGAAACCCAAAAATGTTCTTTCATGAATCAGATAGAGAATATAATTTTAAACAACATTTTTTTTATTCTCTTTGTATAATTTGTTGAAGGAGCAGCAATGCACTACTGGTTTCTAACTGAACACATGGGTGAGCCAATGACAATCAGTTTATATATGCAGCCACCAATCAACAGCTAGAACCTAGGTTCTCTGTTGCACTTGAACTTGCCTAGATAAACATTTCAGCAAAGGATAACAAGAGAAAGAAGTAAATTAAATAATAGAAGTAAATTGGAAAGTTGTTTGAAATTTTATTCTCTATCTGAATCATGAAAGAAAAAATTTGGGTTTCATGTCCCTTTAAATACAACTAAATTACAAAAAATAAAAAGAACATTAAATTACACAAAATAAAAAATAAATGATCAAATATTTAAACTAATTACACCTAATCTAATAGCCCTATGAAAATAAAAAAGCCCCCCCAAAATAAAAAAAAACCCTAGCCTACAATAAACTACCAATGACCCTTAAAAGGGCCTTTTTGCGGGGCATTGCCCCAAAGAAGTCAACTCTTTTACTTATAAAAAAATAATACAAACAACCCCCCAACAGTAAAACCCACCACCCACACAACCAAACCCCCAAATAAAAACCTATCTAAAAAAAACTAAGCTCCCCATTGCCCTGAAAAGGTAATTTGTATGGGCATTTAGCTCTTTTTCTGTCCAAACCCTAAGCTAAAAATAAAACTCACCCAATAAACCCTTAAAAAAAAACTAACACTAACCCCCGAAGATCCACTTACAGTTGTGGAAGACCGGACATCCATCCTCAACGAAGCTGGGAGAAGTCTTCATCCAAGCAGCAAGAAGTGGTCCTCCAGACAGGCAGAAGTCTTCATCCAGACGGCATCTTCTATCTTCATCCTTCCGACGCGGAGCGGATCCATCTTCAAGACATCCAGCGCTGAGCATCCTCTTCTTTTCATGGCTCTTCAAGAATGAATTCTCCTTTAAATGATGTCATCCAAGATGGGGTCCCTTGAATTCCGATTGGCTGATAGAATTCTATCAGCCAATCGGAATTAAAGTTGAAGAAATTCTATTGGCTGATGCAGCGGATTAGGGGTTAATAGCTTTATTATAGTGTTGACGAACGGCGGATTAGAGGTTAATAGCTTTATTATAGTGTCAGTGATGTCGGGGAGCGGCAGATTAGGGGTTAATAGCTTTATTATAGTGTTGGCGATGTAGGTGGGCGGCGGATTATTGGTTAATAACTTTATTTAATAGTCGCTAAGCGGGTGGGCGGCAGATTAAGGGTTAATAAGTCTTAAATAGTGTCTGCGATGCGGGCGGGCGGTGGTTTAGGGGTTAATAGGTAGTTTATGGGTGTTAGTGTACTTTGTAACAGTTTAGTTATGAGTTTTGTGAAACATTTCCTGTAATACCGACGCTATGAAAATCCCACACAAAAACGTCATGTTTTTGAGTGCGGAATGGACGTTGCATTACAGGCTAAAATGCTTGCGTTACAGCTATAACGACGCGACTCGTAATATGCGTTCCTGGCCATTATGCTGGAATGGCCATTTTTTCAGCATTTTAAAGCCGTACCGCAACACTTGTAATCTAGTCGTTTGTTAGGAACTGCTTAGAATGCAGCAAATGCAGACAACTTATTTTTAGGTATTTTACAGCAACATCAAGTAAAACAATTAAAATAAATAAATAATAATGTACCTTTCAGAATAAATGATAAATCGGAAAATCTCTGTAAAGATAATGGGGGAAAAAACACTGTATTTATCTACAGAGATATTCCAGTGCTGACATTTTTATTTCAGCAGCCATATTAACTTTTTAATAATGTAGTCATTATCCAGTCAAGAAACCCTAATAATTAAATAACTGCATTAGAAGTTTCACTCATGCAACCAAATCAAAAGTTAAACAAATGTTTGTAAAAGTTTTTCTGGGATCCCCTTGGTTCAGAAATAGCAGACATATATGGCTTTGTATTGTTGTTAATTAGAAGGCCGTTAACTGCAGCTGCGCACCACACATCTATTATTCCCGGCAGTGAAGGGGTTATTTAGGTAGCTTATAAGGTTAATTTTAGCTTTAGTGTAGGGATTACCCTTCCATCTGACACTTCCCAACCCCTCGTCCCTACCTGATCTCTCCTAAACAGATCTCTTCCCTCCCTCAACCCCCACTGGTCACCCCCATTTTAAGTACTGGCAGACAATCTGCCAATACATTTAAAAAAAAAAAAAAAGAAAAATTACATTTTTTTTTCTGCAGGGTAGACACCCCCTTACCCTCCAACCTCCCTGATCCCTCTCTAGATATAAGGAAACGGCCGTGTTCGGCTGAGAAACGCGTTGAATTAAACTTGTTTTTAACTTGTTTTAAATTTGATCTCTACTTTGTTACATTGTCTCTTGGGTGTGCACTCACCCGTGTTTGTTTTTTGAGACAACATTACAAACACACACCTGTTACAGCAGTGGTAAACTGAGCAGGCAAACAGCGAGCTGACTGCTGAAAGTGTCAGCCTGTCCATACGCACTTTTCCATACAAGTGCCAACACAAAATGTGAGTTTTATAAGATTTGATTTGGAGACATGGCTACGCTATGAGGCGCCCCTTTCTTTTTTTATCTTCACAGATATATATAGGAATTGCTATTTATAAATACATAGAACATATTCTGCTATGTACAGAACATTAGAATGTGAAATATTTACAGTAAATACTCAGTCTAACACTTTATTAAAAATGAATATTGCATAAATATAATTTTACATGTTTTCATCTACTTAACTACAAAGGGCTCCTTATATCTTATGTCTTATGTGTGTACATATGTATTTATGTGTTTATATGTATAAATATGTCTGTAAATACATATATACACATCTAAATACATATGGACACATATATAGACATATATATATAGATATGTATACCTCTTTAGACATGCATATGCATGTATTTCAATATTAAAGCCCTTTGCATGCCTTTTTTTCACTAACACCTGAGATCTCATTTCTTTGAACCCTTATAACCTTTGTGTGCAGAGATCAGATCTCTGGTTAATTTTCGGAGCGCTAATTGCTACCACGAGCTCTCTCAATAACTAGCTACTTGTAATGGCTAGTTAATTATCGCACTCCCGTAATAATTTAGTGCTCCACTTGTAATCTAGCCCTTGGTCGTTATCTGTGCTAAATACATTGCAGATGACGACTACATGTCATCACTTAGGCGTCAATCACAATCTATTGGAGATCAACTCCCAAAAATTATTTTTGCTTAAAGTGAATGTAAGCTTGAGCATACGCGCTCAAGTCAAAGGATAGGATTTAAAAAAATAATGAGACTTTCATTCATCAAATTTGTAGTCTATACTGATCATCTTAGATTTTTACCTTATAATGATATAATCATAAGCACCGTTCCTCCGTCCGCCATATTGATCAATTGATTGACAGATGACGAATCTGCAATCCACTAATCGTTGTTTCCCCCCCGGGTCGTGACGTTTGTGTAAAGGGGCTGATCAGTATAGGACTACAAATTTGATGAAGGAAAGTTTCATTAATGTTTTTAATCCTCTCCTATGACTTGAGTGAGTTTGCTCAAGCTTACATTCCTTTAACAGCCAAATTGAGAGCTGAGTTTCTCCAGTGATCACAATGCTATATCATATTGCTTGTTAAAAACTCACTGCCAGAAAAGTAACCGAAAAGGACTCTTTGAGTGTTACCTACTTATTTTCTAAATAGAAACTGGGTGGTCTCTGAAACTGGCACATACAATAGCCCATTCACACCTCTTAAGGTTACAGGAATGCTCTATTCATGTAACCCCTTTTGTTCACTTTGCATCGGAAATACCTATTTACTTGTGTGACATTCATCTATTGTTATCAAAATACATCCTCAACACTTTGTATCTCTATGATTGCCAAACGTATCTTGGCAGGATGGGCATACTTCTATAGGCACTTCAGGACAACAAAATCTACAAAGGAAGTGATTTTATATTTAATTTTTTATGTTTGATTGTATTTCTCACTCATACTCTTGAGATTGTCACAAACAGTACTGGCGTTATTAAAATCGAATGTTAACAAACCCTATGTATGTTAACAAACCTCTAGAATGTCTCCAGTGGCTATTTCAGAGTGTTTAACTTAGGTTAAAACCCTTTTTAGAAATAGCTGTGAAATAGTCTAAAAGTTATCCAAAAAGCCATTACAAGGTGTTATCAAGTGAGAAGCTAAATTCAATAACTGGGTTTGAAAACTAGTTGAAAAGTGAGCCAAGAACATATTGTGATCGCCGAGAAGGTCTCAGCTCCATAGGGCTTCTTCCTTGCAAACTAAAACCTGTTTGCGAGTGTGAGAATCAGCTGAAATCACTCTATTTTGATTGCACCAAAACGAAAAACAATTTATGCTTTGCTGATAAATTTCTTTCTTTCTGGATATGGTGAGTCCGCGGAATCATCAATTATTAGTGGGAATATCACTCCTGGCCAGCAGGAGGAGGCAAAGAGCACTTCAGCAAAGCTGCTATATATGTCACTTCCCGTACCCATAACCTCTAGTCATTCGGCCGAAGGAAAAATGGAAAAAGAAGATAACACAAAAGTGCAGAGCTGCCTGAGGTTTTAGAAAAAATAACTGTCTTAAATAAAGGGTGGGCTGTGGACTCACCATATCCGGAAATAAATAAATTTATCAGGTAAGCATAAATTATGTTTTCTTTCCTAAGATATGGTGAGTCCACGGAATTATCAATTACAAGTGGGAATCAGTACCCAAGATAGAGGACACAGATGATAAGAGAGGGACAAGACAGGTAGACCTAAACAGAAGACACCACTGCTTGAAGAACCCTTCTCCCAAAAGAAGCCTCAGTTGAGGCAAAAGTATCAAATTGATAAAACTTTTAAAAAGTATGCAAAGATGACCAAGTTGAAGCCTTGCAAAACTGTTCCACAGAAGCTTCATTTTTAAATGCCCAGGAAGAAGAAACAGCCCTCGTGGAATGAGCAGTGATTCTCTCAGGAGGTTGCTGTCCAGCAGTCTCATAGGCCAAACGAATAATACTCCTTAGCCAAAGAGAAAGAGAAGTAGCCGTAGCTTTCTGACCCTTGCGCGTCCCAGAAAAACAAACAAACAAAGCAGAAGACTGACGAAAGTCCTTAGTCGTCTGAAGACAGAACTTCAATGCATGCACAACATCTAGGTTGTGCAATAAACCTTCCTTAGGAGAAGAAGATTAGGACACAAAGAAGGAACCACAATCTCTTGATTAATATTCTTGTTTGAAACAACCTTAGGTAGGAAACCTAATTTAGTACGTAAAAACCACCTTATCAGAAATAAAAATAAGATAAGGAGAATCAAACTGCAAAGCCAAGAGTTCCGAAACCCCCCAAGCAGAAGAAACAGCAACAAGAAACAAAACCTTCCAAGATACTATCTTGATATCTAAGGAATGCATAGGTTCAAACAGAGCCTGCTGTAAAACTCTAAGAACAAGGTTAAGACTCCAGGGAGGTGTAACGGTCTTAAACACAGGCCTAATCCTAACCAAAGCCTGACAAAAAGATTGCACGTCTGGTGCATCCGCCAAACGCTTATGCAACAAAATAGAAATCTGACCTTTCAGAGTACTAGCTGACAAACCCTTCTCCAGACCCTCCTGGAGAAAAGACAAAATCCTAGGAATCCTGACTCTACTACAAGAGTAGCCTCTGGATTCACACCAATACAGATATGTATGCCATATCTTATAGTAAATCTTTCTTGTCACAGGCTTACGAGCCTGAATTATGGTCTCAATGACCGACTCTGAAAACCCATGCTTAGAAAAAGCAAGCGTTCAATCTCCAAGCAGTCAGCTTCAGAGAAATGAGATTTGGAAGAAGAAAAGGACCCTAAAGTCGAAGGTCCTTCCTTAGAAGGAGTCTCCACGGAGGTAGAGACAACATTTCTACTAGATCTTTATACCAGATCCTGCGAGGCCACGCCGGCGCTATAAGAATCATAGACACCCTGTCCTGCTTGAACCGAGCAATGACTCTTGGCAGGAGAGCAAATAGAGGAAATATGTAGGCTAGACTGAAATTCCAAGGAACCGCCAGAGCATCAATCAAGAAAGTCTGTGGATCCCTTGACCTCGAGCCGTACCTCAGAAGCTTGGTATTCTGCCGAGAAGCTATGAGATCCAGTTCTGGCTGCCCCCAATTGAGGATTAAACTGGAAAATACTTCCGGATGGAGTTCCCACACCCCCGGATGAAAGGTCTGTCAGCTTAAAAAATGCCTCCCAATTGTCCACTCCTGGTATGTGGATCGCAGAAAGACAACAGTTGTGAGACTCCGCCCACTGGATTATTTGGGCCACCTCTGACATGGCCAAGGAACTCCGAGTTCCCTCCTGTTGGTTGATGTACGCCACCGAAGTTAAGTTGTCCGACTGGAACCTGATAAACCGGGCTAAGGCTAACTGAGGCCAGGCCAGTAGAGCATTGAAAATCGCTCTCAGTTCTAGAATGTTTATAGGGAGAACTGACTCCTCCCGAGTTCAAAGACCCTGAGTCTTCAATGACCCACAAATTGCTCCCCAACCTAGAAGACTGGCATCCATGGTCACCATCACCCAGGAAGGTCTGCAAAAGCAAGTTCCCTGGGAGAGGTGTTCCTGAGACAACCACCACAGAAGAGAGTCCCTTGTCGCCTGATCCAGAACTATTTGTGGAGACAGACCGGCATAGTACCCGTTCCATTGCCTTAGCATGCATAACTGCAGAGGTCTGAGATGGAATCGAGCAAACAGAATGATGTTCTTGGAAGTTACCATCAGACCAATCACCTCTGTTCATAGAGCCACTGACGGCCGAGGAGAGGACTGAAGGACGAGACAAGAGTTGAAGATCTTTGTTTTTCTGATCTCTGTCAGAAATATCTTCATTTGTAGGGAGTCTATTAAGGTCCCTAAAAACACTAGTCTTGTGGCTGGAATCAGAGAACTCTTTCCCAGATTTACCTTCCAACCATGGGAGCGAAGAAAAGACAACAAGATCTCTGTATGAGAGTTTGCTTGTTGAAAAGACGGCGCCTGAACCAGAATGTCGTCCAGATAAAGTGCAACAGCAATGCCCCGAGACCGGATCACTGCAAAAAGAGCCCCCAGGACATTTGAGAAAATTCTGGGAGCTGTGGCAAGGTCGAAAGGAAGAGCCAAAAACTGGAAATGATTGTCTAAGAAAGAAAACCTTAGAAACTTGTGATGATCCTGGGGAATGGGAACAAGAAGGTACGCATCCTTTAAGTCTATGGTTGAGATAAACTGACCCTCTTGAACCAAAGGAAGAATGGAACGTATAGTCTCCATCTTGAAGGATGGTACACTGAGGAACTTTAGGTCTAAAATAGGTCTGAAAGTCCCCTCTTTCTTGGGAACCACAAACAGATTTGAATAAAATCCCAGACCTTGTTCCTGCGGAGGAACTGGAACTATAACTCCCAGGGCAAAAAGATCCTTGAAACAATTTAAGAACGCCTCTCTCTTTATCTGGTCTACAGATAATCTTGAGAGAAGAAACCTGCCTCTGGGAGGAAAAGTCTTGAATTCTATCTTGTACCCCTGAGATACAATTTCCACGGCCCACAGGTCTGGGATATCTCATATCCAAGTCTGAGCAAATTGAGAAAGCCTGCCCCCTACTAGATCCATTCCTGGATCGGGAGCCGACCCTTCATTCTGACTTGGAGTCAGCCGTAGGCTTCTCAGACTGTTTCCCCTTGTTCCAAGACTGACCAGACTTCCAGGAAGACTTGGATAGTTCCTGCTTGGAAAAGGAAGCAGAGGGTTTACTTCTAAAGTTACGAAAGGAACGAAAAATTACTCTGACGTCCTTTATGCTTATTCTTTATATCTTGAGGAAGAAAAGATCCCTTTCCTCCTGTGATATCTGAAATAGTTTCAGCCAGGCCCAAACAAGGTCTTACCCTTGTAGGGAATAGCTAATAACTTAGACTTAGAAGAAACATCCGCAGACCAGGATTTTAACCAAAGGGCCCTGCGAGCTAGAACCGTAAAACCAGACATTTTTGCTCCCAGTTAAATTACTTGTAAGGAAACATCCGAATTGGCTAACTTAAGAGCCTTAATTCTGTCCTGGATCTCCTCAAGAGGAGCATCTGTCTGAATAGAATCAGACAAAGCATCAAACCAGTAAGATGCAGCGCTGGTAACAGTAGCAATAGACACCGCAGGCTGCCATTGAAGACCTTGGTGAACATACATTTTCTTGACTAATGCCTCCAATTTCTTATCCATTGGATCCTTAAAAGAACAACTATCGTCTATGGGAATAGTGGTCCTTTTAGTGAAAGTGGAAATAGCTCCTTCCACCTTAGGAATCGTTTGCCATAACTCCTTAATAGAGTCCGCTATAGGAAACATTTTCTTAAAAATAGGAGATGGAGAAAAAGGAAATACCTCCACAGCAGAGGAAACATCAAAATACTTTTTCAGATTACTAGATTTCTTAGGGTTAACAACGATAGAAGTATCAGAGTCATCCAAGGTAGCCAAAACCTCCTTAAGTAACAAGCGGAGGTGTTCCAGCTTAAATCTGAAGGACACAACTTCAGCATCAGTAAAAGGAATTATACTGCCTGAATCCGAAATTTCACCCTCAGATGCACCCGAAGAATCTTCATCCTCAGACTTCTGAGAGGAAATACTTTGATTAGTCACCTCAGGATCAGAAACCTTACTTACTGTTTCTTTAAATTTCCTTTTGCGTTTTCCCTGCAGTATGGGAAAAGCAGACAGCGCCTCAGATACCACAGAAGATACCTGGGCAGCAATATCTTGCAAAGTAACTCCAGACGGAGCATGAGAGGAAACGCAGGGCACTGCATGTGCAGATGAATAGGATTGGGGTGCTTAAGGAGAAAGCTACGGCACATCTGAAACAGGAGGCTCCTGAACAGCATCCGCCTTAGCTAATGATGGCTCAAAAAAAGTCTATTTCTATAAGCTAAAGTTCTTTCTATACATGAAGAACAAAAAGGTACTGGGGGTTCCACCAGGGCATCAAAACATAAGCTACAGGTAACATCCTGTACAGTCTCCTGATCCATAATACAAAAAAAAAAAAAGCAAATAAAAAATGTAACCTTTTTATTTTTTAAAAACTCTTTTTTTATATATATCTTTTAACAAAGGATATATTACAGAACCAAAAAACTTTCTTAAATAAATGTTCCCTTTAAATTTACCAAATCAAGAAAACATACTGCAGGCAACACTCTACATTTCAGCAGAATTTCTGAGCTGCCCTACCTGTCCTGCAACCCGCAGCAAACTGATCCCGTTTACAATCCGGATTTCCAGAAAAGCAAAAAACAGCAAGAAGCCTTCTAAACAGCAGAGCCATCTGAAATATGCGCACCTCACTCTTCACAGGAAGTGAAGAAAAACGCCAAAAAAAACTGACATCACAGAATCAGAACCTCCCAAAAAGGGGCGGCCGCTGTTCTACAGCTGACAAAAAAATCCATTTTTTTTAAAACAACTTTCTTGAAAAACAGGCTTAAAAACAAACAATAAACCCCCCCAAAAAAGTACATAATCACTGAGCCATCAATAAAATAAATAATTCCTCACACTAACAGTGCCTGCAAAAACTGCCATAAAAACCTGTACCCTGACAGAAATAATAAAAAACGTCCCTCTGCAGCGTTTCAGCTGAATAAGTGCAAAATTTTTCCCTGCTACATAGAAAAATAAAACTGGCACTTACCTTAATATTTATCTGTTTGGCAGTAGGGCAGCTCACCTGGTTTGAGAGGATGCCATCCCTCACATGGACCTGTGGAAATACAGAAAGACTGAGTAAACTAACTCATTCTATCTAAATAGGGCAGCAAAATGTTTTGGGAAAACGAAGTGAGGAATGTACCCCACAAGTTCCCAATTGCTTAAAAGCCACCACTGCCCTACTGAAGAGACTGACATGGGCTAAGGCTAGACCCTTTAGAAAGATCAGAGCAAACCTACTCTGCTTTTAAAATAAAAAAATCTTGATTGTAGATCAGACACCAAAACTTCACCTCATCCTTGCACCGCAGGCAAAGAGAATGACTGGGGGTTATGGCTAATGGAAGTGACATATATAGCAGCTTTGCTGTAGTGCTCTTTGTCTCTTCCTGCAGGCCAGGAGTGATATTCCCACTGGTAATTGATGATTCCGTGGACTCACCATATCTTAGGAAAGAAAATTGCCTTTTCTGCCTGAAACACAGCTGAAAACCTGGCCTGCCGATAGATTGTGATCAAAGCTTTATTTTGGTATTAGAATCCCTTGAACAATAACGTGCACATTGCATCAATGCTCTAGTGGCAAATGCCCAGCTAATAAAACAGTAAATCACAGTAATGTATAGAGACATTGCTGTTCATGGAAGACAAAAACGTTATCTGAAACTAAAGAAGAAATAATCTAACTTAATATATGCATTCAAATAATGAAATGTGAGAAAGACAGTAGTTAAATTATTAATCCATTAAATGAGCTAGTGGTAGTTCTTGTGTGAAGTTTTATTTGAGAATAAATGCTACTTAATTGTAAGATTTTTAAATTAGTTGGGAACCAGCTCAAATAGGCTGACAAATTATTTAGCAGAATATTTAATCAATCCTCCATACTTATTAAGATTATAAAGAAAAAAGTAGCAAATTTATAATAAGCGAACTATTAATGACAGCAGCTATAAGCCATAAAAGACAGTGCTAGAATGACTGGAAAATGTTTAATAATTACTGTTTAAATGAGAGCTGGTCAAATTATAGGAAACAATGTTCTAGATTTGCTACAGATTACATTTCAAGATCCTAGGTTATCTCGTTAATCTAATTCAGTAATACAGAGAAGAGCTTTATTTTGTAGCACCGTTTATGTACAACTACAATCAAACTGTCTTTTGGTAACAATAATCTATTTGCATGTAAGTAAATAATGGTGGTAAGTTATACCTAGTTACAATCATGTATATGAACTAAATTGCAACCTTTCCTGCCACAATTAACTCTAACCACACACCCTCCCTGCAATTAACTCTGACATCAAGCTGACAGTCATCTGCAATTAATTGTAACCAAAGCTCCACTAGCAAGCCCTGGGTTGGCCCACTATCTTACCAAACCCCTAGTAGCCAGTTGCCTTAATGTGAACCTCTTCCCCAATGCACCCCCACCCTCTAACACACAAGGGAGACACCTACATTTTAGTTTCATGTATGCCCACCCTCTAATTCACCCTAAGTGTGTTGATATTTACGGGCCTATTTATTATGATGCAAGCGGACATGATCCGATAAAGCGGATCATGTCCACTGCACATCGATAAATGCTGACACAGCAAAACACATGGAGACCGGCAATGGGCAATCCCCTTTCTGGGACACGGTGCAAAGTGGACAAGCTGGCGACCTCCTGCCCACAAATACGATTCCAATTCCAATACTCCACAGCACCAAGGAATTTTATAAATCTTCTTTTATTGTTTTACAGCATTTAAAAACATAAACAGTGTGGATATGCGACGTTTCGGGACCTCAGTCCCTTAATCATGCATTTATCATTGCACCAGCAGTTCTTGTGCACTGCTGGTGCAATACCGCCCCCTGCAGATTCACAGTCAATTGGCCGCTACCAGGGGGTGTCAATCAACCCGATCGTATTAGATCTGGTTGATTTCTGTCGATTTCTGTCCGCCGCCTGAGAGCAGGCGGACAGGTTATGGAGCAGCGGTCTCCACCGGAGCTTGATAAATATGCCCCTTAGCCTTTAGTATTTACTATGAAAATGGGAAAATTATTTTAATAAGTGAAGTGTATTTTTAACTTATATATCTTGAGTTTTATAATATCCTAAATACAACTATATGCATATAACTATTCTGAAAATTGCCATGGAATTTCAAGATCAAGCAAGATTCCCACAACAGAGAGAATAAAGATAAAAAAATAAACTGATTACGAAGGACATACCCTGGAGACAGAATTTATTGAGCTATCATCCTCCATACACCATTAAAAGTTTGTACATCTCATGGTAACATAGTAACATAGTAGATGAGGTTGAAAAAAGACCGAAGTCCATCGACTTCAACCTATACAAATCTAAAATACTTACAAAAAGCTCCAGTTAAGCTTAAATAATCCCACTAAAAGGTGACCCATTTAATACTAGCAATCATATCCATGAACTTTGTTTCTAGACAGAAATGTATCCAAACAATTTTTAAATGTATCTAGGGTATTGCATTCACTGCCTCCTTTGGTAATGAGTTCCACAATTGTATTGCTCTTACAGTGAAAAAACGTTTACGTTGCAGAAAATTAAATCTCCTTTCCTCCAACCTTAAATTGTGACCTCTTGTCACAAACCTTTTTTTTTTAATAAACAGAGCTTCTGCCATCTCTGTATATGGGCCTTGAATATACAGGTAGCCCTCAGTTTACGCCGGGGTTAGGTTCCAGATGGAATGGTTGTAAATCGAAACTGTTGTAAATGGAAACCCAGTTTATAATGTAAGTCAATGGGAAGTGAGGGAGTTAGGTTCCAGGCCCCTCTCAAAATTGTCATAAGTAACACCTAATACATTATTTTTAAAGCTTTGAAATGAAGGCTTTAAATGCTAAACAGCATTATAAACCTAATAAAATAGATTGTATCATCATCAAACTAAGTTTAATGAAAAAAACATTTGCTAACAGCACCTAATAACATAATTACACAACAGGCTGTATCATCATCAAGCTAAGTTTAATGAACAAAAACATTTGCTAAACAGCACCTAATAACATAATTACACAACAGGCTGTATCATAATCAAACTAAATTTAATGAACAAAAACATTTGCTAAACAGCACCTAATAACATAATTACACAACAGGCTGTATCATCATCAAACTAAGTTTAATGAACAAAAATGTTTTTTTACTTGCCTTTTTCTGCAAACAGTTCTCTGCATTGAGTCTGCAGCTAAGCTGATCCATTGATCACGTCTGGCTTGCTTGGCTTTGCATCTCTTTGCTGCAACACAAGCGTACAGCTCCACCTACTGGCTATTTTAATGAATGCACTGTTTCTCAATGCTTTTCAATAGCAGTCAATGCTTTTCAATAGCAGTCACATGACTGAAAAAAGGGTGTATTCTGAAACGGCGCAAATTGAACAGTTGTAAACTGAGGGCCACCTGTATTTATATAAAGTAATCATGTTGCCTTTTTTCTAAAGAAAACAGACCCAGTTTGGCTAGCCTCTCCTGATAGCTTAGATTCTCCATTCCCTTATTAGCTTTGTGGCCCTTCTCTGAACTTTTTCTAGTTCTGCAATATCTTTTTTTGTGACCGGTCCCCAGAACTGCACTCCTTGATATAAAATACAATAGTCAGCTGGGAATAAGATAGTTACATCGCAGAAGACTAACACAACTAGCAAGTTACTCAGGATCCTAGTGACATCAAGTCACTCAAAAGAAAAGTGAAGAGTCTAATCAAATATTATCAAAATCCCTTACCAATATTTTAAAAATAGAGAATTTCAAAGAACAAGGTAAGAAACAATAAAAATAAATAATCATTAACCTATCCATCACTTCCTCCCATTCTCACTCTCAACCACCTTCCAGCTTATCCCATACATTTAAGGTAGGCATACACAGGTATCACAGCAGAGATGCTTGATTTCAAGAATAGGATGAGGTATCAGAACAAAGGGGCTTGGTCACAGCGGCAAGGTAGGCATACACATGTATCACTGCAGAGGTGCTTGATCTTAACAGCAAGGTAAGCATACACAGGTATCACAGCAGAGGTGCTTTGTTTCAACAGCCAGGTAAGCATACACAGATATCACCGCAGAGGTGCTTTGTCTCAATGGCAAGGTAAGCATTAACAGGTATCACAGCAGAGGCCTTTGGTCTCAGCAATAAGGTAAGCATACACAAGTATCACAGCCATGGCCAACCTTTGGGGTGTGAGAGCTGTGCAGCCACACAGGGCACTATGGCAACAAGGGTGCCAGATGGCCGACACAGCTCACTGTCACACACCCGCTGCTATTACAAAGTGATCACGTGTGAATGTGCAGCTTTGGTGCTATAGAGGGGCAGGGGGCGCGCTGTAGTGAGAAGAAAGGTGTGTTCGGCAAGTGGGCAGCCAGAGAGGCAGTGAGAGGGGGCGGGATCATGCACTGTATGTTAGTACAGTCTGTATTAACATACAGCGTGTGCACCGGCTGCCCCCTCTGATCTGCCCATCCACTTCCCGAACATCTTCTCCCCACAAACTGTAAAGGATGGGGGATCCAGTGTTAAGGTCCTCCCTCGTCTTCACAGTCCCAATGGGTAGGGAAAGGTTGCACATCTCGGCCTGGAGGGAAGGGATTCCCTCCTGCTTTGTGACCTGTGATATCACAGGAAGCACAGCCGACAAGATTCAGCATCCAAAACAGGAAATTACAGCCAGCCCAGGAGGTACCCTGCCTGTCTCTCTATCTCCCTCTGTCTTTCTCCACCTTTCTGTCTCTTTCTTTACCCTGCCTGTCTCTCTGTCTCTTTCTCCCCCTTATTCTGTCTTTTTATCTCCCTGTGGGTCTCCCTCTGTTTGTCTCTTTCTCTTTACCTATTTTTCACTCTCACATGTCTCCTTCTCCCCCTCTGTCTCATTTGCTTCCTTTTGTCATTCTATCCCTGTTAATCTTTATCTCCCTCTGCTCTTTCTTCTCCAATGTCTAGCTGTCTCTTTCTCTCCTCTTGTCTCTTTCTCCCACTCCTTCTGTCTCTTTCTCCCTCTCCTTCTATCTCTTTCTCCCCCTCCTGTCTCTTTCTCCCCCTCTGTCTGTCTATTTATCTTCCCCTGTGTCTTTACCTCCCTTGCCTACATGCCTCTTTCCCCCTCTATTTCTGTCTGAAGATGGAAGGGGGATTTAGATAACAGGGGGGTAATGGACATGGAAAGGGGGGAATGGACATGGTAGAAGAGGGTGAGAGCGTAAATGGAGGATTGGACATAAGGGGAGAGAGAAATGGAAAGGGGGAAGAGAGAAAATGGACGTGGAGAGAGAAGGGAATGGAGAGGTATGGAGGAAGGAGCAAGGAAATAGGAGGAGAGAGACTGAAGTGGAAAGACGGAGAGAGTATGAGTGTGCATATGAATCCATAAATTAAAGGGACATAATACTCATATGCCTAATCACTTGAAACTGATGCAGTATAACTGTAAAAAGCTGACAGGAAAATATCACCTGAGTATCTCTATGTAAAAAAGGAAGATATTTTACCTCACAATCTCCTCAGCTCAGCAGAGCAAGTTCTGTGTAAAAAGTTATACTCAGCTGCTCCCAGCTGCAGGTAAAAAAATTTAAAAAATGAAGAAATGAACAGCAGCCAATCAGCATCAGCAGTGCTGAGGTCATGAACTCTTACTGTGATCTCATGAGATTTGACTTAACTCTCATGAGATTTCATAGTAAGCTTCCTTTACCTGATTGGTGAAATAATATGAGAGTGCACGAAGCTCATCCTTTCAGTTGTCCCGGGACAGACATAATAATATGCTGCTTAGAAATCCTTTACAATGGGAGGAACTTTTGAGGTAAAATATCTTTCTTTTTTACATAGAGATGTTCAGGTGATATTTTCTAGTCAGCTTTTTACAGCTATGCTGCATCACTTTCAAGTGTTTAAACATTTGGGTATTATGGCCCTTTAATCTGAGTGTATATCTGCGAGTGTATGAATCTGAATGTGTGAATCTATGATTGTATATACCTAAACCTGTGTGTATCTGTGTGAGTGTGTATCTGTGAATGTATGAATCTGTGTGTGTATGTGTCAGTAAGTGTGTGAATCTGTGAGTCTGTGTTTTAATCTGTGTGTGTATCTGTGTATGTGTTTGTATTATTATTTTATTATTATCAGGTATTTGTAGAGCGCCAACAGATTCCGCAGCGCTGTAAACATAGTCAATATACAGGATAGCTTTTGCAGGGATCAAGTAGATAGAGGGCCCTGCCGAGAGTTTCACTGTTGTAGTCGGCTCTTATGAAGGAGATCTGCAAACAGCTGGGCTCATAGGCTTACATTCTAAGGGGTTCAAGGGGAAAGCAATGGAGTTAGGAAAGGTTAGTGTTGTTTGTAAGCATCACTGAATAGTAGAGTTTTTAGGGAGCGCTTGAAGCTGCTAAAACTAGGGGAGGGTCTTGTGGAGCGAGGTAGGGAGTTCCACAAGATGGGGGCCAGTCTGGAGAAGTCCTGTAAACGGGAATTTGAGGAAGTAACAAGAGAGGAGGAGATCCTGAGCTGATCGAAGGGGACGGGAGGGAGAGTATCTGGAGACAAGGTCTGAAATGTAGGGGGGAGCAGTGCAGTTGAGAGCTTTGTATGTCAGAGAAAGGATTTTGTGCTTAATCCTAGAGGCAAGAGGAAGCCAGTGAAGGTATTGGCAGAGAGGCGCAGCAGATGAAGATCGACGAGTAAGGAAGATGAGCCTGGCAGAGGCATTCATAATGGATTGTAAAGGAGCTATGCGGCAGCTAGGTAGACCAGAGAGGACAGAGTTGCAGTAGTCGAGGCAGGAAAGGATGAGAGAGTGTATCTTTTATTATCTGAGTAAAACTGTAAATGTGTGTGAATTTGTGCGTAAGTATATGTGAGAAACACTGCCCATTTACACACACACACCAAAACTATAATAATCACATAATGACATTAGACACACAAACAGTGAGAAAAAAAAACACATGACATTGAGCCTACAGAAAACGTTACAAGCATGTATACTGACATTACACACACACAGTAACACTAAACAGTAACACTAACAAAAACACTTGCTGACAATGCTCACACAACCACCGACATTGTGAACAAACACACAGGTAACACACAGGTACACAAACATTCACTGACAGTAATTGAAGATAAACAGTCTCATACACATTGACACTGCACACAAACAGAATTACATTGTTCTGAAATAAGGAAGCATTGCTCAAACCTATGGCTATTATAGTGAGGTAGTGGGGACATTGCTCAGAGTTAGGGGGTCTCTCTGTTTTCTCACTGTCTCTGTCTCTCCATCTCTCAACTTTCTGTATATCTTTGTCTATATGTCTCTCTCTGTCTGTCTTTGTCTCCACTCTATGTCTGTCTTTCACATTGCCTCTCTTGCCACACCGCCTTGTAAGGGGTGTGGCCAGGGAGGGGCCCTGTGAAGATTTTTTTCGCACAGGGCACATAAAGGCCTTAAGCCGGCCCTGATCACAGCAGAGGTCTTTGGTCTCAGCAGTAAGGTAAGCATACACAGGTATCACAGCAGAGGTCTTTGGTCTCAGCAGTAAGGTAAGCATACACAGGTATCACAGCAGAGGTCTTTGGTCTCAGCAGTAAGGTAAGCATACACAGGTATCACAGCAGAGGTCTTTGGTCTCAGTAGTAAGGTAAGCATACACAGGTATCACAGCAGAGGTCTTTGGTCTCAGCAGTAAGGTAAGCATACACAGGTATCACAGCAGAGGACTTTGGTCTCAGCAGTAAGGTAAGCATACAGGTATCACAGCAGAGGATACCTAGCTTCAGAGGCAGAGTATGGACAGAAATCAGGAAGAGGCATAAAGAATCAGCAAGAAGAACCTTGTTAAGCAACAACTGAGTAGCCTTTTATAGGAACTAACACTCCTGCGCCTTCCAGGTGGAAGCTCCTGCAATTAGTTACTGGCCCTTTAAATCTTGGCAGCGCGGCGTCGAGCGCACCTAGAGGGTTGCAGATGTCAGTCAGACAAGTCTCTCCACGTGGGACGCCGAGACAAATTGCCGGGGGCCCTGTATTCGCCGCGAGAGGCGGCTTGCTGTAAGGATCCTGACAAACTGCCACTACCAGAAAAGTTTGTCAGTGATAGACAGCATTTCTGTACCTTCATCGTGGCTTGTCAAATCCTGTTTTGCTACAGACTTTGTTAAAAAGAAATGAAACCCAAATGTTTTCTTTTGTAATTCCTATAGAGCATACCATTTTAAACAACTTTCTAATTTACTTCTATTATCAATTTTCCTTAGTTCTTTCAGTATCTTTTGTTGATCAGCGGGACGTATGCTTAGGAGCCAGCCCATTTTTGGAGTACTATATGGCAGTAGTTTTGCAAGAATGTTATCCATTTGCAGGAGCACTAGAGGGCAGCACTATTTCCTGCTTTGTAGTGCTCCATATGCCAACCTAGGTATCTCTTCAGCACAGAATATCATGGTAACTAAGCAAATCTGATAATAGAAGTAAACTGGAAAGGTTTTTAAAATTGTATGCTCTGTCTGAATAACAAAAGAAAAGTTTTGGGTTTCATATCCCTTTAATTTTTTCACTGTTATTGCCCAACTTACAGACGAACCTCAGATTTAGGTATATAATCTGATTCAGAAGAATAATTATATATTCTTAAAGGGATACTAAACCCAATTTATTTTCTTTCGTGATTCAGATAGAGCATGAAATTTTAAGCAACTTTCTAATTTACTCTTATTATAATTTTTTCTTCATTCTCGTGCTATCTTTATTTGAAAAAGCAGGAATCTAAGCTAAGGAGCCGGCTCATTTTTGGTTCAGTACCTGGGTTGCGCTTGCTGATTGGTGGCTAAATGTACCCACCAATCAGCGAGCTGTTTCAAATAAAGATAGCAAGAGAATTAAGAAAATGTAATAATTGGAGTAAATTAGAAAGTTGCTTAAAATTGCATGCTCTATCTGAATCATAGAAGAAAACATTTGGGTTTAGTATCCCATTAACACCTGGGACTCTTTTGTTAATGCAATGAGTATACTTTATGATGATCATCATCATATTTCATCTACTCATGAGGCTTTCATGGCTTTATGGCAAGTAGGATGCCTGTAGAGGACTATATTTGTGAGTTTGGCTGTATTGCCAATGATACAAACAGTAACGCTCCTACTCTTCTTGATCAGTTTCGTCTGAGCCTCCCTGAAAATTTTAAATATGAACTTGCTCTTATGGGTCTGCAAGCAGACTTGTAAAATATGATCTCCTTAGTCGTCCAAATAGATAGGAGATTTTGTGAAAGACCACAGGACATACTTGCTGCACAGTCTTTTCCTTCTTCACAAGTTTAAAGGGCCAGTAAATACAGTAGATTTGCATAATCAACAAATGCATGACAAAATGACAATGCAATAGCATATAGGGGCCGATTTATCAAGCTCCGTATGGAGCTTAATGCCCCTTGTTGGAAGCAGAAGTTATGAAGCAGCGGTCTAAAGACCACGGCTCCATAAATTGTCCGCCTGCTCTGAGGCTGTGGACAGAAATCAACCCGATCGTTGACACCTCCTGCTAGCAGCCAATCTGCAGGGGGCGGCATTGCACAAACTGTTCACAAGAACTCCTGGTGCAATGATAAATGCAGATAGCGTATGCTGTCTGCATTTATCGATGTGCAGCAGACATGATACGCTACATCGTATTATGTCCACTCGCACTATGATAAATATACCCCTTAGTCTGAACTTTAAATGAGTAGATTTTTTCTGACAAATTTCAGTTATGTCTATTTCCACTCCCCCTATATCAGGTGACAGCCCTCAGCCAATCACAAATGTATTTACATATATTCTATGAATTCTTGCACATGATGTAGGAGCAGGTGACTCAAAAAGTGTAAATATAAAAAGACTGAACATTTTGTTAATGAACGTACATTGGAAAGTTGTTTAAAATTGGGTGCACCATCTAAATCATGACGTTTAATTTTGACTTGAGTGTCCCTTTAACTTCTCTTCATCTCGGGATCCTCTGTAATCAAGATAAATAGCCAATCATATGTTTGCCATACTGGAAAAGTGTAAATTTCTTTCTCTTCTGTAGAATTTTTGTTGTACATCCTTTCGCTGAATATATTGAGATGGATCCTAACAAGGTTTCTGTCATGGCAGTACGGAGGTTGTGCTCAAATGGCTTACAACAAACGTACTCTAGCTCCGGCTGATCCCTTGCCTATTCCTTAGTGTCCTTGGTCCAGTGTGTTGATGGACTAGTAGATCTTCCTCTCTCTCTGATGTCTATGACACTATTACAGTGGTTGTTGATTGTTTAACTAGAATGGCTCATTTTATTCCTGCTGTGGTATTACCTTCTGCCAGTACTGCTGCCTTGGAGCAATATCTGATATGTGTTTTTTTCCTATTTTCAGGACAATTGGTTGTGTTTGCTTCCCTCAGCAGAATTTGCATGTAAAACAAACATCCATCAGTCCATCAAGATGTTTCTATTCTTTACAAATTTTGTTTTTCATCCTTCATTTCTTCTAGATCTTCCTTATACTTCACCTGCTCTGGGTCTAAATAACAGATAATTTTTTTAATCTTAGAACTCCAAGTTATTACGAGAGACATTGCTTCAAGCTCAGCAACAGTTTTTTTCAGATATGTCTCACTCTCCTATTCCCTGTTTCATACACTTAATTTGAAACTGCCTTGTCCTTGTAAGAAGTTGAGACCTTACTTTGAGTGTCCTTTAAGGATTACTAAGATTATGGGCTGATTTATCAAGGGCCGAATGGCCTCTGATGCCCCTTTTTTCCGCGTGAGCCTTCAGGCTTCCCGAAAACAGCAGTTATGAAGCAGCGGTCTTAAGAACGCTGCTCCATAACTGGTCTGCTGCCTCTTGAGGCTGCGGTCTGCAATTTGCCCGATCCTATATGATCGGGGCTGATTGGCACCCCCTGCTAGCGGCCGATTGGCCTGCAAATCTGCAGGGGGCAGCATTGCACAAGCAGTTCACAAGAACGGTGTGTGCAATTATAAATGCCGACAGCGTATGATGTCGGCATTCATCAATATCTGTCGGACATGATCCGCTGAGCGGATCATGTCAGACAGACCGATGATAAATCGGTCCTATGAATCATGTGGCAGTACATCTGGATCTTCCTGGAAAATATATTATTTATCCAGTCTTTCATGTGTCCCATCTTTAGAGATGTGCTGAGAATCCTTTTCCTCAGAATCATTCTAATCTTGGAAAGGTGAAAGGCCTAGAGGTTGTGCCTAAGGAAGAGGCTATTTCAGGCCCCTTGAATATTACCTGAGTGCAGCTGAGGATGCACTAAGCTTGATGAAGGCTGTAAGTGTGGCTGGAGCCTGGGAATGTACTAAAAGGAAGATTAGCACAGCTGAGAGCCCAGGATGTGCTGTGTGTATCCTAGTGTCAGAGCTGACTATTACGTTTAGTGCAGAGGGTCTTCAGGTTTTAGACTAGACTGTGTTTCCTGCAATAAAGGTAGTGCTAATTGTGCCCTTAGCGTCAAAAGTGACCCTGACTTTTTCAGTGCACCTCATAGGAGTCTGTAAGGAATTTAGCAAGGCTTTTGCTTGAGCACTAACATTTTACTTTCAAATTGTGTAATATGAGAATAAAAATGTAAGCTCTATGGATAGTGCTCTAGAAATGCTAGTGCACCATAGTGTATAACATCGTTATGCTCCACTTGTAATCTAGGCCAAAATGTACAGTGATAATGCACACTTTAATCTGCTTCTTGCTTCTTTAGTCAGAGCTCGGCATTAACACTTTTTGAATTGTAACTGCAATAAATAAGAGCTTTCACTAGTATCAGGTGCTACTGTGTTAAACATGTCAGTCTCCTATAAGGAGCTACTTTTTATAGAGCCCCAGTGCTATCTATTAGAATTGGTTTGCGCAGAACTTTAGGTTCCGTACTTTTTCGGGTTGAACTCAGTACGGGTTGTCTTTTGGGAGTTCTGAGAGTTTCTAGATCATAATCCATAATTTGTTGATCATGGGAAAAGTTTGCCATTTTTAATCAGTTTAAATCAAAGAATCTTTTAAAAGGAAATGTCAACTGCAGCTG
This sequence comes from Bombina bombina, assembly GCF_027579735.1. Classification (NCBI taxonomy): domain Eukaryota; kingdom Metazoa; phylum Chordata; class Amphibia; order Anura; family Bombinatoridae; genus Bombina; species Bombina bombina. The sequence goes on along the minus strand of NC_069500.1, from coordinate 526,566,118 downwards.
AAAGTAACATATGGCAATCAGGGATTCTTTGGCTTCATGATACATAATCTCCTCTACCTCTGCCTACTTAATGAAGTTAGCAAATTATTCTATGTGTCTTATTCATAGATAAAAAGTTAAGATGGCAGCAAATGGTTGGTTTGGCCGAGGTGAACTATTCATAGATCATTCCCTGTGAGACCTGCCAGATCCACAGACTCATAGCCAAAAGAATCTGATTTTGTATCTAGTCAGAAGATTACACCCCTAGTACTCACAGCAAATCACAAATGAAGCCTAATGTATTGAAACCCTTGGGATTAAATAGTTGTTTACACCTATAGGATCACTGCTGATATCTTCAATTAATCAAAATATTGGAATTCCTCCTAGTCCATTATAAGAGTGATGAAAGTGTTTGCCTAGGTATTTTATGGGTTTTCATATTCAGCTCCATTCCAGTTGCTTACAAATATGATTATCTTGTATTTTTCAAGTGGCTTCACACTGCATAAACTGCAATAAAACTTAATGTTGAGTGAATTTGTCAGCAGTATTATAGTCTATCACAAAACATTTCTTGAGCATTATGTATGCATATCTGTACTTTAAGAGATTTTTAATAACTTTATTGTTGAAATAGGAAAACACAAAATGTCCCAACATAACAGGAGTACAGGTATACCTCACTTTACAGCACTTACCTTTACAGCGCTTTGTGGAGCTGAAGTTCAACCTCCAAGGATTTTGAAACAGTGCTGTAATCATCGTGAGATTACGAGAAAAGTGACTGGCACCATTTTATTATGTTTAGTTCACTCTGTTTACAGCATTACAGTGCAATCTGTGTCTCAGTGCTATAGTCTGGTAAATTTTACTACAGTAATTGTCACTATTTTACAGGTACAGTATTTATGAAATACTAATTGAATACTGTGCTGTGCTAGTAGTAAACTAAACATAGCACTATTGCACCCCTAATATATGTTAGTTCAAACATGTTTTCAAGTCTTTAAACACACTGGCAAGTGAAAAGAAAGCTAAAACTGCCTTGTTTCACTTTAAGGTGGTTTTCACTTTACAGCGGGGCTCCGGTCCTTAACCCGCTGTATGAGTGGGGTATACCTGTATAAGCATTATCCTGATAGCAAATATAAAAGTGTAGAGATATAACAGAATTCAATTATCTAGATAGAAATCTCCATGCTTTTGATCATAGATCTGTCTCTTCTCTCTGATGAATGCCATGCTTGTATAAATAAATTACATAGCAAATAGTAGAGCAAATAACAAACCACACAAATAATAAAAAAAGAAAGATTATTGAGTGCATACAAGCACAGTAACGTGTCCTACCTCAGGATTATACAAGTCAGCTTCCAAAAACCTATGAGCTAAAACAGGGTAAATAAAGATTGATTGAGGAGGTTTAATGATTTATGCAAATCCTTTACCAGTAAAAAAAGAATGCATGATTGTAACTGAGAGGTGATGCAATTAATTCATGTTAAACGTATTGAGTAATCTGGGAAATATACTGGAAGCATTAGATTTAGACTCAATAAATTGTGTCCATATGTATTAACCCCTTTGCTACCGGGAAGGTCAGAGAAAAACTTTCCCAAAATAACAGAGAATTTTTACTGCTATCCCTTCATTTAAACAGAAATAATGCCTTGTTGTTTTTTTTATTTACCTGTGAAAACTATATATAGACATCCCAAGGTATCAAACTAGTGTAATGCTTGTGGGATATTCCTCTATCAAGCCAAACTTGGCTAGTAGTCTTCTTATCCCAGCGTCAAGTGGAGTGATAGGAAATATCCCAGAGCAGAGAAAGTTTGTAAAATGAGGTAAGCAGTACTCACAGTAGGCAGGGCAGTCCTTAGCGGCAATAGGAAGCAAATCCGTCAGAATAGCAGTTCAGGGGTAAACCAATAGAAGAACCAGGAACAGGTAGGAGTCAGCAACAAAGGGAAATTCAACAGTATAACAGTTCAGGGGTAAACCAATAGAATGGTCAGACAAGCAGAGTTCAGCAACAGTATATCAATCCAGCAGTATAGGGGTTAACAGGCAGAGTGGTCAAACAAGCAATGGTCAGCAACAATATAACAGTCTAGCATACAGCAACAATAACACCCAGGAGAACACTAAGTAACACCTATACTTGGGCAGTGCATGTAAGCACTGCAGGTACTTACATAGGCGCCGATTCGCGCTCAGGACACACAGGTGTACACAGGAGCGCCATCCAGGATGGAGAGGCAGCGTGTAGTGATGACATCATTTACAGCCATAGCGAGCAGCGGCATGACAACTAGGTATTGATCTAGGCCCATTCTGGTATATTTCATGCAAAGTTCCTCAATGTATCCAGCACAAAAAGCAGGTATGAATGTGCACGCCAAGGGTAACTGCACACCCCAACAACTGCAACATAAGTCCAAACTGGCAGCAAAACAAGTGGATTACGTTTTGGGCAACATGCCCTTATTCATGTCCTCATTATATACATGACTAAGGACATGGGTCCGAAACATTGTTGAATTTTTGTCTGGCTGAATAAAGAGTCTTTGATACTTTGAACTTTGGTAGTACGGCCAATCGGATTGAACTTCAATCTGATTGGCTAATAGCATCAGCCAATCAGATTTTTCCTACCTTAATTCCGATTGGCTGATAGAATCCTATCAGCCAATCGGAATTCGAGGGACGCCATCTTGGATGACGTCATTTAAAGGACCAGCCATTCGTCGGGAAGTCGTCGTGCAGGAAGGATGTTCCGCGCCGGAGGTCTTGAAGATGGAGCCGCTCCTCGTCGGATGGATGAAGATAGAAGATGCCGCTTGGATGAAGCCTTCTCCCGGTCCGGATGTCCTCTTCTGCCCGGATAGGATGAAGACTTCTGCCGGTCTGGATGTCCTCTTCTGCCCCATCAGATGAAGACTTTGGCCCGGCTGGGTGAAGACGACTAAAGGTAGGGAGATCTTCAGGGGGTTAGCGATAGGTTTATTTAAGGGGGGTTTGGGTGTGTTAGAGTAGTGGTATGTGGGTGGTGGGTTTTAATGTTGGGGGGGTTGTATTTTTTTTTTTACAGGCAAAAGAGCTGATTACTTTGGGGCAATGCCCCGCAAAAAGCCCTTTTAAGGGCTGGTAAAAGAGCTGGTTATTTGGTAATGTAGAATAGGGTAGGGACTTTTATTAAAAAAAATTTATTATTTTATTAGGGGACTTAGATTAGGTGTAATTAGTTTAAACTTCATGTAATATTTTTTTTTGTAATTTAGTTTAGTTTATTTAATTGTAGGTATTGGTAGCTAATTTATTTAAATAATTTAATTATAGTGTAGTGTTAGGTTTAATTGTAACTGAGGTTAGGATTTATTTTACAGGTAATTTTGTATTTATTTTAGCTAGGTAGTTATTAAATAGTTAATAACTATTTAATAGCTATTGTACCTAGTTAAAATAAATACAAAGTTGCCTGTAAAATAAATATAAATCCTAAGATAGCTACAATGTAATTATTAGTTATATTGTAGCTATATTAGGGTTTATTTTATAGGTAAGTATTTAGTTTTAAATAGGATTAATTTAGTTAATAAGAGTAATATTATTTAGATGTATTTAATTAATATTTAAGTTAGGGGGGTGTTAGGGTTAGTGTTAGACTTAGGTTTAGGGGTTAATAATTTTATTATAGTGGCGGCGGTGTAGGGGGGGCAGGATAGGGGTTAATACATTTATTATAGGTGGCAGCGGTATAGGGGGGGCAAGATAGGGGTTAATAAATTTATTATAGGTGGCGGCGGTATAGGGGGGGCAGGATAGGGGTTTATAGGTATTATGTAGGTGGCGGCAGGGTCCGGGAGCGGCGGTTTAGGGGTTAACATATTTATTATAGTTGCGGCGGGGTCCGGGAGCGGCGGTTTAGGGGTTAATATATTTATTATAGTTGCGGCAGGGTCTAGGAGCCCCGTACTTGGTGCGCGGCTTTTTGATAGATTTATTGATAACTTTGGCGAGCGTATTCAGGTCTGCGGCGGCGATGTGAGGCGAGCGTATTGGGGCCGGCAAAGGGAGGTAAGTACGGAGCTTCATAACTAGAGGCCTATATGTCACTGAGTGGGCTAATAAGGTTTTCAGACAGCGAAGCAGTCCTCTGAGATGGTGGATGGTTTAAGAAACAACAGTATACAATGAGACACCTGGTGGATTAAACCTGGCTGGTGGAATTTCACAATAACAAAGCCATTTACAGTTTATGGAGGTATTGTACAAAAGAGTTTGCAGAATTATGCAGAAAACATTATAACCACCCACTTGAGGGGTTCAGAGGAGTATTATGAAGTGATTGCACCATGAGATAAATGGTCATTTATTTTACCACTTCTATACTGATTGATCTGCTATATGGTTATATAAAAGGAATATGAAACAAAAATGTTTTAATTTATCCAATACTACGGTGATTGAACATTTAACACTATACTTGTCTGTAATGGAAACTTCATGCAATTGAATAACATTTTTGTACATGATTCCACATAAAGGTGTATATCAGTAATTTACATCTCTACATAAAGATTTCAATAAATGTGATTTGTTTTATTTATTTTTTAACAAAAAATAGTTGTATCCATATTAATATAGATAAAAAGAAAGGTCCTCAAGCAAGGCCTGGGAGACTTGTGTTTTGAGGTTAAAGATGAAGATGTTTGCTTCAGTCAGGTTTATTATTATTGTTTAGATTAAATGTATTATTTTAACAAAATAATGAAAAAAGTACAAAAGGGCTCATTTCTACTACACAGAGGTAACATTACCATTTATTTTACTATGGTGGGATCTCACACACAAGTCATCATACAAACCCTAAACCCATAAATAGTATATCATTTGGAAGTGGGTGTAAGCAGAGTTTAAGAAAGGTCATTAACCCTTTGAGTGCTAATGACGGCTCTGAGCCATCACAGAGTTTCCCACTCTGGTGCTAATGACGGCTCAGAGCCGTCACTAGCACTCTCCCACCTTGAGGGAGATCTGGGGGCTCCCACCCGCTCCTACCCCGGCAATCGTGCCTGTAGAGTGACAGGCATCGCCGGGGCTTCCCGTTTTGCATGGTGATGTCACGCGCAATAACGTGATTACGTCACCGCGCAACTTTATTTATACTTAACAATGTTAAGTATAGGAGCAGGGGGCATGCTGCTTAGAAGCCTGTATCTCTCAGGCATCTAAGCAGCTACAGACCCCCAAGACCCACTGTTGGAAAGGTAATCGCCTAACCTTTCCCACAATGTAAGTCTTGGGGGTCTGAAAAAATAAACAAAAAGTTAAAAAAGAAATGTTCAAAAAATAAAAAAACATTAAAAAATCTTAGCATCCAGGTGGGAAAGTGCTTAGCACTCAAAGGGTTAATTAACATTCTACTCAGACCATATTCTATTTATGGTCTAAGGTTCCATAAGCTCAACTTCATTTTTGCATATTGCCTTCAACCTTGCATACAAAGCACTGAGAACACTGTTAAAGGGCCATAATACCCAAATGTTTAAACACTTGAAAGTGATGCAGCATAGCTGTAAAAAGCTGACTAGAAAATATCACCTGAACATCTCTATGTAAAAAAGAAATACATTTTACCTCAAAAGTTTTTCAGTAGCCACCTCCCATTGTAAAGGATTTCTAAGCAACAAATCAGTATGTCTGTCCCGGAAAAGCGGAAGGAGCGAGCTTACGTGCACTCTCATCTTATTTCCCTATTCAGCTTAAGGAAGTTTACAATGAAATCTCATGAGAGTTAAGTCAAATCTCATGAGATCACAGTAAAAGAGTTCATGACCTCAGCACTGTTGATGCTGATTGGCTGCTGTTCATTTCTTCATTTTTTATTTTATTTTTACCTGCAGATGAGCAGCAGTTGAGTATAACTTTTTACACAGAACTTACTCTGCTGAGCTGAGGAAATTGTGAGGTAAAATATCTTCCTTTTTTACATAGAGATGCTCAGGTGATATTTTCCTGTCAGATTTTACAGTTATACTGCATCAGTTTCAAGTGATTTAGCATATGAGTATTATGTCCCTTTAACTAAGACCCCTCAAATTATGAGAAATGAACGTCTCACCCTTTATTACCAGGGTAACTATGGACGTAAGGTTAACTAAAAATCAAGGGCAGTCTTAATTTTTACTCCTTAGAAGCTTTTAAAACAGTAAAGTCAGTGTACCACAAGAGTCCCTACGTCACAAAATTGTGGGCCAGATTACAAGTTGTGTACTAACAGTTACGCATGAGCGAAAAGGGGTGTATCCTGGGTGTTTGCTCGCTATCACCTAGATTACGAATTTTGCATAATGAGTCAAATAGCAGCGTTGTGGCCATTAACGCATCATTTTCCCTAATGTAGCCATTACAAGTCTTGTCAGTATAGGTGTACCGCAAGCCTTTTAGCCTGTAACGCAACGTCAGTACCGCACTCGTAAAAATAACGTTTTTTCATGGGATTCCCATAGCGCCGGTATTACGAGTTTTGCGGTGAGACTAAAAAGTGAGCGTTACAGCCTAAAAACAACAAGATCTGTAACGCCATCTAAAGTCAGTAGTTATGAGTTTTACACTACAAAGCTGTAATATAAAACTCATAACTAAACTGCTAGAAAGTACACTAAGCACTCATAAACTACCTCTTAACCCCTAAACCGAGGCCCTCCCGCATTGCAAGCACAATATTAAACTTATTAACCCCTAATCTGCCGCTCCCAATATCTAGAAAAAAACTAATCTAGAATAAACTACCAATGGCCCTTAAAGGGGCCTTTTGTAGGGCATTTCCCTAAAGAAATCAGCTCTGTTTATGAAATAAAAATACAAATACCCACTAACATTACAAACCCCCACCCCCCAGCCCAGAAAATAAAAAAAAAACTATCTAAAAAACCTAAGCTACCCATTGCCCTGAAAAGGGTATTTGAATGGGCATTGCCCTTAAAAGGGCATTTAGCTCTTTTACTGCCCAGACCCTAAACTAAATTAAAAAAACACCCAAAAAACCCTTAAAAAGCCTAACACTAATCCCCTGATGATCCACTTACAGTTGTTGAAGTCCCGCTTGAACGATTTTCATCCCGGAGTTGAAGTCCTGACCCAGGCAGCGAGAAGTCTTCATCCAGGTGGCCTCTTCAATCTTCATCCAGGCAGCGAAGTCCTGGTCCAAGCGGCGAGAAGTCTTCATCCAGGTGGCCTCTTCAATCTTCATCCAGGCTGCATCTTCTATCTTGATCCTGGAGGTGCAGATCGGGTCCATCCTGAAGACATCCTCTTCATATGCATCCGTACACTGGATCTTTAATGCAAGGGACACGATCCAAGATAGCGTCCCTTGCATTCCTATTGGCTGAAAAATTTGAAAAGGAATTAGAGGTGCTAAAATCCTATTGCCTGTTCAAATCAGCCAATAGGATTTAAGCAGCTATAATTCTATTGGATGATGAATCAGCTCTGCGCCTCCGGGATCAAGATAGAAGATGCTGGGGTTTGTAATCTTAGTGGGTATTTGTATTTTTGTTTCATAAACAGAGCTGATTTCTTTAGGGCAATGCCCTACAAAAGGCCCTTTTAAGGGCCATTGGTAGTTTATTCTAGATTATTATTTTATTTTTTTGGGGAGTTTTTTTTTATGGGTATTAGAATAGGAATACATTTTTTATTTTTGATAATTTATTTTGTGTAATATATATTTTTAGGGGTTGTTTGTTTTTTAGCAAAGGAGCTGTTTAACTTAGGACAATGCCCTACAAAACGCCCTTTTAAGGGCCCCCCAAATGTCCCTTTTAAGTACGCTTGGTAGTTTGGGAGGTGGAGGTTTGTATAGTGTTAGGGGATGTTTGTATTTTTTTTTTGAGAAAAAGAGCTGTTTACCTGAGGGCAATGCCCTACAAAGGGCCCTTTAAAGGGCCCCCTAAAAGGTCCTTTTAAGGGCCCTTGGTAGTTTATTCTAGATTAGGCTTTTTTATTTTGGGGTGGTTTTTTTTGGAAAAGGGTATTAGAATAGGAATAATCATTATTTTTTTTTAAATTTTTTGTAATGGTAGTTTTTTTTAATTTTTTTGTAATGTTAGGTTTTAGTGTAAGGCAGGTTGGGTTTTATTTCACAGGTAAGTTTGTATTTATTTTAGCTAGGTAGTTAGTAAATGACTATTTACTAACTAGTCTACCTAGTTAAAATAAATACAAACTTACCAGTGAAATAAAAATAAAACCTAAGCTAGCTACAATGTAACTATCAGTTATATTGTAGCTAGCTTAGGTTTTATTTCACAGGTAAGTATTTAGTTTTAAATAGGAATTATTTAGTTAAAAATTGTAAATTTAATTTAGATCTAATTTCATTATGTTAAAGTTAGGGGGTGTTAGGTTTAGGGTTATGTTAGGGTTAGGTGTTAATATAGTTTAATTTAGGTTGTTGCGATGTGGGGGGTTTGCGGTTTAGGGGTTAATAGGTTTATTTAGTTAATAATTGTAAGTTTAATTTAGCTCTATTTTAATTATGTTAAAGTTAGGGGGTGTTAGGGTTAGGGGTTAATAGTTTAATTTAGGTTGTTGCGATGTAGGGGGCTGGCGGTTTAGGGGTTAGTAGGTTTATTTAGTGGTAGTGATGTGGGAGGCCAGAGGTTTAGGGGTTAATAGCATTATTTAGTTGCGGCGATGTCGGGGAGCGGCAGAATAGGGGTTAATAGATTTATTATAGTGTGGGCAATGTTGGGGTGCGGCGGAATAGGGGTTAATAACTTTAGTATAGTGGCAGCGATATCGGGAGCGGTAGATTAGGGGTTAATACCTTTATTTAGGTGGCGGCGATATCGGGAGCGGCGGATTAGGGGTTAATAACTGTAGGCAGGCGTCGTCGATGTCAGGGGCAGCAGATTAGGGGTGTTTAGACTCGGGGTTTATGTTAGGGTGTTAGGTTTAAACTGTATTTTCTTTTTCCCTATAGACATCAATGGGGCTGTGTTACGGAGCTTTTGTTTCCGCGATCGCAGGTGTTAGACTTTTTTTTGCCGGCTCTCCCCATTGATGTCTATGGGGAAATCGTGCACGAGCACGTCAAAACACCGCTTGTTTTTGCTGCAGTATGGAGCTCAAAATCTCCATATCGCCCGCGCAAGCCGGGTTTTTTTAAACTTGTAATTGCAGCGCTATAGGGGGTTAAATAACGCAACTTTTGTTGCATTCTTTACTTTCCCTATAGCGCTCAAAATTTGTAATCTAGGTGTTTGGTTGTAGTGTTCTTATTACAAGTTTAAAGTAACACGAACGTTTGACCGCAATAGCGGTCTATGCTAGAATGATTACCACGTCCTCAGAGCTCTGGTTAACTGTTTTGCGAAACAAAGAATGGTCACAAAACACATAAAAAATACAATACAAAGTACAGTTACAGTCATAATAACACTAATAAAAATTATTAAAATAAATATTGCACAAAAAAGGGCTCAAATATATGAGGTCTCAGGTGTTAGAAAAAAAAGGCATCGAAAGGGCTTAAACATAGAAAAACAAAGATATACTGTACATGTCTAAATATGTATGTATGTATATATATACATATGTATATATGTGTGTACAGATGCATTTATATGTGCACATATGTATTTACAGACATATATACAGACATTGAGTGAAAACTTTTGACTTTAAACTTGTAATACAAGCGCTACCTGACGCACGCAAAAAGCTTACTTCTAGCAGAGTTAGTGCGCGAGTGGGAGCTTTAAATACCCCTCCACTTGTAATCTGGCCCTGTATTGTTTTTGTGCCTTCCTTATTACAGAGGTGACATATGATCCCCTGAATATAGTTGAGGCAAGAACATTCTCTACCCCTCATGTATAGGTGAGAATAGATATATTGGGAGGGGGTTATGCGTGTTTTTGGAGGACATCAGCATTTAAATTTAACTTTATATCATTTTATACAACTCTTTTTATACTGTGTACCATGTGTTATTGACAAAATAATAAAAATAAATTTAACTTTATACCAAAATCCAGGTATATATTTGTGCAGATCAGAGGATACTCACATTATATAGGGACACTAGTATCATTATTTGAGATGCATTTTGAAAACAAATTGCAAAAAAAATAATAAATATATATATATATATATCTCAAGTATCAACAATAATAAAACTTGGAGTAATAGTACATTTCTTAGAATACAATCATTTAATGCTGAGACAGTATTCTAAACAGTCTAAGAACTAGTCTTAATTTTAGCATCCCCTTATGAGAAACCAAACTGATTCACAGTCAGGATAGCTTTAGCATGTGATGTGTATTCAGACATTCATTTTTTGCTCCTCAGAAGCTTTTTAAACAGTAAAGCCAGTGTACCACAAAAGTCCCTACGTCACAACTTAGTGGGCCAATGTTTTCCAAATGCATCTCAAATAATGATACTGGTCTCTATATAATGTGGGTATCCTCTGATCTGCACAAATATATACCTGGATGTTGGTATAAAGTTAGATTTATTTTTGTGGGCCAGATATTGCCAAAATAAAATTACTGCGTTACAGGGTATAACAATTGTGGTTTCTACTTGGGTATAACCTATATATCTTTATTATTTAAAATCTTGTCTTTTTCTCTTACAAATATCAATAAAATACTAAATTGTTCTCTTGACACTAATTTCAAAATAGCTATTAAAACTAAATCTCATCAATAGCTAAATCTATAGTTATAGTCTCATAAAAATGAATTAATGGTTCTGATACACGCACAGACAGGCCATGGCATCAGTTCTGTATCTTATGAAAATGCCTCTAGACTGTTCACCCTAGAAATGAACATTTGTGCATGATTAACTTCCTTGTCATTCAAAATGTACTTATGGTTAAAAAATAAGACTTACATCATTGTTTTGGAAATGTGTCAGGCTGCGTCAATGGGAAACCGAACTTACTTAACAGGAAATCAAGATTTTTCTTGGTAATTTAAATCCTTATTTATCTTGTCTGTATTTAAATCAATTCATCATGCTCTATTTTGTTGAACTGTTTGTATAATAGGATATATTTTATGGAAGAGCATTTTTTTTAGTATCCAGCAGTTATAAATACAGGTCAAATGAAAACAATGTTGTTATATTTTTTTCTAAATAAGAAATATGTACACCAATATTACCCGTTATGGGTATTCATAGGGGGATGAAACCCATGTTTTCTAGCATAGCCCCAAGTGTCCTCGTGTTAACTGCTAGATGTATGGACTTTTCCAGTTTCTAAAGAGTGCCAGTAGGAAGAGTTTCCGGACATCCGTGAGATACCTGAGGTTGGATCGGACATACCCTGCTGGGCATGCTAACACAGAACTGTGTATATTGGAAAGCTCAACAACCCTGCGCTGTGTATCGGCCCCGCTAAACTACAGTTTGCCTTTGCCTATGTTGATCTGCTGCTGACAGGCAGAATGGTCTACGCAGCTGAGGCACCAGAGAACAGACCAATTGGATGAGGGGTGTGTTGGGACGCCAGCACTCCCACCTGCGAAGTCACTCTGCAAGATCAGAGGATCCATGCTGAGGAGTTCGACGGCAGTTTGTTTGAAACAGGCCTATATTATTCATAGGTATACCGTAAACCATCAGTTTGCTGGCCAGCTTGATCAACTTTGGGGACCGTGTGAGTAAGATAACTTTATCCTGGATATAGCCGTTTGGCTGCGGCCACGCTTTTGAAGGACTGTATTACTTTATACATCTTTACCATAAGGGCTCTCCCTTGTGTTCTGTTTGCAGGTTTTTTTGCAATGGTTATTGTTTTTTATATACAGTATATGATATGTGTGTGGTATTTATCTACTATAGATTGTTGTAGACAACTTCCAGTCAATGACTTATTTTGCCGTATGCATTTAATAAATATGAGATATATTCTCTAAAGATTTTTGAGTGCAATTATCCCTTTCTTTAAGGTGACAGTATTATATGTTACTTTTATCTTTTCTATAGTTATAGTGTTTATATTATTTTAAAGGGTTGAACCCTATTGGTCTTTTTACGTAGTATTTTCTCCTCCCTCCTACATATATATAGAAATTCATATATATATATATATATATATATATATATATATATATATATATATAGAGCTAATCACAAAATCTCCAGGGATTAGCACACTCACATTCCAAAATCTCTGGCAGGGTGTCAGGAACGTAAATCACATAGAGAAAGTTGTAGATCCGCACTTGCTGGACTTTTAAATATCTTTATTTGTGAACAGTGACGTTTCGAGGATCAAACCGTCCCCTTCCACAGACCATATATATATATATATATATATATATATATATATATATATATATACACATACACACATGCATATACATATTTAGACATGTGTATGTATGTATGTATCTCTATGTTAAAGCCCTTTGCAGACCTTTTTTTTTTCTAACTCCTGATACCTCATATCTTTTATTTTTTTATTGCAATTTTTAAAAAAAACATTTTTATTAGATAGTGTTATTATGAGTGTAAATAAATCAATATATTTTTGATGTGTTTGTAACACTTGTTTTTACTTGCTTAACAGTTAACCAGAGCTCTGAAGTCGCGGTAATCATTCTAGCGTAAATTGCAATTGTGCTCACATGTTCGCATTTACTTTAAACTTGTAAGACGAGCGTTATTTAACTTGCATGCAAACAGCATTGAAAACCTGATATCACTTGCACGCAATCTAGCCCTTTGTGTGCTGTGCCTAAATAATAGTGATTTAAGTATGATCCAGTCACTGAAACTGAGACACAAAAAGAACTCTGCTGTCGCAGAAGCCATCTTAAAATTAAATTCTACAGAAAAAATAATCAAACAAAATAGCCATATAATCAGAGACAGTTTCTAGTCCTATTTTTGGAGGTCTAGTGCCACTTCACCAATTATTTAGGAGAGGGGTCCAAATATTTAAATCAAAATTTTCATTGACATAAACCGGCAGCCTCATTTTGTTGTGATGTCAGGGCTCATAGATCATTGCTTCTCTAAACTATTAAAGACGTTGTAGGTATTCAAATAAATGAAGCACAGAAATATATTGCATTTTGTGAAATTATATATAGAATGATTTTTAACTAAGTTTATATAAGGGTGACATCATGCATACATTGTAAAACATAGTTAAATTAGAATTTTGGTTCATTTAAAAGTTATTTATAGTTATGTATTGTATTTCTGCTTATTTTGCAATAGATCACAAGATCTGTGTTTATGATTGACCTGATGGAAAATGAAACTTCTTCCACACAACTTTAATCCAAAAGGGATGGCTCTTGCATAATAGAACAGCCAAATATCCCAGAACAGTATTATAAAAGTGGTGCTAGTGATAGATCTAAACAGTCCTAGAAAACAGTCTCTGAACTCCAGAAAAATTGCATATTATCTGTTGCATCACTCACTACAAAGTTCCAAACTGTCTATGAAAGCAACATGGGCACAAGTCCTATGTGTTGGGAGTTTCCTGAAATGGGTTTCCACAGTCAAGCAGCTGTACACAAGCCTCACATCAGCATGCATAATGGCAAGACTTCGGTGTAAAGCATGCCACCATACTGGAGCAGTGAAAACGTGTTCTCTGGAGTGATGAATCATGATTCACTATCTCGCAGTCTGATGGAAGAATCTAGGTGTGGTAGATATCAGGAAAACAGACGCACTACAAAATCTTGTGGAAAGAGTTGTGGCTATTATAGCTGCAAAGGGGGGAATGACAAACTACATATTAATGCCCATGTTTTTGAAATGGTATGTCCAACAAGCTCATTTAGGTACGATGTTAGGTGTCCACATGCTTTTGGCCATATAGTGTATTTGACATTCACCAAGACGGTGATTTACCCATTTTCAAGAAAACTCTAATCGAACTCTTAAACCACAAATCTAGAGAAATAGAAGTGGCCCTCTGACTACGTCTACCTGAAAACAGAACAAACAAACTTCAAAACAGATATTGTAATGCTCGTGGGATACTCCTCAAACAGACCAAACTCGGCCAGTATTCTTAAATCCCGGAGTCGAGCCGGAATGATAGGGAATATCCCAGAGCAGAGAAAGTCAGTAAGATGGGGAGAGCGGCACTCACCATAGGCAGGACAGTCCCCAGCGGCAACGGCAGAGCAGTCCAAGGACACACCACTAGAATGGTCAGGCAGGGTTTGGCAACAGTAAAGCATTCCAAGGGCACACCACTAGAATGGTCAGGCAGGCAGGGTTTGGCAACAAAGAGGCAATCCAGAACAAAAGGGGTTAATGAGCAGAGTAGTCAGACAGGCAGGGATCAGCAGCAGTGTATCAGTCCAGAAATTCAGGGGTTAAACAGACAGAGTAGTCAGATAGGCAGAGTTCAGCAGCAGTAAATCAATCCAGCAATTCAGGGGTTAAACAGGCAGAGTAGTCAGCAAACAGGCAGGTTCAGCAACAAAGATCAGTCCAGCAGATTAAGGGTTAAGGCAGGTAGAGTAGTCAGTAAACAGGCAGGTTCAGCATGGTATTAGATATATGGAACGATCTGTCACACCTAGGAGCACACAGAGTAACACCTATACTTGGGCAGTGACAGATTGTTCCTCCAGATTTAAATAGGCGAAGATTCGCGCCTCAGAGTTCCGCCCGGCATCTGGAGCGTGCGGCGATGACGTCAGCGCCGCACGCATCCAGAGTCGACACTGCTCCTGACAACGAGCAGAGAAGGAGACGCTGCGCCTCTAGCAACAGCTAGAGCGGCGTGACATAGCCCTCTCCTCAAGGGTTCCCTCCGGGAACCAGATTCGACCTCAAAGGATGAGCAGCGTGGAATCTGGAAACCAAAGATGGAGCATGCACATCACAGGCAGGAACCCAGGAATGATCTGCCACGGAGTAACCCTTCCAATGTATCAGATACTGCAGTTGTCCTCTTCCTGTATCTGGAGTCCAGAATCTTAGCTACTTCACATTCAGGGTCACCATGAACCAAGAGCGGAGGAGGAGGAGCTCAGAGCCGGGTATATCTGTTCTTGATGTACGGTTTAAGTAGTGATATGTAGAAGACTGGATGTATGTGTAGGGTTTTTGGCAAGGCCAATTTATAGGCAACAGGAGACAGTCTTTTCAGGACCTTGTAAGGACCGATAAACCTAGGCCCCAATTTGTGACAGGGTTGATGTAGACGAATGTGTTGGGTGGAGATCCAAACATGTTCACCCACTGGGATGGCACGTACAGAAGCCCTATGCCGATCAGCAAACTTCTTATATCTAGAGACAGCTGAATACAGCTGAGAGCGAATACGTTGCCAATGTGTGGAGAGTTCAGTGACGTGTCGGTCTGCGGCAGGGACACCAGTGGACTGAGCTGAGGGAAGACACGAGGTTGATACCCTGCTGCGGCTTGAAATGGAGACTATCGAAAGGAAGAGTGTCAATGAGTGTTTCTTGCCAGCTCAGCTAGTGGTAGCAATTCAGACCAGTTGGTATGGCGAGCGTTGACAAAGACTCTAAGGTAGGCTTCAGTTAGTCCATTGGTCTGAGGATGGTAGCCAGACAACAAGGAAACAGTGGTTCCAATCAACTTACAAAAGGCTCTCCAGAAGGCAGAGATGAACTGTGGACCTCTGTCGGAAACAATATTCACAGGAATGCCATGAAGTCGCACCACATGTAAGAGAAAAAGGGACGACAATTCCTGAGCAGAAGGTAGTTTGGTTAAGGGTACGAAGTGAGCCAGTCTGGAAAAGCGGTCCACTACAACCCAAATAACTGTATGGTGGTTGGAAGAAGGAAGGGCCACAATGAAGTCCATTGTAATGTGTGTCCAGGGTCGTTTGGGAATGGACAATGGTTGGAGCAAGCCAGGAGGCAAGGATCAGGGGGTCTTGTTGGCCGCACAATTTGTGCAGGCTTTTACATAATCCTGAGTGGCAGATTTTATAGTAGGCCACCATACATGTTGGGAAAGACGCTTGAAAGTCTTAGTCGAAAAAGGATGCCCTGAGAGTTTGCTATCATGAGCCCAGGCTAGCACAGGGATGCATAAGTTCAGAGGTACAAAGAGGATATCGGAGGCCATGGGGGCACCAGGAGGATTACTAGACTGAGCACGTTGCAATCTTTGCAGAAGGGTGGTATTGAGTTGAGCAACCACACAGGAGGGGGTATAATGTGTTCAATAGGGGCTTCTGAGGAATCACTTGAGTGAGGGAACTGACGGGAAAGGGCGTCTGCCTTCTTGTTCTTGGTCCCAGGAAGATAAGAGACCACAAAGTTAAAACAGGAAAAAAATAAGGACCACCTGGCCTGTCGAGGATTGAGTCGATGAGCAGTCTCTAGATAAGTCAGATTCTTGTGGTCGGTGAGAATCTGAATAGGATTGGCGGTGCCCTCTAACCAGTGACGCCATTCAGTCAAGGCCATCTTAATGGCTAAGAGTTCACGATTACCCACAGCGTAGTTCCTTTCAGCAGGAGTAAAGTGTTTAGAAAAAAAGCTACAGGGTGTGACTTGGAAGTCAAGGGGTCCCTCTGGGTAAGAACTGCTCCAGCCCCTATCTCGGAGGCATCAACCTCTAAAGTGAACTGTAGGTCAGGGTCAGGATGGCGAAGCACAGGAGCTGAACAAAAAGCCTTTTTAAGACAAGAGAAGGCGTTTACGGCCTCAGGAGGCAAATGTTTACAGTCTTTGTTCCGTTTTGTCAATTCAGTGAGAGGAGCTACTGTTTGAGAAAAGTTCTTTATGAACTTGCGGTAATAATTGGAGAATCCCAAGAACCTCTGCAATTCCTTTAAGGAGGTAGACTGTGGCCATTCCAGTACTGCGGTGAGTTTAGCAGAATCCATGGCAAAACCCTCCTTCGAGATGACATAACCAAGGAATTGGATTTGCTCCTGATCAAACTCACACTTTTCTAGCTTGGCTACTAAGGAATTCTCTCTGAGGCGAAGAAGCACCTGTCTTACGTGCCTATGATGCTCCTCTTAAGTGGAAGAGAAAACAAGGATATCATCCAGATAAACGATGACAGTGTGGTTGAGGAGGTCATGGAAGACATCGTTGACAAATGCCCGGAATACTGCAGGGGCGTTAAACAACCCAAAGGGCATTACTAGGTATTCGTAATGCCCTGATCTTGTGTTAAAGGCGGTCTTCCATTTGTGGCCTGGAAAGATGCGAATCAGATTGTATGCCCCACGTAAGTCCAATTTGGTGAAAAAGCGAGCATCCTGGAGTGAGTCATACAGTTCGGTGATCAATGGTATAGGATAGCGATTCTTGATGGTTATGTTGTTCAAAGCTCTGTAGTCAATGCAGGGTCTGAGCCCACCATCCTTTTTACTGACAAAAAAAAGCCAGCCCCAGCAGGAGAGGAGGAAGGGCGAATTAAGCCTTTAGCTAGGTTTTCCTGGATGTACTCCTCCATGGATTTGGTTTCAGCCTTGGAAAGAGGATAAGTCCTCCCTTTAGGAAGTGGGGCTCCAGGAAAGAGGTCGATCTTGCAGTCATAAGGACAGTGGGGTGGCAGCACATTGGCTGTTTTTTTCTCGAAGACATTTGCAAAGTCTGTGTATACTGAAGGAAGGTTTGAAGGAGTCTGTAAACTGACTATGGGGATACAGGGCAGAGGAGTGACTTTAGCAAGGCAGGAGTGGAAACAGGAGGTAACCCAGGAGGCCAGTTGTCCCTCAGCCCAGTCGAACTGCCTGGGCTGAGGGACAACTGTGGAATCCATATTCTGCAACTGTGTGGTATGGGTTCCCAACATCTGTCCCTGGAGATAAACAGCTTGTGCTACCTCATCTGGCTGCATGGCCCAAGTATAATGTAATGCTCATGGGATACTCCTCTATCAGACAGAACTCGGCCAGTATCTTGTTATCCCGGCGTCGAGCCAGAATGATAGGGAATATCCCAGAGCAGAGAAAGCTAGTAAGATGAGGAGAGCGGCACTCACCATAGGCAGGACAGTCCCCAGCGGCAACGGCAGAGCAGTCCAAGGACACACCACTAGAATGGTCAGTCAGGCAGGGTTCAGAAACAGTAAAGCAGTCCAAGGGCACACCACTAGAATGGTCAGGCAGGCAGGGTTTGGCAACAAAGAGGCAATCCAGAACAACAGGTGTTAATGAGCAGAGTAGTCAGACAGGCAGGGATCAGCAGCAGTAAATCAATCCAGCAATTCAGGGGTTAAACAGGCAGAGTAGTCAGCAAACAGGCAGGTTCAGCAACAAAGATCAGTCCAGCAGATTAAGGGTTAAGGCAGGTAGAGTAGTCAGTAAACAGGCAGGTTCAGCATGGTATTAGATATATGGAACGATCTGTCCCACCCAGGAGCACACAGAGTAACACCTATACTTGGGCAGTGACAGATTGTTCCTCCAGATTTAAATAGGCGCAGATTCACGCCTCAGAGGTCCGCCCGGCATCTGGAGCGTGCGGCGATGATGTCAGCGCTGCACGCATCCAGAACCGACACTGCCCCTGACAACGAGCAGAGAAGGAGACGCTGCACCCCTAGCAACGGCTAAAGCGGCGCGGCGTGACAGATATAATCCGTAGTAGCCTACAAATAGATAAACAATTTCCTAACCACATCTAGAATATATCATAATTTTGTAGTGGAACATAAAGAGGTACCACAAATTCCTCTCTGGAGAAACCCTCCAGTCAAAACTGAACAAAGTTCAAGAACAACTCTGTCCTGAAGAGAGAGCACATATGGTGGAACACAAGAGAGAGATGGCAACTCAGATACTCTCCTAGCTCAAGAATAGCTAACAAAAACAAAATCTTCCAGAATAATAACTGAAAGTCCCAAGAATGCATACATTCAAAGGACGGATATTGCCAAACTCTGTAAACCAGAAACAAACATTATGGAGGAGAAATAACAGACCTGATTCAAACTCAGGCCTGTCATGCGAACCTGAATGAATTGTAAGTCTCACGGATAACCATGTATATCCCCAATTTGATACACCCTAAATATCTTATTGAAATTCAGCTAGTGACAGGTTTAATAACCTAAATCAAGGACTCTAACACAGTTCAAAAAATTTAGAAAAAATAAATTTTGGCAGATAAGGAAGATGCCACAAGTGAACAATGGATATCTGAACTAGATCAGACTACCACACTCTGTAAGGCCAACCAGGACCTATAAATATCGCTGAAACTCAATCACGCAGGACACAGGAATGAGAATTGCAAACACTGAATAGCTTCTGCCCAATTCAATTTCATCACTAGAGAAGATGATTACTGAAAGAGAATGGAAGAAATCCCTGACATCGCAGAGGTATATATCCACCGAGCAACATATCATCTTGTTACCTAATTGAGACAGGTTGGAGCGATCTCTGTTTCACTGCCCCAGCCTGCAAAGCTGTAGTAGACATAGATGAAGTTGTGCAGATGGAAAGACATCTAAAGCAGACACCATTTGATCCATTACTTCCATACACTGGGCTATCGAAGTAGGGACTGAAAATTTCAGCAGCCCAATTGTAGCTTGAACTTCCTTGGTATGCAAAACACAGCCGCTATGAAGACCAAATCTATGAGTACTAATAAATAAAAAGAGAGAAGTGCTCAACCTGGGAACGAACAATAGCATAATAGCTTGATCTATGGCTAGTTACCACCCAAGAAGCAGCCTCTTTTTGCTCAATATGTGCCTTTCACAGAGAAGAACTTTCCTGAAGCATATCAGTCTGATCCTGACTTCACAGTACCGTCCAGCCCAAAAATACCAGGCAATCCCTCTCTGAACGAGAGAAACAGCAAACTCCAGACGTACGTTTCAGCCTATTGTGGGCCTCGTCAGTGAGGTGTATCCCTCTAGGCACACTGAGCAACGGGTGTCAGGGTTTTTTCCTGCCTTGTTTGCAATGTGTTGCGGGCAGCCATTTTACTCACCTCTCTTGCTGACTTTGGTGCATTCTGGAAGATGCTGCTCACTTCCTGTACTTCCTTTTATGGCCAGACTGGTTTACATCATCCATGTGAAACAGGATGCAGTCTCAGAATTGTGATGTCATCACTTATTATTTAAAGGGCCTTTGTTCAGTATGCTTTGCCCTTGCGTTGTCTCAGACCTGTTTGTGTGAGCTCCTGTGTATTACCTGGCTGTCTGACTTCCCTCCTGGTTCCTGATCCCTGGCTTGTTCCTGACTCTGCTGTTCTCCTAGTTCCTGATTCCGGCTCGTCTGACTACTCGCTTTGGCTCCTGACTCGGCTTGTCTGACTACCAGCTCTGGTTTTGATTCCTGGCTTGTTATTTGACTTGTGGACTTTTTATTATTTTTTGCTATTAATAAAGGTGTGATTATTTTTGCACTTCTCGTCTCAGTCTGATTCCTGGCACCCTGGTCCACGTCTGGATTCTCGCATCACACTTAGGGAGACTTCCCTAAGTGTCATAATTTGCATAAATAAAAAGAGAGAAGCGCTCAACCTGGGAACGAACAATAGCATAATAGCTTGTTCTATGGCTAGTTACCACCCAAGAAGCAGCCTCTTTTTGCTCAATATGTGCCTTTCACAGAGAACTTTCCTGAAGAATATCAGTCTGATCCGGACTTCACAGTACCGTCCAGCCCCGAAATACCAGGCAATCCCTCTCTGAACGAGAGAAACAGCAAACCCCAGACGTACGTTTCAGCCTATTGTGGGCCTCGTCAGTGAGGTGCAACCATATCCCTCTAGGCACACTGAGCAACGGGTCCACGTCTGGATTCCTACATCACACTTAGGGAGACTTCCCTAAGTGTCATAATTTGCATAAATAAAAAGAGATTTATTTATGCAAATCTATGAGTATCTCTGCAAAGGAAAACTCATGTACAAGAGGATAAAGAAACTATTGACCACCCTTACCTTCCAGACAAGACTGCAAAACAACCAGTTAGTTTCTCTGAGTGCACAGTGGGCCAAAAGAAAAGATGGAACTTGAACACTGAGATTATCTCAGTATGGTGCCACCATTATATCCTGCACGGGAAAGGCCAATAGCAAAGCGCACAAGATTTGTAATGATCATTTGAGCTGTAGCCAGATCAAAGGAAAAACTGCAAACTAATAATGCCTGTTCAGAAAGGCTGAACCAAACAAACAAAGGCGATCCTTGTGATATAAGAATGTGTAAACATGCGTCCTTCAATTTATAGGTGTCATGAACTGACCCTGGATTACTAAAGGGAAATAGTTCTGAAAGTCTCTAGCTTAAAGGGCCATAATCCCCAAATGTTTAAACACTTGAAAGTGATGCAATATAGCTGTAAAAAGCTGACTAGAAAATATCACCTGAACATCTCTATGTAAAAAATAAAGATATTTTACCTCAAAAGTTCCTCAGTAGCCACATCCCATTGTAAAGGATTTCTAAGCAGCATATTAGTATGTCTGTCCTGGGACAGCTAAGGGGATGAGCCTCGTGCACTCTCATATTATTTCCCTATTCAGGTTAAAGGAAGCTTACTATGAAATCTCATGAGAGTTAAGTCAAATCTCATGAGATCACAGTAAAAGAGTTCATGACCTCAGCATTTCTGATGCTGATTGGCTGCAGTTCATTTCTTCATTTTTTTTTACCTGCAGCTGGGAGCAGCTGAGTATAACTTTTTACACAGAACTTACTCTGCTGAGCTGAGGAGATTGTGAGGTAAAATATCTTCCTTTTTTACATAGAGATGCTCAGGTGATATTTTCCTGTCAGCTTTTTACAGTTATACTGCATCAGTTTCAAGTGATTTAGCATATGAGTATTATGTCCCTTTAAAAGGAAGAGCCTCATAAGCCTGATTAAGGTCTCCAGACCAAATTGATAGGGACGTAACTTCCTTCTTAGGAACAAAGTACAGATAAAACTATAATCCTGTCCCTTTGTACTGATGTAGGATCAGAGACAAATTTACTCCCACGTCCTCCAAATACTATACACACTGAAATAATTCCACATGCTGTTAAGGTCTCCTTGAGGCATGAGACAAAACAACCTCTCTTGAGGAGGGCTCAACCTAAAAGCAATCCTGTACTCCATTAGCAATAACTACCACAACCCAGGGAATCTGGATGGACTGAGCCCTGGCCCTCTGAAAGGAGTTAACCTGCTCTCTACCAGTAGAGGATCTGGATCGGTGCCTTATTTTCATTCAGATTTTGTATTAGCAGTGAACTTCGAGTTCTGCCGGAGCAGACTCAATTAGGTTTCCAGGCAGATTGAGGAATGCCGATTCCTGAAAAGAACAAAAACTATTGCTAGATTTGCTCTTGGCACTAGATATGTCCTGGGGCAAAAATGCTCCCTTGCCACTAAAAACCGATAAGATAATAATCTTTTCCTTGAAAATCAACAATAAAAAACCTGACTTAGATACCATGTCAGAGTATCACGACTTTAATCCAGCAATTATCACCAGTACTGTATAGTTCACAGTAATACAGAACAATCTAAATTATCACACTATAGATAAGAAGTTTGCCAACCACAAACAGCGAATGCGCTCCAGAATATCTTCTAAGAGTGATTCCTCTGAAACCAAGACACATAATAAATCACACCAAAGAGATGTTGCACCTGCATCACAAGCTATACCCCCAGCAAGTTGTAACATTACTGATGTTAAACAGTTACTGAGGCATAGCTGAGACATGAACTACAGGTTTTAAATAGTTACTGTGATATACCGATAACTGAAACACAGGTCTTAAACAGGTACTCTAGTATACGTTAGAACAAAAATACAGGATTTAAACAGTTACTGCAATATAGACTATAACAGCAACACAGGAATTAAGTAGTTACTGCAGTATGCACTAAAAATGCAATACTGGATAAAACAGTTACTGCAATATACACTCAAACTGCAATACATGTTTTAAACAGTTACTTGCCACGCCACCCTGGCTGTTGCCAGGGACGCTACGCTTCCTCTCTGCTCGTTGCCTAGGACGCTCTGGCGGTTGCCAGGGATCCGGTGGTTCTTCTGAGTGTGTGCGGCTCTCTGAAGCCGGGTCCTTGAGCTCTTGGTGCGAATCGACAGCTATGTAAGTACTTGCTTCACTTACATTCTCTGCCCAAGTATAGGTGTTACTTTTTTGTGCTCCTAGGTGCTGTGTACTGTATTACTGGATTGCTATATACGTTACTGCACTCTGCCTGTCTGACTACTCTGATTGCGTAACCCCTAAAGCACTGGATTGCCATAACATTGCTGAACTCTGCCTGTCTGACTACTCTGATTGCTTAAACCCTAAAGTACTGGATTGCCATAACATTGCTGAACTCTGCCTGTCTGACTACTCTGATTGCTTAAACCCTAAAGTACTGGATTGCCATAACATTGCTGAACTCTGCTTGTCTGACCACTCTGCCTGCTTAACCCGTGAATTACTGGATTGCTATACTGTTGCTGAACTCTGCTTGTCTGGCCTCTCAGCCTGCTTAACCCCTGAACTACTAGATTGCTATACTGTTGCTGAACTCTGCTTGTCTGACCACTCTGCCTGCTTAACCCCTGAACTACTGGATTGCTATACAGTTGCTGAACTCTGCTTGTCTGACCATTCTATTGGTTTACCCCTGAACTGTTATACTACTGGATATCCTTTTGTTGCTGACTCCTGCCTGTTCCCGGTCCTTCTATTGGTTTACCCCTGAACTGCTATACTGCTGCATTGTCTTCCTGTTACTGCTGAGGACTGCCCTGCCTACTGAGAGTACTGCTTACCTCATTTCACAAACTCTCTCTGCTCTGGGATATTTCCTATCACTCCACTTGACGTCGGGATAAGAAGACGACTGGCAAAGTTTGGTCTGATAGTGGAATATCCCACGAGCATTACATTACTGTGGTATACACCAGGACTAAAATACAGGTATTAACCAGCTACTGTGGTATACCTTTGATCTGCATACAGAATGTAAACAGTTTCTGCTGTATACCCTAAAACTGTGACACAGGAGTAGTATTCATTCTCTATATCCTGAAAACAGTTACTGATATACAGAAATGTGAGCAGTACAGTAAAATAGTCCGTAAAAAAATTGGTAGCAACCAATGCAATAACATTTAGGCAAAAGTAGTATGTAATTGCATTAGCACATATTGGAAAGTAAATCTTATTTGAGAAAACATGCATAATTTAGCAGAAAATACCCAAATCTGAGGAAGCCACCCCCAAAGGTTTGACCACAGGGAGAACGACAGTTTTATTCCCCTATACCAGAATACAGGGTCAAACACAAAACAAACAGGTAATGGGTCATATAGATCACCCTGGAAATTTATGCACCATTTTAGATAATGCTAATATAACCCAAAATTTGGATCCCTTAATCGAATTCAGAGAATGATGTCACCAAGCAAGAATTACAGACAAAGGGTACTAAGGATCCCAGCCTTTATCCAAAACGCTCGGCTCCTGGAGCTTCTTGGCGGACATTTTATGGGCAGCAGGAAGGAATAATTTGCTCTACAAGAGCACACTGTAACATCCGTCAATACAACTTGAACTGTGAAGTAAGAACAGCACAGAGGGACCAGATTCAAGGTTGTAATTTTATTAACAGGTATACACGACACAATACAAATCCTACTTACAAAAGGTAGGTTAAAATTCACCGGTTGGAAAAATTCAGAACAGATGGTGGAATCGCTTGCACACCCCTACATTCTATAGAGGACTTGTCTGGTTGCAAGACTATTGGAAACACAGTTACTATTTACCCTTTAAAGAAATTTTGGTGCTTTTTGTTTGTTTTGCTTTTTAACATCCGTCAATAGTCTGGGGACTTTCCCCTAAGTAAGGAACAGACATTCCCAGCGAAAAAAAGTTTAAATACATCCCAAATAAAACATAAGGAGCCTCTTGCTTTCTCACCCGGGATAAGGTCTTACCCCCACCGAACCGCAGCTGAAATATTGGAAAGGATTCATATTGTGTGCTGCAGCCAAGGCCATAAGAAGAGTGGGAGGCAGAAAGCGAGCCAAGCAGCATAGAGGCAGGAAAAGACTAAAACTACCTCTATTAACCCCCCTCATGGTAATCTACGCATTATTGCATTCCAGAGACTGAATCCTGGCCTCTCCTTAGTGCTCCTCCTGCAGACTGGTAGAGACAAACGTACTAAATAAGATGACCGGTATGAGGAAGCAGGGACTGGTACCTTAAAGTGGATAATAACCATACACAGTTAAAACACTCCACTCTGAAAAATTACTTTTAAATACAGTCTGCTAATCCCATTTGTATCGTCCCTTGACCAAATATGGAATATCTCCACTGTGCACAAATCCTCACTATTGTATACTAAGTCAGCCATTAAAAATGTGCTAAGTCTGTGCCGCCTGTTATACTGCTGTACAGACTACTGAATCAAAGTGTAATATCTTGTATCCAGCCATATGAAATGTGTGCTGTGGTATGGCTCAACTATACATAACAAATGTACGTTCTGTTAGCCTGTGGGCTGTGTGAGACATGCAGGTACTTACCCAGTCTCCTTTACTGTTCTTACCCAGCTAACATCCTGATGAAAACAATAGAGCGCCCATCCTGTACTGTAACAAACAGCATAGGAGTATATTGAGGGAGTAAATTTTCATGGCCAAACAGGAGAAGGCTAAAGCAACTGTCCTAGCAATGCCTGTTGGAAGCTTGTGACCATAACTCCAGAGAGGAGATTTACATTGCACAGCCAGTACTCTCCTAAATCCCTCTTTTCCAGGAACTATCCTATGAGGTAAAAATGGGATCAATATCGCTGTAATTCTTGAATAAAATCCTGAACACCTCTATCTTCGCCTGGTTCAAGACGAGACAAAGAAATACTGGGAGGGTAAGGGAAGTAGGTGGTATACTTAAAGCTCTGCTTTGGGGTGTCTTTGCCTCCTCCTGGTAACCAGGTGATGAATTTTCAACAGTAAGGAATTGTGGACTCTCACCAACTTAGAAACTTAAAACAAAATGGTAATTTTCAAGGGGTCTGAATAGTTTTGCAAGACACCGTATGTGTGTGTATGTATAAATGTATTTTTGATGTTTTCTTGTGCAGCTTTTTGGTCTTGTGTAACAGTAAACCATAGCTCTGAAGTCGCTCTAACCCAACATGCGTTAAATTTGATTGCACTCAAGTGAACGCATTTACTTTCAACTCTAAACATGCTTGCTACTTCTGTTGCGCGCAAAGATCCGCAAAAACAGAATTTATGCTTACCTGATAAATTACTTTCTCTTACGGTGTATTCAGTCCACGGATTCATCCTTACTTGTGGGATATTCTCAATCCCTACAGGAAGTGGCAAAGAGAGCACACAGCAAAGCTGTCCATATAGCTCCCCTCAGGCTCCACCCCCCCAGTCATTCGACCGACGGTTAGGAGAAAAAGGAGAACCATAGGGTGCAGTGGTGACTGTAGTTATTAAAAATTAAATTTGAACCTGACTTAAATGTCAGGGCGGGCCGTGGACTGAATACACCGTAAGAGAAAGTAATTTATCAGGTAAGCATAAATTCTGTTTTCTCTTACTTGGTGTATTCAGTCCACGGATTCATCCTTACTTGTGGGATACCAATACCAAAGCAATAGGACACGGATGAAGGGAGGGAACAAGTCAGGTAACCTAAACGGAAGGCACCAATGCTTGCAAAACCTTTCTCCCAAAAATAGCCTCCGAAGAAGCAAAAGTATCGAATTTGTAAAATTTGGCAAATGTATGCAGTGAAGACCAAGTCGCTGCCGTACAAATCTGTTCAACAGAAGCCTCATTCTTGAAAGCCCATGTGGAAGCCACAGCTCTAGTGGAATGAGCTGTAATTCGTTCAGGAGGCTGCAGTCCCGCAGTCTCATAAGCCAAACGGATGATGCTTTTCAGCCAAAAGGAAAGAGAGGTAGCAGTCGCTTTCTGACCTCTCCTCTTACCAGAATAGACAACAAACAAGAATGATGTTTGTCTGAAATCTTTAGTTGCTTTTAAATAGAATTTTAAAGCACGAACCACGTCAAGATTGTGTAAAAGTCGTTCCTTCTTAGAAAATGGATTAGGACACAGAGAAGGAACAATGATTTCCTAGTTAATATTCTTATTAGAAACCACTTTTGGAAGGAAACCAGGTTTGGTGCGCAAAACAACCTTATCTGCATGGAACACCAGATAGGGTGAATTACACTGCAAAGCAGACAATTCAGAAACTCTTCGAGCAGAAGAAATGGCTACTAAAAACAAAACTTTCCAAGATAAAAACTTAATATCTATGGAATGCAAAGGTTCAAACGGAACCCCTTGAAGAACTGAAAGAACTAAATTTAGGCTCCATGGAGGAGCCACAGGCTTGTAAACAGGCTTGATTCTGACTAGGGCCTGTGCAAACACCTGAACGTCTGGTACAGCAGCCAGACGCTTATGTAACAGAACAGACAGAGCAGATATCTGTCCCTTTAAGGAACTAGCTGACAGACCCTTCTCCAATCCTTCTTGGAGAAAAGACAATATCCTTGGAATCCTAATCTTACTCCACGAGTAACCCTTGGATTAACACCAACAAAGATATTTCCGCCATATCTTATGGTAAATTTTCCTGGTGACAGGCTTTCTGGCCTGTATCAGAGTGTCTATAACTGATTCAGAGAAACCACGCTTAGCTAGAATTAAGCGTTCAATCTCCAAGCAGTCAGTTGCAGAGAAACTAGATTTGGATGCTTGAAAGGACCTTGAATTAGAAGATCCTGCCTCGATGGCAGTTTCCATGGTGGGACCGATGACATGTCCACTAGGTCTGCATACCAAGTCCTGCGTGGCCACGCAGGCGCTATCAGAATTACCGAAGCCTTCTCCTGTTTGATTCTGGCTACTAGACGAGGGAGAAGAGGAAACGGTGGAAAGACATAAGCTAGACTGAACGACCGCCTTGGGATCCCTGGATCTGGATCCATAAAGGGGAAGTTTGGTGTTCTGACGGGACGCCATCAGATCCAATTCTGGAATGCCCCATAGCTGAGTCAGCTGAGCAAAAACCTCCGGGTGGAGTTCCCACTCTCCCGGATGGAAAGTCTGACGACTTAGAAAATCCGCCTCCCAGTTGTCTACCCCTGGGATGTGAATTGCAGATAGATGGCAGGAGTGATCCTCCGCCCATTTGATGATCTTGGATATTTCCTTCATCGCTAGGGAACTTTTTGTTCCTCCCTGATGATTGATGTACACTACAGTCGTGATGTTGTCCGACTGAAATCTGATGAATTTGGCCTCCGCTAGTTGAGGCCACACCTGGAGCGTATTGAATATCGCTCTCAACTCCAAAATGTTTATCGGAAGAAGAGATTCTTCCCGAGACCATAGTCCCTGAGCCTTCAGGGAGTTCCAGACCGCACCCCAGCCTAACAGACTGGCATCGGTCGTGACAATGATCCACTCCGGTCTGCGGAAACTCATTCCCTGAGACAGGTGATCTTGAGACAACCACCAGAGAAGAGAGTCTCTGGTTTTCTGGTCCATTTGTACTTGAGGAGACAAATCTGCGTAATCTCCATTCCACTGTTTGTGCATGCACAGCTGCAGTGGTCTGAGATGAATTCGGGCAAAAGGGACTACGTCCATTGCCGCAACCATTAAACCAATTACTTCCATGCACTGAGCCACGGAAGGCCGAGGAATGGAATGAAGAACTCGGCAAGTATTCAGCAGTTTTGACTTCCTGACCTCTGTCAGAAAGATTTTCATTTCTACCGAGTCTATTAGTGTTCCCAGGAAAGGAACCCTTGTGAGCGGGGACAGAGAACTCTTTTCTACGTTCACCTTCCACCCGTGAGACCTTAGAAAAGCCAGAACGATGTCCGTATGAGCCTTGGCTCTGTGAAAGGACGACGCCTGTATTAATATGTCGTCTAGGTAAGGTGCTACTGCAATGCCCCGCGGTCTTAGTACCGCTAGAAGGGACCCTAGCACCTTTGTGAAAATTCTGGGAGCGGTGGCCAACTCGAAAGGAAGGGCCACGAAATGGTAATGTTTGTCCAGGAAGGCGAACCTTAGGAACCGATGGTGATCTTTGTGGATAGGAATATGTAGATACGCATCCACGGTAGTCATATATTGACCCTCCTGGATCATCGGCAAGATTGTCCGAATGGTTTCCATCTTGAAGGACGGAACTCTGAGGAATTTGTTTAGAATTTTTAGATCCAGGATTGGCCTGAAAGTTCCCTCCTTTTTGGGAACTACAAACAGGTTTGAGTAAAAGCCCAGTCCTTGTTCTACAATTGGAACTGGGTGTATCACTCCCATCTTTAGCAGATCTTCTACACAGCGTAAGAACGCCTGTTTCCTTATTTGGTCTGAAGACAAATGAGAAATGTCCTCAAATCCTTGAATTCTAGAAGGTACCCCTGAGCAACTATTTCTAATGCCCAGGGATCTGGAACATCTCTTGCCCAAGCCTGAGTGAAGAGAGAAAGTCTGCCCCCTACTCGATCCGATCCCGGATCGGGGGCTACCCCCTCATGCTGTCTTGGTAGCAGGCTTCTTGGCCTGTTTACCCTTATTCCAGCCCTGCAGGGGTTTCCAAGTTGCTTTGGGCTGTGAAGCGTTATCTTGCTTTGCGGCAGCAGAGGTTGTGGCAGGTCCGCTCCTGAAGTTGCGAAATGAGCGAAAATTAGCCTTGTTTTTGGCCTTAAACGGCCTATCTTGTGGCAGGGCATGGCCCTTGCCCCCAGTGATATCTGAAATAATTTCTTTCAGCTCTGGGCCAAATAGGGTTTTCCCCTTGAAGGGAATATTTAACAGTTTCGTTTTGGACGACACATCAGCCGACCACGATTTGAGCCAAAGCGCTCTTCGCGCCATGATGGCAAAACCTGAGTTTTTCGCCGCTAGCTTAGCTAATTGGAGAGCGGCATCAGTGATAAAAGAATTAGCCAGCTTTAGAGCATGAATTCTATCCATGACCTCATCATATGAAGTCTCCCTCTGGAGCGACTCCTCCAGGGCCTCGAACCAAAAAGCCGCTGCAGTAGTTACTGGAATAATGCAGGCAATTGGTTGAAGAAGAAAACCTTGCTGAACAAAAATTTTCTTCAGCAAACCTTCCAATTTTTTATCCATAGGATCTTTGAAAGCACAACTGTCCTCTATTGGTATAGTTGTACGCTTAGCAAGTGTTGAAACAGCCCCTCTACCTTGGGGGCCGTCTGCCACGCGTCCCGTCTGGGGTCATTTATGGGGAACATTTTCTTAAAGATAGGTGGGGGAACAAAGGGTACACCTGGTCTCTTCCACTCCTTAGTCACAATATCCACCACCCTCTTTGGGATCGGAAATGCCTCAGTGTATACAGGGACCTCTAAAAACCTGTCCATTTTACACAATTTTTCAGAGACCACCGTGGGGTCACAATCATCCAGCGTAGCTAAAACCTCCTTGAGCAGGACGCGGAGATGTTTCAGCTTAAATTTAAACGCTAAGGAATCTGACTCTGCCTGCTGAGAAACTTTTCCTGTGCCAGAAATTTCTCCCTCAGACAGACCGTCCCTCACTGCTACTTCTGAGTTTTGTGAGGGTACTACAGATAAATTATCCAAAGCTTCAGATTGCTCATCCTCTGTATTTAAAACTGAGCTATCGCGCTTTTTTGGGGGGAAAAACCGGCAGTTTGGATAAAAATGCTGCAAGGGAATTATCCATTACTGCTGCTAATTGTTGTAAAGTAATAGGGGCCAATGCGCTAGAGGTACTAGGCAACTCTTGCGCGGGCGTAACTGGTGTCGACACATGGGGAGAGGAAGGAGGACTATCCTCATTACCTTCCGTCAAAGAATCATCTTGGGCTACATTTTTAAGTGTCAATGCATGGTCATTAAAATGTTTAAATACCTTAGCACACTTTAAACACAAATGCAATGGGGGTACCGCCATGGCTTTTAAACACATAGAACAAGGTCTATAGGCTCAGACATGTTAGACAGATCTAGATAGCACTCAAATACAGAAAAATACACTTTTTGAAAAAAACGTTACTGTGCCTTTAAATAATAAACAGCACACACTTTTTTACCAAATCTCAAAAAAACATCCGATCTTTATGAAATTTACACCATATGATCCTAATGCTTTGAAAAGATTGCACACCAAGTTTCAAGCCAATTAACCCCTTATTGCCCAAACCGGAGCAAATTGAAGCTGGCCACCAGTTTAACACACTACCTTCCCTGGGGATTAGTTTTGGAACAAAAATAAGCCTCCCTGTAGTCCTCCTGCAATCTCTGGACTCTACATGTGAAGCTGCATGAAGCTATCTTGTAAAAGAACTGCGCAATTGAGGCGCGAAAATTAGGCCCTCTCCCTCTTCACTCCGGAGTTGTGAGGCCTTCCTAAGCCCAATTAGGTGTCTAAAATTATGCCAGGCGTATAAAACCCCTAAAAAGTGTTCCAAACATGATAAACACTTGTGCAAACATCAGATTATATTAAAAAATAATCGATTTTACCCATAACAGTGTCCACCAGTGATTTAAGCCCTATAAACGAAGCCATCCTTCTATACTGAGTCTCAGAAAATGGCTTACCTTCCTTTCCCACATGGGGATTTCTATCAGTCTTCTAGCATTACTTGGTCTTGTTAGAAAAATGACTGATCATACCTGAAGCAGTTAAGCCTGCAAACTGTTCCCCCCAACTGAAGTTCTCTGGTATTCAACAGTCCTGCGTGGGAACGGCAATGGATTTTAGTTACTGGTGCTAAAATCATATTCTTCTCAGCAGAAATCTTCATCACTGTTCTGCCTCAGAGTAAATAGTACAAACCGGCACTATTTTAAAATAACAAACTCTTGATTGAAGAAATAAAACTACAAATATAACACCACATACTCTTTACCACCCCCGTGGAGATGCTACTTGTTAGAGCGGCAAAGAGAATGACTGGGGGGGCGGAGCCTGAGGGGAGCTATATGGACAGCTTTGCTGTGTGCTCTCTTTGCCACTTCCTGTAGGGATTGAGAATATCCCACAAGGATGAATCCGTGGACTGAATACACCAAGTAAGAGAAATATCCTTTATCGCTCCACTCGTAATCTAGCTTTATATCAGTTGAGAATCAGTACTTTTTAGACTACAAATTAATAGTCACAGGTGCTATTAATTATTAAGCAACTGATAGCCCTTTTCTACAAGCGAGAAAACAAAGAAATGGTCTTCCTCTAGCCCAGTGCTTTCCAAACTGTGTGCCGTTACACATTAGTGTATCGGCGGCAGTGTGTAGGTGTGTCCTAGCTTCAGCACAAACTTTTCTTAAATTTTATTTTGGTTTCCGACTTTTTGCCTGCCTGCTACGCATATCACGTGGTTGACACATGATTGATACTTAGTTGGTCACTTATCATCTTAACCTATTTGCGCAACTCAGTCGGAACTGAAACTATTCTCATTGGCAGCACAGTGGCTTCTGACTTCTCGTGTAGTCTCCACAATCGGCTTGTGACTGCATGTGTAGTCAGTGAGTGGGACAGCAGTGTGTTTGCAGCGCGGGCAGTAGCCAGTCAGACTCGCAGAGCTCTGAGGGAGGCAGCTTAAACGCTGAACTGAAGTCAGAGGTCAAAGTGTTGTTTTTTTGCAGACTCCCCAGCGGTCCACTTTTCCAAGGTTTAAGCGCAGCAGGTCTAAGATTGTGTGTGGCATTTTTACCTTATGTATGTTACTAATTATGTGGGAGCACTGGGAGCTGTTTGATTCCTAGAAAGGCTTGAAATTGAATTTAAAATTCTAAGAAATCTTCTCAGAGTCAGACGGAACAATCTTAAAGAATTCTGTTGTTAATTCCATTTCCATTCCTTTGTCTTATGATTATCCTTTACTTTAGAGAACAGTACACAATGTTTAAATCTATTTGTATGATAGAATATATCATTTTAAACCAACTTTCCAATTTACTTCTATTATTAATTTTGCTTCATTCTCTTTGGTATCCTTTGTTGAAAGCAGTAATGCACTACTGGGACCTAGGTGAACATACTGGGTGAGCCAATGACAAAAGACATGCATGTGCAGCTACCAGTCAGCAGCTAACTCCCAGTAGTGCATTGCTGCTTCTGATATATATGGATAGGAAGTGGAAGCTTAAATATATTTGATAATGAAATGCGAGTGTCTTTATCTAATATTTCACCAAATATTCCGAAACTGTGTTCATCCCACCTCATACATCCCATTAAAATGCTAAGTAGTTATTGGTGTTAAACTTTTTTTAATTCTTGCACATACATACTGTTACTTGTAAATACATTTAGTTATTATATGATTTATGTATGTGTCCGTATTTCTTAAAACAAGTTAGTTTAACCTCCTGTTTGCTAGTACAACTGAATTACTGTGTCGCAAAATGATGTAAGTCTAAAAAGTGTGTCACCAACATTAAGCTCTGCTCTAGCCACTAAATATTGCAGCTAAAGCTGTAGTTAAAAATGTGAGATATTAATATAAAATATAGTTCCATATATATAATAATAATAACAAATATTTATTTTCAAACAACATTAATTAAATCAGATCCAAAAAACCCATACAGAATATTCCCTTATAATATAACCTACAATAAGATGCTATAGCGTGCACGGTGTAAAACAAAAAAATAAAATATAATTGAAATTGAAAACAGAAAAATTGGGAACAAAAGTAGTCTGTAGAAAATTAGAATAAATAATGTTTAAAATTATTAGAATTTTTTTTTGTCCAGTTCTTAGTGAATCCTTCTTAATAATAATAGTTTTGCATCAGATGATGAATGCAGACTTTCAAAAATCACTTTCAAAAGATCCCATACAACATAAGAGGAACGTGAACGCATTTACTTACAACTTGTAATACACGCACTACTTCTGACGCGCGCAAAGAGCCGCAAAATGCCCCTTATCGCTTGCGTGCAAGTTACCGCTCCACTCGTAACCTAGCCCTACATCTTTTAATTTGTTTCCAAGTTTATAATGCTTAATGACTCACATATTGATATTGCATTTAAACTATTTCCTGCATTTATAAAATGTGCCTATGTGCCATCTAAGGAAAGATCTCTACCAGCTTGTTAAGAGGTTTATAGACGTGGACATCAGCCAATAAATTACTCTTTAATACAGTGCAAGCTTGCTATATATACATCACCCAAAGTATACACCAGCAGTGCAATGGTTATACACTCATAGGCTTCTGATCACATGCAGTGTAACTTCTGCAATGAAACAAGTAGATTATGCGGATATATCTATTACACCTATTAAAATAAGCAATGATATACATCCTCAAACAGAAGCCTGTTTTACATATATAACAATGGTATATTATTCTCTTACTGTAATCAGTAGACTAATGTGTTTGTTATTAATAATTCATGTTTTCTGCTATTATACTTTGTAAAGTCAGCCACAAAGACTGAAGATACTTTGGGATTAATGATAGTTGTTATATGGAATTTCTGTGAGCATTGACATGTAATCAAACATGTACAAATGTGTTCATGGGAAATTTCTATGAACTTATTCAAAGTATGTGAGAATTACATCAATTCAGTGTTTTTAAAACTAATTTCAGGTATTCAACTTCAAATAAAAAAATAAATAAATCTAATCAAAAAGAATAATGGAATTCATGTTACAAATATAAAGTAGTGCTCAGCAATCCATCCATGAGGCTTCACTTATTTAGGGGATTATTTAAACCCCTAAAGTTACCTGCTGTACTACTCCCCCAACCACCCATGCACCAAAGCCTCTTTTTCAAACTAGTGCTATAGCCCAGTGTTTTTCAACCAGTGTGCCGTGACACACTAGTGTGCCGTGAGAGATCCTCAGGTGTGCCACGGCAGACTGACAACAGTGTGATATATTTTTTAAACTTTGCTTGTTTTTTACTCCCAGTGCAGGGGTAGTTTGTAGGAGGCATGGCATAACAGCACAATACATACAGTATGTGTGTGTTTGTGTGTATGTGTATATATATATGCTGTATTAGGCTACAATGTGTGATTTTTTTAAAATTTTGGGATGGTGGTGTGCCACAGGATTTTTTAATGTAAAAAAGTGTGCCACGGCAAAAAAAAGGTTAAAAATCACTGCTATAGCCAATCAAATGACCCACTAAACAGCAGAGAACACTCCTGTGCCTCTGTAACAGTAAAGACAGGCCACGTGGGACAGCAGGCAACAAGTCCCTAAACAACTGCTGAGTTGCCCCATGGATGGATTGCTAAGCATTTTTAGATGACAAAAGTGCTATTCTGAAAACTTTTTTTTATCTCTTTAATGGGAGAAGGACTAAGCAACCTATGAGGATGGGTATAAAATATAATATATAATATTTTACATTTCATACATTAGAGTGCTAGATTTTTTCTCTTGCTGCTTGCATTACTACATAGCTTTTCAATGAGTTATGTAAAATAAAAAAGATAGAAAATGTGTTATCAGTTTAAATACAATGCTGTATTAAGCTCCTAATTATGGGCCAGATTACGAGTGGAGCTCTAACAGTTACGCGCGAGTGACAAGGAAATTTATGCTTACCTGATAAATTTATTTCTTCTACGATATGACGAGTCCACGGATTTCATCCTTACTTGTGGGATTTATCCTCCTACTAACAGGAAGTGGCAAAGAGCACCACAGCAGAGCTGTATATATAGCTCCTCCCTTCCCTCCACCTCCAGTCATTCGACCGAAGTTAGGAAGAGAAAGGAAAAGCCAAAGGTGCAGAGGTGACTAAAATTTAACAAATATATATACCTGTCTTAAAAAATGACAGGGAGGGCCGTGGACTCGTCATTTCGTAGAAGAAATAAATTTATCAGGTAAGCATAAATTTCCTTTTCTTCTACAAGATATGACGAGTCCACGAATTTCATCCTTACTTGTGGGATACAATACCAAAGCAACAGGACACGGATGAAACGGGAGGGACAAGACAGGGACCTAAACGGAAGGCACCACTGCTTGAAGAACCTTTTTCACAAAACCAGCCTCAGAAGAAGCAAAAGTATCAAATTTGTAACATTTTGAAAAAGTGTGAAGAGACGACCAAGTTGCAGCCTTGCAAATCTGTTCAACAGAAGCATCGTTTTTAAATGCCCATGAGGAAGCCACAGCCCTAGTAGAATGAGCCATAATTCTTTCAGGAGGCTGCTGTCCAGCAGTCTCATATGCCAAACGGATGATACTCTTCAGCCAAAAAGAAAGAGAGGTAGCCGTAGCTTTCTGACCCCTACGCTTTCCAGAAAAGACAATGAATAATGAAGAAGATTGACGGAAATCCTTATTCGCCTGCAAGTAAAACTTCAGGGCACGGACCACATCCAGGTTATGCAACATACTCTCCTTCTTAGAAGAAGGGTTAGGACATAATGAAGGAACAACAATTTCCTGATTAATATTCTTATTAGAAACAACCTTAGGAAGGAAACCAGGTTTGGTACGTAAAACCACCTTTTCAGAATGGAAAATAAGATAAGGTGAATCACATTGTAATGCTGAAAGTTCCGAAACTCTAGGAGCAGAAGAAATAGCAACCAAAAATAAAACTTTCCAAGATATCAACTTAATATCTACGGAATGCATGGGTTCAAACGGAACCCCTTGAAGAACATTAAGAACTAAATTCAAACTCCAGGGTGGAGCAATTGGTCTAAACACAGGCTTAATTCTGGTTAGAGCCTGACAAAAAGACTGAACGTCTGGGATATCTGCCAAACGTTTGTGTAGCAAAATTGACAAAGCAGAGATCTGTCCCTTTAAGGAACTTGCTGATAACCCTTTCTCCAAACCTTCTTGGAGAAAAGACAGAATCCTGGGAATCCTAACTCTACTCCATGAGTAGCCCTTGGATTCACACCAAAAAAGATATTTACGCCATATCTTATGATAGATCTTTCTAGTGACAGGCTTACGTGCCTGAATCAACGTATCAATGACCGAATCAGAGAACCCCCGCTTGGATAAAATCAAGCGTTCAATCTCAAAGCAATCAGTTGCAGAGAAACTAGACTTGGGTGCTGGAAGGGTCCCTGAATGAGAAGGTCCTGCCTCAATGGAAGCTTCCACGGCGGCAGAGAGGACATGTCCACTAGATCGGCATACCAAGTCCTGCGAGGCCACGCAGGCGCGATTAGAATTATTGAAGCCCTCTCCTGTTTGATCCGAGCAGTCACCCGGGGGAAGGAGAGCAAACAGTGGAAACACATAAGCTAGGCTGAACGACCAAGGCACTGCCAAGGCATCTATCAGTTCGGCCTGAGGATCCCTGGACCTGGATCCGTATCTTGGAAGCTTAGCATTCTGACGAGATGCCATCAGATCCAACTCCGGTCTGCCCCATCTGAGGATCAGAGTGGCAAAGACCTCTGGATTAAGTTCCCACTCCCCCTGATGAAACGTCTGTCTGCTTAAAAAGTCAGCTTCCCAGTTGTCCACTCCTGGGATGTAGATTGCTGACAGATAACAAGAGTGGGTCTCTGCCCACCGAATTATCTTGGATACTTCTGTCATTGCTAAGGAACTCCTTGTTCCTCCCTGATGAGTGATGTAAGTCACAGTCTTGATGTTGTCCGACTGAAAGCGAATGAACTTGGTCGAAGCCAACTGAGGCCACGTCTGAAGCGCATTGAAAATTGCTCTCAATTCCAGAATATTAATTGGAAGAAGAGACTCCGACTGAGTCGACACACCCTGAGCCTTCAGGGAATTCCAGACTGCACCCCAACCTAGAAGGCTGGCGTCTGTCGTCACTATCACCCATGAGGGTCTGTGAAAACACGTCCCTTGGGACAGATGATCCTGAGACAACCACAAAAGAAGAGAGTCTCTTGTCTCCTGATCCAGATCTATCTGAGGAGCCAAATTTGCATAATCTCCATTCCACTGTCTGAGCATGCTCAGCTGTAGTGGCCTGAGATGAAAACGAGCAAACGGAATGATGTCCATTGCCGCCACCATCAATCCAATTACCTCCATGCACTGGGCCACTGATGGCCGATGGATTGGACTGAAGGGCTTGGCATGTATTCAGAATCTTTAACTTTCTGACCTCTGTCAGGAAAATTTTCATGGATATGGAATCTATTTGAGTTCCCAAGAATGGAACCTTGGTTTGTGAAATTAATGAATTCTTTTCTAGATTCACCTTCCACCCATGAGTCCTCAGAAAGGACAGAACCATGTCTGTATGAGACTTTGTCAGATGGTAAGATGACGCCTGGATCAGGATATCGTCCAGATAAGGCGCCACTGCAATACCCCGCGGCCTGAGAACCGCCAGAAGGGACCCTAGAACCTTCATGAAGATCCTGCATGCTGTGGCCAACCCGAAGGGAAGAGCCACGAACTGAAAATGTTTGTCCAGGAAGGCAAACCTTAGGAACTGATGATGATCCTTGTGGATAGGAATATGAAGGTATGCATCCTTTAAGTCCACGGTAGTCATGTATTGACCCTCCTGGATCAATGGCAGAATTGTTCGAATAGTCTCCATTTTGAAAGATGGGACTCTGAGAAACTTATTTAGACTCTTTAGATCTAAAATGGGTCGAAACGTGCCCTCTTTTTTGGGAACCACGAAAAGATTTGAGTAAAACCCCTGTCCCTGTTCCAGTCTTGGAACGGGACGAATTACTCCCATAGTAGATAGGTCTTTTACACAACGTAAG
Organism: Bombina bombina; assembly: GCF_027579735.1. Taxonomy (NCBI): domain Eukaryota; kingdom Metazoa; phylum Chordata; class Amphibia; order Anura; family Bombinatoridae; genus Bombina; species Bombina bombina. Next base: position 526,527,418 of record NC_069500.1, on the reverse strand, counting down.
AATGCCTCTCTTTTTGTCTGGTCTGCAGAAATCGTGAAAGAAGAAACCTCCCCCTTGGGAGAGAACTTTTGAATTCCAGCTGATACCCTTGGGACACGATCTCCAAGGATCCTGAACATCTCTTACCCAAGCCTGGGCAAAGAGAGAGAGTCTGCCCCCTACGAGATCCAGTCCCGGATCGGGGGCCGCCCCTTCATGCTGTTTTGGTAGCAGCAGTGGGCTTCTTGGGTTGTTTACCCTTGTTCCAAGTCTGGTTGGGTCTCCAGACGGACTTGGCCTGAGCAAAATTCCCTTCCTGCTTGGCGGAAGATGAGGAAGAAGAGGGGACTCCTTTAAAGTTCCGAAAGGAACGAAAATTATTTTGTTTACCCCTCAGTTTAGCAGTTCTATCCTGAGGTAGGAGATGACCCTTACCTCCCGTAATGTCAGAAATGATCTCCTTCAAGTCAGGCCCGAATAGGGTTTTCCCCTTGAAAGGAATAGCCAAAAGCTTTGACTTAGATGACACATCAGCAGACCAAGATTTTAACCATAACGCTCTATGCGCTAAAATAGCAAATCCGGCATTTTTAGCCGCCAATTTAGCAATTTGAAAGGCGGCATCTGTAATAAAAGAATTAGCCAACTTAAGAGCCTTAATTCTATCTAAAATATCCTCTAAAGGAGTCTCAGTCTTAAGAGACTCTTCTAAAGCATCAAACCAGAAGGCCGCCGCAGTGGTAAATGGTACAATGCAGGCCGTTGGGTGTAAGAGGAACCCCTGATGAATAAACAATTTCTTTAGAAGACCCTCCAATTTCTTATCCATAGGGTCTTTAAAAGCACAACTGTCCTCAATAGGAATAGTTGTACGCTTTGCCAGGGTAGATATAGCTCCTTCCACCTTAGGGACTGTTTGCCACGAGTCCCGAACAGTGTCAGATATGGGATACATCTTCTTGAAATTAGGAGAGGGTGAGAACGGGATACCCTGTCTGTCCCATTCCCTCTTAATAATCTCCGAGATTCTCTTAGGAACCGGAAAAACATCAGTGTAAGCAGGTACCTCTAAGTATTTGTCCATTTTACACAATTTCTCTGGTGGTACCACAATAGAGTCACAATCATCCAGAGTCGCTAAAACCTCCCGAAGTAACAGGTGGAGGTGTTCAAGCTTAAATCTAAAGGACATGACGTCCGAGCCTGTCTGAGGTAACGCACTTCCCGAATCGGAAAGTTCCCCCTCAGACAGAAGTTCCCTGACCCCCAAATCAGATCTCTGTGAGGGTACATTGGAAATAGCTAATAAAGCATTAGAGGACTCAGTATTCACATTGACTTCTGTCCTACTGCGTTTACCCTGTAACACTGGCAACTTGGATAATACCTCTGTAAGGGTAGTTGACATAACTGCAGCCATATCCTGCAGAGTAAAGGAATTAGACGCGGTTGAAGAACCAGGCGTCGCTTGGGTGGGCGTTAAAGGTTGTGACGCTTGGGGAGAAGTTAGAGGTATACCCTGATTCTCCTCAGACTGAGAATCATCCGTAGACACATTTTCTTTACATAAAATCTGTGCTTTACATTGTAAGGCCCTCTCAGTACACGAGGGACAAAAAGTCAGAGGGGGTTCCACAGTGGCATCTAAACACATAGAACAAGGAGATTCCTCCTCAGTGTCAGACATGTTAAACAGACTAGCAATAATAACAATAGTCGTTCTTTACTTAAAATATTGAGCTCTGAGTTCAAATTATAGGTAAAAAAAATAATGTAACAAAAACTGTACTGCACCTTTAAATTTTAAAAGCGCAACTATTTTTTTTATATGTTTGTGGCAATAAAATTACTTTACTGTGCCCAAAATACTCTAACAGTATTGCATCCACTTGCTGAGATATGTAATACCTAATAAAATATCGATCTTTAACAGTTATTTATTTATCAACTTAGATTGGCCCCTGCACCACGCCACAGTTCTGCTGTGGCGCCTACCTGCCCCCGGAATACACAGCTGTTGTCAGATAGCCTTAAAAACTCTCCTAAGGCCAATACCATTTAGGCCTCACCAGAGCCCCAGATGCTGCCTCTTATGCGATCCGGATGAAGTGGGCATCCTGAGCGCGCGAAAATAGGCCCCGCTCACCGTGTGCGTAATTCTACACTGAATAAGACACAAACATGTCGACCGAAATTTTTTTTTAGCCATGTGCCCTCTGATATACACTGAGAAACATCGTAATACTGTCCACTTCCCTCGGGTCAGATTTAACAGCCCTTAAGCCAAACAACAACCGCATCTCCCAGCGTCCAGCCCTTGCATAAGTCAAAGAAATTTTTACATACTTTGGCAATCAGAATAAAGGGATTCCAGGTACACCAAATCTTTTAATATAGTGCATACTGCTTACCCCTCCCCATATAGGGACAAATGTCAGCCTGTTCTGATGCATCAAGTCTCCCCAGAAACAAAAGACTGAACATACCTCAATGCTGCTTGTAGCAAGACACCGTTCTCCACACTGAAGATTTTTCTTACACTACCTTAAGATGCGCTGTGGGAACCATCATGGATCTTAGATAATGTTTGCTAAGATCATCAACATCAGGGCAGAAAATAAGATGTCTCCACTCCTTTTGGGAAGCAATAGACTGACGATTTCTCCCTGAGGAAAGTAGTACTCACTGGCACCATTTTAAAATAAAAAACTTCTTGATTGAAGAATCTAAACTAACACCTCACTTTACCTCTTCCTATTACTAACACAGGCAAAGAGAATGACTGGAGGTGGAGGGAAGGGAGGAGCTATATATACAGCTCTGCTGTGGTGCTCTTTGCCACTTCCTGTTAGCAGGAGGATAAATCCCACAAGTAAGGATGAAATCCGTGGACTCGTCATATCTTGTAGAAGAAAAGGGGTTTATCACGGGTGTTTGCACGCTTCAGGTTTTTCGTTCGTATTACAAGTTGAAAGTAAACGCGATCGCTTACACTTATAATAACATCATCTAATAAAAATTATTCAATAAAAATATTGCACAAAAAAATTATAAGGGCTCAAGGATATGAGGTCTCCTGTGTTAGAAAAAAAAGGCAGGAAAAGGGCTATAACATAGAGATACAAACATATACATCACTAAATATATATGTATATATATATATATATATATATATATATATATATACACAATTATCTATACTATAATCGCGTTTGTGGCGCGTCCGTTGGTGTCGCTAAAAGAATGTTGGCTGCGCGCGCAGCCAAAATAATCCACCTAGATGCAGCAAAGCTGCATCCCGGTGGATTCTGAAAATGGCAGGATGGTGAAAGAATCCACCGCATCCACCTGTGATGGATTATTTTACCACCCTGCCATTTTGGAATCCACCTGGATGCAGCGTAGGTAAACCCGAAGCCTTAAAAAAAAACACGCAACCACCCGCACGAAATAACGAAAAAACACGTAACCGCCCGCAACAAATAAATAAAAAAACACGTAACCACCCGCACGAAATATAACAACAAAAACACCTAACCTCCCGCAAGAAGTATTCACAAACACCTAAACCGCAAGCCCCCACATCGCATAATAATAAAATAATTAACCCCTAATCCGCTAATAACATAATAAAAATATTAACCCCTAAACCGCCAACCCCCACATTGCAATAAACCTAATAAACCTATTAACCCCATAACCGCCAACCCCCCACATCGCAATAAACCTAATTAACCTATTAACCCCATAACCGCCAACCCCCCAAATCGCAATAAACCTAATTAGGGCTGCAACAACTAATCGATAAGATCATAAAAATAGTTTTCAAAGAATCTCATTATCAATTAGGTGGTCAGCGATTAGTTGGTTAATTGCACAGCACCAGCTGCTTCAATCCGAAGAACTCCTGCACATTTTTTTTTTCTATCCGATTAATCGGATGATTATTGTCTGATTAATCGGATAGAAAAAAGATTAAAAAAATAAATAAATTCAATTTTTTTTGCACAATCTTAGTTGCAGTAGATCATCAGATTAAAGCAGCTGGTGCTGTGCAACTGACCAACTAATCGCTGACCACCTAATTGATAATGAGATTTGTTGACAACTATTTTTATGATCAAACTTACCGATTAGTTGTTGCAGCCCTAAATCTAATTAACCTATTAACTCCTAAACCGCAAAACACCCACATCACAAAAAAAAAAAAAAAATGAAACCTAATTCCTATGAAAATAAAATCACCCCCTAAACTGAACTACCAATAGCCCTTTAAAAAGGGCCTTTTGTAGGGCATTGCCCTAAGTTAAACAGCTCTTTTACATTTAAAAAATACTAAATCCCCCCTAACAGTAAACCCCTCACCCACCAAAATAAAAAAACCTAACACTAAAAAAACCTAAACATCCCTTTGCCCCTAAAGGGGCATTTGTATGGGCATTAAAAGGACATTCAGCTCCTTTACTGCCCATTAAAGGGCAATCAGCTCTTTTACAGCCCATTAAATTCCTAAACTTAAAAATAAAAAAAAACTCCTAAAACTAAGCCCCAAAAAAGTACTCACTGTTCCTGAAGTCCGGCGGAGGTCTTCTTCCAGGCAGCTCCATCATCTTCTATCTTCATCCGGAGCGAAGGTGGTGCCGAGCTGGCTTCCCCGATGTACGGATCCTAAGCGGCGGCGGTCCTCAGCGGCATGGAGGCTTCTCTTCATGAGACCGGCTGTCGCCCACTGAAGATGGAATGCAAGGTACCCCATATTTATTGGGCTACCTTGCATTCCTATTGGCTGAAATTTTGAAATCAGCCAATAGGATGAAAGCTACTGAAATCTTATTGGCTGATTTGAACAGCCAATAGGATTTCAGTAGCTAGGTACCCCAAATTGAATGATGTACTTTGCATTCAATCTTCAGTGTACGACGGACATCGGATGAAGAGGAGCCTCCACGCCGCTGCCATTGAGGACCGGCTCTGAGGATCCACGCATCGGGGAAGACAGCTTCGCACCTCCGCTCCGTGCCGCCTTCGTTCCGGATGAAGATAGAAGATGATAAGAGCCACCTGGAAGAAGACCTTTGCCGCCGGACTTCAGGAATGGTGAGTACTTATTTGGGGCTTAGTCTTTTTTTTGGGGGGTGGTTTTTTTTTTTTTTTAGCTTAGGGTTTTTTGGGCTGGAAAAGTGCTGATTGCCCTTTTAAGAGCAATGCCCAAACAAATGCCTCTTTAGGGGCAATGGGTAGTTTAGATTTTTTTTAGTGTTAGTTTTTTTTATTTTGGGGGGCTTGGTGGGTGGGGGGTTTTACTGTTAGGGGGTAATTTGTTTAGGCAAAAGAGCTGTTTAACTTAGGGCAATGCCCTACAAAAGCCCTATATAGGGGTATTAGTTTAGGTTTAAGGTTTAGGTTGGGCAGGCTTATCGCCTAGTATATATATATATATATATATATGCACAACTATTTGATCCCTTGCTGATTTTGTATTTTTGCCCACTGACAAATAAATGATCAGTCTATAATTTTAATGGTAGGTTTATTTGAACAGTGAGAGATAGAATAACAACAACAAAATCCAGAAAAACGCATTTAAAAAAAGTTCTAAATTGATTTGCATTTTAATGAGTGAAATAAGTATTCGATCCCCTATCAATCAGCAAGATTTCTGGCTCCCAGGTGAGTTTTATACAGGTAACGAGCTGAGATTAGGAAAACTCTCTTAAAGGGAGTGCTTCTAATCTCAGCTTGTTACCTGTATAAAAGACACCTGTCCACAGAAGCAATCAATCAGATTCCAAACTCTCCACCATGGCTAAGACCAAAGAGCTGTTCAAGGATGTTAGGGACAAGATTGTAGACCTACACAAGGCTGGAATGGGCTACAAGACTATCGCCAAGCAGCTTGGTGAGAAGTTGACAACAGTTGGTGCGATTATTCCCAAATGGAAGAAACACAAAATAACTGTCAATGTCCCTCGTTCTGGGGCTCCATGCAAAGTCTCACCTCGTGGAGTTTCAGTGATCATGAGAACAGTGAGGAATCAGCCCATATCTACACGAGAGTAGCTTGTCAATGATCTCAAGGCAGCTGGGACCATAGTCACCAAGAAAACAATTGGTAACACACTACGTCGTGAAGGACTGACATCCTGCAGCGCCCGCAAGGTCCCCCTGCTCAAGAAAGCACATAAACAGGCCCGTCTAAAGTTTGCCAATGAACATCTGAATGAATCAGGAGAACTGGGTGAAAGTGTTGTGGTCAGATGAGACCAAAACCGAGCTCTTTGGCATCAACTCAACTCACTGTGTTTGGAGGAGGAGGAATGCTGCCTATGACCCCAAGAACACCATCCCCACCGTCAAACATGAAGGTGGAAACATTATGTGTTGGGGGTGTTTTTCTGCTAAGGGGACAGGACAACTTCACCGCATAAAAAGGAGGATGGACTGGGGCCATGTTCCGTCAAATCTTGGGTGAGAACCTCCTTCACTCAACCAGGGCATTGAAAATGGGTCGTGGATGAGTATTCCAGCATGACAATGACCCAAAACACACAGCTAATGCAACAAAGGAGTGACTCAAGAAGTACATTAAGGTCCTGGAGTGGCCTAGCCAGTCTCCAGACCTTAATCCCATTGAAAATCTGTGGAGGGATCTGAAGGTTCGAGTTGCCAAACGTCAGCCTCGAAACCTTAATGACTTGGAGAGGATCTGCAAAGAGGAGTGGGACAAAATCCCTCCTGAGATATGTGCAAACCTGGTGGCCAAATACAAGAAACGTCTGACCTCTGTGATTGCCAACAAGGGTTTTGCCACCAAGTACTAAGTCATGTTTTGCAAAGGGATAAAATACTAATTTCTCTTATTAAAATGCAAATCAATTTATAACTTTTTTGAAATGCGTTTTTCTGGATTATTTTGTTGTTATTCTGTCTCTCACTGTTCAAATAAACCTACCATTAAAATTATAGACTGATCATTTATTTGTCAGTGGGCAAACGTACAAAACCAGCAGGGGATCAAATAATAATAATTTGGTTTTTTTAATATAAATTTTAGCCTTGCTTTTATTATATTGTTTTAAAAACCAGTGTTTCTATATACCGTTTTGCCTCTGTCTTATCTTGAGGAAAGTGATGTGCACTAATCCAAATGTCTTTGATTATTGCTGTGAGCGTGTATGCATGCAGGCATCATGCTCTCCAGCGTTAGCAAAGACACTCTGTCAGTGTTCCACAGCGGTTGCTGCGATCCTGACACTACCTTGCCGGTTCAAGAGATCTGGCAGTGGCAGCACCCTATTCAAAAATATGCGCTCCTCAAACCCAGCTGTCATTGAAATCTCTATGAAGCTTGCTAATGCAGGTCTCATCAATTGCGTGAGCGAACTTCCTAGATACAGTGGGAACAGTTATTCTAATTCTCTACTACGAAGTACAGCTTTATCTTTGTGAAAAACTAAAAATGGAGAATCACAGGACAAAGCTGACAACTCAGAAACTCTCCTAGCTGAGGAAATTGCTAACAAGAAAAGTACTCTCCAAGATAAACGTTTGATATCACTGGAATGCATCCGTTCAAATGGAGGACCTTGCAATACAGAAGGAACTAGATTCAAATTCCAGGGTGGAGAAATAGTTCTCACAACTGGCCTAATTCTTACTAGCGCCTGGACAAAATTGAAACAGGAAGCTTTAACAAATAAAGCAGAAATTTTACCTTTTAGAGTACTAGAGGACAAACCCTTGTCAAGGCCATCTTGTGGAAGCCGAATAATTCTAGGAATCCTAAAGGAATACCAAGAAAAACCTCTGGATGAGCACTATTCAAAGTATGCCCTTTAAATCTTATGATATTTATTTTTTTGGGGTAACTTTTGGGTAACAGGCTTTCTGGCTTGAATCAGAGTGTTAACCCCTTTTACTACCAGGACTTTCAGAGAAAAACTTGCCCAAAATACCGCAGAATTTTAAGCATTTTTGCTATCACTCCATTTAAACAGAAATAGAACCTTGTTTTTTTTTTTATTTACCTGTCAAAACTATATATAAATATTTTAAGTAGACAACCCAAGGTATTGATCTAGGCCCATTTTGGTATATTCCATGCCAGTGAAGGGGTTAAGTAGGTGGACTGTAAGGTTAATTTTAGCTTTAGTGTAGAGATTACCCTCCCACCTGACACTTCACACCCCCTGATCCCTCCCAAACAGCTCTATTCCCTCCCCCACTGGTCTTCCCCATCTTAAGTACTGGCAGACAGTCTGCCAATAAAAAATATATATATATATTTATTTTTTTAATAATTATTTTTTTTCTGCAGTGTAGGATCGCCCTTACCCTCCAACCTCCCTGATCCCCCCTCAAACAACTCTTTAAGCCTCCCCTGCCCTAACCTTTGCCGCCATCTTAGGTACTGACAGCTGTCTGCCAGTACCTGTAAATCCCTTTATTTCTTTATTTAAAATAATTAAAAAAAAAATCTTTCTGTAGTGTAGTGGTCCCTCACCTCCCCGTCTGCCTCCCGCCCATACTTCATGCGGACACCAGCAGAAGATTGTTACAGACAGTGACACACACAGGGTCACCGTCTGTAACGAGCAGGCATCTGCCCTCATATGGAGCCGGAGCACCGATTGCGCTCCAGCTCCATATGTGGCAGATGCCTGAAGCTTCAGCTCTCGGCTGTAACTTAACAGCCTAGAGTACTGGAGCTTTCTGAAGCGAAAACGTATATACAGTATAAGTCTTGCAGTACGACAGGCAAAGTACAGCAAAATGTATAAATACGTCTTATTGGGTTAAGGGGATAATGACTGAAGCAGAGAAACCTCTATGTTGTAAAACTAGGCGTTCAACCTCCACGCCATTAAACTTAGAGATTTGAGATCCTGATAGAAAAGAGGACCTTGAGACAATAGATCTTGTCTTAGAGGAAGAAGCCATGGAGGAGATGAGGACATCTGCACTAGATTTGTATACCATCTTCAGCAAAGCCAGGCTGAAGCAACCAAAAACCGAAGCTGACTCCTGTTTGATTCGAGCAATTAATCTTGGAAGTAGAACAAAAAAGGAGGAAACAGGTACGCTAGATGAAATTCCATGGACACACCAAGGTGTCTATCATTTGAGCCTTTGGGTCTCTTCATCTTGCACAATACACTGGAATTTTGTGATTTAAATGAGACACTTCCTGCATAGCCAGTGGACTGCAGGTACCCCCTTGAGGATTTACAGTATGTTGTCCACCACCATGATATTGTCCGACTGGAACCGGATAAAATTTTCCTCTTTTCAAAGGACCAGGACTTAAGAGCTCTAAAAGATTGCTCAAAGTTCCAGAATGTTGATTGGTAACCTTGCCTCCAGAGGGAACCAAACTCCTTGCACCCTTTGAGAACTCCAGAATGTGCCCCAGCCTGAAAGACTGGGGTTAGTAGTCACAATAGCCCATGATGGATAAAGGAAGGACTCCCAAGGGTCAAAAAGGGACCTTGTATCCACCAAGGGAGAGATTGTCTGAAGGATAAATCCAGAGCAATATGCTGCTCCAATTGCAGATAATCCTTTGACCACTGATTGAGCATAGATAGTTGAAGGTGTCGCAAGTGGAAGCAGGCAAATGGAACTGTGTCTGAGACCCACCACCTCCATGCATTGAGCTACTGATGGAAATGAAGCATGTTGTTGGGTTAGACACACCTTCTGTAGTTTGAGTCTGCTTGATTTCGTCAGAAATATACACGTTAGTACTGAATCTATAATGACTCATAGAAAAAACACCCTTGTAGCAGGATTTAATGAACTCTTTAAAATATTGATTCTCCAATCGTGGTCTTGGAGAACAGATAGTAGCCTTTGAGTATGAGCAATAGCTAGAGGCAGGGAAGGGGACTGCACTAAGATATCGCCCAAGTAAAGGTGTAATTGATATCTCCTGAGCTCTCATCACTGCCAACAATGCTCCTAACACCTTTGTGAAAATGCGAGGAGCTGTAGCTAGACCAAATGGAATGGCGACAAACTAGTGTTTGTCTAGGAATTCAAACCTTAGGAATTAAAAACGATCTCTGTGATTAGGGATGTGCAGGTATGTACCCTTTAGGTCTATAGTATACATGAATTAACCCTGTTGGATTAAGAGTAAAACTGTGCAAATGGTTTCCATCTTGAAAGTGAAAACCCTGACAAACTTGTTTAGAGTTTTCAAATCTAAAATGGGTCTGAAAGTCCCTTCTGTTTTTGGGACAATGAGCAGATTGGAGTAAAACCCTTGACCCTGTTGATACACAGGTACTGGGATTATTACTGCCAAATGCTCTTGACCCTGAACATATTGCATAAAGGCAGCCACCTTTGCAGGATTTTTGGGGACATGAGACAGATGAAATTGTCCTCAAGGAGACTTGGAGCGAAAGCTTATCCTGTTACCCTGGGATATGATGTTGTGAACCAAGGGGTCCTGGACTGACTGGAACCAATTACAAAACCTATTATTTGTTCTGTTCTTTCCAGTAGATTTCTTGTCCTGAGGGAGAGAAGCTCCTTTCCCTCTAGTAACAGTTTTAATTGGAGTCCAGATCAGAACCAAATAGAATCTTCCCTTGGAAGGAAAGAGACATTAACTTATTTTTTTAAACCATGTCTGCTGACCATTGTTTTAACTAGATCTGCAACAACTAATCGGCATAATCGATAATAATCGATAATGAAAATAGTTGTCAACGAATGTCAATCGATTAGTTGGTTTGCAATTAGTTGGTCTGTGCACAGCACCAGCTGCTTCACTCCAATGAGCTCCTGCACATGGTATTATGTTTTATGGTTATGCCCTTAGCCTAAAGGACGTCTACAGACATTTACTTTTCACTTTTTCAGGACACTGGTTTTTTGTTGTCTTTTTTTAAGTTTACAACTACTCCTGTCTTATGTGCAACCCAGAAATAAAATACGAGTCATAATTTGGATTGTTTATATTAAATCAGGTGATTTTGCATGATATAGTGGCAAGCTTGCTATTTACACCTAGCCCTAGATTGATGGCATTTGTTACATGAATTTATGTCACTATTACCTGTTTGCACAATTTTCAGTGGATTGCTTGGTATTGTTGATTATATGTACTGTATAGATAAAATGTGTAAGACTGTGTCCTAATACCGATATATAGTCTTTAACCCTTTTGCCTTTTATTGTTTTTTTTTAAATATTTTTAATTAATTGGAATATGTACCAAATTTAACCTCTAAGTATGTATCTGTTATTTTAAGAGTGGGCTAAATATGTTTTCCCCTAACCATATAGCTGGTTGTTTACCATTGAATATAGATATTCAAGATATTTTTATGTTATAATGAAGTCCAAGCTTACTTTGTTAATAGGCCCCTTGCATTGGTGGAGAGCTAACAAAGATAAATAGCTCACCTTGGCAAAACCCTACTTATGCATCTCAGGCACCTCAACATCATCTGAGCGCCTCTTATCTGCTGCAGGCAAAATAATATGCAATAAAGAGAGCCAGGAGCATGTGGTCATGTTGACATTTTTGCATTTCAATACAAAGTTTCTGAAAAAGTGACTAACAGAATGCTATAAACAGTGGTAGTCTACATATTACTAGTTCTACCTTTTTACAAAACGTTTGTGGTCTTGTTTTGCTTAATTATAAAAATTTCTTCTGCCGCTTAAAAAATTGGACCAACTGTTGTGTTAATGTAAAGTTGTAAACTTTTAGTCTGAAGTTTATATTTATAGCACTCAGTATGTGGATTTTATTGTAAATATAGGATTATTTTTTTTATCCGATTAGTCGATTAATCCAAAAAATAATAGTCCGATTAATCGATTATGAAAATAATCGTTAGTTGCAGCCCTAGTTTTAACCATAATGCCCTTCTTACAATAACTAATAATACAGAGCCTTTAGCATCTATCACCAAACCAAATAAGTGTAAGCAAAAATCAGACTTACCTCACACCACCTGTAACACACAGGGTCCTATTCCTCAGGCTCAATTACCACCTAGCTTACAAAGCTCTGACACGGCTGAGTCTCTTTCCTTGGGTGAAATCTCCTCTGAGGACCCTAAACCGGTAAATAAGGCAGAGAATGATTCCACGTTTAGATTTAAAGTGTACCATATCCGCTTTCTGCTTCAGGAGGTTTTGAATACCTTAGAACTATCAGAACTGAATCTGAAGGATTCCAAGCCTGTAAATAAGTTGAATGAGGTCTTAAAAGCTCCACCCAAAGTGGATAGGGCTTTTGAAGCACCAGAATTGGTTACAGAATATTTAGCCAAAGAATTAAAGAAACCAGGCATTCCTTATGTACCTTCTAACAGGTTCTAAAGAATGTATCCACTTTCAGAAAATAATTTAACAGCCTGGGAAGTAGTTCCTAAGCTTAATGGAGCTATTTCCACCTTTAGCTAGACGCATTACTATTCCTATGTAGGATAGTTCTTCGTTTAGGTATCCAATGGACTGCAAATCTATTATTTTCCCAATCAGCTCTTCAGCTTAGACCTGCAGTAGCAATCACCTATGAGGTCACTGCGGCATCCTTCTGGTGTGATTCTCTTTCTCAGATGATTTCTGATCAATATTGAGGATATTCGCAACTGCATTAAAGTCCTAAAGATGGCTAAGGATTTCATTTGTGATGCAGTCTTTGACATCATTAAAATTGATGTCAAGAATATGTCCATTGCTGTTTTATTAAAAGGACACAAAACCCATTTTTTTTTAATTTTATTATTCAGATAGACCATGCAATTTTAAGCAACTTTCCAATTTATTCATATTATAAATTTGTCTTTGTTCTCTTGCTATCTATATTTAAAAAACAGGAATCTAAGCATAGGAGTCGGCCCATTTTTTGTTCAGCACCTGGGTAACGCTTGCTGACTGGTGGCTACATTTAGCCACCAATTAGCAGGTTCTGAACCAAAAATGGTCCGGCTCCTATGCTTACTACATTCCTGCTTTTTCAAATAAAGATAGCAAGAGAACGAAGAAAAAAAACATAATTTATGCTTACCTGATAAATTCCTTTCTCCTGTAGTGTAGTCAGTCCACGGGTCATCCATTACTTATGGGATATTAACTCCTCCCCAACAGGAAGTGCAAGAGGATCACCCAAGCAGAGCTGCTATATAGCTCCTCCCCTCTACGTCATACCCAGTCATTCGACCGAAACCAAACGAGAAAGGAGAAACTATAGGGTGCAGTGGTGACTGGAATTTAATTTAAATTTAAGACCTGCCATAAAAAACAGGGCGGGCCGTGGACTGACTACACTACAGGAGAAAGGAATTTATCAGGTAAGCATAAATTATGTTTTCTCCTGTTAAGTGTAGTCAGTCCACGGGTCATCCATTACTTATGGGATACCAATACCAAAGCTAGAAGTACACGGATGACGGGAGGGAAAGGCAGGATCTTTACACAGAAGGAACCACTGCCTGAAGAACCTTTCTCCCAAAAACAGCCTCAGAAGAAGCAAAAGTGTCAAATTTGTAAAATTTGGAAAAAGTATGAAGAGAAGACCAAGTTGCAGCCTTGCAAATCTGTTCAACAGAGGCCTCATTCTTAAAGGCCCACGTGGAAGCCACAGCTCTCGTAGAATGAGCTGTAATTCTTTCAGGAGGCTGCTGTCCAGCAGTCTCATAGGCTAAACGTATTATGCTACAAAGCCAAAAAGAGAGAGAGGTAGCAGATGCTTTTTGACCTCTCCTCTGACCAGAATAAACTACAAACAGGGAAGATGTTTGGCGAAAATCTTTAGTTGCCTGTAAATAAAATTTCAAGGCACGAACTACGTCTAGATTGTGTAGAAGTCGTTCCTTCTTTGAAGAAGGGTTAGGGCACAATGATGGAACAACAATCTCTTGATTGATATTCTTGTTAGTGACTACCTTAGGTAAGAACCCAGGTTTAGTACGCAGAACTACCTTGTCTGAATGAAAAATCAGATAAGGAGAATCACAATGCAATGTAAAGCCGATAACTCAGAGACTCTACGAGCCGAGGAAATAGCCATTAGAAACAGAACTTTCCAAGATAACAGTTTGATATCAATGGAATGAAGGGGTTCAAACGGAACACCCTGTAAAACATTAAGAACTAAGTTTAAGCTCCACGGTGGAGCAACAGACTTAAACACAGGCTTAATCCTGGCCAAAGCCTGACAAAAAGCCTGAACGTCTGGAACTTCTGACAGACGTTTGTGTAAAAGGATGGACAGAGCTGAGATCTGTCCCTTTAAAGAACTTGCAGATAAACCCTTTTCTAAACCTTCTTGTAGAAAAGACAATATCCTAGGAATCCTAACCTTACTCCATGAGTAACTCTTGGATTCGCACCAGTGTAAATATTTACGCCATATTTTATGGTAAATTTTCCTGGTAACAGGTTTCCTAGCCTGTATTAAGGGGTCAATTACTGACTCCGAAAATCCACGCTTTGATAAAATCAAGCGTTCAATCTCCATGCAGTCAGCTTCAGAGAAATTAGATTTTGATGTTTGAAAGGACCCTGAATTAGAAGGTCCTGTCTCAGAGGCAGAGACCAAGGTGGACAGGATGACATGTCCACTAGATCTGCATACCAGGTCCTGCGTGGCCACGCAGGCGCTATTAGAATCACCGATGCTTTCTCCTGTTTGATCCTGGCAATCAATCGAGGAAGCATCGGGAAGGGTGGAAACACATAAGCCATCTTGAAGGTCCAAGGTGCTGTCAAAGCATCTATCAGGACCGCTCCCGGGTCCCTGGACCCGTAACAAGGGAGCTTGGCGTTCTGGCGAGACGCCATGAGATCCATATCTGGTTTGCCCCAACGTTGAAGTATTTGGGCAAAGACCTCCGGATGAAGTTCCCACTCCCCCGGATGAAAAGTCTGGCGACTTAGGAAATCCGCCTCCCAGTTCTCCACGCCTGGGATGTGGATCGCTGACAGGTGGCAAGAGTGAGACTCTGCCCAGCGAATTATCTTTGATACTTCCATCATCGCTAGGGAACTCCTTGTCCCTCCCTGATGGTTGATGTAAGCCACAGTCGTGATGTTGTCCGACTGAAACCTGATGAACCTCAGAGTTGCTAACTGAGGCCAAGCCAGAAGGGCATTGAGAACTGCTCTCAATTCCAGAATGTTTATTGGAAGGAGACTCTCCTCCTGAGTCCATGATCCCTGAGCCTTCAGGGAATTCCAGACAGCGCCCCAACCTAGCAGGCTGGCGTCTGTTGTTACAATTGTCCAGTCTGGCCTGCTGAAGGGCATCCCACTGGACAGATGTGGCCGAGAAAGCCACCATAGAAGAGAATCTCTGGTCTCTTGATCCAGATTCAGCATAGGGGACAAATCTGAGTAATCCCCATTCCACTGACTTAGCATGCACAATTGCAGCGGTCTGAGATGCAGGCGTGCAAAAGGTACTATGTCCATTGCCGCTACCATTAAGCCGATTACCTCCATGCATTGAGCCACTGACGGGTGTTGAATGGAATGAAGGACACGGCAAGCATTTAGAAGTTTTGTTAACCTGTCCTCTGTCAGGTAAATTTTCATTTCTACAGAATCTATAAGAGTCCCCAAGAAGGGAACTCTTGTGAGTGGCAATAGAGAACTCTTTTTTACGTTCACCTTCCACCCATGCGACCTTAGAAATGCCAGAACTAACTCTGTATGAGACTTGGTAGTTTGGAAATTTGACGCTTGAATCAGAATGTCGTCTAGGTACGGAGCTACCGCTATTCCTCGCGGTCTTAGTACCGCCAGAAGAGAGCCCAGGACCTTTGTAAAGATTCTTGGAGCCGTAGCTAACCCGAAGGGAAGAGCTACAAACTGATAATGCCTGTCTAGGAAGGCAAACCTTAGGTACCGGTAATGATCCCTGTGAATCGGTATGTGAAGGTACGCATCCTTTAGATCCACTGTGGTCATGTACTGACCCTTTTGGATCATGGGTAAGATTGTCCGAATAGTTTCCATTTTGAACGATGGAACTCTTAGGAATTTGTTTAGGATCTTTAAATCAGAGATTGGTCTGAAGGTTCCCTCTTTCTTGGGAACCACAAACAGATTTGAGTAAAACCCCTGTCCGTGTTCCGACCGCGGAACCGGGCGGATCACTCCCATTAACAAAAGATCTTGAACACAGCGTAGAAACGCCTCTTTCTTTGTCTGGTTTGTTGACAACCTTGAAAGATGAAATCTCCCTTTGGGAGGAGAAGCTTTGAAGTCCAGAAGATATCCCTGGGATATGATCTCTAACGCCCAGGGATCCTGGACATCTCTTGCCCAAGCCTGGGCGAAGAGAGAAAGTCTGCCCCCTACTAGATCCGTTGCCGGATCGGGGGCCCTCACTTCATGCTGTCTTAGGGGCAGCAGCAGGTTTTCTGGCCTGCTTGCCCTTGTTCCAGGTCTGGTTAGGTTTCCAGCCTTGTCTGTAGCGAGCAACAGTTCCTTCCTGTTTTGGAGCAGAGGAAGTTGATGCTGCTCCTGCCTTGAAGTTACGAAAGGCACGAAAATTAGACTGTCTAGCCCTTGGTTTGGCTCTGTCTTGAGGCAGGGCATGGCCCTTACCTCCCGTAATGTCAGCAATAATTTCTTTCAAACCGGGCCCGAATAATGTCTGCCCTTTGAAAGGTATGTTAAGCAATTTAGATTTAGAAGTCACATCAGCTGACCAGGATTTTAGCCACAGCGCTCTGCGCGCCTGAATGGCGAATCCGGAATTCTTAGCCGTAAGTTTAGTTAAATGTACCACGGCATCAGAAATAAATGAATTAGCTAGCTTAAGGGCTTTAAGCTTGTGTGTAATCTCATCCAATGGAGCTGTGTCAAGGGTCTCTTCCAGAGACTGAAACCAAAATGCCGCCGCAGCCGTGACAGGCGCAATGCATGCAAGGGGTTGCAATATAAAACCTTGTTGAACAAACATTTTCTTAAGGTAACCCTCTAACTTTTTATCCATTGGATCTGAAAAGGCACAGCTATCCTCCACCGGGATAGTGGTACGCTTAGCTAAAGTAGAAACTGCTCCCTCCACCTTAGGGACCGTTTGCCATAAGTCCCGTGTGGTGGCGTCTATTGGAAACATTTTTCTAAATATAGGAGGGGGGGAAAAGGGCACACCTGGCCTATCCCACTCCTTAGTAATAATTTCTGTAAGTCTCTTAGGTATAGGAAAGACGTCAGTACACGCCGGTACCGCATAGTATCTATCCAGCCTACATAATTTCTCTGGGATTGCAACCGTGTTACAATCATTCAGAGCCGCTAATACCTCCCCTAATAATACACAGAGGTTTTCAAGCTTAAATTTAAAATTTGAAATGTCTGAGTCCAGTCTATTTGGATCAGATCCGTCACCCACAGAATGAAGCTCTCCGTCTTCATGTTCTGCCACTTGTGAAGCAGTATCAGACATGGCTCTAACATTATCAGCGTACTCTGTTCTCACCCCAGAGTGGTCGCGTTTACCTCTAAGTTCTGGTAATTTAGATAAAACTTCAGTCATAACATTAGCCATGTCTTGTAAAGTGATTTGTAATGGTCGCCCTGATGTACTTGGCGTCGCAATATCACGCACCTCCTGAGCGGGAGATGCAGGTACTGACACGTGAGGAGAGTTAGTCGGCATAACTTTCCCCTCGTTGTCTGGTGAAATTTTCTTAAAATGTACAGATTGACTTTTATTTAAAGTAGCATCAATGCAATTAGTACACAAATTTCTATTGGGCTCCACATTGGCTTTTGAACATATTGTACAAAGAGATTCCTCTATGTCAGACATGTTAAAACAAACTAGCAAGCTTGGAAAATACTTTTCAAATAAATTTGCAAGCAATATAAAAAACGTTACTGTGCCTTTAAGAAGCACACAAAAACTGTCACAGTTGAATAACAATGAACAGGATTAGTTATAGAAACCAAATTTTCACAGTAAATGCATAAATTTAGCAAAGGATTGCACTCATTAGCAATGGATGATTAACCCTTAATATCAGAAAAACGGATAACAATTGAAAATATAAGCGTTTTTATCACAGTCAAAGCACAGTCTCACAGGTCTGCTGTGAGTGATTACCTCCCTCAAAACTAGTTTTGAAGACCCCTGAGCTCTGTAGAGACGTCCTGGATCATGCAGGGAGAAGAAGGCAGACTGTGACTGAATTTCTAATGCGTAGTAAAAGCGTCAAAATAGGCCCCTCCCACTCACAATACAACAGTGAGGGAAGCTCAGTAAACTGTTTTAATTCAAAACAAACGACAGCCATGTGGAAAATAACGCCCAAAACAATTTTTCACCAAGTACCTCAGATAATTAAACGATTTAACATGCCAGCAAACGTTTAAAATCTAATTTATGAAATGTCATTAAAAAGCCTGCTGCTAGTCGCTCACACTGCAAGTTAGGCTAAAAGTTATATGCATACAGTATTTTCCCAGTGAAGTGCCATTCCCCAGAAATACTTAAGTGTAAACATACATACATATCAGCCTGATACCAGTTGCTACTACTGCATTTAAGGCTGTACTTACATTATATCGGTATTAGCAGTATTTTCTCAGTCAATTCCATTCCTTAGAAAATAATATACTGCAACATACCTCTTTGCAGGTGAACCTGCCCGCTGTCCCCTGTTCTGAAGTTACCTCACTCCTCAGAATGGCAGAGAACAGCAAATGGATCTTAGTTACGTTCGCTAAGATCATACACAAAACTCAGGTAGATTCTTCTTCAAATGCTGCCTGAGAAAAAACAACACACTCCGGTGCCGTTTAAAATAAACTTTTGATTGAAGAAATAAAACTAAGTTTAATAACCACAGTCCTCTCACACATCCTATCTATTAGTTGGGTGCAAGAGAATGACTGGGTATGACGTAGAGGGGAGGAGCTATATAGCAGCTCTGCTTGGGTGATCCTCTTGCACTTCCTGTTGGGGAGGAGTTAATATCCCATAAGTAATGGATGACCCGTGGACTGACTACACTTAACAGGAGAAATTACATTTGGATTTTGTGTACCTTTAAAGAGAGCTTTATGGCTTAAATCTTGGTGAGTTGACAAGGTTTCTAAGAATAGGCTATTATCAGTCCCTTTTGAAGGGAAGATGCTTTTGGCTTTCAAATTTGATTCTATTGTACAAAACGGTTATTGGAGGAAAAGGGCTTTTCTACCTCAGGACAAAAAGTCTAAGGGGAAGTACAAACAAACAAATCATTTTCATTCCATTTGCTCCCCTAGAGCTCAAAAGTCCCCATCCAACCAGAAGTAGGAATCCTCCTTTATGGAAGCCAGGCTCTTTTTGGTCTAAGAACAGACAGATCAAAAAGCCCAATTCCAATAAGAAATCTGCATGAAGGGACGCCCCCCTGTCCAGAAGATCTTCTGGAAGTGGGCAGATTGATTTGGGTCTCAGAAGCCCTGGTTTTGATCAGTTCAGGATCCCTGGGTTCTCAATATTATATCCCAGGGTTATAGCAAAGGATCCTGTTAAGGCGGCTGTCTTTTTTCAATGTGTTCAAGACTTAGACGACATAGGAGTGATCCAACCTATTCCAAACTCTCAACAGGGACAGAGTTTCTATTCCAACCTCTTCATTGTCCCAAAGAAGGAGAACACCTACTGTTGTATCCTAGAACTAAAGACTCTGAACAAATTTGCTTGTGTTCCTTCTTTCAAAATGGAAACTATCTGTACCATTTTGCCTCTAGGTTAAGAAGGTCAATTTATGACAACCATAGACTTAAAGAATGCATATCTGTGCATCCCAATTCACAACGATCATTTCCAGTTTCTGAGATTTGCTTTCCTCAACATTTCCAATTTGAGGCCCCTTCGGTTTAGCCCAGCCCCTCACATTTTTATGGAGGTATTAGGGGCTCCTTTAGCAGTGATCAGAGCACAGGGCATATCCATTGCCCCTTATTTGGATGATATTTTGGTCCAAACTCTGTCTCTTTTTCTGGCAACTACTCATACCCACAGAATAGTAGCTTTTCTTCAGGAACATGGATGGAAAATCAATGTCTCCAAAAGTTCCTTATCCCCAGCCACAAGGGTGTTTTTTTTGGGGGGGGGGTTATAATAGACTCTGTACAAATGCACTTGTTTCACAAAGATACCTGCAGAACCAAACTTCAGACTGCCAATCATTCCCTAAATATGGCTCATTCTCCATTTGTAGTACAATGTATGGAGGAAGTAGGTCTAATGGTTGCAGCATCAGACACAGAGCCTTTTGCTTGCTTTTTTTTTTAATCTTCGTCCTCACCAATTGTCCATGCTTCAACAGTGGTCAAAAGAATGTTTCCAACTGGAACAGCAGATAGAGTTCTGTTCTTTAGTCAAACTATCTCTCTCATGGTGGAGGGAATGTCCCTATTTGACCGTTGGAGCTTAATTTCTTCTGGACCGTGGTCACTATGGATGCACATCTAATGAGTTTGGGTGCTGTTTGGGAGTCCATAGGAGCTCAGGGAGTATGGTCCCCTCAGGAGGCGAGATTACCTATCAACATATAATATTCTTCGGCCCTTCAGTCTTGGCCCATTCTCAAGCAGGTAAAATTATTTTGGTTCCAGTCAGATAAACCTCACTGCTGTGGCGTACATCAATCATCAGGGAGGGACTTGAAGTCCCTTAGCTATGCAAGAGGTATCTCACATTCTGTCTAGGGCACCTTATCGGCCATTCACATTCGGAGAGTGAATTGGGAAGCAGATTACCTAAGTCATCAGTCCATCCAGGAGAATGGTCTCTTCATCAGGACGTGTTCAATCAATTAGTTCTGAGATGGGGTTTTTCAGAAATAGATCTAATGGCATCCAAATTGAACAGCAAACTTCCAGTTTATTACACCAGTTCAAGAGATCTAAGAGCTTGCATGATAGATACTCTAGTCTGTCCTTGGACTTTTCAACTGGCCTATCTATTTTCTATGTTTGTTCTTCTTCCAAGAGCCATTGCCACAATCAAACAGGAATTGGCTTCAGTAATTCTCATAGCTCCGGAGTGGCCCCGCAGAACTTGGTATGTGGACCTAATCAAGATGTCTTCTCTTCCTCCATGGACTTAAAAGGAAAGATCTGCTGTCTCAAGGTTCCTTGTATCATCCGGTTGTCAAATCTCTGAATTTGATGGCATAGAGGTTGAATGCCTAGTTCTCAAAAACAGATGTTTCTCAGATTCTGTTATTTCTACTCTACTGCAAGCCAGAAAGCCTGTCACACAAAGAATTTATCATAAGATTTGGAAAGCTTACTTTCTTTGGTGTTTGTCTAGATGTTTTTCTTGGAAATCATTTAGAATCCCCAGAATTCTTAAGTTACTTCAGGATGGAATGGATAAGGGTTTATCGGCTAGTTCTCTGAAGGGTCAGATTTCAGCCTTATCACTAAGGAGAAGCAATGGCACTACTCTTATTGGTACAGAGGGAACTTTTTCGGTTCACGGCACACTTAATATTTCAAGATTTTTCCAAGGCACCCAAGTCAAACCATAGTTCTATATTACATACCTGACAGTTGCAGTGCGCTGTTGGTGGCTTGGTGCGATTAGTATTAAATGCAAATGATCAAACTTTTACACTTAAATTAATAAAATCATAAAGGAACCAGCAATAAACTTTTATTTGAAAAGATTCAACATCACAAAAATCACAAACAATTTATTCATAGGAATAATTAGTTAGACGGATGAGCCTGTTGTTCATTACACATCTTTTGAAATCTCGGAATCAAACTGGATACAGTCACCCTCATTTCCTGTTCCACGTTGATTTTCGCACGGTATTTGCTTTTTATCACAGCGGCCGCCGAAAACCCAGTTTCGCTGTGATAGGTGATCTTCAAAAACAGAATTTTTATTGCCAGAGAAATTAACTTCATTGGAGACCACAAACTGCTGCAACAAGAGGAAACTATCTTTGCCACCGTCTTCATTCATTTTTCTGAAAGCTGAAATCTACTTGGCCAATTTCAAAATGTGCATGTTGCCTCCCTGCAGGTAGAGATTCAACGCATTTAACTTTTCAAAAATATCACACAAGTATGCTAGGTTGACTAAAAAATCTGTTTCCACAAAGTGTTTGGCATACTCGTGTTTTTCTTCTTCAAGAAAAATGTAGATTTCTTGCAGTAATTGAAACGTACAGGGCAATATATTGCCACGAGCGAGCCACAGTGAGTGGCAGTAGTACAACAAAGACGTGTTTTCGGCTCCCATATACTCACACAATTTTTTGTAAAACCTTGCTTTCACTAGTCTAGTTTTTTATAAACTTTACCATTCACCACACATTCTAAAACCAGATTCAATGGAGGACTCAAATACTTTGATGCGAGTGCTTCTCTATGAACGAAGCAACGAGTCCACAATGCATCCAGAGCTTTGTTTCTGATAAGCGCCTGCAATCCTCCATAACGGCCGGACATTGAACGACCACCATCAGTACAGACACCAATGCACTTTGTCCATTCCAAATTATTTTCAACCATAAATGTTTCCAGGATATCAAACAAGTCTTGAGCCTTTGTACTTGCATTGATACTTTTACAAAAGAGAAGGTCCTCCACAATGTCATTGCCATCTACGAACCGTACATAGCAAATCAAATGTGCATCCTTGTTATTGTCCGTGGCCTCATCCAGCTGCAAGCCAAATTCCTCTCCTTTCAGTTTTTCAATTTATTGATCATTGAGATCCTCTGCCACGTGCTGAATTTTGCGACTGATAGTATTGTTAGACAAAGGCACATTTG
This sequence comes from Bombina bombina, assembly GCF_027579735.1. Classification (NCBI taxonomy): domain Eukaryota; kingdom Metazoa; phylum Chordata; class Amphibia; order Anura; family Bombinatoridae; genus Bombina; species Bombina bombina. Next base: position 526,504,670 of record NC_069500.1, on the reverse strand, counting down.
AAAGCAGTTTCCCCGCAGATTCACCGATCATAATGTTCACCAAATCTATAGCAGCCGGAAGAATTAGTTACTTTGCGATGGTATGGGGCTTTTAACACTTCGCAACTCCATATGCAACCTTGTATGAGGCTAGCAGAGCATTGTTTGGTATTGACAAATGCCGATAAAAAGTACCTTGTTGTTGTTTTAATTCTTTTACCTTTCTGGTAAAGAAGTTGCGAGATTTACCAACCATGTTTCAATGATTGTTTTCTAAATGGCGTTTTAGCTTCCTTGGAATCATGCATTCTAGAGCCAAAATCTTCGAACACACTACACACTGTGGTCTCTCTTCACCATTGACATTTGTTGATGTAAAGCCAAAATCCATATAATTGTCATCATATTTATGATATTTCCACTTCTTCACACACCCGCCACTAGTTTTCGGTGCATCCTCTTAATTTTAAGTCCTAGGGGCCGATTTATCAATGTCTGGCAGACATGATCCGCTGTAGCGGATCATGTCCACCAGACATCGCTGAATGCTGTCAGCATTTAACATTGCACAAGCAATTCACCAGAACTGCTTGTGCAATGCCACCCTTGCAGATTTGTGGCCAATCAGCCTCTAGCAGGGGGTATCAATCAACCTGATCGGGCTGATTGATGTCCGCAGCCTCGGAGGAAGCGGACAAGTTAAGGAGCAGCGGTCTTAAGACCACTGCTTCTTAACTCCTGTTTCCAGCGAAACAGGAGTATTTGGCCCAATTCGGGCCATGATAAATCAGCCCCCTAGTGTGCTCATTAAATAAAAACTTGTCAATTTTTTAGGAAAAACAAAATTTATGCTTACCTGATAAATTTATTTCTCTTGTGGTGTATCCAGTCCACGGATCATCCATTACTTGTGGGATATTCTCCTTCCCAACAGGAAGCTGCAAGAGGATCACCCACAGCAGAGCTGTCTATATAGCTCCACCCCTAACTGCCACCTCCAGTCATTCGACCGAAGAGAAAGGAGAAACTATAGGGTGCAGTGGTGACTGTAGTTTAAAAATAAATAAAAACACCTGCCTTAAAATGACAGGGCGGGCCGTGGACTGGATACACCACAAGAGAAATAAATTTATCAGGTAAGCATAAATTTTGTTTTCTCTTGTAAGGTGTATCCAGTCCACGGATCATCCATTACTTGTGGGATACCAATACCAAAGCTATAGGACACGGATGAAAGGAGGGACAAGGCAGGCGCTTAAATGGAAGGCACCACTGCCTGTAAGACCTTTCTCCCAAAAATAGCCTCTGAAGAAGCAAAAGTATCAAATTTGTAGAATTTAGAAAAAGTATGAAGCGAAGACCAAGTCGCCGCCTTACAAATCTGTTCAACAGAAGCCTCATTCTTAAAAGCCCATGTGGAAGCTACCGCTCTAGTAGAATGAGCTGTAATTCTTTCAGGAGGCTGCTGGCAAGCAGTCTCATAAGCTAAGCGGATTATACTTCTTAGCCAAAAAGAAAGAGAAGTTGCCGAAGCCTTTTGGCCTCTCCTCTGTCCAGAGTAGACAACAAACAATGCAGATGTTTGACGAAAATCTTTAGTAGCTTGTAAATAAAACTTTAAAGCACGAACCACGTCAAGATTGTGTAATAGACGTTCCTTCTTTGAAGAAGGATTAGGACACAGTGACGGAACAACAATCTCCTGATTGATATTCTTATTAGATACCACCTTAGGAAGAAAACCAGGTTTGGTACGTAACACTACCTTATCTGCATGGAAAACGAGATAAGGGGAATCACATTGTAAAGCAGATAACTCCGAAACTCTTGGAGCCGAGGAGATAGCTACTAAAAACAGAACTTTCCAAGATAAGAGCTTAATATCTATGGAATGCAAAGGTTCAAACGGAACCCCTTGAAGAACTAAATTTAAACTCCATGGCGGAGCAACAGGTTTAAACACAGGCTTGATTCTAACCAAAGCCTGACAGAACGCCTGAACATCTGGAACCTCAGCCAGACGTTTGTGCAAAAGAATAGACAGAGCAGAAATCTGTCCCTTTAAGGAACTAGCTGACAAACCCTTATCCAATCCTTCTTGGAGAAAGGATAATATCCTAGAAATACTGACTTTACTCCATGAGTAACCCTTGGATTCACACCAATGAAGATATTTACACCATATCTTATGATAGATTTTCCTGGTGACAGGCTTTCGCGCCTGTATTAAGGTATCAATGACCGACTCGGAGAAAACACGCTTTGATAAAATTAAGCGTTCAATCTCCAAGCAGTCAGATGCAGAGAAATTAGATTTGGATGGTTGAAAGGACCCTGAAGTAGAAGATCCTGTCTCAGCGGCAGAGTCCATGGTGGAAAGGATGACATGTCCACCAGATCTGCATACCAAGTCCTGCATGGCCACGCAGGTGCTATCAAAATCACCGAAGCTCTCTCGTGCTTGATTTTGGCAATAAGATGAGGGAGCAGAGGAAACGGTGGAAACACATAATCCAGGTTGAAGGACCAAGGCGCTGCTAGAGCATCTATCAGTGCTGCCTTGGGATCCCTGGACCTGGATCCGTAACAAGGAAGCTTGGCGTTCTGACAATACGCCATGAGATCCAGTTCTGGTTTGCCCCAAAGTTGAATCAACTGCGCAAACACCTCCGGATGGAGTTCCCACTCCCCCGGATGAAAAGTCTGTCGACTTAGAAAATCCGCCTCCCAGTTCTCTACTCCTGGGATATGGATAGCTGATAGAAGGCAAGAGTGAACCTCTGCCCATAGAATTATTTTTGAAACCTCCAACATTGCTAGGGAACTCCTTGTTCCCCCTTGATGGTTGATGTAGGCTACAGTCATGATATTCTCCGACTGAAATCTGATGAACCTGACCGCAGCAAGCTGAGGCCAAGCCTGAAGAGCATTGAATATCGCTCTTAGTTCCAGAATGTTTATCGAAAGAAGTACCTCCTCCTGAGTCCATGAGCCCTGAGCCTTCAGGGAGTTCCAGACTGCACCCCAGCCCAAAATGCTGGCATCTGTCGTTACAATTGTCCAATCTGGCCTGCGGAAGGTCATACCCTTGGACAGATTGACCCGAGATAGCCACCAGAGAAGAGAATCCCTGGTCTCTTGATCCAGATTTAGTAGAGGGGACAAATCTGTGTAATCCCCATTCCACTGACTGAGCATGCAGAGTTGCAGCGGTCTGAGATGTAGGCGGGCAAACGGCACTATGTCCATTGCTGCTACCATTAAGCCGATTACTTCCATACACTGAGCCACTGAAGGGCGAGAAGTAGAATAAAGAACACGGCAGGAATTTAGAAGTTTTGACAACCTGGCCTCTGTCAGGTAAATCTTCATTTCTACAGAATCTATTAGAGTTCCTAGGAAGGAAACTCTTATGAGAGGGGATAGAGAACTCTTTTCTTCGTTCACTTTCCACCCATGAGACCTCAGGAATGCCAGAACAATGTCCGTATGGGACCTGGCGATTTGAAAATTCGACGCCTGTATCAGAATGTCGTCTAGGTAAGGGGCTACTGCTAAACCCTGCGGCCTTAGGACCGCCAGGAGTGACCCCAGAACCTTCGTAAAGATTCTTGGTGCCGTAGCTAACCCAAAGGGAAGAGCCACAAACTGGTAATGCCTGTCTAGGAAGGCGAACCTGAGAAACCGATGATGATCTCTGTGTATCGGAATATGAAGATAAGCATCCTTTAAGTCCACGGTAGTCATATATTGACCCTCCTGGATCATAGGTAGGATGGTTCGAATAGTCTCCATCTTGAAGGATGGGACCCTGAGAAATTTGTTTAGGATCTTGAGATCTAAGATTGGTCTGAAGGTTCCCTCTTTCTTGGGAACTACAAACAGATTTGAATAGAAGCCTTGCCCCTGTTCCTCCTTTGGAACTGGGTGGATCACTCCCATAACTAGGAGGTCTTGAACACAATGTAAGAATGCCTCTCTCTTTATCTGGTTTGCAGATAATTGTGAGAGATGAAATCTTCCTTTTGGGGAAGAAGCTTTGAAGTCCAGAAGATATCCCTGGGACACAATTTCCAACGCCCAGGGATCCTGGACATCTCTTGCCCAAGCCTGGGCGAAGAGAGAAAGTCTGCCCCCTACTAGATCCGTTACCGGATCGGGGGCTGATCTTTCATGCTGTCTTAGAGGCAGCAGCAGGTTTTTTGGACTGCTTTCCTTTGTTCCAAGCCTGGTTAGGTCTCCAGACTGGCTTGGACTGGGCAAAATTACCCTCTTGCTTTGTATTAGAGGAAGTTGAAGCTGTGCCACTCTTGAAGTTTCGAAAGGCACGAAAATTAGTCTGTTTGGTCCTTAATTTGTTGGACCTATCCTGAGGAAGGGCGTGACCTTTTCCTCCAGTAATATCAGAAATGATCTCCTTCAGTCCAGGCCCGAATAGGGTCTGCCCCTTGAAGGGAATGTTGAGAAGCTTAGACTTTGAAGTAACGTCAGCTGACCAGGATTTAAGCCATAACGCCCTACGGGCCTGAATAGCAAAACCTGAGTTCTTAGCCGTTAGTTTGGTTAAATGAACAACGGCGTCAGAAACAAATGAATTGGCTAGCTTAAGAGCTTTAAGCTTGTCAAGGATATCATCCAATGGGGTTTCTACCTGTAGAGCCTCTTCTAGAGACTCAAACCAGAAGGCCGCAGCAGCAGTGACAGGGTCAATGCATGCAAGGGGCTGGAGAATAAAAACTTGTTGAATAAACATTTTCTTAAGGTAACCCTCTAATTTTTTTATCCATTGGATCTAGAAAAGCACAACTGTCCTCGACGGGGATAGTTGTACGCTTAGCTAGGGTAGAGACTGCTCCCTCCACCTTAGGGACCGTTTGCCACAAGTCCCGTGTAGCGGCATCTATGGGAAACATCTTTTTAAAAACAGGAGGGGGAGAGAACGATACATCGGGTCTATCCCATTCCTTAGTAATAATTTCTGAAAACCTCTTAGGTATTGGAAAAACATCAGTGTAAACAGGCACTGCATAGTATTTATCCAATCTACACAATTTCTCTGGGACTATAATCCAGAGTTGCTAAAACCTCCCTGAGCAACACGCGGAGGTGTTCAAGCTTAAATTTAAATGTAGACATTTCAGAATCAGGTTGAAGTGTCTTCCCTGAGTCAGAAAAATCACCCACAGATAGAAGCTCTCCTGCCTCAGCTTCTGCACATTGTGAGGGTATATCAGACATAGCTACTAAAGCGTCAGAGAGCTCTGTATTTTTCTTAGCCCCAGAGCTGTCTCGCTTTCCTTGTAACCCTGGCAGTTTGGGCAATACCGCTATAAGGGTATGATCCATAACTGCCGCCATGTCTTGTAAGGTAAACGCTATGGGCGCGCTAGATGTACTTGGCGTCCCTTGAGCGGGAGTTATAGGTTCTGACACGTGGGGAGAGTTAGTCGGCATAACTTCCCCATGTCAATTTCCTTTGGTGATAAATCTTTTAAAGCCAGAATATGGTCTTTATAACTTATAGTAAGATCAGTGCATTTGGTACACATTCTAAGAGGGGGTTCCACAATGGCTTCTAAACATAATGAACAAGGAGTTTCCTCTATGTCAGACATGTTTAACAGACTAGTAATGAGACCAGCAAGCTTTGAAAACACTTTAATTAATGTGAAAAAGCAGAATATAAAAAACGGTACTGTGCCTTTAAGGGAAAAAAAACAAATACAAAAACTGCAAAACAGTGAAAAAAGCAGTTAACTCTATGAAATCTTTACAGTGTATATACTAGACTAAAATAGCATTGCACCCACTTGCAAATGGATGATTAACCCCTCAGGCTCAAAAACGAAGCAAAAAAACAGTAAAACCGTTATAACAGTCACAAGCAAACTGCCACAGCTCTACTGTGGCTCCTACCTTCCCATAAAACGACTTTTGTAGTAACCAAAAACCTTTACAGAGGTCCAATATGTCAGTGGACTCCTTCAGGGAAGCTGGATGTCTCAGAATGTAAAAACAACTGCGCAATTAGAGCGTGAAAATAGGCCCCTCCCACCATGCACTCAAAGTCAGAGGGCCTAAAAAAACTACTCCTAAGAGTAAAATAACAGCCATGTGGAAAACTAGGCCCCCAAATAAATATTTATCACCCTTAGTAAAAAACGTTCTTTATAAATCTTTTTTAACATACTAAGCCATAAGAGCAAGTAACATGAATATTACCCTTTACTGCAAGCACGATGCCAGTCGTTTATTAAATCACTGCAATCAGGCTTACCTTAAATATATCAGGCACTGTCAGCATTTTCTAGACTTCTTATCATCTCTCTAGAAAAAAATATACTGAACATACCTCAGGGCAGTTAATTCTGCCAGCCGTTCCCCCAGCTGAAGTTTTCCCATACTCTTCAGTTATGTGTGAGAACAGCAGTGGATCTTAGTTACAACCTGCTAAGATCATCAAAAACCTCAGGCAAAACTCTTCTTCTAATTTCTGCCTGAGGTAAAAACAGTACAACGCCGGTACCATTTAAAAATAACAAACTTTTGATTGAAGATAAACTACACTAAGTCACCACATATCTCTAGCTACTTCCCTTGTCGAGAGCTGCAAGAGAATGACTGGAGGTGGCAGTTAGGGGAGGAGCTATATAGACAGCTCTGCTGTGGGTGATCCTCTTGCAGCTTCCTGTTGGGAAGGAGAATATCCCACAAGTAATGGATGATCCGTGGACTGGATACACCTTACAAGAGAAATAAATATTAAACTATGTACTCGCAATCCAGTCATATATTCACGTGATAGCAGTAACTATAACTTGTTTACAAACCTCTTGCGTCATATGCATCTAAGTAAGTTCATTCGGGTCCATTGTAAATACACTTGTAACTTGTGTTTTAAGGTGCTGAGTATTAACCATATAAATTATATACAATTACAGCAGAGGCTGGACAGGATACTATAGTAAGCACTCTTCCCTCTATAAGGATAATTAAAATTTCAAACTTTAATGAATTTTATTAAAATGGATTGCAAATTTAAAAACAATTGCAGAAAGTAAGCATAAATATAGATAAAAAATACCCTCAATTGGTGAAGTATATTCATTATTAATGGGATGGCTTTAATAGTACAATTGGTTCTGAGAGATGTGGGTGAAATAGTTCCCCAGTGATTACAATTCAACCACTTTAATTAGTAAAAAGTATAGAGAGAAAACACGACACAGGCCTTTAGGCATAAGGTATTCTACCTCAATTATTTATACTGTGGAGAGTTTGTAATCATGTTGTTAATGCATAAGTGTGCAGCCAATATCAATTATAAACAGTAACCAAGTTATATCAATTAAGTATCATAGTATCAACTATGCTGTTCTCACTGATAATACAATGTTACATAGTAAGACTGTTTCTAACTTCTCATTAGTTACCCCTCTGTACAAATTAGTTAACTCTGCAGCGTGTTGATACACTGAGAAGCAGCCGTTAAATGAATATGGCCAATGCTGTTAAACTGAGCATTACATAGTCATTGTGTACATAAGACTGCGCCCAAAAGTTTCTGAATTATCAGCTCTGTCTTGTCATCATCCCTTCTTGGTTTTTCATCAGGATAAAGTGGGACTAAATATGCATTTCTTCCAAAGGTGGTGTCTTCAGAAAGTATTAATCAGGAAATGATTGTTCCTTTGCTTTGTCCAAATACTTCTAACTCTAAGGAATGCCTACTACACAAATTGGATGTGGTCAGAACCTTAAAATTTTATCTTCAGGCTACTAAAGATTTTAGACTGTCTTCTAACTTATTTGTACATTTTTCAGGTCCCAGAAAAGTTGTAAGGCTACGGCGGTGGCTTTGGAATCATAGCTCAAACAGACTATTCATAAGGCTTACTTGTTGTGGGAAAATCCCCTCCAAAAAGATTAAAGGGACAGTCTAGTCAAAATTAAACTTTCATGATTCAGATAGGGCATGCAATTTTAAACAACTTCCCAATTTACTTTGTACATTGGTAGTATTTTTGAAAAGCTAAACCTAGGTAGTCTCAAACTGATTTCTAAACCGTTGAAAACCGCCTCCTAGCTCAGAGCATTTTGAAAGTTTTTCACAGTAAGACAGTACTAGTTCATGTGTGTCATATAGATAACAGTGTGCTCACTCTTGTGGAGTTATTTAGGAGTCTGCACTGATTAGCTAAACTGCATGTCTGTCAAAAGCACTGAGATAAGGGGGCAGTCTGCAGAGGCCTGGATACAAGGTAATCACAGAGGTAAAAAGTATATTAATATAACAGTTTTGGTTATGCAAAACTGGTGAATGGGTAATAAAGGGATTATCTATCTTTTTAAATAATAAAAAATCTGGTGCAGACTGTCCCTTTAACTGCTCATTCCACTAGATCTGCATCTACTTCAAGAATGACATCTCCTTGGAAAAGATTTGCAAGCCGGCAACCTCGTCTTCTCTTAACACTTTTTCTAAATGTTATCATTTTGATACATATGCTTCTTCCGAAGCTTTTGGAAGGAAAATCCTTTAGGCCGCAGTGTCCATCAAATAGGAACTGCCATCTTTTGTCCCACCCATTCTTAACATGGACTTTCAGCTGGGTATTGTATCCCACATGGTATGGACACCTATCAACTCTCATCATCTTACAAAAGAAAAAAAAAATGTTTTGTACCGCTACATTTATTTATTCTGTTTTTTAAAGGGATATAAAACCTCAAATGTTCTTTCATAATTCAGAGCATGTATTTTTAAACAACTTTTTCATTTACTTGTATTATCTTATTTGCTTTGGCACTTATTTCCCTCTTGCCATTGGCTCACCTAGTGTGTTTAGCTACCTCCCAGAAGTGCATTGCTGCTCCTTCAACAAATGATAAGAGAATGAAGCTAATTTGTTAATACATGTAAATTTGAAAGTAGTTTAAAAGTGCATGCTCTATCTGAATCATGAGATTTGGGGGTTTTACGTCCCTTTAAGCTTTATATTGTAATGTGTGTGTCTCTTATTCACATCCAGAGAAGGCTCATAAGGCACCTGTATCTCAACCCTGCATCACTTACTAGTCTCTAAAACACAAGTGATTGCTTTGAACATGCAGCAGCCGCTAATCTGCTATTTTAGCTCAGGGGAGAAATGTTTGTGTTGCTAGAGGTAAGATCATAGATACATAGTCAAAATTATCTAACTAACCCCTCTGTGAAATCAGAATTTTATACAGTTTTAATGATCATCTAATATTTTTATGGTGACATATTTTAGCCTTTCATGGTGACATATTTTAGCCTTTCATGTCATCTGCATAAATTGTAAGATAGTGTAAATTGACAAAACTAATACATTTTATATTCTGATTTTCAAATAGTAATTATAAAGGGGCATAAAAGTGCAAAACGCAAATGCTCTAGTTTATTAGCACATTTTATTATTGCACAGTTGCTTGCACTGGATTAACCCCTGCAAACACTTTTAAGGTCAGCCCCAGAGCAGCAATGGACTACTAGGTGAGCACATCTGCTGAGCCAATGACAAGAGTCATATGTTGCATAGCCACCAATTACCAGATATCTCCCAGTAGTGTATTACTGCTCTGAGCATATTTAGGTATACCATGCACTACTGGGTGCTAGCAGAGCACTTTGGGATCGATTTATCAAACTGCAGCGGACATATGCGCCCCTGTCCACCGCAGCTCGCCTATGTGTAAGTCAATAAAAGGCAAATATGTGCAGCCACCAATTAGCAGCTAGTTCCCAGTAGTACATTGCTACTCATGAGCCTATCTATGTATGCTTTTTAACAAAGGATACCAGGCATGTGCATTCTGACTATTAGTTAGCAAATGAATGCTGAATATGGCAGCTGCTAGCAGCATTTGGCTATTTTCAGAGCTGGATTTCTTCTTGTAAAAGTGCAACAAACCAAGATCTGTGCAAATCTAGATCTTAGTGTGTTGCACTTTGACAGTAAGAAATCCGGCTCTGATAATAGCAGAATGCCACTACTGGCAGTAGGGTTGCCACCTCGGACATGTTTTCCTGGACACTTATTAGTAGGGTGACCATATTGCTGCTTTAAAAAGGGACAAATATGAATAATACATATGTCAGGGTTCGTATTCAAAACATTTCTTTAAACAGCCCTAAAAGCAGCCCTGGCATGTATTTTTCATATGTGCCCCTTTTTAAAGCGGCAATATGGTCACCCTACTTATTAGTTATGCAAGCTGTAGGGTAAGTATTGTGCCTCTGGACATCACAGGAAAAATGATGATGAACAGCACAACACATGTTCCTCCCTGCACACCCTGCAGCATGTGTAACTCATAAGTGTCCAGGAAAACATGGCAGCCATATTCAGCATTTGTTAGCTAAAGAATAGTCCAAATGCACATGGCTAAAGGATACCAAGACAAGGAAGCACATTTGACAATAGAAATAAATTAAAAAAACTTTTTTTTTTTTATAACAACATGCCCTATCTATCTGATTTACAAAAGAAAAGTTTTGAGTTTATGCCCCTTTAATTGCTCCTAAATATATATCATATGCATTTGGTTTATATATTTTATTTCAGGGACATTTGTTTTGTATATGTTACATATTATTTGATTTTACAGAAGATTATCATTTTCATGTTAGTAGGTGTTGTGGTTTAATTTATTATTTTATAGAAAATCTTAAAATTGCAGTTTCATCATTGCAAGCAAAATGGCAATTCCTTACGAATCGTGAGAGCGAAATCCTAATCAGAAAGACACGTTATTTCTTTAGGTATGTGAGCGCTACTCGTAATCTGATTTATTTTACAATATACTTTACATAATTTATCGTATTTTAAATATTTTCATTTGTTTCCTTCCTCACTTAATTTCCGGAAATCACGACGTCGATAAAACGGGACTTGCTTTTTTTCTCCAGGCCAACATGCTCTGTTTGTCTATACTAATGTAGATGACAAGCAGGCTGACCTATAGGTGAGCTGTATTTTGATTGTTCAGTACCAATTAGCTCTTGGTTTGTTCTAGGATCTCTGCTTACCAATTTGATCATAATTAATTAACAGCCTTTTGCGGATTGGTAGCCGCATGTGGCCACGCCTATTGTGGGTGCGGTCACACGATGATGGAGAGAGTAATAATGGCGGCGCCCGGGGTAAGTGAACCACTTTGAGTTTGTACACGTGACTTAATAATGTCTTATGTGCTATGGCTTACTTATTATCACCGTTCTGATCAGTATATAAATATATATGTATCCTTTGTTTACCCTGTTAAATGCGGTTAATACCTAAGCATGCTAGTAGTGTGTTTCGCGATTGTATCCATGTTAGCTCATATTTTGCCCAATATATCACATACCTCCCACTGGGTACTACTGACCATAGATTAATAATAAAAGTATTACAACTTTTCGATTCTATGTTTTAACCCCTTTGTCACCAGGAATTTTAAAGGAAAACTTGCCATATCCCAGAAATGATTTAGCATTTTTGCTAACACTCGATATAAACAGAAATAAGAGCCTTTTTTTAGATCCAATTTATTTCACAGTGAAAAGCATTTTGCAAAAAAGGTTCAGATTTGGGAGTTGTATGAAAACATATAAATAAATATATATATTAGACAACCCAAAGTATTGATAACATATGTGTCCATTTTGGTATGCCACTATTTGGCTGCCAAATACAATCATATAAAGAAAAATGTTAACTTCTTTGGGGTCCCCTTTCTTCAGAAACAGCAGACATGCATGGCTTTGCCATTTGTGTTTGGCAATTAGAAGGTGGCTAATTGCAGCTGTGCACAACACTTCAGAAGTGTGGTGCCCCCTGGTCACCATCATTTTAGGTACTGGCAGACTTTATGTCAGTATGCAGTTTAGGGCTTTTATTTATTTAAAACATTTTTTTTTTAATTTCATGTGTAGAGATCCCTCCCACCTCCTTAACTCCCCACAACAGCACTTTAACCCTCCCACTGATCCCCACCATGTTTGTTTCTGGCACATAGTCTATCCCTCTCCCTTCAAAACTAATTTTCTGTAGTGTAGGGATCCTCCCTCCCCTGATGTACCTCCCCTGATGTACCTCCCACCGGCACCAATGAATGGTTACAGACAGTGACACAGACTGTAACTCTCTGTAATGATAGGGCAATCTGGCTTCATACAGTAACAGAGCCCGATCAGATTGTTACATATCCTGTTGGCATAGGCCAAAATATTCAGATATTGACATTGCACCTCACCTGGATTTTTTGACTAACAAATGGTCTGCATACATTTGAATAATATTGTGTTGCAGTACCATTTTTATTTTTAGGACAGTTGTGGAATTTGGGGGCATGTACTTTTTGTAGGATTGCCAGCTGTTGTACATAAAAATACTGGATGATTAGGTGAAATAGGTAGATGTGGTTATGGTCAAATATAAGATCGGACCCTATGGTTTGCATATTCAGTCAGCAATATGTACAACTAGAGTATGTACTTCAAATTCTCATAGAAATTGAATAACAGATTATAGCAATATAATGAATGAAAGTATATTGCAAAGTTGTTTTACTAGGCTTAATTAAACATTATGTGGAATTCAAGACGTTTTATGCCTCTTTAAGGTACATACTTGTGCAAAAATAAAACACTCAAACAAAATAGACAATTTTATTTTTGTACTTGTGCTCATATGTATGATATATATTGTTAACTGCCACAAAGTTCTGCAGCAGCCACGATGCCAAGGGGTTTAGAATCCACAAGGCATCCATTGGTGCCCCCGCTTATTGCCAACAGCCATACCTAAAATTTAGCTTATATATGAAATAGGGCTGGCCAAACATTTCTGGCTTCTAAATGTATATTTGATGGTTTCTAGGTTTTGAACGAATTTGTCTAGCCCTGCATTAGAGCATTTTATTTTTACACTTGCATGTAACTTTAAAGGGACACTAAAACCCAATTTTTTTTCATTAACGATTCAGACAGAGAATGCAACTTTCTAATTTACTCCTATTATAAATTTGTCTTTGTTCTCTTGCTATCTTTATTTAAAAAGCAGGAATGTAAAGTTTAAGAGCCGGCCCATTTTTGGTTGAGAACCTGAATTATGCTTGCTTATTGGTTTGCTAAATGTAGCCACCAATAAGCAATCGGTATCCAGGGTGCTGAACCTAAAATGGGCTGGCTCCTAAGCTTTAAATTCCTGCTTTTTAAATAAAGATAGCTAGAGAACAAAAAACAATTTATAGTAGAAGTAAATAAGAAAGTTGCTTAAAATTGCATGCTCTATCTGAATCATTTAAAAAAAATATTTGAGTTTAGTATCCTTTTAAGTCTTGTGTGTGTGATTATTTTTTTTTTCTTATATATTGAGAGAGAAAAAAGAAAACAAATACATTTTAAAACTAGACACATAAAATATCAGACTGTACTGTACATTGAGAGTGGAGGAGCACTGGAGTAAAACTTACTTCTTTATTAATCCATACGTTAAAACACATGAATCATCATAAATCGAAGTTACAAAGACAAGTAACTCCTCTGAGTACCGTAAAATAGCTCACGCTTTTCGGCTGGGGCCATATTCATAGCTGCTCCAGTACTGTACACCTGGCAACCCATGTCCTGGGCAACTGTTCCAATGTTTGTTATTTTGACTTTGCTTGTTTTTTATTTTCATACGTGGTTAATGCCTTTTCAATATGGCCTGTCAAAAGAAACTATTTCACAGTGAAAACCATTTAGAAAAAATGTTGTAGCACATTTGGAGTTGATGACACAAAAAGAATCCAAAGCAGTCTCTGTCAGCTTGAAGTAAAAACAATCCTTTATTCTTTCAAATTTAAACATACACATGAGTTCATGGCAGGGTAAATCAGGCCGGTTGACTGGTCTTACGCGTTTCGGCGTAGTGCAGTATTCATAGACCTGCAAAATGCTAAGTCAACCAACTTTAAAAAGAGGCTGCTTTGCAGCCATTGGACAGGTGATCAACATATGTTGATGTCTTAAAGTGACTTCACCTCATGGAATACAACTGCCTGCAAGTGTTTTACTGCAAAAGTGGGTTACAATATAACTTTAATTCTATTATAGAATAGTTAAAGCTATGAGTGTTAAATATACTAGAGTGGTGTTATAAGCTCATAGGGTAATCCTACATTTCTGATACCACCTAAACACAATCTGTTTATAAGTAAAGCTTTATGCATAAGGCTTTCATGATATTTATTATTACCATTAGCTATTCTGCTAATTTAAATATCTAAAATAAACCGTGAGATGCTAAATGTTTGCTTTACAATATAATAGAAAGATACTCTATAGCAGTTCATTAGCCAACCACTTCTAGGGTTAAAAATGGAAACATTCATTATCTCTGAACATATATAAACACTCTGGATATACTGAGATGGTAATGTTTTCACCAGGAAAGTGAGCATTAGAAAGTTAAATCTAAAGCCAAAATCAGGAAAATAAAACCCAATACCATATTGTGTTGGCTAAAAGATGGTGGACATAGGAATATACCAATTCATAAAGTAGATACCCCCTTAATGTAAAAATATGTACCGTATATATACTGATTTGTTAAACAACCAGTATAGAAATGAAAATATAATAATTTGGGATAGCGATGGAAAAAATTCCTAAACATTTCCTCTCCGAAAGTAAGGGATAAATAACTCTACTAACTCTATAAAATCATGACATGGATAAACATTTTTGAATAGTATGTTATTCCCAATAATTAATTACATTGAATTCAGAATTGAATCCCTTGGGAATTTGCGTATCTAATTTAAAGATTAAAAAAAAACTCTTGTTTTGAGAGTAATCAATCTCTATCTTCTCCTCTAATGGGTATCTTCACATGTTCTATTGCCCTCCATTTGAAAGTGTTGGTATTTTGCTGGTGTACATCTAAAAAGTGTCTAGAGAGTGCGAAACAGCTTTTTTCATTGTGTATATAACCTAGATGTTCTCTGATACGTGTTCTCACGTCCCTACTCGTCATTCCCACATATTGTAATTTGTGTTCAGTACATGCTATGAGGTAGATCTCATAGGTAGTAGAACAGATAATGCAACCTTTGGTTTTAAATGTATGTCCTGTTACACAGGAGTAACACTCCTTGCCCACAATTAGGAAGTCACATGATTTACAGTGTGGATGATCACACCGATAAGTACCATTGGTAGACAACCAACAACTGGCACTGTTGGAGGACTTCAGATTGCTCAGGGAAAGAATATTACCAATGGTTAGGTTTCTTGAAAACACACCTCTGCAGCCATCTTCTACCACTTTTTTCAGTTGTTTATCACCATACAGTAATGGAAAATACTTTTTAATGATGGTACAGATTTCTGGATATTCTGATGAATATTTTGTGATAAATAGTGGCTGCTTAGTCTGTGTGTTTTTAAGTTTTGGTGACAAAATTTCTACTCTATTGAGGGTGCTTGTCTCTATAGATCTTATTGATTTGGTTCATTCTGTTCCCTCTGTTTTTGAACCTCTCCTTAAAGAGACAGTCAAGTCCAAAAAAAACTTTCATGATTCAAATAGGGCATGTAATTTTAAACGACTTTCCAATTTACTTTTATCACCAATTTTGCTTTGTTCCCTTGGTATTCTTAGTTGAAAGCTAAACCTAGGAGGTTCATATGCTAATTTCTTAGACCTTAAAGGCCGCCTCTAATCTAAATGCATTTTGATAGTTTTTCAGCACTAGAGGGCATTAGTTCATATGTTTCATATAGATAACATTGAGCTCATGCACGTGAATTTACCACAGAGTCAGCTCTGATTGGCTAAAATGCAAGTCTGTCAAAAGAACTGAAATAAGGGGGCAGTCTGCTGAGGCTTAGATACAAGGTAATTACAGAGGTAAAACGTTTATAATTATAACTGTGTT
The DNA here is from genome assembly GCF_027579735.1 of Bombina bombina. NCBI lineage: Eukaryota > Metazoa > Chordata > Amphibia > Anura > Bombinatoridae > Bombina > Bombina bombina. The sequence continues at coordinate 526,488,758 of NC_069500.1, read as the reverse complement.
GGTTATGCAAAACTGGGGAATTGGTAATTAAGGGATTATCTATCTTTTAAAACAACAAAATTACTCTGTTCAAGAAAGTCATTGTTATCTGAGCAAAGACGTTTTGTTCTGATGAACTGGCTTTTTAGGATCCCTTTATAAACATGCTTGGGATGGGCACTTTTTGCATTCAAAATAGAATTACCTGCAATCTTTTTGCGATAGAAGTTTGTTTTGATTTGTCCCATCTTTACAGACCCGGACAATTCAATATCCAAAAAGAACATCTTTTCTTTGTCCCATTCATAGTTGAACATTACACCTGTGTCCTGTGCATTTAAGTACTGAACAAATTGTTCAGCTTCTTGTTTCCCTGATCCCCAGACGATCAACAGATCGTCTATGTAACGCTTGTATATAAAATGATACCATCCTGCATGGGATTAGTATCAGAGTATACAAATTTACACTCTAGACACCCCATGAAAATATTGGCATACGAGGGAGCAAATTTTGCCCCCATCGCTGTGCCTAGTAGTTGCAAGTAAAAGACACCTTCGAACATAAAAAGTTATGCTCCAGGAGGAATCGTGTAACTAGCAAAATATATTCCTTTTCCACAGTACCCATGTCTCTGTCAAGATCCAAAAAATAGCCAATGGCCAGTAGGCCTTTGTCATGCGATATACTTGAGTACAATGATGTGACATCAATTGTCAGTCAGCTATATTCCTCCAGCCATTGAAAATCCTGGAACAGAGACAAGATATGGGTAGTGTCTCTTAGATAGCTGTAGAGTCCCTTAACTGTCCTCTGTAGAATAGAGTCAAGCCACTCCGACAGAGGGCTAAACAATGATCCTATTCCTGAGACTATGGGGTACCCCTTTATGTTATCCAATCTCTTGTGGACTTTTGGCAGATGATGGAATATGGGGACCACTGGGTTTTCAACCACCAGAAAGTTAGATGTATCCCTATCTATAATCCCAATACTTACTCCATCATCTACCAAAGATCTGAGTTCCCGCTGGAATAAGGAACTAGGGTTCCTTTGTAAAACTTGATACGTATGGGGATCACCCAGTTGTCGATTGGCTTCCGCTATGTAATCATTGCGATTCATAACCACTATACTCCCTCCTTTGTCTGACTGGCGAATCACTAATTGTTTGTTATTACTTAGTGTTTTGAGTGCCAAATTCTCTTTAGGTGTAAAATTATTCTTTGGAGGTAGGGTTTTGTATCTCTTTCTAATTCCTCTAACATGGCTATATCACGTTTCCTGAAAGGAGTGTTCATGTTGTCTATGTGAGTGTCGATTCATTTGGAGTTGTATGCATAGAGTGGTGCAAAGTTTAAAAAACTGCAAGGTAAAATATTGCTCTATATACAATTTTTGCATTGAATTACCTCAAAATTGCATGTTTATGCAGGAGTATTAACAATTTATTGAAAAAAATTACGTTTCTAGGTCACAGCCCATTTATTAGATCATACTTTGTTTTAGACATAAAGAATATGTAATAGGTTTTTACTGATTAAAGGGACATAAAACAAGTTGGGATAGAGATAAAATATAATATGTACTTTAATTACATTACCTGCAAATTTATACTGCAGTGCCTCGCCATTAACCCTTTCTTTTTAGTTTCTGAATTGTAAAGCTTTAACTCCCCCACACATTTCCTTCTATGGCTGTATCTATATCCATTGTGTTTTGCTAGAATGCAAAAATGCATAGGGATTATCTGCTGGAGCATGCCTAGAAGCTGTGAACTCATTTGAAATACAATGCCTGTGTCTAAACACTGATAAAGGGGGTGGAGTTTGCTTGTAATTCATTTTGCCTATTTTTGAAAATTATTTTAAAATACTTGCCAGCAATTTAAAAAAAAAAATGTATGTATGCAAACTATTTTTAATTATTTAGCCCTTTAATGATATGCACAGATCTCAACCTGGTTTATGTCCCTTTAATTTGTAAAACTTGCCATTTAGCATTCTTGGTGTTTTGGGTTTGATTTGCATTCTAGACAACACTTGATGAACTTGTTTTGTTTGGTATGTAATCCAAAAGTCTGCTTCCAGTTAGAAAAAGGAACAAACATGCACTGTTTAAGTTTATAATGCTTGGGTTAGTAAAGTAATGTAATCTCCATTCTTGTGTTTGTGCAGGATATTGCATCTGGGGATGTTTCGACAGCAGTAAATCTGCTGAACACTCTACAAGATCAGGTGATAGAGCAGTACAACAATGGCTGATCCTTCATCTTCCTTTAGATTAACCCAATCATAATTCTTCTTTTTCCACAATGCCTATCTGTTTTTCTGTATAACACGGTTTATGTTTCTATAGGTAACCAGTGTCACAGCACTTGTGCAGAGCCTAACACAAAAGGTTCGCAGTGGAATATATCCTACAGATAAGGTACAGTGAATATTCCCTGCAGACATTCACTGCATGTTAAACTTTTCCATTAATTTTTATTATCAAATGTGCTTCATTCTCTTGGTATCCTTAGATAAAAAAGCATACCTAGCTAGGCTGAGGAGTGGCAATGCACTACTGGGAGCTAGCTGGTGATTGTTGGATACATACAAATGCATCTTGTCATTATCTCTCTTTAGTGCAATGCTGATTCTAACTGTGTGTTTAACCCATGCAATAGTACTGTAATAAAATGCACATTTTTAGGTAAAACTTCTTCTGCATTTCAGGGTCTAAGTTTTCTGGAGTTAAAAGATCAGCTGCTTGTGCTATATCTACAGGATCTGACACATGTCATCTTGGAGAAGACCTGTGGGAAATCTCTGCAGGGTAATCAAGCAATCCTGAGACTGGTGGAGATACGCACAGTAAGAGGGGGAACCAAGTGACACGGGGCAGACTTATCTTATTTAGTACATATCATTAGCTAGAACAGAGAAATAAAAATCCAAGGAGGCGAGGGATAACTTGTAAGAAAATAAATCTCTTAATGCTCACATTTTTATATATATATTTTATTATATATACCATATGAAAAAGAAGCTCCCTTATTAAAATAAAACTATAGTAATTTATATATACAATATAATATGTATGTATTAATCCAGCTTACTATGCTGGAGCAGCTATGTGCACAAAAGGAGGTAGCACAGAAGTACATTTAAAAAAAAAAAAAATTTAAATCACATATAAAATGGATTACCATGGATTTAAAATTTGATTTGCATTCTAGACAACACTTGATGAAATTGTTTTGTTTGGTATGTAATCCAAAAGTCTGCTTCCAGTTAGAAAAAAGGAAATTTATGCTTACCCGATAAATTTATTTCTTTTACGATATGACGAGTCCACGGATTTCATCCTTACTTATGGGATATCACCTCCTGGTCAGCAGGAGGAGGCAAAGAGCACCACAGCAGAGCTGTATATATATAGCTCCTCCCTTCCCTCCCACTCCAGTCATTCGACCGAAGTTAGGAAGAGAAAGGAAAAGCCAAGGTGCAGAGGTGACTGAAGTTTAACAAAAATAAAGACCTGTCTTAAAAAATGACAGGGTGGGCCGTGGACTCGTCATATCGTAAAAGAAATAAATTTATCAGGTAAGCATAAATTTCCTTTTCTTTTACAAGATATGACGAGTCCACGGATTTCATCCTTACTTATGGGATACAATACCAAAGCAATAGGACACGGATGAAAGGGAGGGACAAGACAGGAACCTAAACGGAAGGCACCACTGCTTGAAGAACCTTTCTCCCAAAAACAGCCTTGGACGAGGCAAAAGTATCAAATTTGGAAAAAGTGTGAAGAGACAACCAAGTTGCAGCCTTGCAAATCTGTTCAACAGAAGCATCATTTTTAAATGCCCATGAGGAAGCCACAGCCCTAGTAGAATGAGCCGTAATTATTTCAGGAGGCTGCTGTCCAGCCTCCTGATACTCTTCAGCCAAAAAGAAAGAGAGGTAGCCGTAGCTTTCTGGCCCCTACGTTTTCCAGAAAAAACAACAAATAATGAAGATGATTGACGAAAATCTTAAGTCGCCTGCAAGTAAAACTTCAAGGCACGGACCACATCCAAGTTATGTAACAGACGCTCCTTCTTAGTAGAAGGATTAGGACACAAGGAAGGAACAACAATTTCCTGATTAATATTCTTATTAGAAACAACCTTAGGAAGGAAACCAGGTTTGGTACGTAACACCACCTTATCAGAATGGAAAATAAGATAAGGAGAATCACATTGTAAAGCTGAAAGCTCAGAAACTCTCCTAGCAGAAGAAATTACAACAAAAAATAAAACTTTCCAAGATAACAACTTAATATCTATGGAATGCATGGGCTCAAACGGAACCCCTTGAAGAACCTTATGAACTAAATGCAAACTCCAAGGTGGAGCAATTGGTCTAAACACAGGCTTGATTCTAGTCAGAGCCTGACAAAAGGATTGAATGTCTGGAACATCTGCCAGACGCTTGTGTAGCAAAATAGACAAATATTTAAAGTGTTTGATAATGGAGCGCTCAAGGAGAGCTAAAGTACAGCCGTATTGGACAGATTATAATACCAGATATGAGTAGACTATAGCAAGCGCAGAAGATTAACCACAAATGCCTAATCTATAAGTCCTATAATAAATACTGGGCAGTACTGGAAATAAATTACTACAATAAATGCAATCAATAAAATGCGGATAAAAAATGTGTATAAAAAATGGGTTAATTTATATAGAGCAATTCATATGTATGTTTATAAGAAATTTACATAGATATACTGAAATTCATAAAAATACATTTAATACAATAAGTAGAAGGTCGACCTTAATATCTCAAATAACAATGCATCAATAAATAAAATACAGAAATAAAAATATACAAAAAACAAAGTACAAAATACAATGGTTTGATACTGTGTATCCAATCGAACAAATGTGAAATTGTCTATAAGAGAGTCTTTTAGTCCTTTGTGCTTGCAAACTTGAGTATCCGTGTAGACGACAAGCCTCCTAGTGACAAAGGACAGATTCCTTAAGGCAGTGTGAAGAGCCTTATGTGAAATATATAATCTGTACTCACAGTTAAGAAAGTCGATATCTGCAAAAGTATAATGCCCAGGTGCATATACTTGTGTGTTCAATAGTCCCAGAGGATCACCACACCATAAAATTGATAACAATTAGATGATAAAAGTATAAATACGATATGGATATCAATATAAAATTTCAAGTAATATCTACTCGCAATCCTGGAGCCTTCGATCCTACAAGCGGCTGCTAACTGAATAACCCCTGAGAACTGACAGACTGAATTGCAATCAGGCTGAACAGTCTAGGGTGCCGTGGGCCAAAAATTCAGATACACCGTCTGGTCACAGGAATACCGGCTCTATGCGAATATAGATAGTAACTCCGTAAACGGAGTGATTATGAGCAACGCGTTTCAATTTTTCAATCTTTGTCAAGCTCGTTACCGGAGTACTCTTTCCCGGGTAAATATATACCTATATCTGCGTTCTTATTGGAGGACTTCATAACCAATCGGAATCGCTGCAGGCGCTAACTGTCAATCTTTCTTTGTTCTAAGCCGCGACCAAGGTACAAACGGCAAGTTGCCATGCCAGCACTAAAACTTACAGCTTGCTAGATAAATGGTATGATATATACAAACCACTACTTTAAATGTCAAAGTCTCACTTAGAAATTAGATTAAAAATGACATCATGATAAATATATAAAAAACATATAAAAACCGAATCGAGTAAAACTGCCAGAGGATATCACATTTAATTTAAAAAGTTTTGGAAGCTTATTAAAATATTTATTTAAAATTCTTTCACTAGCTTTGATAAGGTTATAAGTATCCTCAAATATAAATGTATGATAAATATATTTAAATAAATTTAAATATATATTGGGGATATGGAAAAAATGGTGAAAAACATATTTGGCATTAAAACTAAAATATAATAAGATTAAATATCGAGATATAAAATCTTATAAAAACTTATAAAAATTGGAGTGATGAAATCACATATAGAAATACTAGTATTATTTTCTTATTCTAACAATATTATTATAAAAAGCAACCTAAGTCAAACTCAAGATTTAGACCATTTGGAGTTAATGTTCTAAGCTCAAATATCCACTTGGCTTCTAATTTGAGAAGTTCATTTAATACATTACTCCCTCTCCAGTTTGGTTTTATTTTGTCAATCACAGTGTAGCTAAGGTGCTTAGTGTTCCCATTATTGCATCTTTTGAAATGTTTAGGGACAGGGAGATCTTTGTTCCTTTCGAGATTCATGTTTTCAATTGAGTTTAGATGTTCCCTAATTCTGTCACGTATAGGCCTAGTGGACTCACCTATATATTGAATCCCACACGAACACTCTAATAAATAAACCACATTTGAGTCAGTGCACCTGTATAAGTTTTTGATTTTATATACCTTCTTTGTAATTGTTGATTTAAATTCTTTTCTTTTAGTTGAGTGTTTGCAGGCTTTACAGCTCAAACATGGGTAAAAACCCACAATTTTGTCACCTTTCAAATCTATATCATTTAGAGAACTAGCTGTTTTCTTTAAATCAGTAGGCGCTAAGTAATTTTTCAGATTCTTGCATTTCTTATATATTACACTAGGTTGATTTGGCAAACATGGGCCAATCACTTCATCAGACTTTAAAACATGCCAATGTTTTTTGAGGATTCTTTCTAATTTTTTATTATCCTCATTGTATTGTGTAATAAACGGGACTTTTAGTTCACCATCTTCCCGTGTAGTGGCAACATTAGTTTTACTCTGTTTTCTACTCAATAAAAGATCCCTATTCATATTAGAGGCCTCGGTTCTTGCATTTTCTATTAATTCTACATTGTATCCCTTATTAATAAATTTATTCACCAAAATTTGTAATTGTTGATTGTAATCTAAATCTTCCATGCAATTTTTCCTAATTCGCATGAATTGGCTTTTTGGAATGTTTTTCTTCCATTTATCCAAATGGCAGCTTTCTGCATGTATATAGCCATTGGCGTCTACGGGCTTAAAATGAGTTTTCGTTACAATCTTATTATTTATAATATTTATTTGTAAATCTAGAAAGTTTATACTCGTTTCATGTATTTCAAACGTAAATTTCAGATTTTTTTCATTATTATTCATTCTCGAAAAGAACCATTCCAAATCAGTTTTGTTGCCTCTCCATATAATAAATATATCATCTATATAACGTTTATAGGAGACCAGATTTGCCCCCAGATCGGTGGAGTCAAGAAATATTCTCTCCCACAGACCCATAAATAAGTTAGCATAACTAGGGGCAAATCTGGTCCCCATCGCTGTCCCACATAATTGCAAGTAAAATTTTCCATCAAAGTTAAAATAATTATGAGACAAGATAAATCTAATGCTCTCAATTAAAAAAGATTTTTGTTCTACTGGGAGTGTGTCATCTTTATTCAAATAAAATGTGATTGCTTCAAGCCCTAATTCGTGTTGGATACACGTGTATAGCGCTGAAACGTCGCATGTAGCTAAAAGGCATTCTTCATCCCATTCAATATCCTCCAACAATCTCAGGACATCAGTAGAGTCCTTCAAGTATGAAGGAAGACTTTTTACATGGTCTTGCAAAAATATATCTATGTATTCTGAGAGATTCGCTGTGATTGATTCAATACCCGAGACTATTGGTCTCCCAGGGGGGTCAGAAATATCCTTATGAATTTTTGGGAGACAATATAGGAGTGGAATTTTCGGACATTTAGGTATAAGGTAACTACTCTCCTTATCATTCAAAATACCTACATTGTTTGCCCTCCTCACTAGAGCATTCAATTCTATTAAAAAATCATCAGTAGGATTCTTTTTTAGAATTTTATAAGTTTCTTTATCATTCAGTAGATTATAACACATACCGAGATAGCGGTCCTTATCCATAAGGACTATCCCCTCTCCTTTGTCCGCTGGTTTCACTATTACTGTGTTATTAAGTTCTAAGTCCTTTATTTCTGATAGTTGTGCTTTAGTTAGATTTGCCTTTCTGTGTCCTGTTTTTTTCAACTCCAAATTTTGTATATCTTTAGTAACTAACCTCTCAAAGGTCTCGATTGCCCCTCCTTTTATATGTTTGGGGTAAAAACGTGATTTTTCTTTTAGATTTGAATGTTTAAATGTCTCATCTTCCTGTCCTAGAGTATTAGTTCTCTCATATGGAGTTCTTAAGAACCATTTTTTAACCGTTAGGTTTTTAACCGTTAGGTTTCTAATAAATTTGTGTGCGTCTATAAACGCACCAAATTTATTCACCCTATTCGATGGGGCGAAAGAAAGGCCTTTATTCAGAACCTCAGTTTGTTTCTCTGTTAATTCAATTTTGCTCAAATTGTATATATTACTCCTATCTTCATTTAAAACCTTTTTGTTTTTGGATTTCTGTAATCCTCTCCCTCTTCTCCCCCGTTTTCTGAAGCCCTTCTTTTTCTTTGGCTTTGATGTATGTGTTGTAAATTTACCTCCTCCCAATTTTGATCTCTCTCTAAAAAATGATTCTGTCTCGTTCCTGAATCACTTGGGCCTTGTGTTAGTTGTTCATTGAGTAAAGAATTTTCATTTAATTCTTCTTGATCAGGGAAAGTTAGAGGTTGGAATCTATTTTTATTTTTTAAAGTGACATTTTTTGGGGAGCCGAAATCATTACTTCTAAATGCATGTCGATTACGTGTGTGCCACTGGTTTGGAGTATTTCTCCAATTGTTATTATAATTTCTATTTTTATTGTTATTATATGTGCTTTCCCTATATTGATCCCTTGGGTTGGAATCTAGAGTCTTAGAATGAGCATTTTGCGATTGGTTAGTTGTATTCGGTGGGTACTGGGTATATCCAGACTCATAATCTCTATTTTGTCTCCAGTAGTTGCCACTCCTATTCGCAAAAATAACGTGTTCTCTATCATTGGAGTAATATCCACCATTGTACATTCTAGGTTGTTCATATTGTATATGCTGACTATATTCAGCATGTCTCAATCTTGATTGAGGCCATGTGCCTTGTTCCCTTCTAAGTGGTTTAATACCATTGTCATTTCCAAACCTTAGGTTATTAGGATTATAGGACATCATCTTTGGTTTATTTTGGAAACTAGGTTGTTTATATTGATGTTGAACATTTTCATCTCTAATTGTTTTTTTATCTTTCATTTGTATATTAGGTTCTACTGGTGGATTATTGATTGTAGTGTTAGGAGATGCTTTTTTATTGTTATTATGTCTCCATGTATGAGTAATATAACATTCATTATTAGGGTCATTTTCATAAGTGCTGTAATCATCTCGATCTCTTTTTAATTTCTTTGCTTTATTGTTCATAAGCTCATCTCTGTTGGTACTCAGACGTGCTTTTATTTCTGATTCATGATCTTTATATTCTTTACTTCCTTTAAATGGGCCTAATTTTGAGTCTATAGAGTTAATTTTGGTATTAATATCCTCCAGAAGTTTTGCTCTGAATTCCCTTATAAGTTTCATAAGTTTAATTGATGCCTCCTCCAAAATTAACCTCCATTTACTTTTGTCTTCCACATCAAAGGCGCACTCCTTTTTTATTCTAAGACCCCTTGGTACCCGCTGACTGTACTGATGTCCTGAGAATGTTGGAGGATATTGAATGGGATGAAGAATGCCTTTTAGCTACATGTGACGTTTCAGCGCTATACACGTGTATCCAACACGAATTAGGGCTTGAAGCAATCACATTTTATTTGAATAAAGATGACACACTCCCAGTAGAACAAACATCTTTTTTAATTGAGAGCATTAGATTTATCTTGTCTCATAATTATTTTAACTTTGATGGAAAATTTTACTTGCAATTATGTGGGACAGCGATGGGGACCAGATTTGCCCCTAGTTATGCTAACTTATTTATGGGTCTGTGGGAGAGAATATTTCTTGACTCCACCGATCTGGGGGCAAATCTGGTCTCCTATAAACGTTATATAGATGATATATTTATTATATGGAGCGGCAACAAAACTGATTTGGAATGGTTCTTTTCGAGAATGAATAATAATGAAAAAAATCTGAAATTTACGTTTGAAATACATGAAACGAGTATAAACTTTCTAGATTTACAAATAAATATTATAAATAATAAGATTGTAACGAAAACTCATTTTAAGCCCGTAGACGCCAATGGCTATATACATGCAGAAAGCTGCCATTTGGATAAATGGAAGAAAAACATTCCAAAAAACCAATTCATGCGAATTAGGAAAAATTGCATGGAAGATTTAGATTACAATCAACAATCACAAATTTTGGTGAATAAATTTATTAATAAGGGATACAATGTAGAATTAATAGAAAATGCAAGAACCGAGGCCTCTAATATGAATAGGGATCTTTTATTGAGTAGAAAACAGAGTAAAACTAATGTTGCCACTACACGGGAAGATGGTGAACTAAAAGTCCCGTTTATTACACAATACAATGAGGATAATAAAAAATTAGAAAGAATTCTCAAAAAACATTGGCATGTTTTAAAGTCTGATGAAGTGATTGGCCCATGTTTGCCAAATCAACCTAGTGTAATATATAAGAAATGCAAGAATCTGAAAAATTACTTAGCGCCTACTGATTTAAAGAAAACAGCTAGTTCTCTAAATGATATAGATTTGAAAGGTGACAAAATTGTGGGTTTTTACCCATGTTTGAGCTGTAAAGCCTGCAAACACTCAACTAAAAGAAAAGAATTTAAATCAACAATTACAAAGAAGGTATATAAAATCAAAAACTTATACAGGTGCACTGACTCAAATGTGGTTTATTTATTAGAGTGTTCATGTGGGATTCAATATATAGGTGAGTCCACTAGGCCTATACGTGACAGAATTAGGGAACATCTAAACTCAATTGAAAACATAAATCTCGAAAGGAACAAAGATCTCCCTGTCCCTAAACATTTCAAAAGATGCAATAATGGGAACACTAAGCACCTTAGCTACACTGTGATTGACAAAATAAAACCAAACTGGAGAGGGAGTAATGTATTAAATGAACTTCTCAAATTAGAAGCCAAGTGGATATTTGAGCTTAGAACATTAACTCCAAATGGTCTAAATCTTGAGTTTGACTTAGGTTGCTTTTTATAATAATATTGTTAGAATAAGAAAATAATACTAGTATTTCTATATGTGATTTCATCACTCCAATTTTTATAAGTTTTTATAAGATTTTATATCTCGATATTTAATCTTATTATATTTTAGTTTTAATGCCAAATATGTTTTTCACCATTTTTTCCATATCCCCAATATATATTTAAATTTATTTAAATATATTTATCATACATTTATATTTGAGGATACTTATCACCTTATCAAAGCTAGTGAAAGAATTTTAAATAAATATTTTAATAAGCTTCCAAAACTTTTTAAATTATTAAATGTGATATCCTCTGGCAGTTTTACTCGATTCGGTTTTTATATGTTTTTTATATATTTATCATGATGTCATTTTTAATCTAATTTCTAAGTGAGACTTTGACATTTAAAGTAGTGGTTTGTATATATCATACCATTTATCTAGCAAGCTGTAAGTTTTAGTGTTGGCATGGCAACTTGCCGTTTGTACCTTGGCCGCGGCTTAGAACAAAGAAAGATTGACAGTTAGCGCCTGCAGCGATTCCGATTGGTTATGAAGTCCTCCAATCAGAACGCAGATATAGGTATATATTTACCCGGGAAAGAGTACTCCGGTAACGAGCTTGACAAAGATTGAAAAATTGAAACGCGTTGCTCATAATCACTCCGTTTACGGAGTTACTATCTATATTCGCATAGAGCCGGTATTCCTGTGACCAGACGGTGTATCTGAATATTTGGCCCACGGCACCCTAGACTGTTCAGCCTGATTGCAATTCAGCCTGTCAGTTCTCAGGGGTTATTCAGTTAGCAGCCGCTTGTAGGATCGAAGGCTCCAGGATTGCGAGTAGATATTACTTGTAATTTTATATTTATATCCATATCGTATTTATACTTTTATCATCTAATTGTTATCAATTTTATGGTGTGGTGATCCTCTGGGACTATTGAACACACAAGTATATGCACCTGGGCATTATACTTTTGCAGATATCGACTTTCTTAACTGTGAGTACAGATTATATATTTCACATAAGGCTCTTCACACTGCCTTAAGGAATCTGGCCTTTGTCACTAGGAGGCTTGTCGTCTACACGGATACTCAAGTTTGCAAGCACAAAGGACTAAAAGACTCTCTTATAGACAATTTCACATTTGTTCGATTGGATACACAGTATCAAACCATTGTATTTTGTACTTTGTTTTTTGTATATTTTTATTTCTGTATTTTATTTATTGATGCATTGTTATTTGAGATATTAAGGTCGACCTTCTACTTATTGTATTAAATGTATTTTTATGAATTTCAGTATATCTATGTAAATTTCTTATAAACATACATATGAATTGCTCTATATAAATTAACCCATTTTTTATCCGCATTTTATTGATTGCATTTATTGTAGTTATTTATTTGCAGTACTGCCCAGTATTTATTATAGGACTTATAGATTAGGCATTTGTGGTTAATCTTCTGCGCTTGCTATAGTCTACTCATATCTGGTATTATAATCTGTCCAATACGGCTGTACTTTAGCTCTCCTTGAGCGCTCCATTATCAAACACTTTAAATATTTGCTAGTTTCTATAGAATCTGAGAGACTTCTATCTGTTTTTGGAGTTTGTGTAGTAGTTTTATTTTGGCGCAGTCTCACACCTTCTGTGTTTCCAGCAAAATAGACAAAGCAGAAATCTCTCTCTTTAAGGAACTTGCTGACAACCCTTTCTCCAATCCTTCTTGGAGAAAAGACAAAATCCTGGGAATCCTAACCCTACTCCATGAGTAGCCCTTGGATTCGCACCAATAAAGATATTTACGCCATATCTTATGGTAAATCTTTCTGGTAATAGGCTTACGTGCCTGGATTAAGGTATCAATGACCGAATCAGAGAACCCTCGCTTAGATAAAATCAAGCGTTCAATCTCAAAGCAGTCAGCTGCAGAGAAACTAGATTCGGATGATGGAAGGGTCCCTGAATGAGAAGGTCCTGCCTCAATGGAAGTTTCCACGGTGGCAGAGAGGCATACCAAGTCCTGCAAGGCCACACAGGAGCGATTAGAATCACTGAAGCCCACTCCTGTTTGATTCGTGCAATCACCCGGGGAAGGAGAGCAAACGGTGGAAACACATAAGCTAGTTTGAATGACCAAGGCACTGCCAAGGCATCTATCAGTTCGGCCTGAGGATCCCTGGACCTGGATCCGTATCTCGGGAGCTTGGCATTCTGACGAGACACCATCAGATCCAATTCCGGTCTGCCCCACCTGAGACTCAGGGTGGCAAAGACCTCCGGATGGAGTTCCCATTCCCCTGGATGAAACGTCTGTCTGCTCAAAAAATCCACCCTGGGATGTAGATTGCTGACAGATAACAAGAGTGAGCCTCCGCCCACCAAATTATCTTGGATACTTTTGTCATCGCTAAGGAACTCCTTGTTCCTCCCTGATGATTGATGTAGGCCAGAGTTGTGATGTTGTCCGACTGAAACCGGATGAATTTGGCCAAAGCCAACTGAGGCCAAGCCTGAAGCGCATTGAATATCGCTCTCAATTCCAGAATATTGATTGGAAGTAGAGACTCCGACCGAGTCCACACACCCTGAGCCTTCAGGGAATTCCAGACTGCACCCCATCCTAGTAGACTGGCATCTGTTGTCACTATCATCCATGAGGGTCTGCGGAAGCACGTCCCTTGGGACAGATGATCCTGCGACAACCACCAAAGAAGAGAGTCTCTTGTCTCTTGATCCAGATCTATCTGAGGAGATACATTTGCATAGTCTCCATTCCACTGTCTGAGCATGCTCAGTTGTAGAGGTCTGAGATGAAAACAAGCAAACGGAATGATGTCCATTGCCGCCACCATCAATCCAGTTACCTACATACACTGAGCCACTGATGGCCGAGGATTGGACTGAAGGGCTCGGCATGTATTCAGAATCTTTAACTTCCTGACATCCGTTAAGAAGATTTTCATGGATATAGAATCTATTAGAGTTCCCAGGAAAGGAACCCTTGTCTGTGGAATTAGTGAACTCTTTTCTAGATTCACCTTCCACCCGTGAGTCCTTAGAAAGGACAGAACCATGTCGGTATGAGACTTTGTCAGTTGATAAGACGACGCCTGGATCAGAATGTCGTCCAGATTAGGCGCCACCGCAATGCCCCGCGGTCTGAGAACCGCCAGCAAAGACCCTAGAACCTTCATGAAGATCCTGGGTGCCGTGGCCAGCCCGAATGGTAGAGCCACGAACTGAAAATGTTTGTCCTGGAAAGCAAATCTTAGGAACTGGTGATGATCTTTGTGGATAGGAATGTGAAGGTATGCATCCTTTAAGTCCACGGTAGTAATATATTGACCCTCCTGGATCAATGGAATAATTATCCGAATAGTCTCCATCTTGAAGGATGGAACTCTGAGAAACTTGTTTAGACTCTTGAGATCTAAAATGGGTCGAAACGTTCCCTCTTTTTTGGGAACCACGAAAAGATTTGAGTAAAACCCCTGCCCCTGTTCTTGTATTGGAACGGGACAAATTACTCCCATAGTGGAGAGGTCTTTTACACAACGTAAGAAAGCCTCTCTTTTTATCTGGTCTACAGACAATCGTGAAAGAAGGAACCTTCCCCTTGGGAAGGAATGTTTGAACTCCAGCTGATACCCTTGAGACACGATTTCCAGTGTCCAGGGATCCTGAACATCTCTTATCCAAGCCTGGACAAAGAGAGAAAGTCTGCCCCCTACTAGATCCGGTCCCGGATCGGGGGCCGCCCCTTCATGCTGTCTTGGGAGCAGCAGCGGGCTGACGGGCTTGGCTTGTGCACAATTCCCTTCCTGTTTAATGGAAGAGGAAGAGGGGACTCCCTTGAAATTTCGAAAGGAACGAAAATTACTCTGTCTGCCCCTCTGCTTAGATGTTTTATCCTGAGGTAATAGGTGACCCTTACCTCCCGTAATGTCAGAAATGATCTCTTTCAAGTCAGGTCCGAATAAGGTCTTACCCTTGAAAGGAATAGCCAAAAGCTTGGATTTAGAGGACACATCCGCAGACCAAGATTTTAACCATAAGACTCTGCGCGCTAAAATGGCAAATCCTGCATTCTTAGCCGCCAATTTGGCGATCTGGAAAGCGGCATCCGTAACAAAAGAATTCGCCAGCTTAGGGGCCTTTATTCTATCCAGAATTTCCTCTAAGGAAGTCTCAGTCTTAAGAGACTCTTCTAAGGCATCAAACCAAAAGGCAGCCACAGTTGTGACTGGTACAATGCAGGCCGTCGGTTGTAACAGAAACCCTTGATGAATAAATAGCTTTTTTAGAAGACCCTCCAACTTCTTGCCCATAGGGTCTTTAAAAACACAACTGTCCTCAATAGGGATAGTCGTACGCTTAGCCAGGGTAGATATAGCTCCCTCCACCTTAGGGACCGTCTGCCAAGAATCCCGAACGGTGTCAGCTATAGGGTACATTTTCTTAAAGGTAGGGGAAGGTGAGAACGGAATACCCGGTCTTTCCCATTCCCGTGTAATAATTTCCGAAATTCTCTTAGGAGCCGGAAAAACATCAGAATAAAAAGGGACCTCTAAATATTTGTCCATCTTACACAATTTCTCTGGTGGGACCACAATAGAGTCACAGTCATCCAGAGTCAGCAAAACCTCCCGCAACAACAGACGGAGATGTTCGAGCTTAAATCTGAAGGACATTACGTCCGAATCTGTCTGGGGCAATGTACTACCTACCTGACTCAGACAATTCCCCGTCAGATAGAGCCTCCCTACCTCCCACTTCAGAACCCTGGGAGTGTACTTCGGAGATTGCCATCAAAGAATCAGAAGCCTGGACCACCTGGTTCTCTCTTCTGCTACATTTGCCTTGCAACACTGGCAACTTAGACAAAACCTCTGTAAGAGTGGACGACAAAACTGCCGCCATATCCTGCAGAGTAAATGAGGTGGACGCAGTTGATGGCGCTTGAGCGGGTGTTAAAGGCTGTGACGCTTGGGGAGAAGTTTGCGGCATACCCTGAGTCTCATCAAACTGAGTAGCATCATTAGATATACTATCCTTGAAAAAGATTTGCTCTTTAAATAAATTGTAAAGCCCTCTCAGTACATGAGGGACAAAATGTAAGAGGGGGTTCCACATTGGCAGCTAAACACCTAGAACAAGTATGTTCTAGTAGGTCAGCCATGATAAAAAGAAAAACAAAGTGCAATATTGGTCGTGGTATAGTAAAAAATAAATGACAAAATATGTACTGCGCCTTTAAAATTTAAAAGCAAATTTTTACTGCAATTTTATTGCAAACGTGCAAGTAGAAATTAGGAAGTTGTATAACCGAACTTATTCAACCCTAAGGTTATCAATAGCCCTTTGTATGTTATGACAAGCTAACCCCTGCACCAAGCCACAGCTCTGCTGTGGCGCCTACCTCACAACCAACGACCTCCGTGAACTTCCGCCTAGGACCGCTTGCAATCTTGATCAGCTGAGGCCAAGCGGACATAGGAAACACCTGTGTACTGTCGGAGCCGGATAAGCAAGTGCGCAACTAAACGTGCGAACTAAGCCCCGCCCTTAGTGGGCGGTATAGGAAAAAAAAACATAGAAAAAAACAACCGCGTGGGCAATATTAATGTCGGGTAGACCCGACTGTGATACCAATGTGTCCCCTCAAAACTGTGCCACATTTAATGTAATCCACGGAGTAATAACTCCCCAAGCAGACACAGAGCCTAATCCAATCCCCCAGCGTCAGCCTGCAGATCAAAGTTACCGGTTCTGCCTTAATAAAACCGGGCCATATATACACCACCCACTGCAATACACATAAGTAATAAAATAGTGAAATCTGTTGCAAAACACTTGTAAGTTGATTTTTACCCCTTTTGTGTTGTAGCAAGTAACGACCAGTCTGTTCTGAGCTACACTGTCTCCCCAGAAACAAAAAGACTATACATACCGCAGTGTTGATCACAATGTGAATCTGTCCCACACGAAGAAGAGGTCTCTTGTCATCACCTCCTGTAGCTCTGTGGGGACAACAGGGCCTTATGTAATTATCTGATAAGACCATCAGCAGGGCAGCACCAGCATGGGGAGTGAACAGAGAATATAGAATCTCCTCAGTTCCCATTGTTAAAACACCTGATGCTCTCCCCTGAGAAAAATAGTACTCACTGGCACCATTTAAAAACAATAAAATCTTGATTGAAGAATCTAAACTAACACCTCACTTTACCTCTTCCTACACTAACACAGGCAAAGAGAATGACTGGAGTGGGAGGGAAGGGAGGAGCTATATATACAGCTCTGCTGTGGTGCTCTTTGCCTCCTCCTGCTGACCAGGAGGTGATATCCCATAAGTAAGGATGAAATCCGTGGACTCGTCATATCTTGTAAAAGAAAGGAACAAATATGCACTGTTGAAGTTTAAAATGCTTGGGTTAATAAATTAATGTAATCTCCATTCTTGTGTTTGTGCAGGATATTGCATCTGGGGATGTTTCGACAGCAGTAAATCTGCTGTACACTCTGTTTTATGAAAAAGGGGTTTTAACCTCAAATTATCACTTAGCCTTCCCTTAAAGGGTTGTTAAACTAAACTTTTATGGGCGCATGATAAATAACCGGCCATTACAAGTAGCTGGTTATTGCTACCGCAAGTTTGCGGTAACAATTAGCGTCCTGAAAATTAACCCGAGATCAAATCTCTGGTTATTTCTCCAATAGGCCCCAAAATTAAAATATATTTTAGTTTTCTATAAAGAAAATAAATATAATAAAATATATTTTAGTTTTTTATTTAATAAAAAAAACTAGACAAAGGTTTTTAGGGGTTAAAGTTGGTGGGAGTGGGATGAAAAGTGGCTTTACATTGCTGTCTATGGGGAACAGTGTGTTCCCTGTAAATATATATGTATATTCTTTATATACATATGTCAGTTCTCACTACACCACCTTCTTCCTGAACTGTTGTACCTTCCTTATGGATTTTTAAATGGATTCCAAAAAAGATAAGTTTGATTTTACAAAGATGGAACGCTTACTTCTTCTGTGATAATCTGTTAATGTGTATATACACATATAAATATGTATATATTCATATATATTTAACATTTGCTGAGTGACTTAGCCCCTTCACTGCACTAGGTTCTCATGCCGTGTCTATCGGCATGCGAACGAGGCTCGCATTGGAGCCTATGGAAGCGCGCTCTTATGAGCGCAAAGCTTCCATGCAATGCGAGGTCACATTCGCATTGCAGCTAAATTGTAATACCAGCGCAAATTTGCGCGCACTGGTATTACTAACTTTAGTGCAAATATTGCCCTCGCAAAAGGGATATTTTGCACTTCATTTGTAATCTAGCCCTTAAAGGGACGGTAAACTCAAAATTAAACTTTCAAGATACCGATAGAGCATGGAATTTTAAACAACTTTTTAATTCACTTCTGTTGTCAAATTTGATTTGTTCTCTTGGTATCTTTTATTGAAGAGTAAAACTAGGTAGGCTCAGGAGTGTGCATGTGTCTTTAGTACGCTATGGCAGCAGTGTTTTGCAACGTATAACAAAGCTACAAATAAATAATGTTGCAAAACACTGCTGCCATACAGTACTAAAGACACGTGCATGTGAGCCTACCTAGTTTTACTCTTCAATAAAAGATACCAAGAGAACTAAGCAAATTTATAACAGAAGTAAATTGGAAAGTTGTTTAAAATTGCATTCTGTATCAGAATCATGAAAATTTAATTTTTACTTTATTGTCCCTTTTAATAAAGGTTGGAGCTCAAATTATTTTTCACTCACACACAAAACCACAAATTGTGACTGCACAACTGTTTCTTAAAAACATAATTTATGCTTACCTGATAAATTTATTTCTCTTGTGGTGTATCCAGTCCACGGATCATCCATTACTTGTGGGATATTCTCATTCCCAACAGGAAGTTGCAAGAGGACACCCACAGCAGAGCTGTCTATATAGCTCCTCCCCTCACTACCATATCCAGTCATTCGACCGAAAACAAGCAGAGAAAGGAGAAACCATAGGGTGCAGTGGTGACTGTAGTTTAAAATTAAAAAATACCTGCCTTAAAATGACAGGGCGGGCCGTGGACTGGATACACCACAAGAGAAATAAATTTATCAGGTAAGCATAAATTATGTTTTCTCTTGTAAGGTGTATCCAGTCCACGGATCATCCATTACTTGTGGGATACCAATACCAAAGCTAAAGTACACGGATGAAGGGAGGGACAAGGCAGGTACTTAAACGGAAGGTACCACTGCCTGTAAAACCTTTCTCCCAAAAATAGCCTCCGAAGAAGCAAAAGTATCAAATTTGTAGAATTTTGAAAAAGTATGAAGCGAAGACCAAGTCGCCGCCTTGCAAATCTGTTCAACAGAAGCCTCATTTTTAAAGGCCCATGTGGAAGCCACAGCTCTAGTAGAATGAGCTGTAATCCTTTCTGGAGGCTGCTGGCCAGCAGTCTCATAGGCTAAGCGGATTATGCTTCTTAGCCAAAAAGAAAGAGAGGTTGCCGAAGCCTTTTGACCTCTCCTCTGTCCAGAGTAGACAACAAACAAAGCAGATGTTTGACGAAAATCTTTAGTAGCTTGTAAGTAAAACTTTAAAGCACGAACCACGTCCAGATTGTGTAATAGACGCTCCTTCTTTGAAGAAGGATTAGAACACAAAGACGGAACAACAATCTCTTGATTGATATTCTTATTAGATACCACCTTAGGTAAAAACCCAGGTTTGGTACGCAGAACTACCTTATCTGCATGGAAGATCAGATAAGGAGAATCACATTGTAAGGCAGATAACTCGGAAACTCTACGAGCCGAGGAAATAGCTACCAAAAAAAGAACTTTCCAAGATAAAAGTTTGATATCTATGGAATGAAGAGGTTCAAAAGGAACACCCTGAAGAACTTTAAGAACCAAATTTAAGCTCCAAGGTGGAGCAACAGGTTTAAACACAGGCTTGATTCTAACTAAAGCCTGACAAAATGCCTGAACGTCAGGGGCATCCGCCAGACGCTTGTGCAAAAGAATAGATAGCGCAGAAATCTGTCCCTTTAAGGAACTAGCTGACAATCCTTTCTCCAATCCTTCTTGGAGAAAAGATAATATCCTGGGAATCCTGACCTTACTCCATGAGTAGCTCTTAGATTCACACCAATAAAGATATTTACGCCATATTTTATGATAGATTTTCCTGGTGACAGGCTTCCGTGCCTGAATCAAGGTATCAATGACTGACTCGGAGAAACCACTCTTTGATAAAATCAAGCGTTCAATCTCCAGGCAGTCAGCCTCAGAGAAATTAGATTTGGATGGTTGAAAGGACCTTGAAGTAGAAGGTCCTGTCTCAGCGGCAGAGTCCATGGTGGAAAGGATGACATGTCCACCAGATCTGCATACCAAGTCCTGCGTGGCCACGCAGGCGCTAACAAGATCACCGATGCTCTCTCCTGCTTGACTTTGGCAATCAGACGAGGGAGCAGAGGAAACGGTGGAAACACATAAGCCAGGTTGAAGGACCAAGGCGCTGCTAGAGCATCTATCAGTGTTGCCTTGGGGTCCCTGGACCTGGATCCGTAACAAGGAAGCTTGGCGTTCTGGCGAGACGCCAGGAGATCCAGTTCTGGTTCGCCCCAACGAAGAACCAATTGTGCAAACACCTCCGGATGGAGTTCCCACTCCCCCGGATGAAAAGTCTGACGACTTAGAAAATCCGCCTCCCAGTTCTCTACACCTGGGATATGGATAGCTGATAGGTGGCAAGAGTGAATCTCTGCCCAGCGAATTATCTTTGAGACTTCTAACATCGCTAGGGAACTCCTTGTTCCCCCTTGATGGTTGATGTAAGCCATAGTCGTGATGTTGTCCGACTGAATTCTGATGAACCTCATTGTCGGTAGATGAGGCCAAGCCTGAAGAGCATTGAATATCGCTCTTAGTTCCAGAATGTTTATTGGAAGGAGTGACTCCTCCTGAGTCCATGATCCCTGAGCCTTCAGGGAGTTCCAGACTGCACCCCAACCTAGAAGGCTGGCATCTGTCGTTACAATTGTCCAATCTGGCCTGCGAAAGGTCATACCTTTGGACAGATGGGCCCGAGATAGCCACCAGAGAAGAGAATCCCTGGTCTCTTGGTCCAGATTCAGTAAAGGGGACAAATCTGTGTAATCCCCATTCCACTGACTGAGCATGCATAGTTGCAGCGGTCTGAGATGTAGGCGTGCAAACGGCACTATGTCCATTGCCGCTACCATTAAGCCGATTACTTCCATGCACAGAGCCACCAAAGGGCGAGGAATGGAATAAAGAACACGGCAGGAATTTAGAAGTTTTGATAACCTGGACTCCGTCAGGTAAATTTTCATTTCTACAGAATCTATCAGAGTCCCTAGGAAGGAAACTCTTGTGAGGGGGGATAGAGAACTCTTTTTCTCGTTCACCTTCCACCCATGCGACCTTAGAAATGCCAACACTATGTCCGTATGAGACTTGGCAATTTGGAAGTTTGACGCCTGAATCAGGATGTCGTCTAAATAAGGGGCCACTGCTATGCCCCGTGGCCTTAGGACCGCCAGAAGCGACCCCAGAACCTTCGTAAAAATTCTTGGGGCTGTAGCTAACCCAAAGGGAAGAGCTACAAACTGGTAGTGCCTGTCTAGGAAGGCAAACCTGAGAAACCGATGATGATCTTTGTGTATCGGAATGTGCAGATAAGCATCCTTTAAATCCACTGTAGTCATGTATTGACCCTCCTGGATCATAGGTAGGATGGTACGAATAGTCTCCATCTTGAATGAAGGAACTCTGAGGAATTTGTTTAAGATCTTTAGATCCAAAATTGGTCTGAAGGTTCCCTCTTTTTTGGGAACCACAAACAGATTTGAGTAAAATCCCTGTCCCTGTTCCTCCTTTGGGACTGGATGGATCACTCCCATAACTAGGAGGTCTTGTACACAGTGTAAGAATGCCTCTCTCTTTATCTGGTTTGCAGATAATTGTGAAAGGTGAAATCTCCCTTTTGGGGGGGAAGCCTTGAAGTCCAGAAGATATCCCTGGGATATAATTTCCAACGCCCAGGGATCCTGGACATCTCTTGCCCACGCCTGGGCGAAGAGCAAAAGTCTGCCCCCTACTAAATCCGTTACCGGATAGGGGGCCGTTCCTTCATGCTGTCTTAGAGGCAGCAGCAGGTTTTTTGGCCTGCTTACCCTTGTTCCAGGTCTGAAACAAAGTCCAGAAAGAGAACAGCACATGGGAGTAAAGAATGTGCACGGTAGACCTAGGGCGCTGCCAAGCCCTAATACACATGGACAAAGATAAGCAGGGTCTCCAGCACTTTATCAAACAGACTTTATTTGAACACAAATAGCGACGTTTCGGTGTCACAGCACCTTATTCATGCTTGGTAATTGTATACAGGCCTTTTGCATCTTTAAATACCCAAATTTTGGCGCCTTCTCAGATTGTTGTATGGAGAAGGCTCCCTCTAGTGGCCTAATGCTATACATACACCCACATAACTTATATACAAGTTGAATTAGTTAATATAAATATATTACTAAATCCCAAAAAATACATAGAATTTCACTCAAAAAATGCATAATAATCTATAAGAAAATTTCATTTAACTACAGTTTATATATTACCTCAATAAATTTAATGAACCATTTTATGAACACTTTATGGAAAATTAAAATACATAGAAAAAATTTTTATACAAAAATTTATAAACAATTAAAAACAAGGGAAGGGCCTGAAAATACAGCAAAGATTCTAAGTGATAAATAATTAATCGGGCTGAAGGTACTTAAAGAGAGATTCAGAAAAAACAGCTTAAATCAAATTCCCTGTTAAGACCCTTGGGATGCATACTATCTAATTTATGCACCCACCACATCTCTCTTTGTTTTAATAGACGCTCCCTATTCATGCCTCTTCTGTTTGGGGGGATATGGTCTATTACTTGCCACCTGAGTTGGCTAATGTGGTGGCCTTTCTCTGTTCCAGGTCTGGTTAGGTCTCCAGACCGTCTTGGACTGAGCAAAAGTTCCCTCTTGTTTTGCATTAGAGGAAGTTGATGCCGCACTTGCCTTGAAGTTTTGAAAGGCACGAAAATTAGACTGTTTGGACCTATCCTGAGGAAGGGCATGACCCTTTCCTCCAGTGATATCAGCAATAATCACCTTCAAACCAGGCCCGAATAGGGTCTGCCCCTTGAAGGGTATGTTAAGCAGCTTTGATTTTGAAGTAATGTCAGCTGACCATGATTTAAGCCATAGCGCTCTGCGCGCCTGGATAGCAAAACCAGAATTCTTAGCCGTTAGTTTAGTCAAATGAACAATGGCATCAGAAACAAAAGAATTGGCTAGCTTAAGTGCTCTAAGTTTGTCAAGTATTTCATCCAATGGAGTCGCTACCTGTAAAGCCTCTTTCAGAGACTCAAACCAGAACGCCGCAGCAGCGACAGGCGCAATGCATGCAAGGGGCTGTAGGATAAAACCTTGTTGAATAAACATTTTCTTAAGGTAACCCTCTAACTTTTTATCCATTGGATCTAAGAAAGCACAACTGTCCTCGACAGGGATAGTAGTACGCTTTGCTAGAGTAGAAACTGCTCCCTCCACCTTAGGAACTGTCTGCCATAAGTCCCGTGTGGTGGCGTCTATTGGAAACATTTTTCTAAAAACAGGAGGGGGAGAGAACGGCACACCTATTCTATCCCATTCCTTAGTAATAATTTCTGTAAACCTTTTAGGTATTGGAAAAACATCAGTACACACCGGCACTGCATAGTATTTATCCAGTCTACACAATTTCTCTGGCACTGCAATTGTATCACAGTCATTCAGAGCAGCTAAAACCTCCCTGAGTAACACGCGGAGGTGTTCAAGCTTAAATTTAAATGTAGAAATATCAGAATCAGGTTGCATCATCTTCCCTGAGTCAGAAATATCCCCCACAGAAAGAAGCTCTCCTTCTTCAGCTTCTGCATATTGTGAGGCAGTATCAGACATAGTTCTTAAAGCGTCAGTATGCTCTGTATTTCGTCTAACTCCAGAGCTATCTCGCTTTCCTCTAAATACAGGTAGTCTGGCTAATACCGCTGACAGTGTATTATCCATGACTGCCGCCATGTCTTGTAAAGTAAACGCTATGGGCGCCCTGGATGTACTTGGCGCCATTTGAGCGGGAGTCCCTTGAGCGGGAGTCAAAGGATCTGACACGTGGGGAGAGTTAGTCGGCATAACTTCCCCCTCGTCAGATTCCTCTGGTGATAAATTTTTTAAAGACAGAATATGATCTTTATTGCTTAAAGTGAAATCAGTACATTTGGTACACATTCTAAGAGGGGGTTCCACCATGGCTTTTAAACATAATGAACAAGGAGTTTCCTCTATGTTAGACATGTTTATACAGACTAGCAAGCTTGGAAAACACTTTAAATCAAGTTAACAAGCAAATATAAAAAACGGTACTGTGCCTTTAAGAAACAAATTTTGTCAGAATTTGAAAAACAGTGAAAAAAGGCAGTAAATCAAACGAAATGTTTACAGTGTGTATAATAAGCTAACAGAGCATTGCACCCACTTGCAAATGGATGATTAACCCCTTAGTTCAAAAAACGGATCAAAAAAACGATATAGACGTTTTTTAACAGTCACACCAAACTGCCACAGCCTTACTGTGGGCCTACCTTCCCCAAAAAACGATTTTGGAAGCCTAAAATCCCTTTAGAGATGTCCTGTAGCATTCAGGGAACTCCTGGATGTCTCAGTCTGTAATAGTTAATGCACAAAAAAGCACTAAACTAGGCCCCTCCCACTCATAGTAACACAGTGGAAAGCCTCAGGGAACTGTTTCTATGCAAATTTAAGCCAGCCATGTGGAAAAAAACTAGGCCCCAATAAAGTTTTATCACCAAAGTATATATAAAAACGTTTAAACATGCCAGCAAACGTTTTATATTGTAAATATAAAAGAGTTTTACTTCGGAAAGTAAGCATGATACCAGTCGCTATTAAATCACTGTATTCAGGCTTACCTTACATAAATTTGGTATCAGCAGCATTTTCTAGTCTTCATTTCATCTTCTAGAAAAATATTAACTGCACATACCTCATAGCAGGATAACCTGCACGCCATTCCCCCGCTGAAGTTATCTCTCTCTTCAGACGTGTGAGAACAGCAATGGATCTTAGTTACAACCTGCTGAGATCATAGAAATCCCAGGCAGATTCTTCTTTTTTCCTGCCTGGAACAAAATAGCACAACTCCGGTACTATTTAAAAATAATTAACGCTTGATTGAAGCAAAATAACAGCTACATTTCACCACTCCTCTCTTACTACCTCCATGCTTGTTGAGAGTTGCAAGAGAATGACTGGATATGGTAGTGAGGGGAGGAGCTATATAGACAGCTCTGCTGTGGGTGTCCTCTTGCAACTTCCTGTTGGTGATCCGTGGACTGGATACACCTTACAAGAGAAAATACCCTTTTTTATAAAAGGAAGATACCCCTTTTTATAGTGATAGATGGTGCCTCTAGATGTAAAACCATCTTTTTCATTGTTGTAATAAAAAACAACAATGGGTTATACCTAATAATCTAAGTGCTCGTTTAGCAAGAAACAATTAAAGGGATAGTAAACCCAAGAATGTTCTTTCATGATTTGTATAGAACATACAATTTTAAACAACTTTCAAATTTACTTCTATTATCAAATCTGCTTCATTATCTTGTTATCCTTCCCTGAGGGAACATCATTGCACTACTGGGTTCTAACTGAACACATCTAGTTAGCCAATCACAAAAGACAAACTAGTGTCGGATATGTGCGTATTCTTTTTTAACAAGGGATACTAAGAGAAAGAAGCACATTTGATAATAGAAGTGAATTTAAAAGTGTCTTAAAAACAGAATTTATGCTTACCTGATAAATTACTTTCTCCAACGGTGTGTCCGGTCCACGGCGTCATCCTTACTTGTGGGATATTCTCTTCCCCAACAGGAAATGGCAAAGAGTCCCAGCAAAGCTGGTCACATGATCCCTCCTAGGCTCCGCCCACCCCAATCATTCGACCGACGGACAGGAGGAAATATATATAGGAGAAGCCATATGATACCGTGGTGACTGTAGTTAGAGAAAATAATTCATCAGACCTGATTAAAAAACCAGGGCGGGCCGTGGACCGGACACACCGTTGGAGAAAGTAATTTATCAGGTAAGCATAAATTCTGTTTTCTCCAACATTGGTGTGTCCGGTCCACGGCGTCATCCTTACTTGTGGGAACCAATACCAAAGCTTTAGGACACGGATGAAGGGAGGGAGCAAATCAGGTCACCTAAATGGAAGGCACCACGGCTTGCAAAACCTTTCTCCCAAAAATAGCCTCCGAAGAAGCAAAAGTATCAAATTTGTAAAATTTGGCAAAAGTGTGCAGTGAAGACCAAGTCGCTGCCTTACATATCTGGTCAACAGAAGCCTCGTTCTTGAAGGCCCATGTGGAAGCCACAGCCCTAGTGGAGTGAGCTGTGATTCTTTCAGGAGGCTGCCGTCCGGCAGTCTCATAAGCCAATCGGATAATGCTTTTAAGCCAAAAGGAAAGAGAGGTAGAAGTCGTTTTTGACCTCTCCTTTTACCAGAATAAACAACAAACAAGGAAGATGTTTGTCTGAAATCTTTAGTAGCCTCTAAATAGAATTTTAGAGCACGGACTACGTCCAAATTGTGTAACAAACGTTCCTTCTTTGAAACTGGATTCGGACACAAAGAAGGTACAACTATCTCCTGGTTAATATTTTTGTTAGAAACAACTTTCGGAAGAAAACCAGGCTTAGTACGCAAAACCACCTTATCTGCATGGAACACCAGATAGGGCGGAGAACACTGCAGAGCAGATAACTCTGAAACTCTTCTAGCAGAAGAAATTGCAACCAAAAACAAAACTTTCCAAGATAATAACTTAATATCTACGGAATGTAAGGGTTCAAACGGAACCCCTTGAAGAACTGAAAGAACTAGATTTAGACTCCAGGGAGGAGTCAAAGGTCTGTAAACAGGCTTGATCCTAACCAGAGCCTGAACAAATGCTTGAACATCTGGCACAGCTGCCAGTCTTTTGTGAAGTAAAACAGATAAAGCAGAGATCTGTCCCTTCAGAGAACTTGCAGATAATCCTTTCTCCAAACCTTCTTGTAGAAAGGATAGAATCTTAGGAATTTTTATCTTGTTCCATGGGAATCCTTTAGATTCACACCAACAGATATATTTTTTCCATATTTTATGGTAAATTTTTCTAGTTACAGGCTTTCTAGCCTGAATCAGAGTATCTATTACAGAATCTGAAAACCCACGCTTTGATAAAATCAAGCGTTCAATCTCCAAGCCGTCAGTTGGAGGGAAACCAGATTCGGATGTTCGAATGGACCCTGAACAAGAAGGTCCTGTCTCAAAGGTAGCTTCCATGGTGGAGCCAATGACATATTCACCAGGTCTGCATACCAAGTCCTGCGTGGCCACGCAGGAGCTATCAAGATCACCGAGGCCCTCTCCTGATTGATCCTGGCTACCAGCCTGGGGATGAGAGGAAACGGTGGGAATACATAAGCTAGGTTGAAGGTCCAAGGTGCTACTAGTGCATCTACTAGGGTCGCCTTGGGATCCCTGGATCTGGACCCGTAGCAAGGAACCTTGAAGTTCTGACAAGACGCCATCAGATCCATGTCTGGAATGCCCCATAATTGAGTTATTTGGGCAAAGATTTCCGGATGGAGTTCCCACTCCCCCGGATGGAATGTCTGACGACTCAGAAAATCCGCTTCCCAATTTTCCACTCCTGGGATGTGGATCGCAGACAAGTGGCAGGAGTGATCCTCCGCCCATTGAATTATCTTGGTCACTTCTTTCATCGCCAGGGAAGTCCTTGTTCCCCCCTGATGATTGATATATGCAACGGTCGTCATGTTGTCTGACTGAAACCTTATGAATTTGGCCTTTGCTAGTTGAGGCCAAGCTCTGAGAGCATTGAATATCGCTCTCAGTTCCAGAATGTTTATCGGGAGAAGAGACTCTTCCCGAGACCATAGACCCTGAGCTTTCAGGGATTCCCAGACCGCGCCCCAGCCCACTAGGCTGGCGTCGGTCGTGACAATGACCCACTCTGGTCTGCGGAAGCTCATTCCCTGTGACAGATTGTCCAGGGTCAGCCACCAACGGAGTGAATCTCTGGTCTTTTGATCTACTTGAATCGTCGGAGACAAGTCTGTATAATCCCCATTCCACTGTCTGAGCATGCACAGTTTTAATGGTCTTAGATGAATTTGTGCAAAAGGAACTATGTCCATTGTTGCAACCATCAATCCTATTACTTCCATGCACTGCGCTATGGAAGGACGAGGAACAGAATGAAGTACTTGACAAGAGCTTAGAAGTTTTTATTTTCTGACCTCTGTCAGAAAAATCCTCATTTCTAAGGAATCTATTATTGTTCCCAAGAAGGGAACTCTTGTTGACGGGGACAGAGAACTTTTTTCTTTGTTCACCTTCCATCCGTGAGATCTGAGAAAGGCTAGGACGATGTCCGTATGAGCCTTTGCTTTTGACAGGGACGACGCTTGAATCAGGATGTCGTCCAAGTAAGGTACTACTGCAATGCCCCTTGGTCTTAGAACCGCTAGAAGGGACCCTAGTACCTTTGTGAAAATCCTTGGAGCAGTGGCTAATCCAAATGGAAGTGCCACAAACTGGTAATGCTTGTCCAGAAAAGCGAACCTTAGGAACTGATGATGTTCCTTGTGGATAGGAATATGTAGGTACGCATCCTTTAAATCCACAGTAGTCATAAATTGATTTTCCTGGATAGTAGGTAGGATCGTTCGAATAGTTTCCATTTTGAACGATGGTACCCTGAGAAATTTGTTTAGGATCTTTAGATCCAAAATTGGTCTGAATGTTCCCTCTTTTTTGGGAACTATGAACAGATTGGAATAAAATCCCATTCCTTGTTCTCTTATTGGAACTGGATGTATCACTCCCATCTTTAACAGGTCTTCTACACAATGTAAGAATGCCTGTCTCTTTATTTGGTTTGAAGATAATTGAGACCTGTGGAACCTTCCCCTTGGGGGTAGTTCCTTGAATTCCAGGAGATAACCTTGAGAAACTATTTCTAGCGCCCAAGGATCCTGAACATCTCTTGCCCAAGCCTGAGCAAAGAGAGAAAGTCTGCCCCCCACTAGATCCGGTCCCGGATCGGGGGCTATCCCTTCATGCTGTTTTGGTAGCAGTGGTAGGCTTCTTGGCCTGCTTACCCTTGTTCCAGCCTTGCATTGGTTTCCAGGCTGGTTTGGGTTGTGAAGTATTACCCTCTTGCTTAGAGGATACAGAATTAGAGACTGGTCCGTTTCTGCGAAAGGGACGAAAATTAGGCTTATTATTAGCCTTAAAAGACCTATCCTGTGGGAGGGCGTGGCCCTTTCCCCCAGTGATGTCTGAAATAATCTCTTTCAAATCGGGTCCAAATAATGTTTTACCTTTGAAAGGAATGTTAAGCAATTTTGTCTTGGAAGACACATCCGCTGACCAAGACTTTAGCCAAAGCACTCTGCGCGCCACGACAGCAAACCCTGAATTTTTCGCCGCTAATCTAGCTAATTGCAAAGCGGCATCTAAAACAAAAGAGTTAGCCAATTTAAGTGCTTGAACTCTGTCCATAACCTCCTCATACGAAGATTCTTTACTGAGCGATTTTTCTAGTTCCTCGAACCAGAAACACACTGCCGTAGTGACAGGAACAATGCATGAAATTGGTTGTAGAAGGTAACCTTGCTGTACAAAAATCTTTTTAAGCAAACCCTCTAATTTCTTATCCATAGGATCTTTGAAAGCACAACTATCTTCAATAGGAATAGTAGTGCGTTTGTTTAGAGTAGAAACCGCCCCCTCGACCTTGGGGACTGTCTGCCATAAGTCCTTTCTGGGGTCGACTATAGGAAATAATTTCTTAAATATAGGGGGGGGAACAAAAAGGTATGCCGGGCCTTTCCCACTCTTTATTTACTATGTCCGCCACCCGCTTGGGTATAGGAAAAGCGTCGGGGGGCACCGGAACCTCTAGGAACTTGTCCATCTTACATAATTTCTCTGGAATGACCAAATTGTCACAATCATCCAGAGTAGATAACACCTCCTTAAGCAGTGCGCGGAGATGTTCTAATTTAAATTTAAATGTCACAACATCAGGTTCAGCTTGATGAGAAATTTTTCCTGAATCTGAAATTTCTCCATCAGACAAAACCTCCCTCATGGCCCCTTGAGATTGGTGTGAGGGTATGTCAGAACAGTTATCATCAGCGTCCTCTTGCTCTTCAGTGTTTAAAACAGAGCAATCGCGCTTTCTCTGATGAGTAGGCATTTTGGATAAAAGATTTGCTATGGAGTTATCCATTACAGCCGTTAATTGTTGCATGGTAATAAGTATTGGTGCACTAGATGTACTAGGGGCCTCCTGTGTGGGCATAACTGGTGTAGACACAGTAGGGGATGATGTAGTATCATGTTTACTCCCCTCATTTGAGGAATCATCTTGGGCAATATCATTATCTGTTGCATTACTGTCCTTACTTTGTTTGGACACTATGGCACAATTATCACATAAATTTAAATGGGGAGACACATTGGCTTTCATACATATAGAACATAGCTTATCTGATGGTACAGACATGTTAAACAGGCTTAAACTTGTCAACAAAGCACAAAAAACGTTTTAAAATAAAACCGTTACTGTCACTTTAAATTTCAAACTGAAAACACTTTATTACTGAATATGTGAAAAAGTATGAAGGAATTGTTCACCACAGTGTCTTAAAGCATTAAAAGTATTGCACACCAAATTTCAGAGCTTTAACCCTTAAATTAACGGAACCGGAGCCGTTTTTACATTTAACCCCTATACAGTCCCAGAATGAGGCTCTGTCTATAACTAGAAAGGCCCCCATCTGAAAAAGGTGCCCAACACAGTGCCTGCCGTTTTTCTAAACATTCCCCAAGATTATAATACCAATAATTAGTTAGAATCTGCATAATATGCCTAGTAAAGCAATTGTTTTAGCCCAGAAAAATGTCTACCAGTTTTTAAGCCCTTTTTGAAGCCCTTTATTCTTTTATGTTTAACTAAGAAAATGGCTTACCGGTCCCCATGAGGGGAAATGACAGCCTTCCAGCATTACATGGTCTTGTTAGAAATATGGCTAGTCATACCTTAAGCAGAAAAGACTGCTAACTGTTTCCCCCAACTGAAGTTACTTCATCTCAACAGTCCTGTGTGGAAACAGCAGTCGATTTTAGTTACTGTGCTAAAATCATCTTCCTCTTACAAACAGAAATCTTCATCCTTTTCTGTTTCAGAGTAAATAGTACATACCAGCACTATTTTAAAATAACAAACACTTGATAGAAGAATAAAACTACATTTAAACACCAAAAAACTCTTAACCATCTCCGTGGAGATGTTGCCTGTGCAACGGCAAAGAGAATGACTGGGGTGGGCGGAGCCTAGGAGGGATCATGTGACCAGCTTTGCTGGGACTCTTTGCCATTTCCTGTTGGGGAAGAGAATATCCCACAAGTAAGGATGACGCCGTGGACCGGACACACCAATGTTGGAGAAATGACATGCTCTATCTGAATCATGCAAGCTTAAAGGGACATGAAACCCAAAATTTTTTTTTATTTTTTTTTTGGAAAGTAAAAAATATTTATTTATTTTTGAAAACACAAAGGTTAAAATTCTTGAACAGTGCAAAATAAGGATTCAGCTAATCCATATGAACCTGACTTACTCGTTTCGGCCCCTGGCCTTACTCATAGACATAATAAAATGCTCTGCCTTCTTTAAATGTACTCTTGCCTAATTGGCTATGGACAATGCTGAATAGCTATTCTTTGCTTCTTAATTGCACTAATTACTGCTGGTGTGGACGTTTAACACATACTGCTAGCCATATTGGTTGTGCATAATTGTTTAAAGTTTAAGGTATAGCAGATATGTTTAATTTTACTTTAATGGCATTTTAGAAATCCCAGCTATACCAGTAACTAACCCAATTTAGAATACTAAATAGAATACTAAATAATGGTATTTAAAATTTTACAGTTGTACCTGTTGAACCCTTAACTGGTCAGATTGGACGGCCTGAAGATTGTTCATGACAAATAAATTAAAGATTGATAATAATGGTGTCAATGACTATGTTGGTTCTAACAGTCCTAATTAGGATTTAAATCTAAAAGTATATAGGACTGAATAACCTTTACTATATTTATAAAAGAACCATATACTCATTATTAAATATAAATTATAACCATTATTACATTTGTGTCCCTAAGAGTAATGAGAATATCTATAGGGTTGCAAGTCATGTAGTATAAGTGAGAGAGAGAGTGTGTGTCACCAATCAGGGGGATGGAGAGGAAACCCAACATTTTTATTTCATGATTCAGATAGAGAATACAATTTTAAACAACTTTCTAATTTATTTCTATTATCTAATTTGTTTCATTTTCTTGGTATCATTTGTTGAAGAAGTAGCAATATGCACTACTGGTCTCTAACAGAACACATGGGTGAGCCAATGACAATCGGTATATATATTCAGACCCCAATCAGCAGAGAGAACCTAGGTTCTTTGCTTCTCCTGAGCTTGCCTAGCTAAACCTTTCAGCAAAGGATAACAAGAAAAGGAAGCAAATTAAATAAAATAAGTAATTTGGAAAGTTGTTTAAAATTGTTTAAAATTGTATCCTCTATTGGAATCATGAATAAAATATTTTGGGTTTCATGTCCCTTTAAGTTGTTTGCTTTTTCTTTTTATATTTAGTTTGATTTTAACATATTTTGGTGATAATCTTCTAAAAGAAAATTTGAGGTTCCCATGGTACCTTTTATGGTTTAAGGGACATTAAAGAAATATTAAATATAATATTTATTTTAAATCCCAAATAAATATACACACATGCATACACACAAAAACAGTTGAAAGGCAATTCTTTAAGAGTTGTGATCTTTATTTTAGGTTTTAGAGAAGATGCGTCCTATTGATCAAAAGTTGAAGTATCAAATTGATAAACTGGTGAGAGCAGCGGTGACTGGGAGCCTATCAGAGAATGATCCTCTGAGTTTCAAACCCAATCCCCAGAACTTGATGAGTAAGGTAAGATTTCATAAGACAAGTGAATATTACTTGTCTCCTGTAAAAGGACAATGAACACTTTGTAATTATAAGACAATTGTGTTGTGTTGGACTGGTTGTTCTATAATAATATATGAGCCTAAATGTTTTAAAACAAGTTAGCATCCTTTTTATTGCAATTGTTTTTCAGTAGCCAACTTCCATCCACAATTTGCTTTATTTTGAGGAGCCAATCTTTGCTTTAGTCTGCAGAGAACAAGGCTAGCAATGGTCATGTTAATATTATTAGTATTATCAGTTATTTGTAGAGTGCCAACAGATTCTGCAGCCCTATGAACATGGGTTTAATATGCAAGGTAGCATTTATGGGAGACAAAGGGATTGAGGGCCCTGCCAAGAGTTGCACTGTTGTAAATTAGCTCTCATAAAGGTGGTTACGGGATGACAAAAGGAATAGAGGAACGAAGATAAGAAAATGTTAGTGTATATTGTAGTCAGCCCTGGACAGTAAAGTTGTAATTAGACAGAACACACAATATAAAAACATCTTTCCAATTTAATTTCTTCACTTGTTATCCTTTTGATGAAAGGTTTATCTAGGTAAGCCCAGGAGCAGCCTAGGTTCTAGCTGCTATTTGTGGAGAATATATATACACACACTGATTGTCATTGGGTCACTCATTTGTTCAGTAGTGCATTGCTGCTCCTTCAACAAATGATACCAATAGAATGAAGCAAATTTGATAATACAAGTAAACTGGAAAGTTGTTTAAAAGTGTATGTTCTACCTAAATCATGAAAGATACATTTTGGTTTCATGTCCCTTTTAAGGAGCGCTTAAAAGTTTGAAAACCAGGAAAGAGTATTGTGGAGGAAGACAAGTTCTACAAGATAGGGGCCAATCTGGAGAAGTCTTGTAGACGGAATGTGAGGAGGTAACAAGATAGAAGGAGAGGAGGTCATGAACAGAGCAAAAGGGACGGAGGGATAGTGTTATTGAGCCCCAGGGCAGAACATGCTGTGATTTGAGATGTCATCGCAGAAAATGCAGCATGTCTGTAGAAAAACAGGACACCTACAGAAACTGTTAGCACTTTTGCTTTGCAGTGCTGCTTCACGTCAGGCTGTTCTCTTCAAATAGCGTTGTTCTCTGTGTAAGTTTTTCTTAATACAATGCAGCCAGAGTGAAATGGAGTTTAAACAGTAAAATATGGAGCAGCACTGCAAAGTGCCAGCACATTGATTGATGACTGGTTCTCAGCTTTCCCAGTTTGCAAAGTGACTCCTGTATGTAAGACATTTTATGTGAGCAATGCACCTTTATTCCTATGTTTTTACCTTTTATGATTATGTGATGTTAGACCAAAAGAAACAAATTTATTCAAGAGATATTTTAGAACCTTATGTTTAGTGTAGCTGCCTAATTTGAAATTGAATTTAATTTCAAAATGATCTGCAGAAAAATTTTCACAAAAAAAAAATTTCATCCTAGAAAGTGAAAAAAGTTCTGCCTCTAAGTTATTGGGAGCCTTGAATGTCACTGAGGATTTTGTGTTTTATTCTAGAGGAAACCAGTGAAGGGATTGGCAGAGATGTGTAAGGAAGCTCAGCCTGGCATTTATTATGGATTGTAAGAGAGATAGAGGGTAGCCAGGGCGAATGGAGTTGATAGCTAAAATGGGAAATGATGAGAGAGTTGATTAAAGGGACAGTAAACCTTAAAAATAATGTTATATAATTCTGCACATAGTGCAGAATTATATAACATTATTTAAGTGCTATAGTTCTAAAAGCCTTTTTTACCTTTTAATATGTAAAAAATATGGCGCTTTTACAGACCCGCTCTCTGCTGAGCGGGTCTGTTATATTTAGTCAGCGCATCGGGCCAGCTGTATAGTCACAGCCCGGCCCGACCTCGCCATAGCACTAAGTGCAGCTCGCTCCTGTCACAGGAGCGAGCTGCACTTAGTCTTATGGCGCAGTTGGGCCGGGCTGTGACTATACAGCTGGCCCGATGCGCGGACTAAATATAACAGACCCGCTGAGCAGAGAGCGGGTCTGTAAAAGCGCCATATTTTTTACATATTAAAAGGTAAAAAAGGCTTTTAGAACTATAGCACTTAAATAATGTTATATAATTCTGCACTATGTGCAGAATTATATAACATTATTTTTAAGGTTTACTGTCCCTTTAAAGTCTCAGGTGTGCCTTGTGTGAAGAAGTGACACATTTTGGAGATATTTTTAAGGTGGAAGCGGCAGGAATTGGCCAAATATTACTTACATTTCCAGAGGAAGAACTTTGAGATTTTTTTTTATGAACATTTTTCTGCAGGCCATTTTGAAATGAATTTTTAAATTAGGCAGTTACACTAATGCACCAGCTCAGCTGAAATGTGTTGCTTAATTGAAGATGAAACTGTTTTTAAAGTTATTTTTTTATAATATATTGCAACAATTAAAAATTGCATTTCAAATTATCTGCAGGGGAAAAAAATTTCTCTTAAATTCTAGTTCCTTTGGTCTTGGTCTAACATAACAACATAATTCTAAGGTAAATATGTAGTAATAAAAACATTGCTCAAAACGTCTAACATTCAGGAGTCACAGCTTGCAGACTGGAAAAGGCTAGAGGGCGGGGTTGAAAAAAAATCCCTGATAACCGGTCATCAATCAATGTGCTGCCGCTTTGCAGTGCTGCTTGGCATTCAATGATTGTTGTCTTCAAACAGCACTTTACTCTGGCTGCACTGTGTTAAGGAAAACTTATATAGTGCAGCCAGGGCACAACACTGTTTGAAGATAACAGCCTGATGTGAAACAGCAATGGAAAGTGGTAATAGCTTCTGCATGTGTCCCATTTTCTCTGCAGACATGGCATTTTCTGCGATATCCCAGATCACAGCATGTTTTGCAGTTATCAGTTTAAGCCAATTAGGGACACATGTATCAGGGATAGCCTTGAGAAGTCAACAGGGTGCATTTTACGTCCTGAAAATTTGGAAAAACCTCAATTTTCAAAGCTAAATTACATTAAAAGGGTGCAAAATAATGAAAGTATGCTGAAAAGTCTGATATAAACAGCATTTCTCTGATGCAGAGTTACATCTTTGCACGTCTGAGTTACTATTGGAGTAAGAATTCCTGCATATTGGGCACGGTCAGGTACTTTTTAGATCAGTACACCTTGTTTGTCAATAGACTGCACAATAATATATATGGGACTTTTTTTTTATTTTATTATTTTTACTTTCTCCTTGAGCGCAACATCAAGGTTAAGCCTTCAAACAATCTGTATGCTCCTTTGGTTGTAGTGCCGGACCTAGCAAGATTTTTACTATATTACACCTTATGTTTTTATGTATATGTTTGTTCATATACAAAAAGCTGTAGTGACCTTTCTATATTTTGATATTGAATAAAGGATATATTTGTACAGTGCTGCATCCCCTGTCTTATTTATTGGTGTATTATCACCCACATATATCTTCCTTTTCTAATACTATTATAATAAACGATTTCATAAGGGACTGCACCATTATAAATTCTTTATTTTATATATTTATTCATGCCCTGGTAAATTTGGCTTGTGGTCCTATTCCATACAAAGATTCTGAGAGATGCAAGACCTAGAGATTTGATAGTTAGTGCTGCGGTATCTGGAATAGTAATAGAAGTATGTTGGAAATTTATTTATATAAGTTATAAATAATCTCAAGGTGATTACTGTTCCTTTTTAAACTGTACAAATACTTTGTTATGCTGATTATTTACGATGACCAACATTGCTTTGTGTGCAGCTTGACGAGTCTGGTGAAGAAGAGTCTGATGATGATGGAGATGGTGAAAGTGGTACGGTAAAGAAATCTGAAGGGAGATTCAAAAAATATATTCCACCCCGTCTTGTACCAGTACACTATGGTACGTTCCAGGGTCTTTTGAGGTGTGATAGTGTGTGTGTATATGTGTAATAAATTTTTATATATATATATATATATATATATATATATATATATGGTCATAGCCCAGACATTTGCTAATATTACTCTCCCTTATTCCCACAGATGAGACAGAGGCAGATCGAGAACGCAGAGTTCTAGAACGTGCTAAAAAGAGAGCTCTTAGTAGCTCTGTAATCCGGGAGTTGAAGGAGCAGTACACAGATGCACCAGAGGAAATTCGGGAAGGGCGAGCATATCATATGATGCAACATGGAAAAGAGGAGCAACATAGGTTAGCA
The DNA here is from genome assembly GCF_027579735.1 of Bombina bombina. Taxonomy (NCBI): domain Eukaryota; kingdom Metazoa; phylum Chordata; class Amphibia; order Anura; family Bombinatoridae; genus Bombina; species Bombina bombina. Next base: position 526,451,178 of record NC_069500.1, on the reverse strand, counting down.
GCATGTTACTTGTAACTGTTAACCATTTAGAAGATCAGGGGTGCTTATACTAGCAAGAGGCGTACTCATAATATCAATTTGTTAGTTACGTTAATGCATTTATTATGCTTAAAGCCCACAGAATTGGCACCAAGCTCTAAAATGTTTGTCTTTCCCACAGGATTAACTATGAGGAGTCCATGATGGTACGTCTAAATATGACACGCCAGGAGAAAGTACGCAAGAAGCGAGCTCTCGCTATGACATCACAGCTCAACTCACTAACACATTTCACTGATATCAGTGCCCTTACTGGAGGCGATGCGAGATCAGAGGTAAGAACTGGTCAAGGGAAACTGGCTATGATGGCTGAGTAGAAAACCATCAACCTGGGTAATAGTATTTGAGGAGTGGGGTGTTCACATTGAGTATGATATAGATTTTAAGTGGAAAATTCTTAGCATTATAAGCTCACTTTTTGTTTCTTCTCAGGAACATATCCCTTCAAATAAGAAATCTAAAAAAGGCACAAAGAAAGGAAAGAAAAAACAGAGAGGTATGTATTCTGAAAGTAACTTGTTTTACAGACTATTAGTTTACATGTGGTGTTCTAGGATAGTCATTTTTCATTAATAGCTAATATTATGTTTTGTTTTTTTGCAGGATTCAAGAGAAGACACTGATTATTTTTTTTTTGTGTGTGTGCGCAAAGCTGATCTTCAACTGGAGCAGAATTCTTTATATTCTCCTGTTCAAGTGCAGCCAAGCTTGGCTTTAATCTTTCATTTAGAGTGGTATCACCTTGCACTTGACACAGAATCCTATTCTTATGAGATCTCATCTTCTGCAGGGTTACCCCATACAGACATTGTTTCCTTAGACAAAACTACATCTGACTGTCTTTTCATATAGAGCCCCCTTCACATTTAGCTGGTGTAGAGCCCAGCCTAAAGTGGCAACGGAAAATTAACTCTACTATCCTCTGTATGACAGCATTCAATGTTTACAAAAAGCAATGCTGCACTTGAATTAAAATGTTTGCCTTGACATGTGTGGTGTTGGATGAGTGAAATGTTAGCCCAGTTTGTGGCTGTAATGACTGCTGTATGCAGGAATAGCAGATACCAGTATGGCATAGAAGAAAAAAGGTGTAGCTTTGCATGTCCAGAGATTAAAAAGATGCAACACTTAAATGCATTTATAAAAAAAAAAAAACTAAATGCTAAATAATTTGTATTTGTTCAAAACAAGTGTATCAAACAGATTAAAGTGAAGGTTAAACTTTTACATGTTTTAAAATCAAGTCCAGAATCTAAGCAATATTTTACAGGGACTTTAGTTGATCACTTTTAATGAAGATGAGCTGTAACTTTCTAACATCCTGCGCTCCGGCTGCCCACTTCAAAACTCATTTATTGTAAACTAACGGTTTGAACTGTTCTCCAATTGGCGCTCTAACGTATGGCGAAAGTGCATATTGGAGAACAGTTCAGTTAGCTCAGAAAAAATATGCGTTTTGAAGTGGGCAGCCTGAGCGTGGGGTATTAGAATGGCACGGCTACATTAAATAGTAAGTTATGGCGCATCTTCATTAGAAGTGATCAATTAAAGTCCCTCTAAAATATTGCTTAGATTACAGATTTGATTTTAAAACATGTAAAGTTTACCATTACTTTAAGTCCACAAAGAAAACTGGAATGATACAGTTATAGAAAGAATGAAAACTGGGTGTTGTAAATGGGGAGATGTAGTAATGTTGCTTTGCAGTCTGGTCCTTTTTGATGGACTACCCTTTGTAACTTTGTACATTCCAGTGCTTGTGGTCATTCACATACTACTTTAGAAGGAAATACTCCAGCAAGACAAATGAAGTTTTAGCTTGACTTAGCTGTTTTATTATTACTGATTGTGTTCAATATTCAAGCATTGATTTCTTCCGGCATTGCATGCCAAGGAGAATGTGTGAATAGTGTTCCAGCTGACATGTTAGGGATGCATCTTGGAATGTGTCAGTTAAGAGTGAGGCTGGAAATAGTGGGTTTGTAATGCTGAGGTTTTACATTCATCTTTCTCTGCTAGACCAGTATGTCCCATGAGTCTATTACTCCAGATGATCAATAGCATAAATTAATCTACATACTTGTTTTACAAATAAAATCTACTTATCTGTGTCACTATACTATTGTATGTTTACTGTGACTTCAGCGCTTGCCCAGACTTCTAAGCTTCAAGGCTAAGAAGTTCAGTTACCTCCTTGCATTTAGCTGGGTACTGTTGGTTTTGACAATCCCCCTCCGTGGGTAGAACAATCTTGTTAGGCTATTAGGAGGAGATGGTGAGATCGAAGGTATTGAGCGGGGAGAAGGCAGCGGATTTCAGACAACTTAAACACTGATCAGCCCTAAGTGAAAGTCAATACACACAAGCGGGAAATCAATGCAGGGCAGAGAGAGACTGAGGGAGGGCGTGAGAGAAAAGCAAGGAGAGCAGTAGAGACAGGGGGAAGGCAAGCGAGGCAGACTGACTGAGAGAACCAGAGCTAATGACAGAGAATGAACAGATAGAGACGTGAAGCTAGAGCAAGATAGACAAAGCAGAGAGTTTGGGCGAAACAGTGAACCCAGTAATAGAGCCTTTATGCAGTGGTTGTGTCATAGCATTTTTACTGTACATAAATACTTTTCTCTCTGTCACAAAAGATTAGAAATATGGAAGAAAAAGGAAAATGAGGATGAATTCAGGATTTTTTTTTGTGGGGGTGGGTGAAATTGGAAGGTAAAAAGAACAATTATTTAGAAGCTTTTATTATTAAGCAACAACATTTTCAGTCAGCAGTACAATTAGTACCCCAGACATAACAGATTAGCAAGAGTGGGAGATTCGAACTATAGCACAAAGAAGACTGAATGACAGACAAAAGGAAATCACATAGAAGAGAGGAAACCCATACTTTTGTAAGTGCTACATGAAATCCTATGCACTGCAGGCAGGGTTAGTTTGTAGGAATTAATTGGTAGCTGGTGCTTACATATATCTCACTTGAAAGAAACAAATCTGTAACTTGCAAATACCAGAGACTTATGAGAAATGTGCATGATTTAAATGAAGGAACAAACACGCACTGGGCCAAAGATGTTTATTAAATTAACAAAGATTCATTGGTAGCAAAAATTAAATGATTTGCTCCTGGAATGAGGAAATTAGCTGCAATAAAACAATTACAAGTCATCTGTTTTGCAGGATCAGAGATTGTCTGTTGAAACAACTGAAATCTCTAAGAAATGTTAACACTAGGCTGGGAGACTCCATTTGGACAGGGTCAAAGAGAAAGGATAGCTGCAACTTCAAAGGGACAGTCTAGTTGAAATTAAACTGTCATGATTCAGATAGGGCATGCAATTTTAAACAACTCATCAAATTTGCTTTGTTTTCTTGGTATTTGTTGTTGAAAGCTAAACCTAGGTAGGCTCATATGCTAATTTCTAAGCCCTTGAAGGCTGCCTCTTATCTTAGTGCATTTTGACAGTTTTTCACAACTACACAGCGCTAGTTCATGTGTGCCATTTAGATAACATGCTCACTCGCTTGAAGTTATGAGTCAGCACTGATTGGCTAAAATGCAAGTCTATCAAAAGAAGTGAAATAAGGGGGCAGTCTGTGGAAGCTTAAATACTAGGTAATCACAGAGGTAAAAAGTATATTTATATAACCGTGTTGGTTGTGCATAACTGGGGAATGGGTAATAAAGGGATTATCTATCTTTTTAAACAATAAACATTCTGGGACTGGCCCTTTAAAAAGGGACATTGTACACTAGATTTTTCTTTGCATAAATGTTTTGTAGATGATCCATTTGTATAGCCCATCTGGGTGTGATTTTATAAAAATGTATAGTTTTGCTTATTTTTAAATAACATGCTGATTTTCAGACTCCTAACCAAACCCCAAAGTTTTAGATGTATACAGACTAAAGATTGCTTCTGTTTGTATAATGGGTCTTTTCATATGTTGGGGGAAGGTTTGCTCTCAGCCCCTTTCAGTGGGTGTCCCTGTCTAACCTAATCAACAGTGCTAAATTGGGAGCATCTAGGTAAGTTTTTAAAAGGTTTTATACTAAATTTTAAATCAGTATCTGTGCATATTATTCTTTATAGTAGTGTCTATTACATGCAGTTAAATGAGAATTGGTGTATACTGTCCCTTTAAATTCTCACAGCACATGGGCCTCACGTAGGCGATTATAATGCTCTGTTCTGTTCAAACGAAGAAACGTTGACATTTTTCCTGGAACAGGAGAATCACTGAGCACACCTACAATAGAACAAATCACACCTTTAAATACTGTTTTAGCAATTTAAGTAATGTAAACCAGACAAGAGAAATGAAAATACTCATTAATGGACACTGTAATTGACAAGCTGTGTTTGTTTGTTTTTTAAATCAATGTTGCACTGATTGGCCTGTATGTGTTGTGCTGGCAAGGGAGGATAGATGTGATGCATTATAGCAATGTATGCATTTTAAGCCCACTGCATAAGAAAAGAATCCCAAGCACCCACTTTTTCAGTACAAAAATTGTTATAAATCCCCATACAAAAGATCTGTCATGTGAGGAATAAAAAACACTTGTGCAATATATGTGAGTGTATATATATTATAATAAATAGAGACAGGAATAGGGTAACAGGACATCATTTACTAGAGAATGGAGTTCAAGTTATACTGTAGTACACTTTGAGAGAAAATAAAGAAGCACTCTTTTACATAAATTGTAGTTGACATATGCAATAGCCTCCAAGCAGAAGTGGCAGAGTAAAAAATTCCAGAAAATACATGTAATGCATCTAAATGCAAGGCTTGACAAATCATTAGAACCAGGAAGCCACAGGTCCTACAATATCACTCCTACCTTTATATTGATATGTAAAATCATTCATTGGTTCCTTAATATACTGGATAGCTGCTACTTTTTATATAAAAAATGTTAGTGTCATATCAAAGATTAAAGAGACATTAAACACTTTGAGATGGTAATATAAAATGAAAAGCCTGCAATATACTATATATCATTATTTATTTTGTACCCTTTACAGTAACTTCATTCTGAAATTGTGAGCTTTTCAGTTCTTGTTAGAAATAAAAGTGCATTCCACACAGCCATTGACTGCACACTCCAGTGACCTATTTATAACTGTCCCTAATAGGCCACAGCAAATAAGGTAACCTAAGTTATAAAATGGCAGCTCCTATTGTTTTAAAGACACTAAAACTGATGTTGTCAATATTTAAACAGCTAAGACACACACGTTATTACCAGACTAATCTTTTCTTTAAATGCATCATTCTATCTAGCATTTATTTAGTGTTTAATGTCTTTTTAAGCATACTGGGATACTGAACCCAGTTTTTTTTTCTTTCATGATTCAGATAGAGCATGCAATTTTAAGCAACTTTCTAATTTACTCCTATTATCACATTTTCTTCATTATTTGAAATGCAAAAATGTAAGTTTAGATGCCGGCCCATTTTTTGTGAACAACCTGGGTTGTTCTTGCTGATTGGTGGATAAATTCATCCACCAATAAAAAATTGTTGTCCAGAGTCCTGAAACAAAAAAAAGCTTAGATGCCTTTTAAAATAAAGATAGCAAGAGAACGAAGAACAATTGATAATAGAAGTAAATGACAAAGTTGCTTAAAATTGCATGCTCTATCTGAATCACAAAAGAAAACATTTGGGTTCAGTGTCCCTTTAAAGATAATAATGTGTACACAGGATAGGGTCTCTGCCATCTAAAATGTATTCTCCCAAAAAGCCAGTGGTCTTTTATCGATTAATTTTAATTATTACATTTTTAATTATATGGATTCTGCAACCAGTAGGTGAAATGTGCATTATTATTACTATTTTTGTTCATTACAATTTGTTCTATAATCTCACTGTAGAGCCCTTGAGATGCAAACATAAATTACATTTACAACAAATTTCCTTCTTACCCATCTTCTTGCAAATCTCTTCCACTTCCTGCAGGGCATTTTCTACTTCATCCTGTGTATCCACCAGGACCTCCACCTCTCCAACTTCAAAACCAAAATCTGCCATGTCCAAATCTACAATCACTGAATGGCGAGAATCTCCACTTTGCGGTATCTGGAACCTTCGCCTTCTTGTAACAAAAGTAGCAAACTCTTGCAATGGAAGAGAATCCAGACTGAGAGGACATGGAACTCCTAGCTCCTCACTTACACGACTGATTATTTCAGCCTCACAGTTTACCTCCCTGTATTGGGTAGAGGCTCCACTCAATCCCAGTGTCCCCCTCTTAGGTGGGTGCTTCAACTCCCAGCTATGATCTCTCTTTCTCAACCAGAGATCCCTTGTGGTCAGTAGGAGGTCAGGACTGTCATAGTAAGAATCACAAAATACCAGTTCCTTCAGTAGCACTGCTCCCAAGTCATGCAAGCGTCCCTCCACATCTGGACCTGGGACAAACTTCCTCTCTACCTCAATGGAACTAGATGGGAGGATCATAGAGCACATATCTGGAAAGAGCAGTGGTGAGTAAGAAACTGATCAGTGGTATACTTGCAAAGAAAAAAAGACAGAGAAACAAAAAAAAGGAATGTGGAAATTCTGGAAATGAAACATGGAACTTATAAATTTATTACTAGTAAGACGTCAGGAGGGTAATGGGAGGATAGGTCACAAGACCATCAAGGCTTTGATCAACCACTCCAGTCAAGTGACTTAAAAAAAAAAAAGTATAAAAACTCAATTGATTTTACATACATGTGGGCAAGAGAGATACTCTTTAGCAGCATGTATAATAAAATTGTACTGCTACACTTATGATCTAAATTCTTTACATCACAGCAGTATATAAATAATGCTTTATAAAAAAATTAGTTAATCAATTCCTGCACTGAAAGGTATGTTCTGAACAACATTCTTGCCAAAACCCACATAGCAGTTACACACCTCCACCCTATTACCTTGAAAGCAGACTTATTACGGACTCACCCTGAGGGCAGACTTTCTTCCTCCTTAACCAGATATTCTTGCAGAGTGAAAAGGGACAGTAAACGCCTTAGGATTTCAATATAAAATGTTTACCTATGCATAGTAAAACATGTTTACTGTATACTTTCATTAATTATTTTCCCCTTTTTCATGTAATTTAGCTTTAGTGTGGCTTTTCTAATTCTCAGAACTGAAAATGCACCCTGGTGACTCCTGAAGCCTTTAACTGGCCACATACATTTCCCTAATTTACTTTAAAAGGTAACAAAAGCAAAGCAATGCACTTTATACTAAAAATCTTGGATAGCCTTGTTGCTTGCATTAAAGGGACAGTCTACACAAAAATTGTTATTGTTAAAAAAAAAAGATAGATAATGCCTTTACTACCTATTCCCCAGCTTTGCACAACCAACATTGTTAGATTAATATACTTTATAACATTTAAACCTCAAAATGTCTGCCTGTTTCAAAGGTTCTATTGACAGCCTCTTAATCGCATGCTTTTTTATTTGCTTTTCACAACAGGAGACTGATAGTTCATGTGGGCCATATAGATAGCAATGTGTTCACACCCAGGAAGTTATTTTAGAGTTAGCACAACACAGTGCTAAATGCAACTCAATAGATTTTAAATAGTCAGTCATGGAATCAGGGGGCTGTCAGAAGATGCTTAGATATAAGGTAATCACGAGGTAAAAAGTATATAAAAGTGAAAGTAAATTTTAACAATCAATATTAATGCCATGGATTACAATGATCCTATTATATCTAGTCACTAACTTTTTTTTACTACATCCCTTATTACTGTCTCCTATCTTCCTCCACCCCCACTCATTTCCTGCTTTTGTTATTTTACACGTAAGCGCTGTCCTGCCCGCTCTTAAGTGTTCATCCGTGCGCATTCTTGAGCAGTAAAATTTATTGCGCATGCGTGCTTAGTGCCGATGCATCTAAGTCATTGGCTGTTTCCCTTTAGAGCTCTATGTGCATGCGTGTCTCATGGACACGCTTCTAGAAACGTAGTACATTCAATGAGACACGCATGCGCAATTGAAGGTGGGGGCATTTAGTGTAATTTCCAGACGCCACTGGGGGACCAATAGAAAGATTTATAACGATATTAGTCATCTGTAAATAATATAAAATTTGAGGCAGGCGGAGGAACGGCGATATAGCGATGCAAACTAAAAAGGTACATTTAAGCGATAAATCTAGATTATAAAAAAACTAAATTTATGCTTACCTGATAAATTTCTCTCTCTTGCTATGTATCGAGTCCACGGATTCATCCAATACTTGTGGGATATTCTCCTTCCCAACAGGAAGTGGCAAAGAGAGCACCCACAGCAGAGCTATCTATATAGCTCCTCCCCTAACTCCACCCCCCAGTCATTCGACCGAAGGTTAGGAAGAAAAAGGAGATACTATAGGGTGCAGAGGTGACTAAAGTTTTTTAATAAAATATACTACCTGTTTTAAACAGACAGGGCGGGCCGTGGACTCGATACATCGCAAGAGAAAGAAATTTATCAGGTAAGCATAAATTTTGTTTTCTCTTGCAAGATGTATCGAGTCCACAGATTCATCCAATACTTGTGGGATACCAATATCAAAGCTTTAGGACACGGATAAAGGGAGGTACAAGACAGGTACCTAAACGGAAGGCACCACTGCTTGTAGAACCTTTTTTCCTAAAAATAGCCTCCGAAGAAGCAAAAGTATCAAATTTGGAAAAAGTATGAAGCGAAGACCAAGTCGCCGCCTTACAAATCTGTTCAACAGAAGCCTCATTTTTAAAAGCCCATGTGGAAGCCACTGCTCTACTAGAGTGAGCAGTAATCCTTTCAGGAGGCTGCTGGCCAGCAGTCTCATAAGCCAAACGGATGATGCTTTTCAGCCAAAAAGAAAGAGAGGTTGCCGTAGCCTTTTGACCTTTCCGCTTTCCAGAATAGACAACAAACAATGAAGATGTTTGACGGAAATCTTTAGTTGCTTGTAAGTAGAACTTTAAAGCACGAACCACATCTAGGTTGTGCAACAGACGTTCCTTCTTGGAAGAAGGATTAGGACACAGAGAAGGAACAACAATTTCCTGATTGATATTCCTATTAGAAACAACCTTAGGAAGGAATCCAGGTTTGGTACGCAAAACCACCTTATCCGCATGGAAAACAAGATAAGGTGAGTCACACTGTAAAGCAGATAATTCAGAAACTCTTCGAGCCGAAGAGATAGCTACTAAAAACAGAACTTTCCAAGATAGAAGCTTAATATCTATGGAATGCATAGGTTCAAATGGAACCCCTTGAAGAACTTTAAGAACTAAATTTAAACTCCATGGCGGAGCAATAGGTTTAAACACAGGCTTGATTCTAACTAAAGCCTGACTAAACGCCTGAACGTCTGGAACAACTGCCAGACGCTTGTGTAAAAGAATAGACAAAGCAGATATCTGTCCCTTTAAGGAACTAGCTGATAATCCCTTCTCCAATCCTTGGAGAAAAGACAATATCCTAGGAATCCTAATCTTACTCCATGAGTAACCCTTGGATTCACACCAATAAAGATATTTACGCCATATCTTATGATAGATTTTCCTGGTGACAGGCTTTCTAGCCTGAATCAAGGTATCAATGACCGACTCAGAGAAACCACGCTTTGATAAAATCAAGCGTTCAATCTCCAAGCAGTCAGCCGCAGAGAAATTAGATTTGGATGCTTGAATGAATACTGAATTAGAAGGTCCTGCTTCATCGGCAGAGTTCACGGTGGAACGGATGACATGTCCACCAGATCTGCATACCAAGTCCTGCGTGGCCACGCAGGTGCTATCAAAATCACCAAAGCTCTCTCCTGCTTGATTCTGGCAATCAGACGAGGAAGGAGAGGAAATGGTGGAAACACATAGGCCAGGTTGAAGGACCAGAAGAGCATCTATCAGTACTGCCTGGGGATCCCTTGACCTGGATCCGTAACAAGGAAGCTTGGCGTTCTGACGAGACGCCATCAGATCTAATTCTGGTGTGCCCCATAGCTGAATCAGTTGGGCAAATACTTCCGGATGGAGCTCCCACTCCCCCGGATGAAAAGTCTGACGACTTAGGAAATCCGCCTCCCAGTTCTCTACCCCTGGGATAGGGATTGCTGGAAGATGGCAAGAGTGAGTCTTCCCATCGGATTATTTTGGTCACCTCTATCATCGCTAGAGAACTCAGTGTTCCTCCTTGATGATTGATAAAAGCTACAGTCGTGATGTCCGACTGAAATCTGATGAATTTGGCCGCAGCCAGTTGAGGCCACGCCTGAAGTGCATTGAATATCGCTCTCAGTTCTAGAATATTTAATCGGGAGGAGAGCCTCCTCCTGAGTCCATAGACCCTGTGCTTTCAGAGAGTTCCAGACTGCACCCCAGCCCAGTAGGCTGGCATCTGTTGTTACTATGACCCACTCTGGCCTGCGGAAACCCATTCCCCGGGACAGGTGAACCTGTGACAACCACCAGAGAAGAGAATCTCTGGTCTCCTGATCCAGATGTATCTGAGGAGATAAATCTGCATAATCCCCATTCCACTGTTCGAGCATGCACAGTTGCAGTGGTCTGAGGTGTAGACGAGCAAATGGAACTATGTCCATTGCCGCTACCATTAGTCCGATTACCTCCATACACTGAGCCACTGACGGCCGAGGAATGGAGTGAAGAGCTCGGCAGGTGGTTACAAGTTTTGATTTCCTGACCTCTGTCAGAAATATTTTCATTTCTACTGAGTCTATCAGAGTACCTAGGAAGGAAACTCTTGTAAGAGGGAAGAGAGAACTCTTTTTTTATGTTCACCTTCCACCCATGAGATCTCAAAAAAAGCCAACACGATGTCCGTGTGAGACTTGGCTAGTTGGAAAGTCGACGCTTGAATTAAGATGTCGTCTAGATAAGGCGCTACTGCTATGCCCCGTGGTCTTAGAACTGCCAGAAGGGACCCTAGCACCTTTGTGAAAATTCTGGGAGCCGTGGCCAACACGAAGGGAAGGGCCACAAACTGTTAATGCCTGTCCAGAAAGGCGAACCTGAGAAATTGGTGATGATCTCTGTGAATAGGGATGTGCAGATATGCATCCTTTAAGTCCACGGTGGTCATATATTGACCTTCCTGGATCAGTGGCAGAATAGTCAGAATAATCTCCATCTTGAAAGACGGGACTCTGAGGAATTTGTTTAAGATCTTGAGATCCAAGATTGGCCTGAAAGTTCCTTCTTTTTTGGGAACCACAAACAGGTTTGAGTAAAACCCTAGCCCCTATTCCGCTTTTGGAACTGGGTGAATCACTCCCATGGTATGTAGGTCTTCTACACAGCGTAAGAACGCCTCTCTCTTTGTCTGGTTTGCAGACAATTAAGAAATGTGAAACCTCCCCCTTGGGGGGGAATCTTTGAAGTTCAGAAGATATCCCTGGGAAACAATTTCTAAAGCCCAGGAATCGTGAACATCTCTTGCCCAAGCCTGAGCGAAGAGAGAGAGTCTGCCCCCTACTAGATCCGGTCCCGGATCGGGGGCTACCCCTTCATGCTGTCTTGGAGGCAGCTGCAGGCTTCTTGGCCTGTTTACTCTTGTTCCAAGCCTGGTTAGGGCTCCAGACTGACTTGGATTGAGCAAAGTTTCCTTCTTGCTTTGCAGCAGGGGAAGAGGAAGCGGGACCACCCTTGAAGTTTCAAAAGGAACAAAAATGATTTTGTTTGGTCCTTATTTTATTTGATTTATCCTGAGGGAGGGCATGGCCTTTCCCTCCAGTGATGTCTGAAATAATCTCCTTCAGTTCAGGCCCGAAGAGGGTCTTTCCATTGAAAGGGATGTTCAAAAGTTTAGATTTTGACGACACATCCGCTGACCAGGACTTAAGCCATAACACTCTGCGCGCTAAAATGGCAAAACCTGAATTCTTTGCCGCTAATTTAGCCAGTTGAAAAGCGGCATCTGTAATGAAAGAATTAGCCAGCTTAAGAGCCTTAATTCTATCCATAATATCCTCTAATGGGGTCTCCGTCTGAAGAGCCTCTTCCAGAGCCTCGAACCAGAAAGCAGCTGCAGTGGTTACAGGAACAATGCACGCAATCGGTTGGAGAAGAAAACCTTGATGAACAAAAATTTTCTTTAGGAGACCCTCTAATTTTTTATCCATAGGATCTTTGAAAGCACAACTGTCCTCCATAGGTATAGTTGTACGCTTGGCGAATGTAGAAATAGCTCCCTCCACCTTAGGGACCGTCTGCCACGAGTCCCGCATGGTGTCCGATATGGGAAACATTTTCTTAAAATCAGGAGGGGGAGTGAACGGAATACCTGGTTTATCCCACTCCCTAGTGAAAATGTTCGCAATCCTCTTAGGGACCGGAAAAACATCAATGTAAACAGGGACCTCTAGGTATTTGTCCATTTTACACAATTTCTCTGGAACCACAATAGGGTCACAATCATCCTGAGTCGCTAATACCTCCCTGAGCAACAAGCGGAGGTGTTCTAGCTTAAATTTAAACACCGTCATATCAGAATCTGTCTTACCTGAATCAGATATCTCTCCCTCAGATAGCAAATCCCTTACCCCTACTTCAGAGCATTGTGAGGGTATATCGGATACGGCTACTAAAGCGTCAGAAGGCTCAGCATTTGTTCTTAACCCAGAGCTATCGCGCTTTCCTTGCAACCCAGGCAGTTTAGATAAAACCTCTGTGAGGGTAGTATTCATAACTGCGGCCATGTCTTGTAAGGTAAACGAAGTAGACGCACTAGAGGTACTTGGCGTCACTTGTGCGGGCTTTACTGGTTGTGACACTTGGGGAGAGCTAGATGGCATAACCTCATTTCTTTCTGTCTGAGAATCATCTAGGGCTATATTTTTAAGTGCTACAATATGTTCTTTAAAATGTATAGACATATCAGTGCAAGTGGGACACATTCTAAGAGGGGGTTCCACAATGGCTTCTAAACACATTGAACAAGGAGTTTCCTTGATGTCAGACATGTTTAACAGGCTAGTAATGAAACAGGCAAGCTTGGAAAACACTTTATTCAAAGTAAAAACAACACTTAGAAAAAACGGTACTGTGCCTTTAAGAGAAAAAAAGTGCACAAATTCTGAAAAACAGTGTAAAAAAGCAGTAAACTTTTCGAAGTTTTTACAGTGTATGCTGAAAGCTTTAATAAGATTGCCCCACCAGCAAAATAAACAATTAACCCCTTAATGCAAAAACCGGATTGACAAAACGCCAAAAACCAGAAAAAAAAATTATCAGCACCTTGCCACAGCTCTGCTGTGGCGCCTACCTGCCCTTAGGGATAGATTTTGTGGGGAAAATACTTCCTTTAGGCCCTCAAATTACAGCAGGACCCTCCAGTGTAGCAGCTTGATGTCTTGCTTTGTAAAAACAACTGCGCAACTGAAGCGCGAAAATAGGCCCCTCCCACATCATTCGATGTCGGTGGGGCCTAAAAGAAACACACCAAAGTGTTTCTAAGCTAGCCATGTGGGTTAATAACCCTTAAGTAAGCCCAAATGAACCTCCAAAAGTCCCTCAAAAACGTTTAACTTAATAAAAAACGTTAGCCTTTCTTATAAGTGTCCACCAGTATTAACTTAGCCCTTTATGTAAGCTGGTAATCACACACTAAGTCTCTGAATACAGCTTAGCCTTTTCTAGAATTATCACAGTCTGTCTAGAAAAAAAATGACTGAACATACCTCAATACAGCTTAGCATGCAAACCGTTCCTCCAACTGAAGTTTCCTGTACTCCTCAGCCTCTGTGGGAACAGCAGTGGATCTTAGTTACAAAGTGCTAAGATCATCATCCTCCATGCAGTAATCTTCATCTCCTTTCTGCCTGAGAGTAAATAGTACACACCGGTACCATTTAAAATAACAAACTCTTGCTTGAGAAAATAAAAAACATAATTTATGCTTACCTGATAAATTTATTTCTCTTGTAGTGTATCCAGTCCACGGATCATCCATTACTTATGGGATATTATCTCCTCCCCAACAGGAAGTGCAAGAGGATTCACCCAGCAGAGCTGCTATATAGCTCCTCCCCTAACTGCCATTACCAGTCATTCGACCGAAAACATGCAGAGAAAGGAAAACCATAGGGTACAGTGGTGACTGTAGTTTAATGGAAAAATTACCTGCCTTAAAGTGACAGGGCGGGCCGTGGACTGGATACACTACAAGAGAAATAAATTTATCAGGTAAGCATAAATTATGTTTTCTCTTGTTAAGTGTATCCAGTCCACGGATCATCCATTACTTATGGGATACCAATACCAAAGCTAAAGTACACGGATGACGGGAGGGACAGGCAGGCTCTTTATACGGAAGGAACCACTGCCTGAAGAACCTTTCTCCCAAAACCAGCCTCCGAAGAAGCAAAAGTGTCAAATTTGTAAAATTTGGAAAAAGTATGAAGAGAAGACCAAGTTGCAGCCTTGCAAATCTGTTCAACAGAAGCCTCATTCTTAAAGGCCCAAGTGGAAGCCACAGCTCTAGTAGAATGTGCTGTAATTCTTTCAGGAGGCTGCTGTCCAGCAGTCTCATAGGCTAACCGTATTATGCTACGAAGCCAAAAGGAGAGAGAGGTAGCCGAAGCTTTTTGACCTCTCCTCTGACCAGAATAAAAGACAAACAGGGAAGACGTTTGTCGAAAATCCTTAGTTGCCTGTAGATAAAATTTCAGGGCACGGACTACATCTAGATTGTGTAGCAGACGTTCCTTTTTCGAAGAAGGATTAGGACACAAAGATGGAACCACAATCTCTTGATTGATATTCCTGTTAGTGACCACCTTAGGTAGGAACCCAGGTTTAGTACGCAGAACTACCTTGTCTGAATGAAAAATCAGATAAGGAGAATCACAATGTAAGGCAGATAACTCAGAGACTCTTCGAGCCGAGGAAATCGCCATTAAAAACAGAATTTATGTTTACCTGATAAATTTCTTTCTCCAACGGTGTGTCCGGTCCACGGCGTCATCCTTACTTGTGGGATATTCTCTTCCCCAACAGGAAATGGCAAAGAGCCCAGCAAAGCTGGTCACATGATCCCTCCTAGGCTCCGCCTACCCCAGTCATTCGACCGACGTTAAGGAGGAATATTTGCATAGGAGAAACCATATGGTACCGTGGTGACTGTAGTTAAAGAAAATAAATTATCAGACCTGATTAAAAAACCAGGGCGGGCCGTGGACCGGACACACCGTTGGAGAAAGAAATTTATCAGGTAAACATAAATTCTGTTTTCTCCAACATAGGTGTGTCCGGTCCACGGCGTCATCCTTACTTGTGGGAACCAATACCAAAGCTTTAGGACACGGATGAAGGGAGGGAGCAAATCAGGTCACCTAAATGGAAGGCACCACGGCTTGCAAAACCTTTCTCCCAAAAATAGCCTCAGAAGAAGCAAAAGTATCAAACTTGTAAAATTTGGTAAAAGTGTGCAGTGAAGACCAAGTCGCTGCCTTACATATCTGATCAACAGAAGCCTCGTTCTTGAAGGCCCATGTGGAAGCCACAGCCCTAGTGGAATGAGCTGTGATTCTTTCGGGAGGCTGCCGTCCGGCAGTCTCGTAAGCCAATCTGATGATGCTTTTAATCCAAAAAGAGAGAGAGGTAGAAGTTGCTTTTTTGACCTCTCCTTTTACCTGAATAAACAACAAACAAGGAAGATGTTTGTCTAAAATCCTTTGTAGCATCTAAATAGAATTTTAGAGCGCGAACAACATCCAAATTGTGCAACAAACGTTCCTTCTTTGAAACTGGTTTCGGACACAGAGAAGGTACGATAATCTCCTGGTTAATGTTTTTGTTAGAAACAACTTTTGGAAGAAAACCAGGTTTAGTACGTAAAACCACCTTATCTGCATGGAACACCAGATAAGGAGGAGAACACTGCAGAGCAGATAATTCTGAAACTCTTCTAGCAGAAGAAATTGCAACTAAAAACAAAACTTTCCAAGATAATAACTTAATATCAACGGAATGTAAGGGTTCAAACGGAACCCCCTGAAGAACTGAAAGAACTAAATTGAGACTCCAAGGAGGAGTCAAAGGTTTGTAAACAGGCTTGATTCTAACCAGAGCCTGAACAAAGGCTTGAACATCTGGCACAGCTGCCAGCTTTTTGTGAAGTAACACCGACAAGGCAGAAATCTGTCCTTTCAGGGAACTTGCCGATAATCCTTTTTCCAATCCTTCTTGAAGGAAGGATAGAATCCTAGGAATCTTAACCTTGTCCCAAGGGAATCCTTTAGATTCACACCAACAGATATATTTTTTCCAAATTTTGTGGTAAATCTTTCTAGTTACAGGCTTTCTGGCCTGAACAAGAGTATCGATAACAGAATCTGAGAAACCTCGCTTCGATAAAATCAAGCGTTCAATCTCCAAGCAGTCAGCTGGAGTGAAACCAGATTCGGATGTTCGAACGGACCCTGAACAAGAAGGTCTCGTCTCAAAGGTAGCTTCCAAGGTGGAGCCGATGACATATTCACCAGATCTGCATACCAAGTCCTGCGTGGCCACGCAGGAGCTATCAAGATCACCGACGCCCTCTCCTGATTGATCCTGGCTACCAGCCTGGGGATGAGAGGAAACGGCGGGAACACATAAGCTAGTTTGAAGGTCCAAGGTGCTACTAGTGCATCCACTAGAGCCGCCTTGGGATCCCTGGATCTGGACCCGTAGGAGGGAACTTTGAAGTTCTGACGAGAGGCCATTAGATCCATGTCTGGAATGCCCCACAGCTGAGTGACTTGGGCAAAGATTTCCGGATGGAGTTCCCACTCCCCCGGATGCAATGTCTGACGACTCAGAAAATCCGCTTCCCAATTTTCCGT